>NC_090242.1:9504645-10162163 GCF_024489055.1 Chanodichthys erythropterus | reverse complement strand
CAGTAGCATGTTGGTTTCACAGTGAAAGTGCAACCTTATTTTAATTTGTAAATGTATATATGTTTTGGAAACTTGAAAAAAAAAAAAAAAGAAAAGAAATTTCAGCAACATTTTTCATCGCTGCATGAATTTCAACCAGAGAACAAGGAGAATATTCTGGCTCATGAATACGGTATAAGTAAACATATCATATCATCACACCAGTATAAGTTACAAAAATATTATGTCCACAGATACATTTGTACAGGTTTATTTCAGTTGTTATAGGCAGTGGCTTATTCAACAAATGATAACAACTAATAAAAGACCGTTTTAAAGCATAAGAATGTACAAAAGAAGAGCACAACAAAATTAAATCAAGTTAAGTTTCCACGAAGTGAATGCATTCAGTCAGACTGCACAAAACATTATGAACTGTTGCAAAACAATAAACAACTGCAAACATTTTCGCTAAAACTACATTTACCTTTTTATTTTTATTTTTTATAGGCTGCAGAAAGAAGCATGAACTCAGTTCCACTCACGCCCGCGGGAAACTCATTAATATTCATGAACCACTGAAACTTAAAATCTCGTAAATCTGAAAATATCTCGTACCACCGGATTTTTAGACAAGGATGGGAGGAGGCTAATGACAGCCCTGAAGCGCAACATGAGAAAAATTCAAGGTGGGGGAAAATATTTAAAGTGTATTAGATCCTTCCTGAATCCTAAGATTTTTTTTTCCTCACACTTTCCTCTGAAGATTTATCATGAACTCTCCAGACTACGAGGACAGAACCACGTTCCTGGGAGACTGGGGACCTTTCCAAAGGACGGTGTTCACTCTTTTGTGTTTGAGCATTATTCCCAATGGATTCACGGGGTTATCCATGGTGTAATTTTGCACTGCGTGTCTTTAGTAAATCCCGACAGTAGTTTTTAATGCTAGTAAGCTGTTAGTAAATCTGGCCCTTAGTTTCAAGATTACTATGTCAAAAATATATGCATGGACGAATCGTTTACATTAAGATCAGTAAGGGTCAGTTCTGATTTCGTGACAGCTTTGAGACAGTTTTGTTAGACATTGACATACAAAGGCTATAACTTTATTTTTGAGTTAAACTATGGGTTTCACAGGAAACAAGCATTTGTGTAAATGGAATTTTATCTGAAAATCCATAAAGTTACTGTATTAGAGCTTCTCCATGTGGCAACTAGCCCCTGTTTCTATTTTTCCTGTATTCAATCAGGAATAGAAGTGTCAAAATAATCTAAATCAAGTGGTTGGTGGGTTAGACTGAAATGTAACTTAGTTTTTACAAACGGATACGATCACTACCAACCCAGCTTTGTTTGTTCGACGGCAGTGGGATTTGGTGTGTTCAGATGACTGGAGAGCTCCACTGACCACCTCACTCTTCTTCTGTGGTGTTTTGACTGGTTCTGTCATCTCTGGACAGATGTCTGACAGGTCAGAAAGCATCAACTTTTCCCCCACAAGCTACAAGTGAATATTACAATAATTTATGACAAACACAACCTGATTGTCCCGATCCTCTGTTGTATCACCAGGCATAAACAAGACTGATATTCAGGATTGCAGTATGATTGAAAGAGTGATATTGGATTACACTTTATTTTAAGGTGACGAAGTTACAGTGTACATACTCTAATAAGTACAGAGTAAAATTAATAAACTAGCTACATGTACTTATTAGGGTTAGGTTTAGGGTTAGTTACTTGTAATTATGCATAATTTACTGTTATTACTATAGTAAGTACATGAAGTAACTTGTTACTACGTCACCTTAAATTAAAGTGTAACTGTGATACTGAACTGCTGTATCAAAACAAGTCATTAGTGTTTCAAACAAAAATTGGCCATTTAGTTTTGTTTCCTCTGCCAATGAAAATAATTCCAAAAAGAAGCTGAAGAAAGCTGTGCTGGGATCAGTGTGAGTTAGTTCAGGATATTTTTTTCCAAGTCTCAATGGCAAAAATTGTCCCATTTTACCTTAATTCACTGTATTAAGTAAGTAATACTATAAAACAACATGTAGCCTTCAAATTTTTATCAATGAAGAAACAAAAACATTGTTTTAAAAAGGTCAAGTGAAAAGTTATTAAAATGAACAGAGACCCATGGCATAGGACAAGTGCCTGGTCTATTAGTTTGCATTTACACTTCAAGACTTAACGCTGCAGTCTGCAATTGTTCCTCTTTGTTGCCATCTCTGTTTGAAACATGCGATTGCAGTCATATGCGGAACAGTTATCTGTACGTGCGTTGTGTCTCAGCACAGCTCGTCAGCGCGGATGAATCTAATGCTTGCTGTCAATCACTGCACCGGTGTGGATACTGCACTTCAGAATCACAGATTCTACGTCTTGAAAGTATGACCAATATAAGAATTTTCACTGGAAAATATAATCTGAACAAGTAAATAACATGTCTGCCACTTTTGTTCTGATCGAGGAAAAAAGCATTAGGACTGCAATAAATCGCGCTGCCAATGTTGATTAAATCTAACGATCGCTTAGCTCGGATCATGCCAAACCGTGCAAATTATTATTACTGTTATATTGTTCTCAAATTGTTAATGTTAACAACATCAGCACTGCGTGACTGTGTATTTAGTGTGTATTAGCATTACCTGTAGATTTCAATTTCTGTAGTCACTCCACAGTCCAAAGTCTTTTGCTTTTTGGCTATGGGTGAATCTCCAATTGTCACTGATGATTGTCATTTGGATCTTTCTGGATTACAATCCGCCATCAAAATGATAAGTTTAATTATTTCAGCTGCTGTGAGAAAAGGCTATAAATGTGCCGCTACCGGCAGCATCCTCACTTGATATAACTGACTAGTCTCTCGACGGGACTCCTTCCTTTCTGTTTACGGACGTGATGTAATGACGCACAGACGAACTGCTGCGCGCTCTAATTTCCCGTGGAAATCCGCCATGTCGCTCTTATTATAAAACATTATTACAAGCTTACTGTTGTGAATTGAGACAAGATAATTAGATAGTTTTGAACACTCTCTGGTTATGTACTTGCTCAAAAATTGATTTTGGATCATTTTTAACCAAAAAAAGTTGCGGACTGCAGCTTTAATGTACAGATCATCAGATTTTTTTTTTGTCCCATCTGAAGCTATCATTATGCATAAAGTTATTATTGCTAAAGTTATCATTTTGCATATTTTTCAGAACTTATTCAAGTTGTGAATGGACTATATACAGAAAGTGAGAAAAAAACGCTCAGTCACTACACTGCACTCTCATGAAAACTGGAATGTTGCCTATTGGAAATAAACTTGTCTTGTTTCTTCTCTTTTCCTCAGGTTTGGCAGGAAAATAGTGCTGTTTGTTACCATGGGGATTCAGACGGTATTCACCTTCATTCAAGTCTTCTCCCCATCTTGGTTGATTTTTTGCTTGTTGTTTTTCATTGTTGGAATGGGCCAGATTTCAAACTATGTTGCAGCATTTGTTTTAGGTAAAGGCTTTTGATTTGCTGTAATTTCATATTAGCATTGAATAATCGCAACTAAACTTGTACTGTTTTCAGTCATATAACGGCTTATTGAAAATGAGGACTGGCAGCATTTGAGGACTGGCAACACAAACTCGCTGCATTTGTAATACTAACATGTTTTTGTCTCAGAATACACTTTGAAGAAATTCTCAATAATTCAGACTGTAGACCCTGGATTAAACTACTATTTTTTTTATGAAAAATGTCCTTCCCCTAGGAGTGGAAATATTGAGCCCATCCATTCGTGACCACTTCTCCACTCTTGGCGTGGGTCTTTCCTTTTCAATGTGGTATATGATGCTTCCACTGGCTGCCTACTTCCTGCGAGACTGGAGAACGCTGCTGATGGCCCTCACTGTCCCTGGATTCTTCTACATACCCCTTTGGTGGTAGGTGTTTGCTATGGGATGCACCAGACATCAGAATAACAGTCATAGTTTATATAGTCAACATTTGCTTGGCAAAGAGGTAGAACAAAGGTTATGTGAATAAGATGGGTTTTACCTACAAATGCTTACAAACATTACAAAAAAATTAAACCTAAGCTCACACCCACCCCAGGTAATGAAAATATATTCTAAGAAGGTTTTGCTAATGTTGCCATTAAATGTTTAGTATAAGTTTGTTTGTACTTTAATCTTCCATCAAGAGTTTAGGACTCGCAGCTCTCCAGCCTCAGACTCGCCCATGTGGGTGATGCAGATTTGATCTAAAATGAGCAATATATTTTTAAAAGCATTGATTAATCTTTATTAATGTTAATAATAAGGCTGTCAATAGTTTAAAAATTGTAATCATGATTAAGAGCACCCTTTTTGTGCAATTAATTGTACACTTATCGTGAAATTTAGCATACATCATTTATCTTGTTTAACTTGTTCATTTTCTCATCATTTGCTATCCAGCAAAGTAAATCATCAGATTGAAGTTATTTCTTAAAAACTGTATTTCTGCAGTCGTCTTTAACTTGATTACAATCCACATCCATCAGAACTTTACTAGCGAGACGCTGGTGTCACACCTGCTGGCTGGTTAGTCCAGAAGGATGAAGCTTGAAGATCAGTTCAATAATACTTTAATAGAAACTAAGAAACAAAAAGGGCTAATGCAATAAACAAATGAACATATCCACCAGGTAGCAACGTTAACACAAGACAAAGAAAATAAGCTAAGGCTATAGGGTTGTGAACAGGAGTGGGCTCATTGGCTGGAGTAGACTCTGGAGCAGGCTTATGGGCTAGAACGGACTCCGGGCTGAACTCTGGTGCCGAAGTAGCAGGTATGTGTGCTCCCCAAACACACATAATAGCCAGGGCCATTACATACAGCGCTGCAGTCTCTGTACTTAACTCTGGAGCAGACTCTGAAACAGGGCTATGGTCAGGGGCTGGAGCCATCACTGGACGATTGTAGGGAGATGGAGTTGACTCTGGGCTAAGCTTGGGGACAGGAGCCATTTCTGGGCTCCAAGACATCCCCTCATACTCCACCAGTACTCCCAGGGGGAAAAGGTGTGGTGGCCATTTGGCTAAGGGCTCAGGTGTGGCGGCCATAATTAGACTAGACTCTGGAATCACGGCCCTGACGGAATGAGACTCTGAAATGGCAGTCCTGATGGAATGACACTCTGGAATGGCGGCCTTGATGGAATGAGACTCTGGAATCGCGGCCATGACAGAATGAAACTCTGAAATGGCAGCCCTGATGGAATGAGACTCTGGTAAAGCGGCCCTGATGGAATGAAACTCTGGAATTGCGGCCATGACGGGATGAGACTCTGGAATGGTGGTCATGACGGAATGAGACTCTGGCTGTGTCAGAGCTCTGACACTCCTATTGTCTTTTTATGGTGAGCATGCGGTTCCTAGTTTGTTTCTATGTGCCATATGCTCTCCTGTCTATTGTCTTAACCCTGCCCTTCTTGTTATCTGATTATTTGTTCATTTGCCACACCTGTCCTTCCTTGTTACCTGCTTTGTTTGCTCCCTACTTATTCTTGTCTATTCAGTCCTGTGCCAGTCATCATCAGCAGCACTACTTAAGATACTCCAGAACACTCAGTCACTGTCCGGTCTCGTTAACGCATACCTACCTGTTATGCTTACCTCAAAGACTCCTCTAAAGACTACTTACCTGTCTCCAGTGTTTTCCAAGATCCCTAGTGTTCTCCTTGTCTCCTGTGAATGTCTTTGTGTCTCGTCTACTCCACATCTGCCTGCCATTCACGATCCCTAGGAAATACAAAACAAGTATCAGTTTCAAGAATATCATCTGCCACAAACTTTACCTGCATTCACTTACCTGCACTCTGCATCGCATCTCTGGTTGTTCAATAAACTCTATTAACCTTACATCTGTGTCTCCGTCCCCTTCTGTACTTAACAGAAGACCGGACCAAAACCGTCTGAACAACCAAGATGAGCACTCCAGATTCGTTTCAAGACCTTGTGGATGCACTTCGCCACACTCTCACCAGCACTTCCACACCAACACCACCAGCGATTACTTCCGCATTCCCCGCTGCATCTCCTTCACCACCTGCGGTCGCCAGTCCCATGGCCAAACCGGCGCCCTTCTCTGGCTCAGGCTGATTTTTCCTGTAGTGTTCGCTGGTCCTGGAGATGCAACTGCACTTCCCGACAACAGTTCAAAAGTTGCCTTCATAATCTCTCAACTCGACGGAAAAGCTCTTCACTGGGCTGAAGTCTTTGTCAAGCTTCACTGCTCATTTCAAAGAAGTTTTTGGAAAACCAGCCTGGGATTCATCTATCGGTGAGAGATTATTTAGACTTAAACAAGGTTTAATGTCTGTGTCTGACTATGCTCTCCAGTTCAGAACCCTAGCTGCAGCAGGTGGTTGGAACGAACAAGCCCTCATTACCACCTATCGTCAAGGACTGGATCCCTGTGTGTGGTTGCATCTCACTGCATATGAGGACACCATCGGGCTCGAGAAATTCATCCAATTATCCATCAGATTCGCCACTCGTATGCATCTGTGTCTCGAAGAGCACCAGGGCCACTGGTTGTTTCCATCCATCCTCCACCAGCCAGAATCCATCAGCCACCCAGAACCAGCCAACAAACCCATGCAAATTGAAAATTCCCATCTATTTCCTACTGAGCGGCAGAGGAGGCTGACCCAGAATCTCTGCCTGTACTGTGGCCACGCTGGGCATTACATTGCTGAATGCCCCACCCGCCCCGTATGACCCATGGTGAGTGTTATCATGCCTACGTTGAATAAGATGAAACCGCTCACCATTGTTGTAAACCTTACTGATGCCGACTTCTGTCTTCCAATTAATGCCCTCCTCGACTCTGGGTCAGCTTGAAACTTCATCTCTGGAGCCTTCTGCCGCCAGCTCAAACTCAAGACAACAGCCACGCCGAAGATATACCAAATCCGCTCGGTAACGGGAAAACCCCTCCGTCAAGTATGTTACATTGTTGGCCCTCTTCAACTCCAAATTGGCATTCTTCAAACCATTTATTCCATCACGTTGTGGAGGTCCTCCAACGCCTGAGGGATTACCATCTGTTTCTCAAAGCCGAGAAATGTACCTTCCATCAGTCCTCAGTGCAGTTTTTAGGATACAACATCGATCGCAGTGGCATCCACATGGACGAGAGGAAGGTCACAGCCATCAAGGACTGGCCCATTCCCACCTCAGTTAAAGAATTACAAAGATTCCTGGGTTTTGCAAACTTTTACCGAAGATTCATTCAAGAATACAGCATCGTCACCACTCAGCATCATCACACACAGATTTGCTGCGCAGTAAGCCCAAGTCTCTGTCCTCTGTCCAGCCGCCACACAAGCCTTCGACACTCTCAAGAAAGCGTTCATCACTGCTCCCATCCTGGTTCACCCTGATCCAGATCTCCCTTCCGTTGTTGAGGTAGATGCCTCTACCAAAGGGGTGGGAGCGGTACTGTCACAGCAGCAGGGGAAACCAAGTAGACTCCATCCATGTGCCTTCTTCTCCCGCAAACTCAACCCGGCGGAGGTCAACTATGACATCGGCAACAGGGAGCTTCTTGCCATCAAGCTCGCCCTGGAGGAGTGGAGGCATTGGCTCGTGGGAGCCCAACATCCTTTTGTGGTTTTGACAGACCATAAAAACCTGGAGTACTTATGTGATGCTAAAAGATTGAATCCTCGTCAAGCAAGATGGGCTCTTTTCTTCACCACTTTACCATCTCCTACCGCCCTGGATCAAATAACGTAAAAGCTGATGCTCTATCCCGTATTCATGGTCCTGAAGAAAGCACCGACAACCCAGAACCCATAATCCCTGAGAAACTCTTTGTCAGCCCCATCGCCTGGTCTGAAGAAACTCTCCCCGAGTCAAATGTCTCCACCAACAACCCGCCGGGTTAACCTACCTGTTATGCTTACCTCAAGGACTCCTCTAATGACTACTTACCTGTCTCCAGCGTTCTCCAAGATCCCTAGTGTTCTCCTTGTCTCCTGTGAATGTCTCTGTGTCTCGTCTGCTCCACGTCTGCATGCCATTCATGATCCCTGGGAAATACAAGATAAGTATCAGTTTCAAGAATATTATCTACCACAAACTTTACCTGCATTCACTTACCTGCACTCTGCATCGCATCTCTGGTTGTTCAATTAACTCTATTAACCTTACATCTGTGTCTCCATCCCCTTCTGTACTTAACAAATATATTATGTGCAAAAAACAGTATATGACTAAAGAAGTATGTCTGGATTCACAGCACAAAAGAGTAGGCTAAAAGTACCTGGATGACCTAATACTTCCGGCAAGATTCTGAAGTGTGCATATGATGGACACTTTACTATCCCACAAGGCCACAGGAGAGGATTTGAATGGCAATGAATGGCAATGAAGTGATGCAGCTGAGGCTGGTAGGTCACATGATAATGACAACATGGCAAATGTAGTATGTCCAAATTACATTCATACCACACACATTCATACTATATAGAAGATACTTTTTAACGGCCGCAAAGTACATATTCAAAATAAGTACCTACTCAAGAGTATGCATGAATATAAGATGATAAATAAAGCGGCATTTAACAACTTTAACATTACTGAATTTAATTTAACTTTCAAAAGCTGTTTTTATTATACATTAGAACTGTTAACTTTTAACTGTTTTTGAATACAAAGTAATGTGCACGTGTGTTTTTTTTTTTTTTTTTATGTATTCATATCTTGTACCACATGTGTGTGGAAATTGCTGCGTTATGACTGTGGAACCTTTGTGGACGTTTAAAATTGTGCAAAACCATCTCGCACCCTGCTGAGGCCCTGTTATAAAACATACAAACAGTGTTACTTTAATTTAACATGAATAGTTAGCATGTTACTACCTTGAAACCAATAACAATGTTTATTTTGATATGTGATGATAATGGCGCTCTGATCTGGTCCAGATCCAGGTGTTCTTAATGAAGTAGCGGCATGCGCGCGTGACCAAGTGTAGCTGCACATCCCCCTCTGTTGGTGAACATGATCACTCCACAATTGCTCCGATAAACCAGCAGTCCGTATGCTAGTTGGGCTTTTTTGCAATGCGGGTTGTTTTGAACGAGGCACGAGCTATAAAACGGGGACAGAGCACCAAAAATCTGGACTGTCCCAGGACCACGGGAACGTCTGGTCACCCTATTATTTTGTTCATATTGCACAGCCCTAGCACGTAACTTGGTGCTTTTATGCTGCAATGTTTATGCTGCAAAAAAGAGGAGCAAAAATCCATTTCTGTTCCAAGAAATAAAGTTGTGTGAATTTGACATCTAAGCACGACGACAGAATGGATAGTTATTCGCTGTCTCTGCCAACTCTGGTGGACTAATTTAAAATGGCGCTCTCCCACCATCACTCCCTCGGCTGTTTTGAGGGAGTAGGCCTAATGATGTAGAAAATTACGATGAGACACTTAACATAGTGAAAAGTCATATCATTAATTGCAGTCTATGCCAAAAATAACATATTTTACTTTTTATACTTGAGATGTGTAGTTTAATTGCGGTTGGCTTCGCTAAGTTTGTTAATTCGACTCTTACGTTACTAAATTAAAAAAAAAAAAAAACTATAAAAAATTATACAATTATTTAAAAACAACATTACTGGTTAATATAAAATTGCTAGTGGCATTTGGGGGTTTTTTTAATGAGAAGGTGGGGAGGTGGGGAGACGTTCCACAGTCATAACGCAGCAATTTCCACACACACGTGGTACAAGATATGAATACATAAAAAAAAAAAATAATAATAATAATACACGTGCACATTACTTTGTATTCAAAAATAGTTAAAAGTTAACAGTTGTAATGTATAATAAAAACACCTTTTGAAAGTTAAATTAAATTCAATAATGGTAAAGTTATTAAATGCCGCTTTATTTATCATCTTATATTTATGTTGTGTTGTTTTTGTAATGTTCTTTTGTAAAGTCATACTTCTGTTAAATCAGGCACATCGTTTTGAACTTTAACTTATTCATATTCCCTTTAGTAGTAAATATCCCATTACGTGTCAGTTTAGTTATTTGGAAAGAAATATAAAGTACTGGCATGGCTTGGCTTGATCATAATCATGCATGCTTTTTAAGAGAGTGCTCCTGTTAATGATTTGATTAGTATTTTAAAGTATTTTATAGTATTTTAAAATAATTGCCTTTTCTGTTTTTTCCCTCATTATTGTTCTTAAGATATGAAGGTGATGGGTCTGCCTCAACCCAGGAGTGATGGACTGAAGAATTTTCAATGCTCTTATCCTGTTTTATTGTACTTTTATTTTTCTTCTTATGATCAATAAAAAGGTGGTTTACAAATTCTGAGTTGAAAGTCATTTCATTTTCAGTACAAATATTTTCTCATGTAATTTAAATTATATTACACATTAAAGCACATTAATTTCACCTACAGGAATAAAAAAAGAAATATAAATGGGGCCCAGTCCAGCTCCTCCTCTCTGGATGTAATTTGGACTTAATGGATGGAGCTAGAAGGTCCAACCACACCCTAATCCCACCCATAACTCGATCTCTCCACCCATTACATCCACAGAGGAGGAGCTGGACGTACCCAGCAAACACAAAACGTTTTTACAACTTTTCACAACGTTGTATTTTGGTTGCAATTAGGTAATGTTGTAGTACAACGTTTTAAAAACGTTTTAAAAACGTTTTTTAAAATAAAAAAATAATGTAACCAAAATAAAACGTTTTAAAAACGTTGTGAAAATACCAAGCTGGTATGTTTTCTTTAAGTAGTCAAAAAAACGTTAATATCACGTTTGTCTACTACGAAAACGAAACTATACCAAATTGCAACTTTTGGGAGACGTTTTATTCAGGTGTTAAAATAACGTAATCTGCACGTTGGAATACGACGTTTAAAAAACGTCATGACAGTACCAAAATACAACCATGTCAAAACAAAGACTATGCTAGGGCCAAAACACATACAATTATGTTTTTTTATTATTATTTGTTGTGCAATAGCCTATAGCCTACTTTTATTTGTACACCACGTTGATCATTTCTGGTATATAAAACATATGTTTTCTTTAGTCAAAAAGAAAAAAAGAAAAGAAAAAGAAAACTTAAGTATTCTAAAGCTATATTATATTATATTATATTATATTAACCCCCCCCCCCCCCATATTCAAATCCATCAGTTACAATCCCCCCCCAATATTTCAACATGAAAATCACAGTAGATCTATACTAAAATATGTATAATTCATTTATTTTGTAACAATAATTTTGTTTATAATCGAATATGTGTTTGTCATAATAAATTAGTAAAAAAAATACCCCCCTCCATTGAACCGATTGGTAACGCCCAACCAATGCGCATCGCATTTTCACCAAAAAAACGCCAGTGGCGCTCTACTGTTTGAATGAATGAGAGCGGGTAGCACCAAAAAAGAAGAGAACCGCTGCCCAGCCGACTATATTAAACTTCTGTTCAAAGAGGGACGTTAAAAAGAATAAAGCATGTACTGAGAAGGAGGTATGAAAACATTGTAATAGTTAAGTACACTCCACATATATTTTAGCTAGCTAATCCATTGCAATTTAGCCATAACTATCAGTGTAACTGTAACCAATTACTAAAACAGCCATCTATTTTGTTACTTCATTTTTCAATAGCGTCTTATCAGTGACAAAAGTATTCAAATCGGTGTTTGTTTTCTTCCTTAATTAATCTGATTTTTGAATGAATTGGCTGAATGAACGATTTAAGTAGCTCACTCATTAAAACGTCGAATCGCTGCCACCTACTGGCGGTTTCAATATATAACATTATTTATTTTTAGAATCACTCCGTTATGTTAGAATTTGATGAATAGTTATATTCCATAAAGTTATGATAGATAGATAGATAGATAGATAGATAGATAGATAGATAGATAGATGATAGATAGAGAAGAAATAAATTATCCAATAACGCTACACATAAAACAGATTTTTTTTTTTTAATTAAAAAAAACACAAAAAAACAGGCAGCATACCAACGCTCAACCCCCCCAATGTTGAAACCAAATCTACGCCCTTGACTCCATCAGTAGTCTATTGTTTTAACGCTGTAATGTAAACGATAGCTGCTTAACTTTTGACATGTTTAATTGGCGTGCGCATTTAACATTTCGAGTCCCGTGAGCAATCGGATTGGAGTCACCATGTAAACGGGGCAAGCAACCAGGCGGCAACTCAACCAACTGACAAGTGTCAAGCAAGAGCACGACCGTCTGTCACTGTTATTTTCACTGCTTTCAGGTAAGTTTAGTGCCTAAAATTACACAAATAATACATACAACTGTTCTTGACACGTTCATACATGTAATTGACAAGCTTCTGTTGAATATTTTCTTCATAGAAAAGGTTTGTTGTCTTTGGAAAAAGATCGTTAGAATCTCAACCGTTAGGCTAACTTTAAGAGGTAGACTAACTTGACATAAACTCTTATTTATGAAAGTTTGGGCTTTTAATCACATTTTATGTGTAGATTAGAGGTTTTGATAGTTTTGTAAATGATTTTCTGGCAATTTGTCAATGGATGATTAGAAAATATAACTTAAAAGTATGCGGTGTACTGTTAATCGGTGACGTCACTTATATGGAGCGTGAAAATGGGGTGAAACTAACGTTATTTCAAACATGTTTTGATATTTCATGGTAAATAAATATTGATTAAAATTGCACTGTGATTTCAGGAGCGTCAGATATATGAATAATTTATATTTATTGCGTCCAAACATAATTAAGTGACATTGTATGAGGAATACTAAATAGAAGTAAAGCTACAAATGTAAATGCTGGCATCTTAAGACTTTTTTTTACACACACACACACACACACACACACACACACACACACACACACACACACACACACACACACACACACACACACACAGACAAACACACATAGCCTATATATAAATATATATGTATATATATATATATATACACATATATGTATATATATATATACACATATATATACACACATATATATGTTCTGTATATTATTCTTTCTCATTTCTGCATTTCACCTCTATTCTATTTTTTTTTTTTTTTAATAAACCTGACATTGAATACTACATTTTGTTGGCCCTGTGACAACTTGTTTATGTTCCTAGATTCTTCCATGTTAAAGTTTGATCAAAAGTTTATCAAGTATTCAAAAAATTCATCAAATATTTTTTGAGTCCTCTATGGCCATCTTGTTTAACTCTGCATTGAGGACACTTGGTATAGAGTTAGCAACCTACAGTAAGGTCCAACATAATTCAAAATGAGACAGATGATAATAAAAAAAGTACTGAGCATTGTGAATGTAAGAGCCTCACATTATATTAATAACAATCATTGTTGGTGTGTGAATTGCATTTCAGGGCAGTTTGTGAAGACGAGATGCTGTGACAACCTGGACAGAAGTCAGTTCCAGATCCACCTTCAACACCAGACTTCTCATATGGATTGCTGTATACTAGCATATTATTATTCGCTTCAGAATTGGGTGCATGCAGACAAATGTTTATAACATTCTTTCTTTCTGGTGTTGTGTCGAATTCTGTGACCTACCAAATCATATGACTATAGGCACTGCATTGACCTAATCTGACTAAACCTAACCCTAATCCTACCCTTTTGATAATTAACCATGGTTTTACTATAGTAAAATCTTGTTGTTGTTTTTTTTTTTGTTGTTGTTGTTTTTTTGACGTATTGATTACCATTTGTATAATCACACAAATACCATAGTTAAAACTGTTTTTCTAGCAGAACCATGGTTCATTTGTGGTAACCATGGAATTACTACAATGACTATATTTTTGCTTTTAATCATGGTAAAACCATGATAAATTTCCATAACCTACACCTTATAACCTACTAGGGTCACATAATTTAGTGGGTTACAGAATTCGGCATTATAACTGTTTGGATCAGCAATTAAAGGGTTAGTTCAACCAAAAATGAAAATAATATCATTAATTACTAACCCTTGTGTCAGTCTACACCCGTTAGACCTTCGTTGATCTTCGGAACACAAATTAAGATATTTTTGCTGAAATCTGATGGCTCAGTGAGGCCTCCATTGCCAGCAAGTTAAAGGATTAGTTCACTTTTTGAATGACAATGTCCTGATAATTTACTCACCCCATGTCATCCAAGATGTTCATGTCTTTCTTTCTTTGGTCAAAAAGAAATTAAGGTTTTTGATGAAAACATTCCAGGATTATTCTCCTATGGACTTCAGTGGACTCCAGACGATTGAAGGTCAAAATTACAGTTTCAGTGCAACTTAAAAGGCTTTCAGTGATACCAGACAAGGAATAAGGGTCTTATCAAGCAAAACGATCAGCCGTTTTTTTAAGTGCTTTCATTGCGAGTGCTTTCATGTTCCGTATTCTTCTAATGCTGTATATCCAATGCCTTCCCTATTCTACGTACGGAAAAAAACTGAACTGGTGCCGGGTTCGTTCCGTAAGTTGAATAGGGAAGGCGTAGGACATACAGAGTAAGCTTTTGAATCATAAACAACACCGTAGCACTCGCAAGGCGATCATTTGTGTTTATAAATCATATACTGTTTTTTTTTTTTTTTTTTTTTTCGAAAATGACTGATCGTTTCACTAGATAAGATTCTTATTCCTTGTCTGGTATCATTTAAAGCCCTTTTAAGCTGCACTGAAACTGTAATTTTGACTTTCAACCATCTGGGATCCATTGAAGACCACTATAAGGAGAATAATCCTGGAATGTTTTCATCAAAACCTTCATTTCTTTTCGACTGAAGAAAGAAAGACATGAACATCTTGGATGACATGGGGTGACTAAATTATCAGGACATTGTCATTCAGAAAGTGAACTAATCCTTTAATTTACACTTTCAGTGCCCAGAGAGTTACTAAAACGTTTAAAACAGTACAGCGGGCCTACTAATATTAGTATTGGGTCTTAATATTGTAGAACAGCACAAGGGTGAGTAATAATATTGACATAATTTTCATTTTTGGGTTTACTATGTCATTAAGACAGCTCCTAGCTGCCACCTACTGGCATAACAATGTAACCTGCAATGAAAGCGCTGAAAAATCGAGAAATCGCTAACATAGTTTCTCAAAATCAGGTATTTATTGAACAATAAACTTCTTATTTAATATATATTATTTAAGTTCCGATGCCTATATATTTGTAATTTGTGTTGAAAAAAATCCTTAAAATATAAGCATTAGTTTTACTGCAAACAAGTGATTAAAATATAATTATTATAATCGCAATAAAATAATTTGTATCTATTTAAAATGAAATACTTTACAATTTACAAATTAAATGTTTTTTTCTTCTGTAAAAACATCTGTCCTCTGAAATTTCTTGGAATTTGTTAATGACCCCATATTTAAATTCGCCAGTAATGGCATAATTTTCATGTGTTTTATTTATTTACATATTTACCTTTTTTTCCATATCATGTTACTTTTTTTACATTTTGTGAATAAATATGAGTGACAAAATTTGTGTGTAGTATAAATTATTAGGCCTACATATATGTTAATGTAGGCTTATACAATGGACAACAACCAGAGGTCTGCTCTACAGGTAAGGTAGTGCAATGTAAAAAAAGTTCTGTTGAATATTCAGATTTACAGAAATGTTGTAAACTGACATAATAGCTTATGATGAATTATAAAGAAATATAAAATACACCACTTAATGTATTTATCTTACCATACATTTATGTTTTATATATTTGTTTTATATGGTTTTAGTCATTTTATCTGGAAAGATAACACTAAAAAAAACATTTTGATGGCAGCATATGAAGTACTAGTTTGGACGTGTCAAGTACGTTTTTAAAACGTTGCAAGGAGACATTCAGACGTGATAAAAACGTTATAAAGACTTTTCTGCAATGTTGTGAAAAAACGTATTTATAACGTAAAAAAAACCCGACATCTGTCGTATTAAATACGTCCGATTAAAACGTTATCACGACCTTTTCACAACGTGAAAAAAACGTTTTTACAACGTTATTGTGTTTGCTGGGTAGTAAAGCAGCACACTGGGAAAAGCTGCATGATGAAAAGCATCGCTACTGAGAAATGTCATTAAACTATAATAGTATACAGTGACGCAGCTGCACGTGAGATGAGTCTGTCTCCTCCCATCTGTGTCTGGAAATAAAGCCTCGCTCTCCTCTGAAGGTTTTGTCGCAGATGTGCTGCGACTGCCATGAACTCTCTAGACTACGATGACAGCACCGCGTTCCTGGGAGACTGGGAACCTTTCCAAAGGACGGTGTTCACTCTGTTGTGTTTGAGCATTATTCCCAATGGATTCACGGGGTTATCCATGGTGTTCATGGGCGATACACCCGCTCATCACTGCCTCATTCCCGCGGCTCTGAACATCACTGATGAGTGGAGAAACGCGTCTATTCCTCTGGACGAGGATTCTCGACTCATAAAATGCTCAAGACACCGAGTGGACATCGTGAAGAACTATTCGGACAGAGGTTTGCTCCCGTGGGTGGATGTGAATGTCTCGTCCATTCCTCGAGAAGCCTGTATGGACGGCTGGGAGTATGATAAAGAAACGTACATCTCCACCATTGTTACAGAGGTTCGTTTGATGCTTTCTCCTTACTTCAGCCTAATGTGTTTATACAGTATGCAAAGCGGAAGTTCAGATTCGCCTTAAGCTGAGCTATCCGGGCCCCCGGGGCAGGTTGTTTCCCTGTGGGCCCCTTGAATTCGCGTTCCGGTTCGGCACCAGCTTTAGAGCAGAGCAGATGTCACGCTTTCATTCCGGTGAATGTTTTCTAAATGGCACTTCTGTATAGATGCATGCCTTGAGGAACTGACTACAAAAACGACTGAACGTGCACATTTTCGCACATCCAGATCCAGTGCAGTGAAAATGTTACCGCAGGGCATGTTGTCACAATAGAGACTTGCATTTTATTCGAACTGATTTGAAAAGAATGCTTTTGTAAGAAATAGGTTCCACGCCATGTATTTCATGTCTGTTACGGGATATGTAATGGCTTTACAGCAATATTATGAAACAAAACAATTCATAAAATAGCACAAAAAGGTGAGCTATTTTTGAAACAACAGAAACATAATTTATAAACAATATCAATGTGATTTTGATCTGTGATGATAGTTTTGTTTGTAGGACAGAATTCCCAAAGATGTTTCTAATATAAAGTCAACATGAAATCGAAATTGCATGCAGCGTAACCTCCATATATTGTTATATGCAACTTCTTACTGAACGGGGAACATTTTTTAAAATAAAAATGGATAAAAAAGCAAAATGCCTTGTGTGCTGCGTACAGTACGTCTGCTGAGAGACATGATTATTATCACAAAAAGAACAAGTTATGACATTTTGGGCCAGATTTACTAAACGGGGCAAATTAGCACAAGCGCGAATTCCACAAATGCGCCGATGATGGGAGTGGCAAGTTTTGCATCTACTGCCGACGCGCAAATTAAAGAACACGGACGCGGTCAAATCATTTACATAATGACCAACGCAATCTAACAAGAGCAGGGCATTGGGACACAAATAAGTAGAGCTGATGCTCATCAGGTGCGGGTCGACACAGGTTCAACTTGTAAATAATGGTGCAAATACCAGTAAATTGACTAGCGCAAACATTAGTAAATCATGTTGCGTGATTCATTTAAATACTCTCCTCCCATAAATTTTGCGTCTGAAGGGGAAACTCCTACAAATGCATATGCAATAAGGTCAGCCGTAAAAACAATGCCTAACTTTGCACTGCGTGTCTTTAGTAAATCCCGACAGTTGTTTTTAATGCTAGTAAGCTGTTAGTAAATCTGGCCCTTAGTTTCAAGATTACGATGTCAAAAATATATGCATGGACGAATCGTTTACGTTAAAATCAGTAATGGTCAGTTCTGATTTCATGACAACTTTAAGACAGTTTTGTTAGACATGGACATACAAAGGCTATAACTTTATTTTTGAGTTAAACTATGGGTTTCACAGAAAACAAGCATTTGTAAATGGAATTTTATCTGAAAATCCATAAAGTTACTGTATTAGAGCTTCTCCATGTGACAACTAGCCCCTGTCTCTATTTTTCCTGTATTCAGTCAGGAATAGAAGTGTCAAAATAATGTAAATCAAGTGTCTTTCATGGGTTAGACAGGAATGTAACTTAGTTTTTACAAATGGATATAATCATTACCAACCCAGCTTTGTTTGTTCGACGGCAGTGGGATTTGGTGTGTTCAGATGACTGGAGAGCTCCATTGACCACCTCACTCTTCTTCTGTGGTGTTTTGACTGGTTCTGTCATCTCTGGACAGATGTCTGACAGGTCAGAAAGCATCAAAACTTTTTCCCCACAAGCTAAAAGTGAATATTACAATTATTTAATGACAAGCACAACCTGACTGTCCTGATCCTCTGTTGTATCACTAGGCAATATGAGTCTGACTCGGCAACACAGCGGGACTGATATTCAGGATTGCAGTATGATTGAAAATGTGATATTGGGTTACACTTTATTTTAAGGTGACAAAGTTACAGAGTAATATTAATTAGGTAGCTACATGTACTTACTTTAGAATTACAGTTAGGTTTAGGTTTAGGTTTAGGGTTAGTTACTTGTAATTATGCATAATTTACTGTTATTACTATAGTAAGTACATGTAATAACTTGTTACTACGTCACCTTAAGATACAGAAAGTGAGAAAAAAACGCTCAGTCACTTCACTGCACTCTCGTGAAAACTGGAATGTTGCCTATTAAACTTGTCTTGTTTCTTCTCTTTTCCTCAGGTTTGGCAGGAAAATAGTGCTGTTTGTTACCATGGGGATTCAGACGGTATTCACCTTCATTCAAGTCTTCTCCCCATCTTGGTTGATTTTTTGCTTGTTGTTTTTCATTGTTGGAATGGGCCAGATTTCAAACTATGTTGCAGCATTTGTTTTAGGTAAAGGCTTTTGATTTGCTGTGATTTTATATTAGCATTGAATAATCGCAACTGACCTTGTACTGTTTTCAGTCATATAACGGCTTATTAAAAATAAACTGGCAGCACATTTATTCTACTAACACATGAAAATTGCATAACAAATGCATGTTTTTGTCTCAGAATATACTTTGAAGAAATTCTCAATAATTCAGACTGTAGACCCTGGATTAAACTACTATTTTTTACGAAATGTCCTTCCCCTAGGAATGGAAATATTGAGCCCATCCATTCGTGACCTCTACTCCACTCTTGGTGTGTGTCTTTTCTTTTCAATTGGTTATATGATGCTTCCACTGGCTGCCTACTTCCTGCGAGACTGGAGAACGCTGCTGATGGCCCTCACCGTCCCTGGATTCTTCTGCATACCCCTTTGGTGGTAAGTGTTTGCTATGGGACAGGTGCTGTTTAATAATGCACCATACAGAACAGTCATAGTTTGTATAGTCAACATTTGCTTGGCAAAGAGGCAGCAAAAAGGTCATGTGAATAAGATGGGTTTTACCTACAAATGCTTACAAACATTACAGAAAAATGAAGGACTCGCAGCTCTCCAGCCTCAAACTCGCCCATGTGGGTGATGCAGATTTGATCTAAAATCTTTATTAATGCTAATAATAAAGCTGTCAATAGATAAACATTTTTAATCACAATTAAGAGCACCCTTTTTGTGCAATTAATTATACACATATCGTGAAAATGAGCAAACAGAAAAATAACACAATGAAAACCAATTTAGAATCTAGACATGAACAGAAAAGCAGATCAAAACCAAACTCTGAAACGGGACTGTGGTCAGGAGCTGGAGCCATCGCTGGACGATTGTAGGGAGATGGAGTCGACTCTGGGCTAAGCTTAGGGACAGGAGCCATTTCTGGGCTCCAAGACATCCACTCATACTCCACCAGTACTCCCAGGCGTACAGGCGTGGTGTGGCTAAGGGCTCAGGTGCAGCAGCCATAATGGGACTAGACTCTGGAATCGCGGCCATGACGGAATGAGACTCTGGAATGGCGGCCATGACGGAATGAGACTCTGGAATGGCGGCCATGATGTGATGAGGTATGATGGCACTGTGGAAACGGAGAGTTCCTCATCTGCAATGCCCACTGTTAATGGAAATTTCCGCCTACCAGGGTTACAGGTGCTTGAGCCGTTGTGTGATAAACTCCCAATTCCCAAGATCATCTATCTGCATAATGAAAATTACTGTAATGGTGCAATATGGTGTGCTTCTGTAATTTACTTGCGTTAAATTATTGTAGTGTGTTAAGGATTTTGAATTAATCACATTAACATGTTAACGTTGACAGCCCTAGTTAGTAAAAATCATTGTTCTTGTAAGCTCACAGTGCAGTAACAAATGTTAGAGAGGACCTATTATGCCCTTGTACAAAGACTTGATTTTGTTTTTGGGCTCTACCAACAGGTTTTAATGTTTGATTGTTCAAGGAATCTTGTTTTCCTACAGAGCCCTGCACATGACATGCAAAAAAAAAAAGTAAATTGTGCACACAATTTACTAATTTGTTCCCTCGATTTACTAAATCATGTGCATGATTTACTATTTAGTTCCCTCGATTTGCTAAATCATGCGCACGATTTACTATTTCGCTCCCTCGATTTATAAATAATGTGCATGATTTCATTTGCCACACCTGTCCTTCCTCATTACCTGCTTTGTTTGCTCCCTATTTATTCTTGTGTTTTCAGTCCTTTGCCAGTTCGTTGTCGTACAGTATGTACCCCTTATGTCCTGCTCTGCCTGATCCAGTTACTGTGTCCAGTCCTGCCTTGTCCAGATGCCAGTCTTGTTTTCCCCCATGGGGTAGTTTTTGTTTTATTTATTTATTTTGTCAAATAAAAGCCTGTTTTCTCTGCATCTCTGAGTCCTCGCCTCATCCCTTTACCCAAAGCCTGACAGGCTGGAAGCAGTTAGTTGTGATAGTTCAAGGGCTTCGAGCATGTTTTGGAAATGTCCTGCCCCTTATTATAAATGCCAGTTTCAACACTGTAGCAAGGTCAGTAGATGTGGAAAGAAGGAGGCGGGAACTGGCGAACGTTTAACAACTTTAATAAACATAAAATAAACAAACAACAAAACAAAAGTAAATGGCGGCAGTCCCTCATGGACGACTGCCACACACACAAACATAATAAAGACATAACACAAATCCAGGCCTGGTTCTCTCTCGTCCTTCACTGTCGTCGCTCTCAATTTTATGCTTTCGGAGCTCCTCTGTAAGATACGTGACCGGTGCTGCACGCAGCTGACGCTCATTATCACTCACGCCGTTCTCTCACAGCTTTTGTCCCACCATGCTTGTCACAAACCCTGCCCCTTTATTCTGCATATGAGTTATTTAAATGAGGAATATTGTGACGTGTATGTTCTTGGAAGAAAGCTCAACTCTACAATGAAGGTGTTTCATGGAGTTCAGAATCAGAGAATAACTTAGACTGGAGGGACTTTAGAACTTTGTAGAGCTTTTTCATGATCAAACAGCAACATTACACACTAAAAAAGATGAACATGGAAAAAAGCAGAATAGGATCTTATGGAATTTAATTTCAATTTCTATTTGCTGCATTAAATAAGTATAATAAATGATCTGGTCCTGATATCTCAGAATAGTTGTTGTTGTTGTTTGCAGGTTTATTCCAGAGTCTCCTCGATGGCTGCTGTCTCAAGGGAGGGTTGACGAGGCCGAGGCAATTCTGAGAAAGGCTGCCAAGATGAACGGGGTTAAAGCCCCTGATGTCATTTTTCCCCTGCTTCAGGTGAAACCCACACCGGCCTGTGCTTTTCAAATGGCACACAGTGCTTTAAACAGTCTCTTTTATATCCTCATATGACAAAAGCTCTTTAACCCCTTTTATTTTCTGTTGAACTCAGTCTAAATTGATTTACTACTAGAGGGGTCATATATTGAGGAGTTGAAAGAGTTCAATGCACTGTGAAAGCATGCCATAATTTAGGCTTGTTTCATATATCTCACACCTGCTGCACATGTGCCACATGGATGTATGTATTAAACCCTTGCGGAAACAAGCCAATGCATAAACTCAGGTTAAAGCAAGCATATGCAGTCATATGCAACAAGCATTGAACTGGACAATTTATATTTAGTATGGCAACATTTAAATGCATGCACTTACTAATATGACAGTGCATTAGCTTCAATATATTATACTTAATCAGTAATCCATCAGCAAACCCGGTAACAATATTTACTCTAACCCAGATTATAATTGCATCTACCATAAAATCAGTTATTTCTCAACTCTTAGAAACAAGCATTTAATCACACTATTGAACAGCCTTTTTCAAAGTCCAAAGTTCATAATCCATAGTTCAGATGCTCAAGTAATCTTAAACACTAATCTAGTTCAGGTGTATGATTAAGCCAGAGTTTCCTAAGTGAGGAGAATTACATGTCAATAAATGACACTTTATTGCCCACTAAACTCTTTCTTTTTTCTCTTGTGACTCTTTTGTCACAGATGTAAACTTGGCAGATGTTAATGAGATATGTTAAATCTGTTAAAATGATTTATCAGTAAAAAAATTTCCTCCTTTGTGAGGAGATAATCTTATTTTATTAGTTAGTGACTTAAATTTAACCAGGAATAAGTGACGGGAATTATATGTGAACTGAGACTCTACTGAAACAATGCAGTATCATCATAAAAACAGTAATTAGCAATTCCACTGGCTTTGAAGATATCTGGTAAATAGTATTTTATTTTTCTTGGATGTTCTTATGATTGTCCACATGAGGATGCTTCATGTTGTTTTAGCTGTGGAAATCAGATGGTCTTTTGCTTACACTGTGTTTTGACAGTGCTGTGTAACAAGACATGTTTGTTGTGACGTGCGATACAGTCAAGGGAAAACGCTGGAAGGTTGCAGACCTACAGTCTCTGTGACCTGGTGAAGTCCAGCAACATCTGCTGCATTACTGTCCTGCTGTGCCTGGTCTGGTGAGAGCACTTACATGTACTTAAGATACACATGGGCTGCATCCAAAATCTCATACTTCTCTAATATATAGTGGGCAAAAAACAGTATATGACTAAAGAAGTATGTCTGGATTCACAGCACTCGTAAAAGAGTAGGCTAAAAGTACCTGGATGACCTACTACTTCCGGCAAGATTCTGAAGAGTGCATATGATGGACACTTTACTATCCCATGAGGCCACAGGAGAGGATTTGTGAATGGCAATGAAGCAATGCAACTGATGCTGGTAGGTCACATGATAATGACAACGTGGGAAATGTAGTACGTCCAAATTACATTCATACTACACACATTCATACTATATAGAAGATACTTTTTAGTGGCCGCAAAGTACATATTCAAAATAAGTACCTACTCAAGAGAGTATGCGATTTTGGACGCAGCCAGTATCTGGTTCAAGATGTGGATTAGTTCATATAAGTATCCCGTTACATTGTACAGATTTGTGTACTATTTAGTTTAGTTATTCAGTCAAACTGCACATCTGTATATCCATAGCTATTTTGACCATTAGTGAAAATGCTTCTGTTGAGCCTTTAATTTACTGTAACATTTGTCTTTACCACACTCTTAGAAAAAAGGTTCTAGAGGTTCAATATGGGACATCTAGGTTGCTAATGTAACCCCCATTCCCTGAAGAAGGGAACAGAGATTTAACGTCAGTGACTGACGAAATGGGATCACGCCTGAGAGCCCTGTCATCTTCGAGTGTTAACAAAACCAGCCAGTGGACATTTGCGAGTGAGATTTGCAACGCAAACCATGCCCCGTACTGCGGGTATATAGGAAATGAGCAGAGATACGCTCAATAATGTTTTCGCTGAGGAGCCGAGCAGTGCCCAGTCACTCAGTGGTGAACACAGAGATTGTGGTGACTAGATGTAACCTTTTCGTTCCCTCCTTCAGGGAACAGGGGTTACACTAGTAACCTAGACATTCCCATTCAGTCAGACACTACGAGTTAAGTCAATGACTGACAAATTGGTATCCCTAAGAAAAATGGCACAATCGCTGCATCTTCCAGTGCCCCGCGTAAGTCACTTGGTCCCCCATGCCCAGAAGGACAAGGTTTACACAGAGAAGTCAATCACAGCTGTTCCACTTGTCCCACACAGTGATACATTCAGATAATACTGGGAAAGCGTGCCTATTCCAAGTGGAATGGGATGCTACAGTGACCAAATCCTGCCCGTGGGGGAGTAACATGGAGATAGACATATGGACTGGCCAGAGGGCAGTACTACATATGGAAGGTCCCTGCAGAGGATCCAACCTAGGCAGGGTGGAGACAGCACCGACAGGGATGGCAGAGCAGCTCTGCCAAGGGAAAGACAGCTGCAGGAACTCCTACATGGTTCGCCAGAGGGGAGCTCAACTGAGGAGCAGTTAGGGCACGTATCCCATCCTAAGAGAGGAATGGCGCTGCAAGCAGGACACAGAGTCAGCCTTCCCATACATCACCTGTTAATAGACAACACACAGGAAGAGACTCTACTCTAAGATTGTAGAATCTTGAGAATGTGTTAGGTGTCACCCAGCCCGTAGCTCTGTAAATGTCTACCAGCGAGGCACCATGCACCAATGCCCAGGAGGAGGCAACACCCAGAGTGGAGTGAGCCCTCACCCCATGGGGGCATGGCTTGCCTTGGGATTAATACGCTAAGATGATGGCATCCACTATCCAGTGGGCCAACCTCTGCTTAGAGACAGACTTTCCCTTCTGTTGGCCTCCAAAGCAGAAAAAGAGCTGTGCGGTCCACATAAAGACAAGTTCAGCACCTGGTCCTTGAAGGGAGTGGTGGGAACATATCTAGGCCAGAGTCTCAGGATTACGTGAGAGTCAGCCTCTTAAAAGGGGGGAATAATGCTATTTCATGTATTCTGACTTATTTATACTTTTAAAGAGTTGGATTCTCATGCTAAACATGGCCAAAGTTTCAAAACACTAGTTGGACGTATGACGGAGTATTTCTGTGCCAAAAATACTCTTCCAAATCCTCATCAATTTTGCAGTCTTTTTTTCGAGTATGGGGCTGTGTGATGTCATAAAGGTCAGAATTCCTTGTACGGGCACCTCTCCCTCACGCAAAAGCTGCACATGCTCGTGACTCTTTAGATCCACTCACACGGCACCCCTCTAGGCGCTCGACTGTTTTCATAAAGACTCTCAAAAATATGATAAAACTAAAGACTTGAGATGTGACGGATGCACTACTACTCTATATGTCATCATCATCATCATCATCAGTCCCATGACCTGGTGTGGTTGTCGGGTCGCTGCGCTGTTGAACATCTGATCAGGTCCCTCCATTTGTCACGGTCATGTGCTAGTGCCTGTGTCTCTGCAAAGCTTTTTATGGTCCATTCTGTAATGTTGTCCGCCCACTTCTTTCTCTGTCTACCTTGTCTTCTGCCACCTGGGACACTACCTAGGAGGACTGTTGTGGACAGGTTATTGGCTCTGACAACATGTCCATACCATTTCAGCTTTTTCTTTCTAACTGTAGTAAAGAGGTCGCTGGCCTGCTTCACGCCTGATGGTGTTTCTCACTATTTCATTTGTGATGTGGTCCTTGTAAGAGATGCCAAGGATGATTCTATAGCATCTCATTTCAAGTGCCTGGATTCTTTGTTGCAACTCTCTCTCACAGGCATATAAGACTGAAAGGACAAGTGAATGCAGAAGTCTAATTTTTGTTTTAGAGAGATATTTTTGTCTCTCCATACAGGTTTCAGCTGTGACATAGCTGCTGTTGTTTGCGCTGTCCTCACTAAAACTTCTGGTTTTGACCCCTCTCTACATGTACTCAAGATTAACATGAGATTGGCATAAACTGTGTGTGATACCCCCTTTTAATGGAAGTGAGCGCAGTCAGGAGTGCTGTCTTAAGAGAGGATCTTGATCTCAACTGACTGCAAGGGCTCAAAGGGAGCTCTCTTTAGGGCTGTTAAGACCAGAGAGAGGTCCCAAGAGGGAATAAGGTGATGTCAAGAAGTGTTCAACCTCCTCACACCTCTCAGAAACCTGATGATCAGCCCCGTGGCCAGCTGTGTACCAGGGCATCCGTGCCAAGGGTTTTTCTTCGGTCAGGGAATAAAACAACTGGTAATGGGGCGTGGCCAGAGTGGCATTTCCAAATCAGCTGGACCACCTGGGTATGGAGTCTCCACTCTTCTGGGAGTGTAAGCTTGTGAGAGAGTGTCGGCTGCACGGGCGACGGGAGGGACAAAATATGACATTGCATCTCACATGTGACCGCCTTGATGGTTGATGTATACAACAGTTGATGTGTTGTCCGTCCGGACCAGTACATGTTTGTCCCAGAGCAACGGCCGAAACCAAAGCAGGGCAAGGAATGCTGGTAGCAACTTGAGGCAATTGATATGCCACTGCAGTCAAGGTCCTGTCCAGGAGCCCGCAGCAGTATGCCCGTTGCACACAGCACCCCAGCCGGATGATAAAAAATGTTTGGACTGCGAGGGGGAAGGGGAGCACAAGCGAACCAAACCAGCAGGACCAAAGGGACCACAGATGTACCCAGAGTAGTGTCTGAGTGTGCAGTGCAACACTTACCTGGCTCCATGGTTTGGCAGGGGGTGCATGAGAAGACATTGCGTCCTCGAATCACACTCTGCTGCATGCTGACGATGAAAGAGGGGACTGAGAGTGGCAAAGCATAATGTTGCACACTGCCAGCCTTGCCCTCTTGGGACCCAGAGAATGTGGAAATTGCTTACAAAATCTTTCACAAATGTTAATAATATATATTTATATAAAATATAAAGATGTCAATTTTCCTAGGCCGGACATCACTTTTAGCCACTACTAAATATAGAACATTTCTTTCTAAGAGTGAGCATAACAAGGCAAATGCAGTTAAAAATGATTTGAACAGCTTGACTTTGCAGTGTGTCAGTAATTGTTGCATCTCTTCTGCATCACTGGAGGAACATGAACAAAAGCTGATGCTCCTGATCACCGGCATGATCTGAAATGTTCAAAGAACAATGCCATTAATGTCATATATTTGCTTGTTTGATTAGAAATACCACAGAAACTTAAATCATAGCATTTTATTCTTCACTTACTGACTTCCTTCTTTTAGGTCAGCTGTTTCGATTGGATACTGTGCCTTGTCTCTGAACACGTCCAGTCTGCATGGTAACATCTACCTGAACTGCCTCCTGTCAGCAGTAGTGGAAGTGCCTGCACTCATCATGGCCTGGCTGATGCTCCGCCACTGGCCACGCCGCCTTTGCTTGTCCTCCACCCTGTCATTAGGAGGACTGGTTCTTCTCTTCATACACCTCATACCACAGCGTGAGAAATTTAATTGTGATGTGTTAGGATAGATTCATTAAAACATGTGTATTCGCAGAAATAGTGAATAGAAAGTTTAGTGTTCACTTTTGATTGTGTTAAACCTATTAATTGTCACCATATGCTGGATTTTCTGACAAACTTTAGCATGAAAGCATGGTTATGAGGATTTGTCTGTCTAATGATGTGTTTGATTTTTGACAGTGGGAAAAAAAAGTGTTTCTTCAGTATTTTTGTCTTGTTTTCTAGTGCAAATATCTAAACATTCATCAATCAAGATATATATATATATATATATATATATATATATATATATATATATATATATATATATATTTTTTTTTTTTTTTTGCTTGCCGTTTAATTTTTTATTTGATATTTTTTAAATTGAATTATGAACAATAATCAATTAATCCAGAAAACAAGACTTGATATCTTGGGTGCTTTTGCTTCCCAAATAAATGAATCTTGATTTAAGAATATTTAGATATTTGTGCTGGAAAACAAGACAAAAATACTGAGGAAGAGCATCATTTTTGCAGTATTTGGTCAACTTTGGATGGGGTGTTTTGTCTCTTTTAACCTGTAGATATGAGCTCTGTTGCCATTTCTCTGGTAATGCTGGGAAAGTTTGGTCTATCAGCAGCATTTGCGATCGTGTACCCAGCGACTGCAGAGCTTTACCCCACCATTCTGAGGAACACGGCTTTAGGAACCTGCTCCATGGCATCCAGAGTCGGCAGCATTTCTGCACCATACTTCATCTACTTAGGTCACAGTTTCATCTACATCATAGTATCCTAATTTTATTTATACAGCTTTAACGGATTTAATTTGCACAAGGGATGGACTGGCCTTAGCGAATGCTGGGACCTTTCCCAGTCAATTTGTGAGACAATTTAGTTGTCAAAACCAGGTTTCTATACAATTGATGTAGAGGGAGAAAAATATTCCCATAATGTCAGGTCGATGAGACATAGAAGGTAGTGTAAAAACTCTAAAAAACTGGAATCGCTTCCTCAAACTATAATTCCAGTTCAGAACTGTGCAAGAGAGGTTTATTTCACCTGAAAATTAACATTTTGTCATCATTTACTTGCCATCATGTCATTCCAAGATGTATATCTTTCTTTCTGTGGAACACAAAATAAGATATTTTGAAGAATGCTGGGGTCCAAACTTTCACTGAGGCATTTTCATAATATTTCCACCAGTATGTCAACCAATTTTCAAAATTTCAACAAGAGTAGAGATATTTGTAATGAACCACTTCTGTACAGAGGCGAAGACTGATGGCATCTGGGATGCAGAAGGAAAGTAGTTCCAGTGGAGCGGCAGAGGCTTAAGACCCCAAAATTAAGGGAGGAGAAACAAGGGACCTGTGCGAACTAGAGGGGAGGGAGAGTTGAGACAAAGGCAAAAGGAAGACAATTTTGAAATCTGTGGCCACAGAGGCTGACTCTGAACACTCTGCAGCCTCTGTCAGGCTTTGTTTCTGCCAGAGAGTCCATTCCTGAAATCACTACGCCACAGAGGTTGACTATAAACTTACTGTCTGCTCTGTCTCAGCCATGGAGGTTGTCCCTGAACTTCCTGAGCTTTCTGTCACAGCCACAGAGGCTGCCACCGATCTTTGTATGCTTCCTCTCTCTGCTCCGCCATGGTCCCCCAACCCCCCTGTAATCTTCTGCTCCGCCTTGGTGCCCAGCTCCACTGGCTCTACTGTGGTGGTCTCCAGCCCAGCCGGCTCCACTTATTGGTCTCCAGCTCCGCCTTCTCTGCCGGCTCCATTATCACGGTCACCATCCATGGTGTTCTTCCTGATGTGCTCTGTTTCCCCACTCTTCCCTGGCTCCCCTCTTTGTTTGCTCCATCCTGGCTCCCGCTCTGCCTGATCCGCCTGGTTCCCCACTCTACCCTGGCTTTGTTTGCTGTGCCCTGGCTCTCTGCTCTGCCATGGTCCCCTAACCTCTTGTAGTCTTCCGCTCTGCCTTGGTACCCAGCTCTACCATGGTGGTCTCCAGTTTTTCAGCTCTGCCCTCACTCGCCGCTCCACCCTGGCCCCCTGCTCTGCTTGCTCCACCCTGGCCCCCCACTGTGTCTGATCCGCCCTGGTTCCCCACTCTACTTTGGCTCCCTGCCCTCTGCTTTCTCCACCCTGGTCCCCCACTCCACTCTGGCTCCCCATTTTGTTTGCTTTGCCCTGACTCCCTGCTCTCCCTGCTCCACTCTGGTCCCCCGCTCTAATTGCTCCACCCTACCCTGGCCCCCAGCTGTGCCTGATCTGCCCTGGTTCCCCACTCTACTCTGGTTCTCTGCTTTGTTTGGTCCGTCCTGGCCCCCTGATCTGTTTGCTCCACACTGGCTCCCCATTCTACCCTGGTTCTTTGCCTTGTTTGCTCTGCCCTGGCCCCCCGCTGTGCCTGATGCACCCTGGTTTCCCACTCTACCCTGGTTCTCTGCCTTTTTTTGTTCCACTCTGGCCCCCCGCTCTGTTTGCTACACCCTGGTTCCCCATTCTACCTTGGTTCTTTGCTTTGTTTGTTCCGCTCTGGTCCCATGCTGTTCCTGATCCACCCTGGTTTCCCACTCTACCCTGGTTCTTTATTTGCTCCACCCTGGTTCTCTGCTTTGTTTGCTCCACTCTGGCCCCCCGCTGTGCCTGATCCACCCTGGTTTCCAACTCTACCCTTTTTCTTTGCTTTGTTTGCTCCGTCCTGGCCCCCTGCTGTTTCTGATCCACCCTGGTTCCCCACTCTACCCTGGTTCTTTATTTGCTCCACCCTGGTTCTCTGCTTTGTTTGCTCCGTCCTGGCCCCCCGCTGTGCCTGATCCACCCTGGTTTCCAACTCTACCCTTTTTCTTTGATTTGTTTGCTCCGTCCTGGCCCCCTGCTGTTCCTGATCCACCCTGGTTTCCCACTCTACCCTGGTTCTTTATTTGCTCCACCCTGGTTCTCTGCTTTGTTTGCTCCACTCTGGCCCCCCGCTGTGCCTGATCCACCCTGGTTTCCCACTCTACCCTTTTTCTTTGCTTTGTTTGCTCCGTCCTGGCCCCCTGCTGTTTCTGATCCACCCTGGTTCCCCACTCTACCCTGGTTCTCTGCTTTATTTGCTGCACTCTGGCCCCCCGCTCTGTTTGCTCCGCCCTGGTTCCCTGCTTTGTTTGCTCTACCCTGGCTCCCTGCTCGACCTCAGTCTCCTGACACGCTTCGACCTCTCGGGTCTGGTCCTCCATCCCCCTGATCTCCTGATCCACACCACCCACCTGGACTCATGTTTTGTGTCTTTTGTTAGCCATAGAGCATCTGGAAACCTTGGTCTTTGTCAGTCATTCCTTGTTCCCTGATGCAGTTGCTCATGTCTCTGTTCTCTGTGTTCCCTTGTTTAAGACCTGTGTTACCATCTGCAATTAAATTCAAAAGCTTTATTGTTTAGCCCTACAGGGGTAGTAAATTGTCTTCAGGCAAAGGCTCAAAAAAACAGAACACACAACATTAATTTAAAAAGGTAAACTTCACAACAACAACAACTCATCTTAAAATCCTATTTAAAAAATCAATGGCTGTTGGAACATATTTTCTTTCCTCGATCCTTGTGACACTGCTAAACAAACTGGCAGAATTAAGAGGTGAAAACAGCATGAGAAGAGACACAAAGAAATGACTGATGTAGACGAGGCACTTGGCATTTAAGACTCAAAAAATAAGTCATAAAAATATGACCTGGGTGTAGGTATCAGTCCTGGGCTCATTTTTAGTCCCAGTCCATCCCTGATTTGTGTGATGTCTAAACAATAAATATTTAAATTTCCATTCTCAAACATTTCAATCCAAGTAGACTATTAATGACCAATGCTTATTAAGTCTTTCCCCACCAGCATTTCTTCTTTTTAAGTTGTCAGCTAACGCCAGTATTTTTCATCATATTCACAAAACTTGCATGGCCCCCAGAATATTTTGTTTCATAAATATGTAAACAGTCAATCAAAAGAAAGAAAAGAGCCTGTACTTTTAAACAACTACAACAACAAAAAAACATATATTCTTGCTTCAGTCATTCTAGGTTTTATCAACACTTGAACGTGGGTAAGTTTCATAAAAAAAAAAAAAAAAAAAAAAAAAAACTATTAGCTGTGAAAATCACGTTTTTGCCAAACACTTTGTCCTGATGGGATTAAGAAAAATGAGAAAAACATAGGAGTACATCAAGTTAATCAACACTCCCAAAGCTTCACAGTCGTTTCCTCTTCACATTCAAAAGTGGTTTGACATTTCATTTTTAACATTTGGCAGTTTTGATTCATATGCTGTTGAATAATTTATATTATTTTAATTGTGAGTAAGTAAGTTTTCTGGTTTAAGCAGATCTTCTTCTTGGCTTGTTTTTGGAGCTGGAGATGCTCTACTATTTTAAAAGATCAAAATATATAATGTTTTTATTGTCAATTTCTCAAACATGCCTATCAAAACCATTTGTTCAAGTTTCTCTTGTTGTTTTGCTGCAGGAGGCTACTACAAATCTTTGCCGTACATCTTAATCGGCAGTCTGAATGTTCTCTCCGGGTTGCTCAGCCTTCTGCTTCCGGAGAGTCTGGGATCACCTTTACCAGAGACTATCAGTCACATGCAGACAGTGGTTTGGTAAGCCTGATAAGAGCAGCGCCCCCTGCTGTTTGCTGTGGCATTAGCAGTACTCTACATAACTGCCCCGATTTACTGAAAGTTTGCACTCACTTTTGGTGTACACTAAATAATTATGTTTTTTTTTTTTTGTTCAGGTCTAAAAAAAGACATTTTGCTTACAGTCCAACCAACAGTAAATGTGAAGAGGAGCATGAGTCTGAACACTTGTGACGGATCATAAGGATTATGAAGGATTACGAAGGCTCTGTAAATGAACCCCTTTACTCCAAGGCTTTAATGAATTAAGGGGGGGGGGGGGGGGGTCGTCCTTGTAATAATGGGGGGGGGGGGTCCTGTTTGTAATGGCTCTTTTTGGTTTTCACTGTAATAAAGGCAGACATTTTAATATCTTTTGGAATAAAGCCTCAACTTTTCAAACATATTTCTTTGTGTGTGTGTGTGTGTGTGTGTGTGTGTGTGTGTGTGTGTGTGTGTGTGTGTGTGTGTGTGTGTGTGAGAGAGTACATGTTATTCAATCCTGTTGGGGACTTCAACCTGAATGCACACAGACTCATGGGGACTCATGTCACTGTGAGGACCTCAATTGAGGTCCTTGTGAGGAAACAAGCTTATAAATCATACAGAATGAGTTTTTTTGAAAATGTAAAAATGCAGAAAGTTTTCTGTGATAGGTTGGTTTAGGGGCAGAGTTAGTGTAAGGGGAGAGAATATACAGTTTGTACAGTATAAAAACCATTACATCTATGGAAAGTCCAGATGTGTGTGTGTGTGTGTATACTGTTTCATAACTCAACATCCACAGGATAATTAGAACATTTTCTTTTTCAGTGTTTTGCAGAGAAGAGAAAACTAATAAAATGCAGAAAAGTGACGTTCAGTGATATTGTGAGGGTTCGAAATGTGTCAAGCCATAGACGTGATAAGACAGAGCAGCGGGACGAGCGGGTTCAGCCGAGATCAGAGGACTCCTCAGATATTCCCTTAGGGCCTGTGAGATTCTTTGTCTTCCACAGACTGAAACAAACACGCTCGTTTATGTTTCCTGCCAAACTGGTAACTCTTTTCCTTATTCCCCATAGAGACACTTTTGACACTGAAAGGGGATTCATGATCCCTTCGGCATGTGTTTCTGTTCTTTATAGATCCTCTCCACCATCAGAGAGCACTTCAGCACAAGTGCAGTTTGATCGGGAGCAGATCTGACCAGCAGAGGGCGACTCAGACTCGCAGTGAACAGCGTTAGATTTCTACACATTTTCTACACATATTTCTTCACACATATTAAGTTATGTAATCTGCACTTAACTGCTGATTTTACTGCAGTCTTGAATTTGATAAGCTTGCGATGCCTTGCAGTGCCAGCTAAAGTGGAATATATGACATTTTACATGTAATTTAATGGGAAGAGACCTGCTGTTGCTGTATATATGCTGTTAATGTGAATCAAACAACAAAAGAAAAAACAGAAAATTACTAACTGCTCTTGATTGAATAACTTAAGTTGCTTTCATAAGAATATATTTCTTACTTAAATGCTGCTGCTAAATGCTCTGGTGAGTAGATAAACATGGCGGACTGTGTACAGTTATGTTTGATTCTTGAATGATTCATTCTTTTGAGCTGGTACATATGAAGTAATCCATGTGTGCCGCACAAGTCCTGAAAAGTGAAACCAAAACGTTTCGATCACCCCCAGGTGGCTGTAGATCAGGGAAGGAGGAGGCGGGAACCGGCAAACGATTCAAACACTGTAATACAACACAAAACGAACATAAAAGCGGCAGCCCCTCATGGACAACTGCCGCACACGCATAAACAAAACATAACGTAAAACCAGGCCTGGTCCTCTCTCGTCCTTCACTTAACGCGATCAACGTGAGTTAGAATCCGCCTTTTGCCGAGTTCGCATTTATATTCAATAAAAATGAAAATAATGTTATAAAAGTGGAAATAAACTGTGAACGAGTGTTTAATAATATTAAAAGTGTTTATTGGGTAGGGTTAGGGGAAGAAATAGGGAGGGTTTTTATTCTCCCAATAAGGCTGCATCCATTTAATAATTTTAATAAATATAATCATATACACTCTGATGTTATTGCATTGTTTTAATGTACAAAAATACTAAGGTGCAAATATTATCTGCCAATATAAGGTATAGATAACATCTAATTACTATTTACTCTTATTGCAAAGAACTGCTACTCTTACATGGTGTAAATAGAATATATTGCAATTTTTTACTTCATGTAAATAGAATATATTGCTACTGTCACTTAGAGCAAATAGCCGCTGCCTATTTTAAATGAGTTTGGTTTTAGTTATTTTTATGCTAAAAAACGGGGATGTGACGGCTGAGATTGACAGCTTTTCTGAGCGAAGTTTGCCAAGGATTACAGAAGTGTCTACTATGCTAGCCTGAGGCAAGTACTGGAAATATGCTTATTATGACTACTGTTATTAAATAACATTTTATTAATATCCTGATAAATCCGAGAGATGTAAATAAATGTTACTATAGTTCATTGTGCATGCAGATTATAATTTGTCAAGATAAATCATGTGCTGTAATAATTTATGCATTACAGAGAACTTGCAAAGGGTTTACGTTACAGTATAAAACATTTACAAAAACCTACAGAGGTTTGTTTCTGTGTTGCTTTTGAATTTTGAAGATCCCAGGATTTAAGTTAGTCCTTTACTTTTAATGTTTTGTAAATAATAATAATAATAATATATAAATAAATAATGGAAAGGATAAAAGAAAACCTCATTCGCAAGTATTTTGTGTAGTTTGTAAGATATTTGCATACATTTTTATTTAAATAAATTATCTAAAAACTATGCTCAATTTTATTTTTTTAAATACAACAAAGCAAATTTTTAAAATCATTTAAATGAAATGTCAAAACCAAGAGACAATGGTATTTACAAATGTCAGTCATTATCAGCATAAACAAAATGGGGAAAAACATTATTAAACAATTGCTCATGCTGGGCAATGACATTTGTCTTGATTTTAGGGAAGGTTTCCCTTCAGGAAAACAAGCTGCCTGATTTTGTTCGGTTTCAGCCTGTTCCTCCTCTCTGAAATGATTTGCCCAGTTTTTAAAAATATTCTCTCTGCAGGCACAGAGGTTGCAACTATACAAAGTCTCCTCTTCCTAATGTCCATTAAACCTTCATAAACCACTAGCCGTGCTTTCCACCATGTGAGTGGATCCTTGCTCTTAACTTGAATAAATGTGGATGCTGTCACATGCCTGTGTTGTTTAGAAGCAAGGAAAACCATACATGAAATGCATATAGTTGAATTGTAGAAAAACATTTTCTTCGATAGACAAAGATTAAATGACTCAAAAATCTTTTTTTTTTTTTTTTTAAAGAATGTAAAGCTGAAATTTTATTAAAGTACACAAACCTTTTTGCGCCGATTTCAGATGGAACTTCTTTGAAAGGCTTTAGCATCTTGCAGGCATTGTTCACAATCTCCCACTCATCAGGAGGGAGTGTTGGCAAGCTGGGGGTGACAAGGGCAAGTGTGGCAATAATGGCATCTTTTTGCTGCAAACATCTTTGCAGCATGTAAAAGGTAATGTAATAGAACGTTGCTGGCTGATTTGCACATTTGTCCCGGCTACAGATCTGAGTATAGGTTGAGGTGTCACCACTACCTGGGACTGGGTGTGTTACTGAATCATCTCTATTGAAACTTGTGTAAGCAGGGCAGACAGGTGTTTTGTTTTTAGATGCAGTCTAAAATTTGTTGTAGATCCTCCTGAGCCTCAAAATTGTCATGATCCTGCAAGAGATAGGACTCAGATGCAAATGAGCAGTTCAGGGGTATTTATTAACTGAAGACTGAAGACTAGAGACAGTAAGGAGAGTGAGGCGTGAAACAGTAGGGTAGTGCAGACAACACAATGACAGGCAATCGCACAGGAATGATGACCAGTGAGACAGTCCACAGGAGAGGCAGCACCAGAAGAAAGACTAGTCAGGAACACAAGGAACCCATAGTTTAATGTAGAAATTTTAGATGTAGCACCCGTCTTGCTGCCAGGTAGAGGCTCACAGAACCAGAGGCTTGACACTTGAGAGTTTTACAGCTGTACCAGTCTTGCTGCCAGGCAGTGGGAGTCAGTGGCCAGGAACTCAGGATAAAGGGCAGGAACAAACACAAGGAACATAATACAAGATGAGACACAAGACACGATAAGACAGAGAAGATATAACAATTAACAACACAAAAATAAACTGAAACTAGACAATGACTAAACAAGGAGGCGTTACGAGAGTTGGCACATGCCCAACACAAACAAAGACAGAGCCATGTGCTCAGATACAAGACAAACATTGGAAACATTGAACAAAGATAAAACAGACAAGACTGTCAGGATCTTGACAGTACCCTCCCCCTAATGCAAATGAGTCCAAGTAGGTACCATATGGGAGGATGGATGGAGAACAAAACTTGGCTGCGTTCTACTCCTAATTTTTATGCCATTCACTCGCTAACTTCCCTCCTTCTCATGGTCTCGGATGTGCGTCATTGCTTATGTTGCACGAGTGTAAAAAGTAAGCCCTTGATCACTTAGAATTCACTATGGAGCTGATTTATTATTTAAAGGGGGAGGGGGGTATCACACACAGTTTCTGTCAATCTCATGTCAATCTTGAGTACCTATAGAGTAGTAGTGCATCCTTCATATCTCTGAAAAGTCTTTAGTTTTACTATAAAAGATACATACCTCACAGCAAAAAAATCACGGCTTCCGGAACGTATCCATGGACGGACCCGTATCGGCGTCTACTTGCACGTAATGATGGATCCGCAACAAAGACGGATCGCGGACCCACCGTGGCTCCACTCCACATCCGCGATTAAAACCTTTCCTCCGCTGAGGGTCCGTTTGAGACCTGCAAATTGATACAACCATTACAGTAAAGGTGCGTGCGCGTCTGCAGATCCAACATGGGTCCGCTCAGGTTTCGCTGAATGACAGTAGAAGTAGAATTTACGGCGCCGCCTGGAGGCAGAGCTGATCCTCTGGGCAGCGCCAAAACGAATGTGACAGTCACGCAAGTTTGGCGACTTGAATGCGGATCCGCCTAGGAGTCTCCTGCTGTGTGGGATACGCTGTACCGAGTCTTTCTGAATAAAGCCGAGCGGCTGGAGGCGTATTGTGTAGGCGGATTAACAAGCATTCGTAGGTAGAGAGTAAAGCCCCGGGTATACTTCACTTTCCGCGCCCAGATGCGCCACATGCACAGTCACGTCCGCACGTCTTTCAAAGTATACTACACCAGTATGCGTGCGGATGACCGCGTTCGTCACATGCGCAGTACAGTTTTTTCTATGCTCTACCAGACACTTCGGAGCAGCACTGAGTCGTGTCATCAACGGGACATTTACTGGGCATGATCGGAGAAGAAAAGAAGTGCATCCTTTCCCATATTTTACTTATCCCCCTCCATGAATTTGCCGCCCTAAACACGTCTTTGTACACTTTCAGATATGAATTGTACAAATGTGGTAACTTTCTAATCTCTTCGCACAAACGCTGGTCAAGTTCGCTGTGTTTTTCTCTTTTTTCAAGCATGTTGTTAAACCGGTCTTTTCACACTCTTCTTTGACGGCTGAACACTGTGCTCAATAATGTGCGTATTTCCACCTAGTGGACTCTTCTATACTGCTTGTGCATGCGCTGTTGCACGCGGACTGTCCGCGCGGTCTCAAAATTTGGCCTGCACGCGGCCAGGGTGTGCGGACGGTGCACGAACGCGGATGGCCGAAGTATACCCGGGCTTAAGCATCGGCGTCACTTTCCCGCCGGAACGCGCTCCCTCAGCTGGACTGAGTGGCAAAAGAACCTGCTGCGTGACTGGATTTAATAAGGGAAACTGCAAAAACGCGAGTAAAACAAACGATTACACTAAAGGTTGGACTCGAAAGTGTTCCTTATGACAAAGAAACCTAATCCATGGATATTGGCATGCAGCCAGAAATCGTGTTTTTCTGACATTTATATGTGCCTGATTTCGACGCTGGGGAAATACATAAAGCAAATCTGCCTGTGAACGCTTTACATAACTACAATATAGGTAGGTTTAAATCCGAGTAATCACTTATATCAATGTTATATATATCGTCATATTGTCCAGCACTTAAATTTGTATAGTTTTTGTCAGTGTTTATTGAAAAACACCCAATTATGCAGAATATAAGATGGTAAATATTTAATTGATGAGTTGTCAACACAATATATAACAATTCAATTTATACGGTATGATTTTACCTCAAAATCCAACAATTTGACACAAAATGATAACTGCAATCCATGTTTCTCTGCTGGAGTCCAGCTGTTTTCGTGAATTACACTTCTTTTTTCTGTAGCTTTCAGCAGTCTTTAAATATATACCTCAGGTTTTGTGTCAAAGCTATTTTTACAGTCAATCACAAAGCTATTTTTCGTTTTGGATGTGTTTTGTGTGTTTTTCGCGGCATTCACGCTGATAACCAGTGTTGCCGCTCAGTGGGCGTGACCGCAGTCATAACGGTCGACGATGACGTCACGTGCATACTGCGTCGAGAGCGTCTGAAAGCTGTGACATGCTTTTTAAAACGTTGTCCTTGAATAAACTATGGCTGTCAATCAGATTCAGCCATCCATGATCCAGAATCAGATCCAGAGGCTGAAACTGAAGAGGAGCAGCAGCAACAACAACGACCACAGCAGGACGTCTCTATGTTGTAAGTACAGTAAGTACAGTTCTACTTTTATTTTGTCATCGTAATTTTAATTCTTTGACCGTTTTAAAAAGTGTAACGTTACATGCGGGAAGTGCAGTTCGATGCCAACTGAGGCGGAAAATTGTTTGCTGCCAAGAAATAGAACCGGTTATACTTCAGTCACGAAATACATTAAAGTGTAAAGTTGTAGTTTGTGTAAGACTTAATATGATAGCAATGTACTTCTTTTCATGAACTTGTCTTTATAAAATATGTTACATGTTATTCCTTCACCACATATATAAACTTAGGGGATCACTTTTTAACATTGCAGGTGCAACCAGTGTATAGCTGTAATATGATCTAATTATTGTCTCTACCTCGTTATATAATGGAACGTTGCAAATAAGTTGATTTATTGACAATGTCAGCAGGTTAGTTCCACTGACATGCAGGTAAACCCACATATGTGTAACATTTATTCAAACTAATTTTTGCAAAGTAGCTTTCAGGAAAGAGAATGTCATGCAAAGGTTAAAATGCTGAAGTGTGACTGTAAATAACATGGCTGACATCATTTGTGATATTTTTTAAAAGGTAAGGAGACGGTTGACTCAGGAGCCAACCTCTCCACGGTGCATGACAGAACATCCAGGACTGGCTGAACGTCTATACACTTCAGAACATAAATATCATTTACAGAGCTGATTATGGCACACTTAGGAGGAGAACAGAGGAGGAGTAATTATGAAATAAGATTTCATTATGTAATCATAGAGATATCAAACCAATAAACTTTGCAAAATGTGTTTATTTATTTAGCAAGGTGCACATTGTAATAAAATAACTTTAAATCCGGCCACTGCTGGATTGAACCTAGACACATGTCTGGCAATGAGATCCTCCTTTGCTGGCCTGTCAAACTGTGCTGATATGGCAACTGGAATTGGAACTTTTCATATCTTCCTCAACAGAGTTGGCAGGGTCTTCAAACACCTCCACGAACATCAGTCTCATCAGGTCATTGACGTATCCTGACATAAAAAAGTTGTTATTAACAATTTGTTGCACTATTTCTAAACACTTGTGACACTTTTACTATTTTTAAAGTACTGTTATATTTCAAATTATATACTATTTAAAATATTTATATCTACATTAAAGTACACATGAAATCAAAATCGACCTTATTTACTTTGTTATTATTATAGTCTTGTGGTGAACAATTAATCCGTTCAAGTTAAAACACAGAAAAAAATTGTTTGTCGCGGTAATCTTTAATCAAAATCTGAAAAGTTACTTCCGGTCTGGAAAGGCATTCCTTCTGTGATGACATCAGTTTGACGGCTAAAGTTAAGTATTCCAGTATTCAGTTTCACTTGGAAAAACGTCACAACACTGGAGAAAAGAAGATTGCAACTTTCGGTTCACGCAGACTTTAACATCTGACAAAAATTGGTGTTAAACATTTTCAAACATTTATGAACAAACCAAAAGTAGGCTCTGTCTTCACTGACTTCTCCCCATCTTTCCCATCTTAGATTTTGGATATATTATCCTACATACAGCTTTGCCCTCCAAGTTCATTGCCTGTTCACGATCAGCATTCTCTTTGAAATGCATTGCCGCAAGATGTAGCCTAGAAAGATAAATTGGAAAATACATTAAAAAATGTACTGACAAGTACATGTACAAGTTTGAAAATACGGTGATACATATATACATTTTTTTGTCTTGTGTTGTAATGTTAATTATTAGAACAAGTATTACCTGCATAGCATTCCAATAAAAGGACATTCTTTGGGGTGGATCTTAAGTATTGTCACCATTGTTGTGAGTCTGCATGACCTTGACAAAACATTTTCTGCATAATGATTTAATAAAATTGATCTCGATGCTGAGATCTCGAGAGATCTGGTAGTGTTTCATGTTCTGTTGGGATTTAAAGGGTTTTGTGGGTCACCATTGTGCTGAAGATTAGATCCTGTGCTTCAATCCAGGATGAGCCAGAAAGCACTGATGTTATGCTGCATGTTGCTTTATTTCAGAGGCAGTGACACAGTTACATTAATTCACTCTTTTGGTTAAATGCAAGCGATTTTACAGTGAATGTGTTTTGTTAGTAACAATTCATGATATACCTGTAAAACAACAGTTTTTTTTCTGTTTTGCAATTTATTCAAATGAGGATATTTTACATTTATTTTACAGACTTTGTTTGGCAGCCGTTGCTGAAAGTCATTTGACTGTTTTTTTTTTTTTTGCTTTGTTTTGTTTTTTTTAAGATTATGTTTTGCAGTGAAGGTGTTTTATTGTAATAATTCATAATTGACAACATAATTCAAATTTAAATATATAACTTTAATTGGAAGGTTTTTGTTTGGCCGCCGTAGCTGACAGTCATTGACCGTTTTTCATTACAGTGTATGAACTGATCTCACTAGTGTGTATTCTTGTAGTGTGTGTGTTTTTAAGGGCTTCTGTCGCATGTCTGAGGGCAAAGTTTTTTGTTTTTTTTATATGATTGAATGGATTTGAATGGAGCGCTTCATTTTGACCTGAAAATAAGAAGTATGGAGAATTGGGTGAGAAGTTATGGATTTTTGGAAAAGGAGGCATAACTTCAAGAAATGTGGTTAAGCAATCGAGAAAAACTGTAAAAACTTAGAGCCTGATATATAAAAAAATACACATTCAAACCAAAATAGCAGACTTCCTGTTGGTTGAAACTAATGACCATATATTGTAAAGTTGTCTGGCTTGATGTGTTCAGTATGTGTACTGAGATTGGTGTCAAAAGCCCCTCCTCCCAGATCGCTTCTAGGCTTTGTCCATGTCTACTGGCTAACATCTCTGATGGGTGAGTCGAAATTCATGCAATTTAAAGCATGCTAAGAGCCTCAGAAACACCTGAAAAGAATATTAAAGTTTGATGTGTTGCCATGGCAAAAAAATAAATAAAAAATCCTTAGGAAAACAATAGAAAAATCGGTTACACTTTATTTTAAGATGTCTATGTTACACCGTAAATATACATTTAAGTACTGAGTAATATTAAGTAACTATGTACTCACCATAGGGTTAGGATTAGGGTTTGGTTTGGTTTAGGGTTAGTTGCATGTAACAATGACACTGTAAAATAAAGTGTTACCGAAAAATCTATATGAAAGCTGTTAAAACAATAAAAGTTCTAAAAAGAAATTCTAAATAACCAGTGGATCATTATAGAGCTGTACGTTTAACTTTGAACCTTTTTGATAGTTAGAAGTTCATATTTGCTTTTCTTTATTGAACTCCAAAGGTTCAGTCTCTTCTAAGAGTGTATGTAAACAATTAATTGTTAACTATAGGCTATTACTTTATTGCAGTTATGTTATCAACTAACTTTACATGTGTGAATGATAGGTAAGACACCACAAAATACCATTTTGCACAAATAAATAAACAAACAATCAATGTATTTAAGAATATTCTCTATCTGCTCTTCTACTGGAAATCACTGTATGTTTTAACAGTGAAAGTGCAACCTTATTTTAATTTGTAAATGTATATATGTTTTGGAAACTTGAGGAAAAAAAAAACAATGAAATTTCAGCAACATTTTTAATCGCTGTATGAATTACAACCAGAGAACAAGGAGAATATTCTGGCTCATGAATACGGTAAGTTAAACATGTCATATCATCACACCAGTATAAGTTACAAAAATATATTATGTCCACAGATACATTTGTACAGGTTTATTTCAGTTGTTATAGGCAGTGGCTTATTCAACAAATGATAACTAATAAAAGACAGTTTTAAAGCATAAGAATGTACAAAAGAAGAGCACAACAAAATTAAATCAAGTTGAAGTTTCCACGAAGTGAATGCATTCAGTCAAGACTGCACAAAACATTATGAACTGTTGCAAAACAATAAACAATTGCATACATTTTCGCTAAAACTAGCTATATTTACCTTTTTATTTTTATTTTTTATAGGCTGCTGAGAAAGAAGCATGAACTCAGTTCCACTCACGCCCGCGGGAAACTCATCAATATTCATGTGAACCACTGAAACCTAAAATCTCGTAAATCTGAAAATATCTCGTACCACCGGATTTTTAGACAAGGATGGGAGGAGGCTAATGACAGCCCTGAAGCGCAACATGAGAAAAATTCGAGGTGGGGGAAAATATAGCCTATATAGTGTATTAGATCCTTCCTGAATCCGAAGATTTTTTCCCTCACACTTTCCTCTGAAGATTTATCATGAACTCTCTAGACTACGATGACAGCACCGCGTTCCTGGGAGACTGGGGACCTTTCCAAAGGACGGTGTTCACTCTGTTGTGTTTGAGCATTATTCCCAATGGATTCACGGGGTTATCCATGGTGTTCATGGGCGATACACCCGCTCATCACTGCCTCATTCCCGCGGCTCTGAACATCACTGATGAGTGGAGAAACGCGTCTATTCCTCTGGACGAGGATTCTCGACTCATAAAATGCTCAAGACACCGAGTGGACATCGTGAAGAACTATTCGGACAGAGGTTTGCTCCCGTGGGTGGATGTGAATGTCTCGTCCATTCCTCGAGAAGCCTGTATGGACGGCTGGGAGTATGATAAAGAAACGTACATCTCCACCATTGTTACAGAGGTTCGTTTGATGCTTTCTCCTTACTTAAAAATGTGTTTATTACACTGGAAAAAAAAAGTTTAGTCGGTTCAACTTAGAAAATGCACTTCATTTACTCATTTTATAACTGAATTCAACCAACCTAAAGAAAAAGGTTTTACTGAAGCGGATGGATATAACTCATTTTTCCAGCTAGGTAAAGGTAGCCTACTTAATAAGTTTTTTTTTTGTTTGTTTGTTTTATAACAAAAGTCCTTTTCCAACTTGATATAAATACACTCTAAAAAATAATTAATTATCCTTAATTTAAGCTGGCTCTAAGTTGTCAGCTGGCTCACCTGGAGCATGTTCTGTTTTACCGTGAAAAACAAAGTAGAAAAAAAGAATATGGGTGATCTTCTTCCTCAGTAATGGAGAGCGGGGTAAGTTGTCACATGGGTAAGTTCTCAAAAATCAAATAGCCTCTTTGTGTCAACTTCCTGTTCACATGTGGTCAAGATCACTCTAATCCGAGGATAGCACAGTTTTTTAAATTTTTTGGCTTAAAAAGTGAAAAAAAATGCACTTTAAATTTTTGCAATACAACTTTGTTAGATATGAATGTTAAAAATTATTTTGCACAACATAGAGGAGACAATAACGTGTCTTTTGATAATTTAGCTGACGTGCTATGTTGAGCTCACCTTGAGATTTAACCAACATTAGCACACATATCAGTTTGGGACAAGTTGTCTCAATGACTTTGGGGCAAGTCGTCAACTTGCTCCAGTACAAATAAACACAGAGAACATGCTCAAAAAAGAGGTTCAACATGTTAAGTCAGTTATGTTCGGAGATTAAACATGTTAAGCGAGTTATCTGCATAATTCCATTTAGTTATCATGGATCTATGTGCAATCCAGAGATCATGTGAGTTTAAAGTTCAAAGTAAAGTGGTCTTGCCACTTAATGTGTTTTGACTCAAATGTGTATTGTTTGGAAGAAATAATTGTTTTTCCAAATTCTCTAGGCATGATAGTTTATATTTCCTGTTCTGGATTGAATTTAAAAATTAAAATCAATAATAATTAAGTAGTTGTGTTCTTATTTTTAGATAATCTAGTGTGATAACTTACCTGCTGATGGGGCAAATTGTCACGAGAGCATATTCTCTATTCAACAGTCTACAACTCCGTAATAAGATAAGATATGAAAATGTAATGAATACAACATATGTGCCCAAGACTTCCTTCTTTCATTTGGTATGACATTTATACCATTGTGATGTATGTTGCTCAGTAAATGTTAGACAGTGTGAAAAGTGTGACAACTTAGCCCACTTTCCCCTACTCCACTTTCATGGCATGTTTGTGGCTGGCAAGAAGCACATAACATCAGGAAGGTGATGCATGCTCACTTTCATTGGCTATCATCATGTCAGAGGCAGTCCGATCAAGAGCCGTAAATATCAAACTTGCTTGATATTTATGATTTGTGGTCATGGAGGCTCTGGCGTGATCTGGAGCAGTAAATTAATCATAATGACACCACACAAATGAGGACTTTTTGAACAAAAAGTCAATTGCAACAATCGGACCACGTGGGCTCAAAATGAGGCATAAAATCTTCGGGCCCTATTTTAAACGATCTAAGTGCATGGTCTAAAGCTCACAGCGCAAGTGCACTTAGGGTGTGTCTGAATCCACTTTTGCTAGTTAAGCGATGGGAAAAATGGTTGCCGTGTCCAGCGCATGGTCTAAAAGAGTTGTACCTAGTCTCTTAAAGGGGCTATACGTATGAATGACACCCAGTGGTCAAAATAGGTACTGCAGGCCAAATTCAATATTGTTTGCCCTGCCCCCTCCTTCAAAGACACCAGTGGCCAGCTTGAGGACATGCAACAAGAGGGAGCGCAATTGACAATGAAAGCTGATGAGTTGATTTATTTATGTTTTAATATGCAACTCACACTGCATCGGTAACAATACTTTGGGGAATGCCCTCAACATGCGTTCCCCATAGTGTCATTACAGATGCAGTGTCTCATTCCCTTTCTCAGGGAACAAGGGTTACAGTCGTAACCCAATATGTTTTCTATGTGGATTTATTGTCAGATTTTATCAAAGCTGAATTTTCAGTGTCACTACTCCAGAATTTTTACACTCTTTTCCACAATTGGACCTATCTATTTCATAACATTTACAGTTGACAAGCTCCTGAAAGGACAAATACTATAACCAATAGAAAGGCACAACAAAACAGTATATGAAGAGTGTCTACCAAGAAAGCGGCAAGATGAAAACCACTATTTTCTGTTTCAAACTTTCACATAGCATCTTTTGGTTATAAAAACATTAAAAATTCAAATCTACATTTTGATTTTAAAAGGTTATTTATAAAAACATATAATTTTTTCACAAAGTGCAATAAATCCATTTTTTTTTTCAAAATGCAATTTATCCATCGATATAAAAGTTATTTTTCATATTAGCAAAGTAAGTTGATTCACATATATGACAGCCTCTGAACTTTGTCAATACTGATCTTATATATAGGCATTTGACTAAAAATATTCAGCCGTTGCTCACAAAATGAATTCAACGAGTCATCTTGTTAATGTTATAAATTAATAATTTGTCATTAGCGATTAAAGAGTATCTGGCGCCAACACACGGTTAAAATAAACACATTTACAGAGTACATTGGTATTAAAAGCAGCTTTTAAAAACTGTTTGTGATTCAGTTTTGTGGATTGTGACAGAAGTTTGATGCTGTCGTGGAACAAGCAACAGCTTGACCGAGTGCCTCATGTATCTCCTCACGTGAATGATTACATTTCAATGACTTGTTTTTTTTTTCCCCACCGCAGAAACCACCACAGGTTCATCAATGCCGTCAAAATGATTCATTTTTCTGTTTTTGTTGATACTGGCGTTTGTCATGTTTTGGAAAGAAAGGGAGAAATCATGACAGAAAAACACAACGGATATCACATTTTGCGCAAAATTAATAAATGATTTTTCAATACTGACCAGACACAATACTGATTTTGGAGGAAACTCATGATGGCGTTTATCTTGGCGTTTATCTTGTTTTGGAACCAAACTCTTCATATGCAGTTCCAGGGTTTTTGACCCGTGAATGTGTGCAAATGTGCATTTTGTCCCAGTTCTGCAAACTCTGAAGAGGTGAAAACGGTGATGTTTTCAAATTAAATTGTTGTAGGGAGGGCCAGGGGTATCGTCCCATAGGAGACATTTTTATGATTTTTACATGTGAACGAAGCATTCTGGTGCACTCTGACAACATAATAATGGGAAAAGACAACATTGCCTTCAAGTAAAAAAAACCATAATAATAATTACATAAACATTTATTGACACTATAGGCTGGGCATTGATACAAATTTCACAGTTGGATTCGATTTTGATTCACAAGCATGTAATATGATTTTGTTTAGATTAACTTTGATTTAATAATGATTGATGTGGGGCCTATCAGCTCTAATACATGGCAAATTTAATCAAAAATGGTAACCATAAGTTTCATTAGTTAAACATTAGTTTAATGTTTAACTATATATTAACTAACATGAACTAACCATGAGCAATACATTTGTTAGTGTATTTACTCATCTTTGTTAACGTTAGTTAATGAAAATCCAGTTGTTCATTGTTTGTTCATGTTAGTTCACAGTGCATTAACTAATGTTAACAAGATTTTAATAATGTATTAGTAAATGTTGAATTTAACAATAACAAAGATTAATAAATGCTGTATAAGTGCAGTTAATTATTAGTTCATGATAACTAATGTAGTTAACTAATGTTAACTAATGAACCTTATTGTAAAGTGTTTGCAAAAAAAAAATCCCTCAACTAATGCTGTAAACTATATTTAACCCTTTAACCCTGTAAACAATGATGTCCAATTTTCCACAATGTGAGCATGTTTCTTGAAGTTACAAGCCAAAATGTGACATATATGCTGCTTTGGTTTATTACTTACTTACATATGGGTCTTGCTGGGCTTCATGAACAAAAACTCGCTCAAGTTTAGTCAAAGCCCAAAACAATTATACTCATTGTATTCTACTCCGTGAAACCTTTCAAATGACATATAACACATGATTATCTGAGCTGTATGATGCTTTTGGAGTACTGTCACGCTAGTTGTCTATAAATACAAGAACACGACGAAGAAGATCAGAAAACAGGTTAGTTTAATCCACAAGATAATGTCCAACACCGATTGGTAAAGTACACAACATAACATCAAGACGAGATCCGAGATCCGACAAACACACTAATAAGGGAGAACGTAATCAGGGAGAACAGAAACAGTGGATGGTATACTAATCAGGATACACACGATGAGGGCAAATGAACAGAACAAGACATGACAGAATTAAATGCAAACATAAAAGTCCATGAGTATTACAAGTACATAATACAAAAAAAAAATCTTAAATTATGATTTTTTAAAATTGTTTTTCAGCAAATAACTCAGCACTACTTATGAGTTAATCAAATTGGCTACATTCAATGTAAAGTTCAGACTCTAAGCTTTCAAATGACACCTATTTTGTGATGATTGTAAGGCGTGGGGTTTAACTGTTCATGGGTTGATTTCAATAAAGACGATGGACTTGAAATATTAATGGCTAATAACTTTTATTGAGCAGAGTGTTAGAACCGGGAAAAAAACAAAAAACAGATAGAATACAATGAGCGTTAAACAAGCAACCTCACATTAGTTACCCCATGTGAAAAGAAACATCCACGTTTCCAACATACAGAAAATAACAATGTCATGAATAAACCAGACAAAGTAATGTGCAGATTGTTGGTGCAACACAACCATGATTTTCAATTAACAATATGGTCTGTATTCCACATTAGACATTTAAAGACCTCAATAAATAAATAAAGCAAAGATATTCTTTTTTTTTTTTTTTTTTTTTTTTTTTTTTACTTCACAACATAGTCTTTGAACCTTGCAGGCAATCTGACAGGCCTGCGACCTAATGGTCTAGAGCAGTGGTTCTCAAACCTGTCCTGGGGACCCCCCACCACTGCACATTTTGCATGTCACCCTCATCTAACACACCTGATTCAAGTCATCAGCTAATTAGTAGAGACTGCAGGAGTTGAATTGGATGTGTTAGATGAGGGAGACATGCAAAATGTGCAGTGGTTGGGGGTCCCCAGGACAGGTTTGAGAACCACTGGTCTAGAGTCTAGAACAGCATGTGAAGCCATATCGGTAAGACGGTCCACTTTTGAGCTTGCAGTGTCACCAGACTGTGGGACATTAAACTGTACAGTGTTTTGAGTTAAGTTCAGTGGGGACTGTCCCAAAAGCAAATACCTAGCAGAATTCTGAATGGGGACTCCTCCAGTAAAAATGACAGAAGGCACGTTCTCTTGGGCAGCAAGTGTATTAGAATTAGAAGTACTAGAGGGTACTTCCTTTTCAACAGGCTGTGCAATGGTAGACGATGCATCTGATACTGTTCGCCCCAGCTGACATGTGGGAGCCAGGTAGGGTTTAAGACGGTTATGATGTACCACTTGTGGTGTCTTTTCAGGAAAACCTTTTGGCTGAATAGCATACAGTACAGAGTAACCACTGGCAGGCTGAACAGTTTGTGTTACAATGTAGGGTCCTTTCCAGCGTAGGGCCAGTTTACATCGGGAATGAGCAGGATCATTCAGCCAAACCAAGTCTCCCACACTGTACGTGGTGTATTTGGCCTTTTTATCATATTGTGCTTTTTGTTGTACATGAGCATGTTCCTGAGTCTCCTTACGGAACTGGAATGCAAAATGTAGTTTCCTGTAGACAGATGTAGCATACTCTGCAGGGGTGCCCGCAGAGGCACTGGAAAATTCAGCAGGACAAGGAAAGAGTAAATGAACAGGCAGTCTGGCTTCACATCCATGAACAAGGAAGAAAGGGGTGTATCCAGTACTGCTGTGTACACTGGTATTGTAAGAGAACTGGATTGACCTCAACATGGTATCCCATGGTTCTGTTTGCTGATACAGACTTTTACTCAATTGGTCTTTCAGGGTGCGATTAAATCTTTCGATTAAGCCATCTCCCTCAGGATGATATGGAGAAGTCCTAGTTTTGGTGACACCCAACTTGGAACACAACTCCTTGATTAAATCTGCCTCAAACTGATGGCCTTGATCTGTATGAAGGCATTCAGGAACACCATGCTCTGTAACATACTGCTCAAAAATACAGTGTGCAACCGTTACAGCTCTTTGGTCATTCATAGGGACAGCTTCACTGGGAATGACTACATGAAGAGTGGGTGATTCTTTTGGTTTGTTACAGGCAAAATGGTAGATCTTCTCATCCTGCAAATGCAGTCTATCAAACTGTCGCCAATATACTTTGAGCTCTGCCGAACCTTTCTTTAGAACCCACGATGGAGGTCTCCTTCCATCCTTTAACCACTCAATCAAACTGGGAAAGGTCTATGACAGCATGAGCAGTAAGAGGGGCTGTGATTAAAGAAGGTTCTGGCTTGCCTGTCATTGAGAGATCAGAAGTAGGCTGAGGAATGGCATTGCTTTGACTTGGGCATCTAGACAGTGAGTCTGCATTTGTGTGCTTTACGCCAGTCCTGTGCTTAATGACCCAATTGTATACATCAAGCTGTAATGGCCAACGGGCCCTGCGTCCTGTTGGATCTCAATCGATAGACATTTTCTTTAAACCTAACAAGGGGCGATGATCTGTAACAATCACAAAGGGGCACCCTTGCAAGTAGTGTGAGAAATGTCTAACGGACCAAACAATAGCCCACCATTCTCTGTCAAAGGTGGACGAGTTGCGCTCTGTTGCACTTAGCACATGACTGGCATAGGCTACTACCTTTTCAACACCCTGTTGTTGTTGTGCAAGAACGGAGCCAATAGCGTGGTGAGATGCATCCGTATATAGAATAAAAGACTTGCTGAAATCACGGTAAGTGAGGATAGGAGGGGAAGATAGAGCATTCTGAAAATACTGAAAAGTGTCTTCACATTCTTCACTCCAAATGAATTTGGCATGTTTCCTTGTCAGACTGTGTAGGGGAGCTGCTTTTTCTGCAAAATCTTTGATAAAACGGCAATAGTATGAACAGAGGCCTATGAAAGCTCTAACCTCTGTAGGTGTAGTTGGACGAGGCCAGTTCAATACTTTCTCAGTCACCTTGGGGTCTGGCTGAATGCCATCCTTTGAAACCACATGTCCTAGAAAGAGTACAGATTGCTTGAAAAACTGACATTTTTGAGAATGGAGTTTGAGACCAGCTTGCCGCAATCTACCAAACACTTCAGAGAGATCGTGGATGTGGTCTTGAAAGGTCTTACTGAAGACTATTATGTCATCAAGATATACCAAAGTCTTACACCAATGGAGGCCATGAAGAAGAAGCTCCATCAATCGCTGAAATGTCAGGGGGGCATTAGTAAGGCCCATTGGCATGACTTAAAATGATACAGGGAATCACCCATAGTAAAGGCAGTTTTTTCCTTACTAGCATCATCCATTTGAATCTGCCAATAGCCACTTGACAAATCTAGTGTACTAAAGAGGGTGGCTCCAGATAGGGCATCCAAACTGTCATCCACACGTGGGAGTGGGTGTGCATCTTTGATTGTAATCGAGTTTAAACGTCTGTAATCTATACAAAATCTGTAAGATCTATCCTTCTTACAAACAAGTATCACTGGGGAGGCCCATGGACTATGGCTAGGCTCAATTAAGTCAGCATCAAGAAGTTTCTTTACTTGTTTGTGGATTTCCTCTCGTAGGACAGGAGATGTACGATATGCCCTCTGACGTGCAGGGGACGTAGAGGATATGTGTATGCTATGCTTAATCAAATCAGTTCAACCTAGATCAGTAGAGGAAGTACTGAAGACATCACAGTTCTCTTGTAGGAGGGAGTGTACTACTTTCACCTCATAGGGAGTAAGAGTGTCCGTACCCATGTGAACATCAGGTATTGTGCACGAAGGGCTTGGCAGGCTAACCTGAGCTACAAGAGTGTCCACAGGCCTATAGAAATCAGAAGGCATGTTACGCACAGAGTAGAACTGACCTAAATGGGCCTGTTTGGGCAGCTCAATGTCTTGTTGTGTAGGATTAAGTAGATGAACAACAGTGAGCCCGTTTTCAACATTAGAGAAGCTACGAGCAACAGCTAAATCTTTGTCAAATGACACCTTTGGTTCTATGATACCTTGAAAACCATGGAGCTGACTACCTGTTTCAGATACACATGCTACTGAGGCAGGAACAACAATCTCTGTCAAGGGTGGGACTGAGACCTGTGAGAGCAAGAACACATAACAGCAAAAAGGCAATGCTTGGGAGGAACTGAGAAGAGAATTTTTTTCATTCTTGAACATGAAAGCAGTGTCAATTGAGGCACCATATGTTTTGAAAAAGTCCCACCCAAGAAGGGCGTCCTCTCTAAAGTCTCTTACAACATACATGTCCATACTGAAAATGTGTGACCCAAGGAGTAATGTGACAGTTAATTAACCTAAAATGTCTAATTGATGTCCTGTCAGTGTATGTGCCACCTGAAAACTTTTTAGTAAGGGCCGATGTTTCAGTGCAGGGATGCGTTGACGCAAGGCATTCCGTGTACATTCCGTGAATGGGGTCATTGTGGGCTTGGAGAGCGATGTCTGTAATACTGCTCACCCCTCCGTCGATCTCGGTTTCCCCCTGGGCTGCTGTCATCCTTCGAATGATGCCTATAGCTGGGTTGAGGTGTTACTGAGTCATCATATGCAGCATATCTTCGCTGAGGGCTAAAGCGGGTATCTCTACTCTCATAGAATATGGGTCTGTCATAGCCTTGCTGCTGATGATAACTTGACCTGGGGCTCCCTTGTGGTCTGCGGTGGCTGATACTGGAACGTACAGGAGATCGTCCTCTGAAGTATGGCTCATCAGATGCAGTGAAATGCTGATAACGAGATGATGGCATATAGTGATAGCTCTCTCAAGTGAAGGTGATCTCGGACGATGGGCGAAGTGGTGTTCGGGTAATGAGACAGCACTGCTGTGATGAGGCTTAGGCTGTGTCAGCATAGAAACTACGGACTGAAGTTTGTCTACTTTTAGATGGAGGTCATTGAGCTGCTCTGCAAGCATATTGGCAGACTCAGTTGTGAGGCTGTGTACCACGCAGCAGAGGAAAAGGCTCAGTGGCTGTGGAACGTGCCCTCTCACACCTACCAGCTACTTTAATTGCATCAATTGTAGCAACACCAAACTCGTACAGCTTAGTTTGCAATGCAGGTTCCAGTCCAGCTATATAATGTTGCAAAATTTCACCTTTAATGGCAGATTGTCCATAATCCGGAAAAGCTTGGTGAACAAGGTGGGTCATTTCAGCAGCATACACTTCTAATGGCTCATTACTCAGACGCGGTCTGGCATTCAAGTATGTTTGAAAAGTTCTTAGTAACTGTTTTTGGTCAAAAACTGCAGCCATTTTGCTACATGTACGGTCCTAATCAGATTTTTCTGTCATCTGACAAACTATCCCAATAACTGAATGCAGCACCTGCCAATCAAAAAACAAAAAAAACAGATAGAATACAATGAACGTTAAACAAGCAACCTCACATGATCAGGCAGAAGTTTTGAAAAATATGATTATTTCATTTTTTTATAGATAGGTGGCGCCCTCGGGCAGTACACTCCGTTTTAGAGTGATAACTCAGCACTCGTTAAGAGTTGAACAAAATGGTTGGATGCATTAGTTTCTAAGCTTTAAAATGATACCCATTTTGTGTTATTCCTGTCAGTGGTTGCTTAGTAATTTGATTATAATTTTTTTCGCAGGGGTTGGTGTCCCGCCGGCAGGACACTTTGGGCTTAAGGGGATAAATGTTATTTTTCTTAATTGCATTTACACTCAGTTAAGACACGTGCGATTGTATTTCCATAAAATGTCCCACAATGAATAGCAAAATTCAATGCAGAATTGAAAATGTATTCTGAGCAGATCATGTTCCTGCACCACCCTGTCAATGCTGCGTCAAGGTGTTGGAAATATTGCAGAGCTATAAAGATTCAACAAAAACATCATAGGTTAACTGATATTTCTTACAACTCAAAAATCAAAGCAGGTCAACTTGACCTGAAACCGTACATAAAGGTTAATGATCAAAGAGAAATAAGCAGGAGATTAAGAGTAACATCAACATAAAGCACTTAAACATTAACGACAACCGACAGAGAACTGACCATATAACCAGGGTTATAAATACATAAGCGAACTCAATTAAACACGGGTGGTGAAAATCTGTAACTGAGGGAACAAAAAAGCACACATTAGGAAACTAGTTCAACAAATAATGACAGGACAAACAGGAACAGAGTATACATGTTACAATTATATTGTATGACATCTGAATTATGTTTTCCTGTCATTTTATCAGTTCAGTGTTGTTAAACTGTTTTCTATTTTTTCTCATGTTGCTGTTGTAGTACATGGACAGTACCAGTCAAAATTTAAACCAACCTTCATTTTTGACTTGGACATTATGTCATGGGCACATAGTGGTAGTTATGTTTATGAAAATCAACAGCAAGATGAGAAAAAAGTAACGGTTCTTCCATGCTCATCTGCAACACAAAGTGTTAGATTTTATTCATAAACTTGTGACACCCCAGTACTGGGATGAGGAGTAGGTCTCGGCTTGGAGGAATCATTAATACTTCCACCTGCTCACCCTCCAAATGTGGAACCGTACAGATCGGTTCAATGAACCGTTTAAAAAATCTGATTCATTGGTTCCTGACATCATCATGCTATGATGTCACTATGCATTTCTTTTCTAACAAATCAATGTCATGTTGTATCAATGAAACATTTAAATAAAGTAATTTGTGTGAATGCATATTGCTGATTATTGTCTTTCATTCACTTATTGGAGTTTGTGATCACAGTTTCATTGGATTGCGGATCCTTTATAGCGGACCAATCATTTACATGGTTCATTAGTTAACGTCAGTAAACTACATTAACATACTAATAATGAACTTTATTTCTACAGCATATATTAATCTTTATTAATGTTAATTTCAACATTTAATAATACATTATTAAAATCAAGAGTTGTATAATGCACTGTGAACTAGCATGAACAAACTATGAACAGCTGTATTTTTATTAACTAAGGTTAACAAATACAGTAACAAATATATTGTTAATTGTTAGTTCATGTTAGCGAAGTACTAAGTAATGTTAACAAAAGATCCCGACAGGTGAAAAAGAATATTGGAGTTGGATTCATAAAGACTTGTTTCTGGAAGATTCAGCGATAGATACATTTTTAATAGTAATTTGTTGCAACTTAGTGGCATAACAATGCAATCAATACAGTCGCTATTTAAAGAACCAGTTCCTGTCAAAAGGTGATTTATTCTATTTTAATCGGTAACGTAGACTTTAGCGTTTATCTGAATGATAAACATTTGTATACGTCTGTGATGATTGGAATATTTGTAACACAATAATAATGATACTGGGTGTTTGAAAAGATTGTATGTTAAGCTGTTTAAATCTAAACATGACAACTAGAGTTCTGCAACCCAACCTGAGCCTGACGGACCCAGAAGAACTGGCAGGTTTTAGGTCGGGTTAAGTTTCATGAATAGCTTCAGGTTCGGGTCTGTAACTGAGAAAAACTATATAGGCTGTTATATAAGCCTTGTGTACCATCTTCTGTGTTGTGCTCGAAAGAGCGCACGAAAGTGGGAGCACATTTATAATTCACATTTAGATATTAACTGTTTTGTGCATGTGCTCCCGCTCGCACGCACTCTTTCAATCACAACACGGCACATATTCAATAATATTCTTGACATTTATTCAACAGTGCTTCTGATCTGCCTGCATTGACACTATTATTTAAGAGCTGCTGTGCAGCCAAATTATGTACCAGTTATCAATGTAAAGCTGCTTTGACACAATCTGCATTGTAAAAAGCGCTATGTAAATGGTGACTTGACTTGACTTGACACTCAAACCTATGAGTGTGATAAGGCAAACAAGGGTCCCACTTTACATTAAGTGTCCTTAACTACTATGTACTTACATTTAAATTAATAATTTGATACAATGCACTTATTGTGTACATACATGTTTTTACATTGTACTTATATATTAAAAACACCTGCATGTAATTACATCTGTAATTAATTTCTGTAATTACATTTATAATTACACAGTTGACCAATCTCTTACACCTTACCCTACCCTTAAACCTATCCATACCACCAAAGCTTTCCATAACCTTACCCGTATCCCACCCCAGTAGCAGCAAAAGTGTTTTGTAATTCAATATGAACCATGTACATTGTACTTATATTTTGATGTAAGTACATAGTAGTTAAGGCTACTTAATATAAAGTGGGACCCAAACAAGTACTGAGGGAAAACCTATTACAGTGCCAAATGATGCAGGGAAAGCAGCAAAATGAATTCTACTGAATAACAGGAGATAGCATAAAATTATACACAGGCCTCTAAAATTACTACACAATGTGTGTGTGAAGTAAATGACTACTGAGAGCAGCCACAAATCAAATAACTGTGCTTCTGCCTCAGGAATCAGAGCTTTATTAAATGTTTTAATGTTTTTAAACATATCTTTTTATCTATGCATTTGCAGATTGAGCACTGTGCTATGTCTGAACTGTTTGCATTTTATTTTATATATATTATCTTTTTATTCTTTTAATCACTTTTCCTGTTTTTATTTCATTTTTAATGTATTTTATATATTTTATGTATCATCTTGTTATTTCTGATTTTTAATGCATTTTAAATATTGCTGTCTGGTTGAAAGAGCTGGGAGAATTAGGAAGAAAGCATTTGTGATTAGGTTAAAATTTGGTAAATTTGGATAAGGGGACAAACCATGGGGAAATTTGAGCTGTGGTGCATGGTTAAGATATCTCTGGATTACAGTCAGGACACTTTCCAAAGGGGAAATTTGAACTGCATTGCATAGATAAGATATCTCCAGAAGGGGGAATAGGGCTGTGTGACGCAGTTTAAGGAGTCTTGGCAAAAGGGGAGATTGAAACTTTGTTTATCAGTTTGAAGTGCCTTAACAGGTAGCAGTCCTATCGTGTGAGGTTTAGATCCACTCTGACGGACAACAACAAAAACAACAACAAAAAACTCCCTAAAACTTCCTAGCTCTTCTATCCAGATAACAAAATTCTGTTTTTACTGTTATTTCTATTCCTTATGTTTTATTTTTATTATTCTTCTTTATGTAAAGCACTAAACATTTTATGACATAATAAACGAATAAGTGTAAACTTTATGAATGAAATGAGCCATGCATGTTCATAAATCAAATAGCAGCTATCTTGGCTTGTGATAACAAGAATAGGACATCTCTATACCGACGGATTTCAGATTCGGGTTAAACTATAACAGTACCGTTCGGGTTTGGGTCGGGTCAAACGATCTCGGGTACAGGCCGGGTTCAGGCCTCAGTTTAAAGACCTCTAATGACAACTCTCTTTAGAACAATGGCAGTGCGAATGCAGATTTTAATGTTCTTTTCAAAAAAAATAATTTTTTTTTTTTGTTTTTGTTCTGGTTCTTTTCAAAAAACACAACTGGTTCTGGATAAGAAACAGTTCTCCGTTCCCAATCCTTTTCATCAGACTCCTTGGTAATCCTCGGCAAACCTCAACAGCTAGTTGAATCGGCTCATTCGGTTCTTTTTGATTCATTGGATAATCTTTGGCAAACTTCTACAGTTTGTTGAACCGGCTCAATTGGTTCTTTTTGAGTCGGACGTGCTACTTCGGCTTATGCGTTTTGCGTCATCAACTGGGAACTAAAGTTTGATTCAGTTCGATTAGTGAACCGGCTCAACTGGTTACAGCCTGAGAACCGGTTTCAACTGGCTGAAAAGAACGATTCATTCAAGAACTGAACATAACAACCTGCAACCTCTTCTGTAAAGTCATGCCTTTTTCCTATCTTATCTTCATTTTTGAAGGTGGCATAGTTTTGTTTCAGGCATGTGAAAAGAAGCAACCATGGATGCCCCTCAGTTCCCTCAGAACCTCAGTTCAAGATTTACTTCCTTCTCATGTTTTTTTTTGTCTTGAATAAAGATTTTTGTTAACCATATTCCGCCATTTCTTGTGGTCTTGTTTTGAGGCAGCTTAAAACCTCTCTTTGTCTTGGTGGTGTGTCATAAAGTGTATTTCCTATCCCCATACTGTGTGTGGTAGGCATAGTATACTCACTCATTAAGCAAAATAAAAATGTTTATGTGTGTTACTGTTCAACAATTAAGAGAAATAGTATTGTTTACTGTTTCTACAGTTATTGCTAAATCCTAAAACTGTTTTTTTTTTTTTAAATATGCAGTTTTGTGTAAACTACATTACTGTCACTGTAACTTAAAAAGACAGAATTGAAATTTCTAGTTCTTCTACAGTAGGTTACTGTAATTGTTGTAGGTTACCGTAATTGTAACTTCACTCTAAAAAATGCTGGGTTAAATATGGACAAACCCAAGGATTGGGTTGTTTTCACCCAGCCATTTTTTTCAACCATTTTTGGATTTATTTTTTTAGCCAGCAATATAGTAATATAGTAAAAGGCATGTTTTTGCTCACCCCCAAATAGGGGCAAATTTGTGGGGTATTTTAAGCTGAAACTTGACCAGACCAGAGACTTACATTACATCTTGTGAAAGAGGGCATAATAGGTGCCCTTTAACTCAACCTGCTGGGTTTGTCCATATTTAACCCAACTTGGGTTGTTTTTAACCCAGCATTTTTTAGAGTGTGTCAGTAGCTGCCAGTTAATAACTGTGTTTTATTTTACAGTAAGTTACTTGTCAATTGCTTCCATTTACCATTCACTTGCATTGCATCAGTCTTTAGCTGACATTATGGGGGAAGCTCCTTTCCTCCAAGAATGCTGAAACCTGATTGAATCACGTATGTGCAAATACACAAAATGGGCGGGGCTACCCATCTATATAAGTGGACTGAGAATGCCATTTTCTCAGAATCTTTTTTCTTCAGAGTGAAGATTTTCTCCTCTCTGGACTCTGAAGGTGATGACAAAAGAAGCCTCTTACTCGCCGTTGAAGTGCCATAAGACTTTAGCACTTTTCCACTGTGGTTATCCAGTGAGCTTAAAAGAGCAAATTCTGACCAAATTTCCTGTTTCATTCAGAATGTCGCGCCATGAGTGTGGATCACATCAGATGAGCACAGCGAGTCCGTTGCCTGCCTTGGGAAAGCCCATGCTGAAGCCAAGAAAAGCTGCTCTCACTGCGAGAGCCTGAATCTCACTTCTCTCTGTGTGCAGATCGCTTTCTTTTCAGAGAGTGGCCCTGCCCCTCACGCAATTCCATTCTCTTTCTCTTAGGAACCTTGGAGGAAGAAACAGTGGATCCAAAAGGTTGAGTTAACATGTGCAAGTGAGCTTGTGCCGGCTCAGATCCCGTGTGCTTCAGCCTCCCCTCAGAGAGAAGATTTCCCAGTACTCTTTTCAAACGCGGACCAGCGCCGCTCATCTGGTTTGAGCTGCCTAGTCTCGTTTGGAGGATCCGAGGAGGATTTCTCTGATAACAACATGTTGCTGGCAGCTTGCGATATGGAGGAGTGGCCGGACACCGTGGAGGAATCTGCCCCCTTGCTGCCCAAGGATCCAGGCAATGCCAGGACTGGGCTGGATGGCGAGCTTGTCCGTGTCCTCACAATGGGCGTGGTCCAGACTTTAGTACGAGGGAGCGATTCGCATGTCCTCCCTTCTGAATTAGAGAGTCTACTGGCAAAGGGGACCATAGAAACATTCCTGTCAGCTCACAGCAAGTTGGGCTTTTACAGCCGCTACTTCCTCTTTCCAAAAAAGGATGGGGGCCTCAGGCATTTGAATTGTGCCTTGATAAAGCAGCTGTTCAAGATGTTAACATTGACAATGAATCCTCTTACAGGTTTGTCCAGGGGATTGGTTTTTGTCAGTGGATCTGAAAGACACTTACTTTCATATTCAGATAGCACCTCATCACAGACCGTTTTTGAGATTCACTTTCGTAGGAGTGGCTTCCCAGTATACTGTCCTTCCATTTGGACTGTCCCTGGCACTGTGCACGTTTACGAAATGCATGGATGAGGCCTACTTCCCTTCTGAGACAGAAGGGAGTGTGCATTCTGAATTACCTTGATGACTGACTCATTCTGGACCAGCTGCAGCACAAGTTGAATGCTCACAAGTCCCTGCTCCTTAGCCATTTGGAATGCCTGGGACTTAGCCAAAAGCTCACTGTCTCCCAGCCAGCAAATTTCCTTTCTAGGAGGAAACCCAAATGTAGGGCTGGCTCACTCTGCAACGTTCTCTGACAATTTCACTCCCCCTCAGGACATCTCAGAGAATGTTGGGCCTGATGGTGGCCACCTACTCTGTGGTTCCGTTGGGCTTGCTCCATATGTGGCCCTCCAATATTGGCTCAAAGCCCACTTTCCATTCCTAGCTTGGCTTCTTGGACTCCTCCATATGAAGGTAACCCAGAGCTTTGTCAAGGTCCTGGCCCTTTGGAAGGACCCTCATCTGTTTTGTGCAGGTGCAGATTTGGTTATAGTCTTCAGGAGGAAGGTTGTCAGGACAGATGCTTCCAACACACGCTACGTCTCCAGGAGAGTGGAGGCTCCAGCCCCAGAAGGTTCCAATGATTTGGAGTGTCTTAGGGAGGGCAGAGGTCGATCTCTTTGCCTCAGAAGAAAACTCTCACTGGCCAGTTTTCTCAAACAACAGGGATGCTCTAGCTCACGAATGGCCTAGCTTGCCCCTGTTTGCCTTTCCCACAATCACTCTTCTCCCGGGTCAGGGAGGACAGATGCTCAGTCTTTCTGGTGAAACCAGTCGTGGTTTCCTGAGATAATACCGCTGCTCTCAGCAGCCCCGTGGAAGGACCTCCTTTCTCAGGCGAAGGAAATTATTTAGCACCACCAACCCAAGTTGTGGAGCTTACACATATGGCCCCTCAACGGGAGCCTGCATGCTTTCCTGCAAATGTCTTAAGCACTATCTCACAGACTAGAGCCCCGTTTACTAGATGTTTCTATGCCCATAAGTGGTCAGTCTTCTCTGACTGGTGTGCAGTCTGGAATGAAGGCCCCTTGTGATATTTCACTGATTTTATCATTCCTGCAAGAGCTGCAGGACAAGGGTTGGACCCCTTTCATGCTCAAAGTCTACATGGCGGCCATCACAGTGAATCACACTCTCATGGCTGGCCAGTCGGTTGGAAGGAACAAATTAATGACACAGTTATTGAAAGGGGCCTGAAGGCTGAATCCACCTCACCTCTGTTCTAACCTGATTTGGTACGTGTCCACAGTCTTGAGGGCTCTCTGAGTTGGATGAACTGTGGCCCATTTTGCTTAATTCCTCCTTCTGCTGGCTTTAGCGTCAGTAACCACATGTTGCCTGGAGTTTGGGCCAAATGACTGCAAAGTCATCCTCAAACCGAGACATGGCTGCGTGCCTAAGGTGCTCTTTACTCCGTTTAGAGCACAGGTTATTAACCTTTCCACTCTTTCAGCAAGATTTGCACTTACGCTGCCTGGTTCAGGCTCTCAAAGTATATGTCGAGCGCTCTAGCCAGTTGTGCAATCAGAGCAGCTTTTTGTAAGCTTCGAAGGATGCACTAAATGGCACCCAGCCATGAAGCATGAAGGTTATCACACTGAATAGTGGATGCAATTGCTTTAGCTTATGCTTCTGTGGGTATTTAGTGCCCAATTGGAGTGACAGCCCACTCCACCAGGGACATGGCCTCCTCCCAGGCCTATTCCAGTGGAGTATCCATTGGCGACATCTGAGCCTCATTTTTTCAGGCTGATATTCTCACCCTAGTATTAACCTTGCTGCCTTCAAGGCTCTTAACCTTGAGTGCCCTTGGCCAGGGCTTGTAGGACAGTCTTTCGTTCTACGCTTGTAGCTCTGCGCTGTTGGATTGCATCCTCATAGCATCAGCCAAAGGCTGTATCGATAAGGGAACGTCTCAATTACCTGCCCGTTTTGGCAGGCTGAAGCACCATAGGTTTGTGCAGTTGCACAGACGTGATTTAATCAGGCTTCAGCATTCTTGGAGGAAAGAAGTTTTCCCCATAGTGTCAGCTACAATGCTTGTTCCCATTATCTCAAGGAACCGATGTTACGTCAGTAACCAAGACGTTAATAACTGTGTTTTTATTTTTATTTTTTACAGTAAGTTACTTGTCAATAGCTGCCAGTAAATAGCTGTTTTTATTTTACAGTAAGTTACTTGTCAATATCTTCCAGTTAATAACTGTTTTCATTTTACAGTATGTTACTTGTCAAACAAAGGATATATCATTGACTTGGATTTTTAGTTAAACTATGGGTTTCACAGACAACGAGCATTTGTGTAAATGGAATTTTAGCTAGAAATTCATAAAGTTACTGTTATAACCCTTGTGATAGCTTCTCCATGTGACAACTAGCCCCTGTCTCCATTTTTTTCTGTATTCAATAAGAAATGTAAGTTTCAAAATAATGTAAATCTCTCCATTCAGTGGCTTTCATGGACCGAATGTAGATTTTAAAAGCTTAACTTTGAACTGTTTTTTAATTTTCTTTCTACAAATGAATATAATCACTTAAAAACCTGTATTGTTTGTTCAACGGCAGTGGGATTTGGTGTGTTCAGATGATTGGAGAGTTCCATTGTCCACATCACTCTTCTTCTCTGGTGTTTTGACTGGTTCTATGATCTCTGGACCGATATCTGACAGGTTAGAAAGCATCAAACCTTTTTTTCCCAACAAGCCACATGTGAATATCATTATTTAATGACAAGCACAAAGATCCCATTTGGCAAAGAATAAGGCCATTCGTCATCCTGATTGTGATTTCAGGATTGCAGTATGATTGCAAGTGTGATATTGTTTATTAAGCTGCAGTATCAAGAGGAAGTCATTAGTGTGATGCACCATTTAGTATGTTTTTTTTTCTCTGTCAATGAAAAAAGTTCCAAAAAGGAAAATCTTCAAGTTTCGCATGTCATAACACAGAAGGTTGGGCTGGGATCAGTGTATTGGGTTAATTCAGGATAACTGGGACATTTTTTTCCCAGTCTCAATGGCAAAAATTGTTACATAGGACAAGTGGCTGCATGGTCTACTAGTTTGCATTTACACTTCAAGACTTAATACACAAATCTATTTTGACATATCAGATTTTTTTTGTCCCCTGTTGCTATAGTTATCATTATGCATACTTTCCACAATTGATTCAAATTGTGAATGGACTAGATACAGAACTTCACTTCACTGCACTTTTATGAAAATGGGTGAAAACTGTAATGTTGCCTTGTTGGAAATAAACTTGTTTTTTTCTTGGTTTTCAGGTTTGGCAGGAAAATAGTGCTGTTTGTTACCATGATGATTCAGACAGTATTCACCTTAATTCAAGTCTTCTCCCCATCTTGGTTGATTTTTTGCATATTGTTTTTCATTGCTGGAATGGGCCAAATTTCAAACTACTTGGTAGCATTTGCTTTAGGTAAAGGCTTTTGATGTGCTGTGATTTTGTGTGTGTTTGTGTGTATGCTTTATATTACATTATATTACATTGAAAATAATGACTGGCAGCACAATTGTTCTAATAACACATTTTTAGGTTGGGTTTAAAAATTGCATAGCAAACGCATGTTTTTGTCTTGGAATATACTTTGAAAATATTCTCAAAAATTCAGACTGTAGAATCTACTATTTTATTATTATTTTTTTTTTTACGAAATGTCCTTCCCCCAGGAATGGAAATATTGAGCCCATCCATTCGTGACCTCTACTCCACTCTTGGCGTATGTCTTTTCTTTTCAATTGGGTATATGATGCTTCCACTGGCTGCCTACTTCCTGCGAGACTGGAGAACGCTGCTGATGGCCCTCACCGTCCCTGGATTCTTCTGCATAGCCCTTTGGTGGTAAGTGTTTGCTATGCGACAGGTGCTGTTTAATAATGCACCAGACATCAGAAGAACAGTCATAGTTTGTATAGTCTTGACATTTACTTGGCAAAGTGGCATGTGCATGAGACAGCTTGACATTATTTTTCACCATATTTTAACCTTCCATCAAGAGTTTAGGACTCACAGCTCAGTTTTCAAGCACTCTGGCCTCAGACTCGCCCATGTGGATGTTGCAGATTTGAGACTCTACACTTTAAAAAAAAAAAAAGGTTCAGTGAAGTTCTATTGTCATAGTTGGGCTGCAGTAAACAAGGAGTATTAAAACAAAGAACTCTGGGCACTAGAAACATGAACAGAACAACCAAACACAATGCAACAAGAACTGATGAAAACAGAGCTTAAACAGACAGACTAAACCAATCAACGAAATGAATAGCAGGTAAACTTAATTAGGCTAACTGGCACACACAAAGACACTAGGTCAACATACGCAAACATGGAACTGAAACAGAACAGAACCAAACCAAAACCATATACCAGAAAACTATACCAGAATATACACATTACATCTATAGAGAACTCTAGGGTTCTTGACACACTTTTAAAGAACTTCTAAATAAGGAGAAATGCCTCAAACATGACCAAAACAAGAATAGGATCTTACATTCCAGTTTCTTTTTGCTGCAGTAAATAAGTATAATACAGGATCTTTTGTTGTTTGCAGGTTTATTCCAGAGTCTCCTCGATGGCTGCTGTCTCAAGGGAGGGTTGACGAGGCCGAGGCAATTCTGAGAAAGGCTGCCAAGATGAACGGGGTTAAAGCCCCTGATGTCATTTTCCCCCTGCTTCAGGTGAAACCCACACCGGCCTGTGCTTTTCGAATGACACAGTGCTTTACACAGTCATTTATATCCTCATATGACAAAAGCTCTTCAACCCCTTTTATTTTCTGTTGAACTCAGTTTAGATTGATTTACTACTAGAGGGGTCATATATTGAGGAGTTGAAAGAGTTCAGTGCATTTTGAAAGCATGGCAAAATTTAGGCTTGTTTAATCTATCTCACACCTAGTTACAAATTACTCTGCTGTATGACATAGCAGAAGCGTAGCTGCAAGAAGAGTTTAACCTACAGTATTTTTTTTTTACTGCATGTCACAAATTCACTACAAGCGTATTTACCAGCACAGTTTTGTGCAATATAAGCTTTAATGAAGCAACATATTTAGATAATGTAACAGAGATAACTTTTTTACCCGCCAACTGAAAAATATGTTGGACAGGCACTCTATCACCACTTCAGTCATGACCAGTTCTGTCAGATAATAATGATATGGACTTGGTATGGTTCTGATCTTGTCAAACTCCTCGCCCATTTGAGTGGAGACAGCAGCAGATCAAACCCCCAGAAGTAACCTAACCTTAACCACTGGCTTAGATAGATCAATAGCAGACTAACTTTAAGATGCAATGTCATATAGCTGTGACGCTGAAGATAAAGTCGAAGCAAGCCGAGGCATATAAGCATAGGAAGTCATAGGCAACAAGCATCGAACTGGACAATTTCTACTTAGTATGGCAACATTTAAATGCATGGAAATTACTAATATGCCAGTGCATTGTCTTCAGTATTATACTTCAGCAATCCCGTATTTATGGTAACCCTCATATCAATTGCATCTACCATAATATAAGTTATTCCACAACTCTTAGAAACAGGCATATCAATGAACAGGCTTTTCAAAGACAAAAGTTCATAATCCAGAGCTCAAGTAATTTAGTAATCTAGTTCAGGTGTATGATTAAGCCAGTGAGGAGAATTACTTGCCAATAAATGACAACAATCTCTTACGATACTTGCACAATATTAAAAGTGCTGTTTAGATGTAACTCCATTAAACATAAACATGCAGAAAATGGAAAACAACAACAAAAACAGTGTATTTTTGAACATGTTTCATTATAAGTTGCAACAAAACGGTAGTATTATTTTCAAATTCTGTTTTGACGTTTAAAAGTCTTCCTTGAGTATGAATGGGCAATAAAATGTTTAGAAAATAGAGCAACTGAAGGAGAAAAGAACTGTTTAATTTGCAGTGTGACTCATAAACTCATGTGCTGTTCAAGGTAACACTAAAAATAAGCTGACTGATGCTATAGCTAATAAAAATAACATTTTATTAAAATGGCCAAGCACTTTCAGTTTTGTTTGTTTGTTTTTGTCTTGTTTGTGTTTTTTTTTTTTTTTTTTGTCTAACCCTATCACAGCATCCCTATACTATATATATGGTCCATTCATTATTATCAGCAGCTTTATCGCATTGCTCAGGAGATAATTACCCTCCTCCATCCCCAGCTCCACCTGTCGTCTAGTCAGGGCTTGGCCTCTGATATTCCTCTTCAAATCAGCCAATTTTTTCTTAAATTATGTTGTACTTTAAATTATTGAACATCAATGATATCTGCAATACATTTATGTTGGTTGTGTTTTGTTACCCTAAGGGGGGTTATTGTTCTTGCCCAGAACAGAACCATACTGCCAATCCAAACTCCATGCTGACTGTCAATCATTTTTGACTATAGTGGTCCTGACAGAATTTTATTCAGATAAACTATCTCCCACCTGCATACAAGCAGCAAGCTGACACGCAAACTACCAAAACTGAAAGTTCAGCATCACATCCTGAAGCTCACAGTGACTAATTCAGAAGCTTAAAAATGGTACCTCATGACAAAAAGGTTGCCGGCCCCTGCTCTTGGATGTTCTTATGACTGTCCACATGAGGATGCTTTTTTGTTTTAGCTGTGTATATCAGATGATCTTTTGCTTACACTGTGTTTTGACAGTGCTGTATAACAAGACATGTTTGTTGTGACACGTGCGCTACAGTCAAGGGAAAACGCTGGAAGGTTGCAGACCTACAGTCTCTGTGACCTGGTGAAGTCCTGCAACATCTGCTGCATTACTGCCCTGCTGTGCCTGGTCTGGTGAGAGCACTTACATGTACTCAAGATACACATGGGCTGCATCCAAAATTGCATACTTCTCTACTATATAGTCGATGAAAAACAGTATGTTACAAAATAAGGCCGAATTCACAGTACTCATAAAAGTGCAGACAAAAAGTACCCGGCTGACCTACAACTTAAGGCGAGATGCTGAAGTGTGCATACGATGGAAACTTTACTATCCCATAAGGCCTATATAGAATATACTTTTAATGGCTGCAAAGTACTTATTCAAAATAAGTACCTGAAAGAGTGTGCGATTCTGGATGCAGACATTGTCTTGTTCAAGATGTGTATTAGTTCATACAGTATATAAGTACCCCATTACATCGTTGTCATAACATTTTCTTAGAAAAACTAAAATCTAAATGTTTATTCTACTGAAATCTTACTGATATGTCACTTGCATAATAATTTGAAATGCAATGTAGTCATAATACTGTAACAAGCATTAAAATACTCCTGACGTCAGAGACCACTAGTGAAAAATCTATGAGGCACCCAATGGAACCCTTTAAGGTTCTACATCAGTGTCCAAAAAGTGATGAATGGAGGGGAGATTTGTTTTTGATGACCCTACAAGTTTGATTAAACCATTAAAATATAAGGGAAATATTTTAGATTTTTGTAATATTTTAAATATGAGGGAAGAACTTTTTTTTGCATTTGTTCATAATTTCTGGCCAAAAATGATGTCAGCATTTGGCATGTTTCATTGCGTAATTTTCATGAATAAAACAATTGACTCCATGCACAACTATGCATTATGCTTACAAAAACGTTTACAATTATTTTTTTTTAAATATTTGACATCAATTTTCACTTTTGGCCACTACTAAGTATAGAACCTTTTCTTCTAAGAGTGAGCATAACAACATGAATGCAGAGTAAAAAAAAAAAATGATGTGAAAAGCTTAACTTTCTGTAAATGTCTCAGTATTTGTTGTGTCTCTTTTCTGTGTTCTCCAGCAGAGCATCTGTACAAAAAAAGAGACTACAAACAGACTCTTGGCCCTAATGTGTTTTGTATTTGAATATGAAAAGATAATCCAGTATTTGTTTTGTGGAAAGACTGAAATGTTTGTGCTGACTTTTGCATTATGTTGATTATATGTTGGTTATTAGTCATGCAGGAAACAAATAAAAGTGCAACATCTTATATAAAACCAGAAGAATATTTTCAAGTGAATATTAATCTCTGTATACTATACCATGTGATTGGACCTGCCACTCACTCACTGACTTTCTTCTGTAAGGTTTTCTGTTTCGATTGGATACAATGCCTTGTCTCTGAACACGTCCAGTCTGCATGGGAACATCTACCTGAACTGCTTCCTGTCAGCAGTAGTGGAAGTGCCTGCGCTCATCATGGCCTGGCTGATGCTTCGCCACTGGCCACGCCGCCTCTGCATGACCTCCACCCTGTCATTAGGGGGACTGCTGCTTCTCTTCATACACCTCATACCAGAACGTGAGAAATTTAACTGTGATGTAGCATGAAAGATATTCTTTAAAAGATGTGTTTCAGTTGAAATAGTGAATGAAAGGTTTAGTGTTCACTTTTGATTGTGTTTAATCCTTATGCGGTGTTCCATGGTTCCCTGAGAAGGGCAATGCATCCTTTAGAGGACACTTTGGGGAATGCCTACTTCATGACTGGTGTCTGAAAAATATGTGTTAATGTGACAATTTAATTGGACGATGACAGTCCATGACGTCACTACTGGTGTGACTGTGAGTATATAAGAGCACCTGTAATAGATGTCATCAACTTCTTTGTCTGAAGGAGACGGAGATGGGCAGGATCGATGCATGGCAGAGAGACGCAGTGTCTCATTCCCTTTCTCAGGGAATCATGGTTACAGGTGTAACCTGAGACGTTCCCTTTTGAATGAGAACTCGCACACTTTGGGGAACCAATGCCCACTCAGCCATGCTTTGAGAATAACTGCCTAATTGGCCTAATTGGCACAAAAAAGGACTCACCGGACTTATATACCGGAGTCAGATTCCTTCACTCAGGTCCACGAAACTGTCAAAGATACCATTCCCACCACCCAAGCTCTAAGTCCTAAGACAAACGGAGCTCAAGGTCTGGTAATGTCAGCTTGTACACCAAACATTATCTTTAAGGGAATGCTGGCACAGGAAAACAATAGTTTCCTTGCCTGTCACTCAGGACCTAAGGGAGGTGTCTACAAACCGAATTCCGGAAATGTTGGGACGTTTTTTAAATTTGAATGAAATGAAAACTAAACAACAAAGTTTTTTTTCACAATAGAACATAGTATAATATAACAAATGTTTAAACGTTTTTATGCACGCTTCAGAAGGCCTTTATTAACCCCCTGGAGTCGTATGGATTTCTTTTATGATGGATGGATGTGCTTTTTTGGACTTCAAAATCAGGAGCACCATTCACTACCATTATAATGCTTAGAAGAACCAGGATTTATTTTTTAATATAACTCTGATTGTGTTCATCATAGACATATACTCTTAGGATAGCTTGAGTAACTCATGGGATAATTTTGGGGTGAACTATCCCTTTAAGGACCCTAATTCAGGTCTTATGCACTGCACTGACAGAAATACCTGTTTAACAGTAGCCCAAAACATTGGGGGAAACAGAAACAGGGGGATGTTACTTCCCTCGAAAGCATGGCTGTTTACCAGCACACTTAGTCTCAATGACCTCCCTCAAATCCCTCCTTAGCCCCTTCTGGTCACCCCTTGTCTGCATCCTGCTCTTTGATGGAGGAGGGGTACGGTTGGCGATGCTATGTCTCTGGGCCCGTCTGCGGTCTTCAGACTCAAAGGTTTGAGGCGCAGGTCTGAGATGGTGCAGTATTAATCTCTTAAACACTGCAGACAGCACCCTCACCACTCTGAACCTCTCAGCCACCATCTCGACGGATGTGCTGGAAAAAAAACAGAGTGAGTTGGTACATCGAGGAGAAAACGATTTTCTTTCTCCCTGATAAGAGCCATGTTAATCCACAGATGTCTCTCCATGGCCACCATAGCTGCCATCGATCAGCCGATAGCGGCAGCTGTTTGCTTGGTGGCCTGGAGAGCAATTTCTGAGGTTTGGTGCCCTGGCTTTCATCCAGATCCTTAAGCAGGTCCACACTGGTAGGCTTGCAACACAGCCATTGTGTCTAAAAGGAAGACTCACAGGAGCTGCACATTTATGGCCAACCAGAAATCAGTTGTCTAAATGCCTACGAGCAATCTGAAGCCTCACACATTTCCAGGGGAGATCTATTCTCTCTGTAGTGTGGGCCATAACTTCTAGCAGCTCTACAAACTTGGGGTAGGCAGGCTAAGAGGGCTCCATAAGCATATCTTCACCCTCCACAGCCACAACTTGCTTTTCCTGGCTGGAAGCCAAAAGAGCGTTGTCTACTAGATTGGATGACTTGTTTAGAAAAGGCATATCCGCATCTAGCTGTCGGGTACAGATGCCTGTCCTAATTCCCTCGAGAAAATAGACAGACGTGAACGGTGCTTATTCGTGGAGAAGACCTCGCAATCGACACATTCTGCCTGCTCGAGGACAGAATTTTCGTGATCCTCTACGAGACAAATAACACACAAGTCATATGTATCTTCCAGTGTAAGATAGCTCTGACACGGTGGCACACACTTCCTGAACCACTTGTCAGAGGATGCATCCATTATCCGTAAATCTTGCTTCAAAACAAACAGTTTCCTGAAGTCAAAAAAGCTGATGATGTCTATTACAGGTGCCCATATATACTCAGGGTCGCACCAGTAGGACGGCCAATGACATTGTTGCCTTTAAACAAGTGCTTCAGACACTGGTCACACCAGAGGCGTTCCCCAAAGTGGAATTTTTGTAGGCTGGTTGTTTTTGCCCACGAACATTAGAAGTGTAACAAACTGGAAAAGTCACCAAAAATTATAAAAAAAATTTGGCAAGTAGTTGTACCCTGAGTGAGTAAAGTCAGTAAGTTTTAGTCCAATGCCATATAACATTATCTTGCATTTTCGAGAAAAAGAAAATCCTCTCTTGGTCAAAATGATCAAATCTGAGGGTTATACCTATTAATTGTCACCATTTCCTGGATTTTCTGGCAAACTTTTGCATGACAGCATGGTAATGAGGATAATCAGCATGGTTTCATTTACTTGAAAACCAAAATCACATATTAATTCTCATTTTCTGAAATGCAAATGTATCAAAAATAAAAAGAAAAATATCTGCCAATTATTTTTCTGACCCCATTTGCAGATATTTGTTCTTGTTTTAGGCATAAACTCACTTAATTTTGACACATTTTTCAGAAAATATATCTTCAGTCATTTTGCTTCTGCAGTAAATGTATCTTATTATATTATGTTTATATTATGTTATGTCTTTCTTAACCTGTAGATATGAGCTCTGTTACCACTGCTCTGGTGATGCTGGGAAAGTTCAGTCTGTCGGCAGCGTTTTCGATCCTGTACCCAGCGACTGCAGAGCTTTACCCCACCATTGTGAGGAGCACGTCTTTAGGAATCTGCTCCATGGCATCCAGAGTCGGCGGCCTTTCTTCACCATACTTCATCTACTTAGGTCACTGAACTCTAGCCTCTATAGTCTCTTCTATCTCATTCCTAAATCCTACATCTACTGTGATTGATCTAGTTTGTCATGTAAGGAAGGATTCTGTCACTCAGAAAGGCTATCCCAATGGATCACATTCACAGAAGCTGGTATTTTTGTTGCATTTTCCACTACAAATATCTAAAATTCTTAAAAGTATGCTAATGTTCGGACACTCTTACTTCTCTACACTTTTCTCTCTCGCCTTTATGTCATATCTTCTCATTCTTCACAAACTGCCACAGACTTCTACTAAAGTTTGCAGTTTTTTAAACAAATTTACTTGCGGCCCCGTCAGAACTGCCAGAAAACACAGGAAAGCTTCATCAGCTGCTCATGTTGCAGCTGAGTCCAGCACTCTGATAGCCCTTGCAAAAAATAAGTATACTTCAAGTTAATTTTATTAAGTATATTTCAGTAAAGTTCTAATTATATTTTTTAAGTATACTTTATGTAGTAAGTATACTAATATTATTGTACTAGTAGTATACTTGCAAATGAACTGTTTCAATACTACTTGGGACTAAACTGGCCCACTTTTTAGTGTATAAGAATATACTTTTAAGTATACTTTAAGTGTAATAGTAGTAAATTTTGGTTACACAACTAGTTTACAACTAAGTTTTTCCTTTGTACTGCATCTGTACTAAAAGTGAACGTTACAGGTATCTATTTACTAGTCAAATACTTGTAGTACATTTTTTAATTTATGAAAGTACACTTTGAAGTGTACTTTCAGTAAACTACTAGTTTAGTAGTTTTATACTGCAAGTATACTTGTAAGTTTTATTTAGGTGAACAAAACTGCATTCCTATAGTTAACTATTTATATATTATTTTATCTTTAAGGATGCTACTATGTTCCTATTTAGGTATTAATTTTTATACTTGAAACATACTGTATGTACACAAAACATGCAACATGACACGAGGACTGAACTTTATTGACAACTTCAGTCTTTTCTGGATTAAAAGACAACTGCTTACATCAGATGGCCTCCACTCAAACGAACATGGCCACAGGACTTCACATCAGCACCTGAATGTGAATGACGTATCCTACAAGGACAATGATAACACCAAGCAGCCACAACAAGCACTGCTCACGGACACAATCTCAGCTGAGCCTGTCCAAAAATGTTCTTTACAGAGAGACTGTGACGAACTACAACTGCTACAATTTGCGACACCCAAGGATAATCTCTAGGAAAAGTGGGGGAAGACAGGATAACATATTTCAGCTCCAATAACACCAGAGCCACAGCCCCTCTCACCAGACACATTATCCTTCTTCCCTGCATCCCCGCTTCTGAGCTTCTCAGAGAGAATGAAAGAACTGGTGTATGCCGGAACCAAACTATCCCACTCTATTGCTGCGAGCCCCTAGATATCAACCAAAAAGCGGCAAGCCCGCAACCACCAAAGCCTGTGGGCCAAGCTCGCCCTCCTCCTGTGAGAGATCTCCCAGCTCGCCCCCACACCCTCCTCCATCTGTTCTAGGTGAACCAAAAACAACTGATAACAGCTCTCACTGATATGTGTTGGGTCCCTGCTATGATAATAGTTACTGTCTCATATGTTTACAGAACAAGCGGGAACTCAGTGTGCCTGTAGCTTTCTCTATTTGTGTTCTATTACATGATAGGAAGTTTAAAGCCTTTTCTTGTCATACAGCAAACCCATTTAATCTGCTGCCTATTAAACGTCAATCTGAGATTGCTGTGGGGACAAAAACTGACACTGTTAAATTAGCACTTTTTAACTCGCAACAAACTTATAGTCAATGACATTATCAACAAAATGCTTCTAAATGAAATGTGGCTAGAAGACAGCTTTAGTGCAACAGTCCTGAATGAAACAACCCCTCCTAACTTACTGTTAAGAGTGTCTGCAGAGCTGTTAGGAGAGGTGGAGGTGTAGCTGCTCTATTTATGTCTAGCAATGCAAGCAAGTGTCTTGTGATGATTACTTGTCCTTTGAATATCTAAGTATAGCTATGGAACTAGGCACAGCTTATCAAATCTCATTTTCAATCATTATAAACAGCAACTTAAACAACATCCACACTCTTTTTGCTACTGTTGAGAGATTAACAAACCCCCAAGTCAAATTCCCAGTGAAATGCTCTCAGACAGCAAATGCTGTGAGTTTGCTTCCTTTTTTTCCAAGGAAGATCAATAATATCAGAACAGCTTATCTTTGTATTGTGCTGAGGTCAGACAGACTTTCAGAAATTAGTCACTCTGATTTCAACTGATGGTAAAATCTTGAAAGAAACTGTACAGAATTTTAAAACATCAACCTGAGCCCTTGACAGTCCTTTTTTTTTCCAAAACTGTGTTAGAAGCTGATCTCCTAGAAGTGGTAAACACCTCACTTCTTTTTTGGACTTTTCCAAAGTTCCTTAAAATTGCAATAGCTAAGGCACTCCTGATCCTCGGGATAACACCATATTGAGCAACTACAGATCTCAAATCTTCCTTTCTTTGGCAAGATAATCAAAAAAGTTGTTTTCAAAAAGCTGAACAAATTCTTAACCTTGAATGGATACTTTGACAACTTTCAATCTGGTTTCTGACCTCATCACAGCACAGAGACAGCGCTCATTAAGATAATAAACGATATTCGCTTAAATACTGATACAGGCAAATTATCAGTGCTGGTACTACTCGACCTCAGTGCTGCATTTGACACTGTCGATCAAAACATACTTCTTGACAGGCTGGAAAACTGGGTTGGGCTTTCTGGGATGGCCCTTAAATGGTTCAGGTCATACTTAGAAGGGAGAGGTTATTATGTGAGTATCGGTGACCATAAGTCTGAGTGGACATCGAAGGCTCAATTCTTGGACCGCTCTTGTTCAATCTATATATGCTGCCACTGAGCCAAATAATGAGAAAGAACCAAATTGCCTGTCACAGCTATGCAGATGACACCCAGATCTACTTATCCCTATCACCTAACGACTATAGCCCCATTGACTCCCTGTGCCAATGCATTGATGAAAATAACAGTTGGACGTGCCAAAATTTCCTTTAGTTAAACAAAGACAAAACTGAAGACATTGCGTTTGGAAACAAAGATGAAGTTCTCATGGTGAACACACTAAAAGATTTTAGAAAACTTATAAGATTTGCAAAGTATGAGAGAACACACATGAGGACAAAAATCCTAGATTTAACCATTTTGCTCCTAAAGTGTGCCATGATGTGACAAACACAGCACACCCAAAACAAACAGATTTTCAACCTAAATCATGCCATTTTGATGTCTCGAGAGATTTCCCGTGTCCACAGTTGGTGTGGACACAGGAAATCTCTCGAGACATCAGAATAAACAGGCAGGAAGACATTTCATTGACAGTGTTTGGAAGGATTTTGGTATGTTTTACAAGACACTTTGTCTAAATACATGTGCTGTTGCGCCATGACTTAGACTCTTCCATTCAGATAGGGACGCCCTGAATTTAGTAATAAATGTAATCATTTTTATTCTCTGCTTTTATTGTTATTTTTATTTCATATGCATGATATCTTTATTTCTTATGCATCTGTTATTACAGTTTTTTACAGAAACTCTTCACACAGTTCTCCTAACCAACTTTCATCTTGGCAAAGCAGTTAATTTCACATTCAAAATGCACTAAATCTACCAAAACACTTCATTCAGGTCTCAAATCAACTCATTCTTTCAGAACACTAGCAAAGGTTGACAGCCGACAAACACACTCTGTCACCCACAAAACAATGACCTGAAAAACACTAACAACATGTAGCATTATACAATGTTTTCTTGTGTAAAACAAGGACACATCTCTGTTTATAATTCACTGCAATATATGTTACTGGAATGAATCAGACATGATGCAGAATTCGTCAATATTTTATGTCTTTTATTTATTTTTATATTTTTTTTATAATTCCAAAATACAAGAATTTGTATACACACCATCCACTGATACAGATACAATTCAATTGTTTTTATAGCATTTGATTTTAAGATTTAAAATATATTTCATTAAAATATTACTGTAGGAATGTAGCAAATTGCTGTCTTATTGAGTTTTGTATTATGTTATTGTTTTGAACATAAGTTTAACAGTTTTGAAAACAGTATGTAAGCATGTGCAAATTGTTTTGGCAGTTCTTGTGTCTGAGTGAGAAAAGAATTCATGAAATTTGAGAGATGTAGTCATTGAATGCATTTTGTGCCAAAGCAATGATAACTGATCCTCAGTTTAGCCCACATAGACTTCTGTTGTGCTCACTGTGTGAAGAGTTTTGCAAAAGTGACCTAAGTATTGAGAAATGTGTCTTAGCGTCTGTAAAAAACTGTAATATTTAATGATTTTAATTCCTTTTCAGTGTAAAGCACTTTGAATTATTATTGTGTATGAAATGTGCTATATAAATAAACTTGCCCTGCCTTACCTTAAAACAAGAAACATTTACTCAAGAAGTAATATTTTCTGGAAAAATTAATTAAAATTAAGTGAGTTTATGCTTTAAACAATAAAATATATCAGTAATAATGCCTCAAGCATGCCTATCAAAACCATTTGTTCAAGTGTCCCTTGTTGTTTTGCTGCAGGAGGCTACTTCAGATCTTTGCCGTACATCTTAATCGGCAGTCTGAATATTCTCTCTGGGTTTCTTTACCTTCTGCTTCCGGAGAGTCTGGGATCACCTTTACCAGAGACTATCAGTCACATGCAGACAATGGTTTGGTAAGCCTAATAAGAGCAGCGCCCCCTGCTGTTTGCTGTGGCATTTGCAGTACTCTACATAAAGTTTGCTTGTATTACAGTATTTCTCAATTGTTTACACACAAATATTGGTACTTGAGACACAATGACCACAACATGTAACTCATGCACCAATCCCCTGAACCAATTCTGCTAAACTACAAGCACAATTCCTGCTTAACACTCACATTGCAGTTCTAAAACACACTTTTTTCAAAACACCACACCCAAATCTCTGCATTTGGCACAATTTTCGGGCAAAAAAATCTCTTGTTTTCACAAGGAACACACTGCCATTCAAATATGCACACTGACTCATCACATGGGCAAACACCTGACACATTTTTACAATTAGCAAACAGAGCTTTAGCATAAAAGAGCAACAGGTGAGCTCTTCTGTTTTGGAGCAATGGATGCCAACAATGGAAAAAGAGGCAGAGCAGCATAGTTTTTTTTTTTTTTTACTGTAACTTTAAATTCTTCTGTTGTTTTGTATGTGTTCTTGTGTGTTCTGACTATATATAAGTTTCATTAGGGGTTTTGCCCATTGTGTGTGTTTTTTGATTTGTGTGTAGAGTTCTGAGAGTATGAGGCATGCTTTCAGAAAATATGTGTAAACAATCAAGAAAAACTGTAAAACATATGCAGACTTTATGGTACCCACAAAAATGTAATGAAGTTGTATTGTCTTTTATTTATTTATTTATTTATTTTAAATTTAAATAAATAATATAATTATTGATGGGTGATACAGTTTTTGACATTTGTGTGATATTGCACAGGGATGCACTGACTTTTGTTGTAATGATACATTTTTTGTTTGTTTGTTTTTCAGGTGTAAAAAAAGACATTCTACTTGCAGTCCAACCAGCAGGGACTGTGAGGAGGAGGAGTATGAGTCTGAAAAATTTTAATGGATCATCTGGATTATTAAATTTTTTTACAGACGCTAGGACACATTTCTCAATACTTAAGTCACTTTTGCAAAACTCTACACACAGTGAGCACAACAGAAGTCTATCTGGGCTAAACTGAGGATCAATTATCATTGTTTTGGCACAAAATGCATTCAATGACTACATCTCTCAAATTTCATGAATTCTTTTCTCACTCAGACACAACAACTGCCAAAACTCTGTGTATGTACAGGCCAATTTGCACATGCTTACATACTGTTTTCAAAACTGTTAAACTTGAGTTCAAAACAATAACATAATACAAAACTGAATAAGACAGCAATTTGCTACATTTCTACAGTAATATTGTAATGAAATATATGCTGAATCTAAAAAATCAAATACTATCAAAACAATTAGATGAAACTGAACACCTACACAAGCATTAGTCTTTCAATTTCATTACCATCAATTCAAAAGGGGAAACTTAGGAATAATTTTGTTCTGCAATGTAAACATGGACCATGTAACATGTACTGCAGTGAATTATAAACAATAGAGAGTGTCATTCTTGTTTTATAAAGAAATCTTAAAAAAGAAAACATTGTATAATGCTACCTGATGTTAGTGTTTTTAGGTCAGTGTTTTATGACTGACAAAGTGTGTTTGCTGGGTGAAAACCTTTGTTAGTGTTCTGGAAGAATGAGTTGATTTGAGACTAAATGAAGTGTTTTGGTAGATATAGTGCATTTTGAATGTGAAATTAACTGCTGTGCCAAGATGAAAGTTGGTTTGGAGAACTGTGTGAAGAGTTTTAAAAAAGTGAGCTAAGTATTGATAAATGTGTCCTAGCGTCTGTAAAAACTGAAATGATTTTGAAGAATTAACCCCTTTACTCCAAGACCGTAGTGAAGGGTGGTGGTGGGTGGGTGGGTGTGTTGGAGGGTCCTTTTTGTAATGGTGTTTTTGATTCTCACTGTAATGAAGGCATTTAATAACTTTTGGAACTATTTGTTATAATTATTTCTGTCTGTCATGAACTGGGTTTGATTTTCTCTCTGTTTCCTCTTGTCCCTCTGTCTTCATTGCCCCTTAGACTCAGCTGTTTGTCATTAACCAGAGCTCGCGCTGAGTTGCCTTCATACCTGTTTCTCTTTCTTTGCTATTTCTCCCTGCTGTTTTCTCGCTTCTTTGTCAGGTGATTAACTACCGCATTGTGGCGTATATTTCTCAGCTCTGCTCGCTTCCAGATATCTTTAGCGTTTGGGTGTGGGGTGTTGATGTTGGTCCCATAGAGGGTGGGATGGTGTCCCCTTGGTAGCTAGTGCCCTACGCAGACCACATATTTTGTAAATATGGAACAGTGGTAGAGGAATCGTTGTAGTGAAATCATTGTAGTATGAAGCTTTTACTGAAATTAAAACATGAAATTGCTGCCACTGATCAACAACAAATCCAACATACATGGTCTTTGGTTATTATGGAAGCTTTTTATCCACCACAGAATAAAAAAAGCATAAAAGGCCATTTTTTACTTTTTTACAAAAATATTTATTTATTTTGCAATTGTGAGTCTACATCTCACAGTTCTGAATTGTGAGATATGAACTAGGAACTGAGAGAAAAAAAGTCAGAATTGTGAGATAAAAAGTCACAGTTACCTTTTTTATTTTCTATTCATGGCAGAAATAAGCTTTCATACGTTCTTGTGTAAGTGAAAAAAGGACAGAGATGCACAATCCAGCACACATTCTTCCTCCTCTCCCATACCTCTTCTTCTCCCTTGTCCTGATCCAACTTCTCCTCTCCCCCTTCATCTGTTCTTTCCCCCTCACCCAGATATTATTTTCTCTCTGCTCCTCTGTGTTGTTCTTCATACACACTGAACAAATCCGATTCAAAGTGTCCTTTTTTACTGTGTGTAATGCTTATCAATTGTTTCGGTATTTGTTTTATACTTTCCAGTACTGCTGTTGTTACAAAAGTACAGGTTTTATATTTAAAGATTGGAACATTGGGTCTTCATTTCTGACTTGCTGTGTTTAAGCATTTGCAAATAAGATGAGAAAGATCTATGATTTTGGTATGGAGTAAGCTTATATGAAAAGAAAATGTAAGCATTTTAGAAACGTGTTAATTGACTACATTTTGTGTGAAAATGACATGAATTGTGTTAATGGTGTGGCCTCAACAGACGAATGTTCTGCTAAATGTGTTTAGAGTTTTGAAAATGTGACTACAGATTGGACAAAAGTATGTTAGTAATTAAAAAAAAACTGTAAATTAGAATGTTGTAGAAAAGTTCATTTATTTCAGTAATTCAACTCAAATTGTGGAACTCGTCTAAATTCAAAGCACACAGACTGAAGTACTTTAAGTCCTTTGTTCTTTTAATTGTGATGATTTTTGCTCACATTTAACAAAAACCCACCAATTCACTATCTCACTAAATTAGAATACTTCATAAGATCAAAAAAAAACAAAACATTTTTTGTGAATTGTTGGCCTTCTGGAAAGTATGCTATTTACTGTATATCCTCTCAATACTTGGTTGGGCCTCCTTTTGCATGAATTACTGCATTAATGCGGCATGGCATGGAGGCAATCAGCCTGTGGCACTGCTCAGGTGTAATGAAGCCCAGGTTGCTTTGATAGCGGCCTCCAGCTCATCTGCATTGTTGGGTCTGGTGTCTCTCATCTTCCTCGTGACAATAACCCATAGATTCTTGATGGGGTTCAGGTCAGGCGAGTTTGCTGGCCAGTCAAGCACAGTAACACCATGGTCATTGAACCAGCTTTTGGTACCTTTGGCAGTGTGGGCAGGTGCCAAATCCTGCTGGAAAATGAAATCAGCATCTCCATAAAGCTTCTCAGCAGAAGGAAGCATGAAGTGCTCTAGAATGTCCTGGTAGATGGCTGCGTTGACTGTGGACTTCAGAAAACACAGTGACAGCAATTACGAGAAAAAAGTCAGAATTGCAAGATGTAAACTTGCAATTACGAGAAAAAAGTCAGAATTGTGAGATGTAAACTCAAGTCAGAATTGCGAGATGTAAATTCGCAATTACGAGAAAAAAGTCAGAATTGCGAGATGTAAACTCAAGTCAGAATTGCGAGATGTAAACTCGCAATTATGAGAAAAAAGTCAGAATTGCGAGATGTAAACTCAAGTCAGAATTGCGAGATGTAAACTCAAGTCAGAATTGCGAGATGTAAACTCGCAATTATGCAGATGACATGCAGCTCAAATCATCACTGACTGTGGAAACTTCACACTGGACTTCAAGCAACATGGTTTCTGTGCCTCTCCACTCTCCCCCCAGACTCTGGGACCTTGATTTCCAAATGAAATTCAAAATTTACTTTCATCTGAAAAGAGCACTTTGGACCACTGAGCAACAGTCCAGTTCTTTTTCTCCTTAGACCAGGTAAGATGCTTCTGACGTTGTCTTTGGTTCAGAAGTGGCTTGTACGTGTGACAGTTGTAGTCCATTTCCTGAAGACGTCTGTGTGTGGTGGCTCTTGATGCACTGACTCCAGCTTCAGTCCACTCCTTCTGAAGCTCTCCTAAGTTCTTAAATCGGCTTTGCCTGACAATCTTCTCAAGCCTGCAGTCATTCCTTTCACTTGTACACCTTCCATGAATAAGCTTTGGCACAGCATTCTGCAAACAGCCAGCTCTTTCTGCAGTGACCCTCTGTGGCTTACCCTCATTGTAGAGGGTCTTGATGATCGTCTTCTGGACAACTGTCAAGTCAGCAGACTTCCCCATGACTGCTGCTGGGATTACTGGCCTAAACCCAGTATTTATACTCTGAGAATGGTAGAAAAGACTGTTTCATGATATTCCAATTTACTGAGTTGCACCTGTATATACTACATGAGGAAATATATGTTATGAAGTATATTACTGAATATAGAATTATTTACCTTATATTAGTAAATATATTGTCACATATTTTTCAATATATGAAAGCGGCAATTCCTTATTATTTATTATTTTGTAATATATTTACACTATATATTATTATGTATATTTTATAATATACCTTTAAATCATATAATATGTTGAACATTCATATATTAGGAAAAATATTTTCTTTGCGTAAGGGTATGATGTTCACAGAAAATTCTTAGTAGAAAGTTCTCAGAAAGTTTTATGTATATAATACTTACACCCAGTGGTGTGCACAGACCTCCTCAGGGACAGGGGCGGACAGACTAAAAAGGGCACACACACACAAAAAGAATTATTACATCAAATAACAATCAAATGTATTATTTTTTTTTTTTTACAGAATTTAAATGTAATAATTTATTAAATAAATCACCTGTATTTAAAGCCGTACCTGTCTGTCTGTTGTGTTTTTATAAATTTTAATGACTTCCTCACAATCAATTGGAATATATCGCTCGATGAAGAGCAGCAATAGATCAAAGAGCCTCTCTTCATTACAAAGACTTTGAAGATTGGATTTCACAAGCTTTAACTTTGAAAATGACCATTCAACTGTAGATGTGGAGACAGGTAATGTTGCATATATTTTAAGGAGTTGAGAAAGAGAGGAGAAGACTTGTCTCTACTAACACTAGGTTTAAACAGTGTGCATGGCAGTGCTTTTTCATTTTGGCTCTGAATTTTAGCCTGCAGCCCCTTGTAACTGCACTCATGTTAGCTGCACCATCATAGCCTTGACCCTGGATATTTTCAGCGTTTAATCTATTTTCTGAAAGAAGGGTCATTACCACTTCCTCTAAGTCTTTTCCACTTGTTGATTTTACATGACACACTAGGATGAAGCACTCCTTTATTTGCATGTCATAGATAAACCGGACCACAAAGGATACTTGAGTGTGACATGTCAGTAGTTTCATCCAAAAGAATTGAAAATATCTTGGCCTCATTAATAATAATAATAATAATAATCCTTACATTTATATAGCGCTTTTCTGGGCACTCAAAGCGCTTTACATATTGAAGAGGGAATCTCCTCAACCACCACCAATGTGCAGCATCCACCTGGATGATGCGACGGCAGCCATATTGCGCCAGTACGCCCACCACACACCAGCTTATTGGTAGAGAGGAGACATAGTGAGGAAGCCAATCAGTGTATAGGGATGATTAGGAGGCCATGATGGACAGAGGCCAATGGGCAAGTTTGGCCAGGATGTCGGGGTTACACCCCTACTCTTTTCGAAGGACATCCTGGGATTTTTAATGACCACAGAGAGTCAGGACCTCGGTTTAACGTCTCATCCGAAGGACGGTGCTTTTTGTCAGTATAGTGTCCCCATCACTATACTGGGGTGTTAGGACCCACACAGACCACAGGGTGAGCACCCCCTGCTGGCCTCACTAACACCTCTTCCAGCAGCAACCTAGTTTTCCCAGGAGGTCTCCCATCCAGGTACTAACCAGGCTCAGCCCTGCTTAGCTTCAGTGGGCAACCAGTCTTGGGCTACAGGGTGATATGGCTGCTGGATCATTGATCTGATTTCAGAATTGCATTCCTCACTTATGTTCCAAGAGATCTTATCAGGTCATTTTGGGTCCTGTTGGATAAAAGTGTCACCTGTGGCTTCTTCTTGTGGGACTGAATCATCTGGAGACACTCTCAAGATGCACTCTGAGGACACTGTCATATTCAGCTAGAAGGTGAACAAGCTCAAGGAAGTTTCCTCTGTTTGAACTGGTTCTACTTACATCGTGGCCTCTAAATTCAAGTCCAGGCCTTGCTAAATATACTGTGATGTCTATGAAACGAAACAGGAATTCTTCTATTTTGCTGTGTTTCATTTTCATTTTTTAACTCACATTCTGCAGCTGGAGCTGTAAAAGCTTCAACTAACTGCCCCTTTCTATAGTTGGTCCACCTCACCATACTGATCATATGGGCTTCAGTGGCCACACGGTCACGGTTCTCGTCTGAATCCTCCTCCTCGCTCAGTCACTCAGGGGGCTTTCAGGTGAAGTAGAATGTTTAAAATCGTATCTCTTATTCTACAAAGAATATTTGGCATACTTTTTTCACTAGGGAGTCCTTATTACAGGTTTTGCTGATTTGAGTTTCTGCCTGTATGGTATAAGATGAACTAGCTGAATTTGTTCAGCTAGCTGTTGCAGCAAACGCATCTGGAGGGATGTAAACATTCAGGAAAACTCCCGCAGCGAGTAGAAAGGTTTACAGTTTATAAAGTGTGCCTCTAAATTAGGAGAGTATATCTGCATCAGCATTGTTACATCTGAACGCCAACTTTCGTTAATGTAGAAACACAATCCACCACCTTTTGTTTTACCCATTACCTGCACAATGCGATCCACTCTGAAGAGCTGGAAACCCGGCAGATGAAGCGTGTTGTCCAGAGTAGCTTCACTACCAGGTTTTAGTGAAGCAAAAAGCACCTGTTTGTGAAGTAAAATGCAGTTTAAAAAGTCCTTGTTGATGCGGGTGAGGAGAAGTTTGTTCATTTTGTTAGGAAGGGATTGCGAGATGAATGCTTTGGAGTGCAGTTCGCAAGCAGCGTTCGCAGAGCTTAAAAGGGTTAATTCACCCAACAATGTCAATTCTCTCATTAATTACTCAACCTCATGTCGTTCCACACCTGTAAGACCTCCGTTCATCTTCAGAACACAAATTAAGATATTTTTGATAAAATCCGATGGCTCAGTGAGGCCAGCATTACCTGCAAGATAACACTTTCAATGCCCAGAAAGCTACTAAAAACATATTTAAATCAGTTCATGTGACTGCAGTGGTTCAACCTTAATGTTATGAAGCGACGAGAATACTTTTTGTGCACCAAAAGAACAAAATAGTGACTTTATTCAACAATATCTAGTTAAGGGCAATTTCAAAACAGTGCTTCATGAAGCTTAAAACTGTCAGACTCACGCCCCCCAGTGGTGAACCATTGAAATTTCGAAACACTTATGATGTAACGAAGCCTCGTTTACTGAAATCACGTGACTTTGGCAGTTTGATACACTCTCCGAACCACTGATTCGAAACAAAAGATTCATAAAGCTTCATGAAGCAGTGTTTTGAAATCGCCCATCACTAGATATTGTTGAATAAAGTCAGTATTTTGTTTTTTTGGTGCACAAAAAGTATTCTCATCGCTTTATAACATTAAGGTTGAACCACCGCATATGGAGCCATCGTATTTCATCAAACATATCTTAATTTGTGTTCTAAAGATTAACGAAGGTCTTACGGGTGGTGGTGGGAGGGGATTGGGGCAACCGGATTTCAGTGGGGGCCGGTGGCCCCCCTGGCCACCATGTAGACCCACCCCTCCTCCCCAAGTGTAATAAAGTAGGTGAGACGCCCCTCCCCGACAGCTCTCATTAAAAATACACTGTATGTAATAAAATTAGACAATATTTATTTTCCTTTAAATATTCTATTTTCTTTATCAAGTATTATTACTGCACTGTAAAATCTAATTAGTTACACTTACTTAAAAAGCCTTAAAAAACAAGTAAAGTCAAGTTTGCATGCTGAATGTTGAAGTGTCTGTGTGTGACTCAAGCATCGTCAATTGCAAGATATTGGTACAATACAGAGGAATTATATAAAACCAATTAAAATTTTCACAAGGTGTTTATGACATAAATGCAACAAAATTTTGAAAGACCATTATTTGACATTAAATATAATATAATAACATAAATATTGCATTGCTGCGTCAATAAAAAGAGAATTTCAAGTGTCCAACCAAAGGGAACACTAAAAACATTTGAGGAAAATCAACATCAATTTATGAAGTCAGATTGTTCAGTTTGTATTGACAATTGATTATTTGAGATGACTCAAACAGAGAAAAATAACTGCAGAAGTGGAGGAAATTAGTGAAAAGAGAAAAGAACTGACCCACCTTTTTTTTCTTTCTTTCTTTTTTTTTTTTTTGCTTGACGAAATTGCAGTCAATTAATCTTAACTGAGGAAAAAGGCATAGTATGTGAATAATACAGATCACTAGATTTGTACAATTAAGTTAAGACATTATGTAAAGTAAACAGAATCACTGTTGGATTTTACAGTGTGTTTGAATAATCAATTAAATAAAAATAATAAAACGTATTTACATTCACAATCACCTTCAATGTAAAAGTTGTAAATTTTACACTTGCAAAATATAAAGTCCTAAGTGATACCTGAAAAATGAAAAACCCTTGTAATGATTCTCAACGTGAACAAAACCTAGGATAAAGATCACTTTGAAAAACATACACAATGAAATCTTACTTCAAAATGAGCACTTAAATGAAATGCCCTTATAAACATTCACTCACAGTTCACTTTTCTTCAGTTCAAAAATAAATTAAATAAAAAAAATTTGAAAATACCAGTCTATAGAATGATGAATAGAGATCATTGATGCATTGAAATGAACTTGAGATAGAAGATGAAGCAGCTAACTTTATAGTCCACTAAACTTCAAAGAAATGTCCCAAATGAATCAAACTGTGGATGAATCGAACTGAAATGTTGTTTGGATGTAACAAAATATTCTGGAATCTTCCCAAAATTATGTCTCTGTCTAAACTGCTTCACACAGCAGTTTCAATTTCACGTGTGGAAAACTCAACTCAAACTCCATCCAAACTCTTGAAGTACAGCAAGAATGTAACAAAACTTTTTATCAAGCAAAATTTAAGCACACACGGTTCTCGTGGCTTTCACAGCATATTATTTTCATTTTCAAATTTTGCATCAAAATAATTATGGAAACCCAACTGAGATGGAGCATATGTTTCCTTTTCCTACTGCACTAACTTGCCAGATCCCATTGTTCTGGAATCTCTGAATTTACAAATTAAGCACTGAAAACATGTAAGATGCAACAACAAAACTTAATAACAGAACACATAAAATGCAAAGCCCTGAAGCTCTTTCTGATTCTGATTCTGATTTTGTTTCTGATTTTAATACTTTTTCAATTATGTCTTTTGTTTTCTTAAAGTCATCCATGATGTTCTGTAACTCCTGAATTACTTTCCTCATTTCAACAATGAATTTCCCAGCATTGGACTTGATCTTACTTTCACTTATTTGGACATTTTTTGCAAGACTGTCCATGTCATTGAGGACCTCATTATCATCGATAACTGATAAAATGTCGAGCACAAGGCCAACGCCAGCAAAAAGTGTTGTAAAGGTTCTAGTAAAACGTACAGTTTTAGACATCTGTGCAGCCACTTCACCAATGTCATCTACACATATGAAGTGTAGAAGCGCAAAACTTTTACTAAAACCACTGATTACTGGTTTATTCAGGTGGCTCTGTATTTCATTATCATATTGACAAATGCCTTTCATGATGTCAGCCAGAGGGATGATTTTTTTTTTAAATTTTTCAAGCCCATTTATGATGTTTTGACTTAATTTTTTCTGCTGGTTCATTTTCATGAAGTTGAAGATTCCACCACCGATTCCCCCACCCAAAGCCACCGCTGCTCCTGCTCCACCGACAACAGCTGCAGCCCCCAGAGTGAACGGAGCTAAAGCTGCTCCTGCAATCATGGCGACCCCTCCAACTACTCCTGCTATTCCTCCATATCTGGATGCTTCAGTAGCACTTCTGAAATCTTCTTCAAAAGTTTTAACGAGATGGCTCAGTCTCTTTATGCACTGCTGGAGTTCAAGGTGATCTCTCTCATAGAGTCTAATGAATTCCTCTCTGAGACAAATAACATCAGATATAAAGAGAACATTAAGAATGTATTACTCTATATTATACAATTTGTAATATGAGTATTTTTAACTGTAACAGCTGATATGTTGATGAAAGTTTCTTTAGTTTATTTTGATTCTTTATGCTAGATGGCTTCATAATAAAATAATTAAATTTTAGCTTAAAAAACAATTCTGGTCCATTGAACCAAGTGAGTAATTCATAAGAACAATCTCTTACAGCACACTGGGACGTTCATCCACGCTGCTGCGCCGGCGCCGACGTGATGATGCCATTGTTGCTGTGATTAACAAAATACAAGTGAATACATTATCTGTTTGCATTTATTATATGATCACATAATATAACAATAAACAGGTTTTTGATAAAAAAATTGTTTACATTCTTATTTCACATTTCTTTTTCAAAATTGTTTAACAGATTTTAATAATTTAAAAATTGTTTTTGCTTTTTCCAGTGTTCAAGAACAATCAAATCTGTTCCAAAGAAATAGATTTTTGTTATTTTTGTTAATTACAAACGACTTACTTCTAGTTTCTGACCAGGGCTGTGTCTCAATACTAGTGTTACTTGATCTCAGTGCTGCGTTCGACACTATAGATCGTAAAATACTCCTAGATCGAATACAAAATTACACTGGTATTCAGGGACAGGCATTACGGTGGTTTAGATCATACCTATCAGACTGTCACAATTTTGTTTATATAAACTGGGAAAAATCTAAGATAACGATAGTAAACTATGGAGTGCCGCAAGGATCAGTGTTAGGCCCTCTGCTATTTTCAATCTACATGCTGCCACTCGGCAATATTATAAGAAAACATGGGATTAGTTTCCACTGCTATGCCGATGATACTCAGTTATATATTTCAACACAACCAGATGAAATCTCTAAATTATCCAATCTGACAGAATGTGTTAAAGAAGTAAAACTTTGGATGACTAGTAATTTTCTTCTATTAAATTCAGATAAGACTGAAGTATTACTTATTGGGTCAAAAACCTGACAGAATCTCTCAGACTACAATCTGCATTTAGAAGGATGTACTGTTACTCCATCCTCGACAGTTAAAGACCTGGTGTTATATTAGACAGCAACTTATCCTTTGAAAATCATATTTCATATGTTACAAAAACAGCCTTCTTTCACCTCAGAAACATTGCTAAAATACGGAATATATTATCTGTTTCTGATGCAGAAAAGTTAGTTCATGCTTTCATGACGTCTCGACTAGATTACTGTAATGCATTATTAGCTGGTTGTCCTGCTTCCTCAATAAACAAGCTACAATTAGTACAAAATGCAGCTGCTAGAGTTCTTACCAGGTCAAGAAAATATGATCATATAACACCAATCTTATCATCTCTACACTGGTTACCCATTAAGTTCCGTATCGATTATAAAGTATTGCTAATGACCTATAAGGCCCTTAATGGTTTAGCTCCTGTATACTTAACCAATCTTCTATCGCCCTACAATCCTTCACGCTCTTTAAGATCACAAAACTCTGGACATCTGGTTGTACCTAGGATATCTAAGTCCACTAAAGGAGGGAGAGCATTTTCACATTTGGCTCCGAAACTCTGGAATAGCCTTCCTGATAATGTTTGGGGCTCAGACTCGCTCACCCAGTTTAAATCTAGATTAAAGACGCATCTCTTTAGCCAAGCGTTCACATAACGCATCTCATATCAGATCAATTGCACATGACTATCTTTGCTTAATGTTATGAACAGCAGCTACGCTAATTATTCTCCATCTGCTTTTACCTTAAAATTAAACTGCTAACAGTGACTGTAAATTAAATTGCCTAAATTATTACATTGTTAGCTAACTGCATGATTATATATACATTTCTGAAACCACATACATTGGACAGTCACCACCAGATTTTCTAAATTGTAATGTTGTCATGCATTCTCTGCAAAGCTGCTTTGAAACCATATGTATCGTGAAAAGCGCTATACAAATAAATGTGAAAAAAGACACACGGGATAAAACCAGCACGGGGCAAAAGATGCAAATACTTTAGCTAAAATAATATGTTTTTAATAGTGTGTCATGATCACCAGCTGGAGTGCCTTGGTCGTCCACTAGAGGGCACTCCACCCCAGACTACTGCCACTCAGTATTGGACTTCATTTCCCATCATCCTCTGCCCAGTTTCATTTTCACTTATTGTTCACTGCTGTTTCTGATATATCATTACCCCTGCCTATAAAAGCCTGCTATCTGTCAGTCACTCTTTGCTAGGTCTTGCATGCCTGTTTGTTTGTGCATTTCTGAGCCTTATTATCCGGTTTCTTCTGGATTTTGATTTGTTTGCATGATCTCCTGATTTACCTGTTTTTGCATGTGCCCTGGACTTTATCTATGTTACGACTGTTTACCTGTGGTTTGACCTATACCTGGCTTTTTGGATTATGTTTGTGGATTACCCTTCTATTAAATACTGTGTTTAGATCCTGCATTTGGAGTCTCTGAGCATTTTCATTACATAGTGTCTAATTAATTAATACTTGTTCAAAACATTCACTTTAGCAAGGTTTGTGCTATTTTCTGTTTTTGATTAATAAAATAATTATTTTTTGTTCAATACATATACTGTCATTAAAATTTTCATTTTAAAAATACAGAAACAAAATTATTTAAAAAGTAAAGATTCTGAAAGCAGTGAATGAGATCCCATAATAATTTATATAGGTTTATAGTAGTAACAAAGAAATATATGATATAATTAATATCTTTTTTTTTTTTTTTTTTTTTTTTTTTTTTAAATATAATGGTTTCATTATGAATATGGTGATTTATCTCTAAGGTGAACACAGATTAATATATGATATTTACCATCCGAATCTTAAGTTGTAATGTCAAAAAATGGAAAAGTCAGCTGTTAATTAATTACAAATTAATTATTGTGCCTTTCACCCCAAATACCATACTTTTACATATTCTTCCATTATTGAAAAACTGTTGCTTTAATTACTTTGTACAAAACTGAAAATCATTAACAATACCTTTGTCTCAAAATATAGAAAATAAAAATCTATTCTCATTTGCTATTTAAATTTACAACAATTTAAAAAACATTAAATATTAGATCAAATTATATCAGAATCAACCTAAAGCTATAATATGTAGTTTTTTCACTGCTAGAGGTCACTAGAGGCCTGTTCAAAACAAAGGCGTAGCTTGATGATGCCAAGTTTGAGTGTGGAATCTTGAGACATGTGGTCCTCACATCACAACCAATGGAAAAGAATAGGGATTGGACTCGGGAAGAAATCATGTTCATGGCTGTGATTATTAACGTTACTGTAGTATGAAGCAGAGCAGGAGCGAGTGTTGTGGAGCTGAACGAGGAGCTGGAGCGATTGATCAACACACGCCTCACGAGCAGCGGGACTTTTATTATGACACAGTCGCCGGCGCCGCTGCCGCTTTTCCGGTCATGAGTATGAGGTAACGCAGCTCTGTTTATCATATTAGATACATTTGAGTGTGTTGAAAATAATGTTATAACGTTACTCTGTGCGTTCGCTCGGCGGCTGCTGTGAGACACTGTTACACAATGCAGTAAGATAGATCCATTTTACAATATCACATTAAATGCTGGATGATTGTGTTGATAAATGGCATGCAATTCATTTTAAAACATATTGTATGATGGAGAAAATGCTGTATTACTTAATAGTATTTTTCTCTGAGGTCTTTACCGAGTACTCTCGGTAAATCAAGAAAACTTGATTTAAACACTAAAATTTAACATGTTGAGCTATATAACAATAATTCATTTTCTGTCTATAAATATATCAAAACAGTTGTTAAATTAAAACATGTAACATATTAAAGCGTCTTTGGTGTTTCCATGGTTTCTACTAAATAAAACTGAATATAACATCACAATTATAAAATTATAAAATCACAATTTTCTCACGATTTACAAATAGTTGGAAACATTTGGGATATTGTAAGTACTCAACTGAACAAAATATATAACACTGGCCAAGTGGTTTTTGGATATTTTACTGCAAAAGTCTTACATATTGTGCCTTTAATCTTGCTGTCTGCGATCACATCAAAGATCAGCCAAATTTTCCCATGCATCTTGAAAAGCCGATGTTAAGAAAAGTACTGAGCTGAATTTTTGTGCCATCTAGTGGTTTAAAAGAGAATAAAGTCAAATGCGCTTTTTACCCCGGTGTGCCTTTAGCCCTGTTGTACCCTAATGTTCATTCATGTTTTCTATAGCTTATTAAAGTAAAGCACGTCAAAGTAACATCCGACTCGGATTTGCCTAAATAATCACAAGCTCACGTGTTTTTATTCCAAACAAAGTCTAAAAAATAATTTACATTTACAGTTATATATATATATATATATATATATATATATATATATATACTTTCAGTTTTCGCCTAGTTTCAGTTTCAGTTTGGCTGTTTTCATTTCAATGAGTCACTTAATGGCAAATTCAAATACAAGTTACAGCAAACTGTACATTAGTGCCATTAGACTAGACCAACCTTGTTTCAATCTTTCAAGATCTTGTGTGTTTTGCGTCCTAATGGACAATGAGATGAAACCGGAGAAGCTCGATTTTGATGTCCAAATGATGAAAATCAAAAAACAATCAAAAAAATTAAATTACACTTAACACATGGAACCAATGTTTTAAAACATTTACTTAACACAATAAAGTTAAAAGTTTAGAGTTATCCAAAATGAAGTCGGAAAAACAACAGCAAACTTTCACTTCTTTCTCTTCACTTCCTACTATTCCCACCCCAAAACAGGTTAAACAGGTTAACCTAACGGAGAGGACAACATGGAAATGATGTTTCATAATATAAACTTAATAAAAACTGTAACCATATTATGCTGCTTAACCAGGCCAAATTTACCAAATTTACTCAATTAATGTCAGTGCTACAGGTATATGCAGTAAAGTTTGTAATCTCAGTTACAGTAATCTGAAACTCACTGTACTTCTTCCTTTGATCAAAGCTGAGAAGAGACACACTAACTTCAGCGGAGAAAAGACAGAGAGACAGTATAGGCCTTTCATGCCAATATCTAAACCAACATGCACCCAAAACACTGTTTTCAAACACACTTTCATGTGTGGTAAAATAACTTAACACAATGGGAAACATGTATAGATTAGGGAAATATATACGATAATGATATTCTGAATATGAATGTTTTTTTACTCCACTGAGAACAATGTCAGAAACCCCAAAAGTAATTCCCAAACCTGTCACGACTCCTCCAAATGTTCCTGATATTTTTCTATCGCTATTGCCTTTATTAGCACATTTTCTTTCAATATTTTGTCAAATAAACTCTTCAACATTAAGAACGATTATTTGTATTAGTGTTTTAAGTTGTTTAATAAAGAAGAAATAACCCCACATTTATTATTATTCTACCCATGCTAGACGAGCACTAAAAATAGCGTTATAGTGATTACTATTTTGCAGTAACTTTAGGACTAATGAGTTACTCGCGTTGCTTGGTTACGTTCCTCGAGCGTGGACCACGCCCACTTTAAGGACAGGACTACCGGTAATAAAGTAGCGATGCTGATTTCAGTGTTATAGAGTAAAAGTGTGTCTCAGCTCGATAGCTCCAGCATGACTGTCAGGAGATCCTCCAGAGCAAGCAGCGCCGGGCGCAAAGTCACGCCGATGAGAGCTGCAGCTGCCCCGCCATTCTCCTGTACGAGACTCGCGTGTTTATCTTAATTCTGCCTTAATCAGCGACTCGTTATAAATGTCATTTTTAACTCCTAGATTTCCAAACACACGGCGCTAAACGCAGTCGAAGTGCTCGTCGAGGTCGCCAGCTTTCTAAGTTAAAAGGATATGGATGCAACAAAGACAGGTGCGATTATTTACAACACGATTTCTAGTAAAGTTACACCTGCCGAGCAGAACGAATCATGAGTTGTTGTTATTAAATATTATGAAATGTTTGCTCAGCAGGACTGTTTACTTTACACCAGGGGTGATTCTAGGATTTCATTATTAGCGGGGCTCAGCCCCCAATGAGGGTATGATTTCATAATAATATATTGTTTGTATACTAATGTGGGCATGAACAACACTAGCCTACTAATCAAGTCAATCCCTGAATATTGAATTAATTTCTAATCATTTTAAATAACCAGCTAATATCTACATTAAGATTATAGACAAACTTTATATTACTGGCAATATAAAATATTTTTTAAACGCATGTAGGCCTAATGTTTTAAACACATATTTTTTTTAACTCTGCATTTGTGCAGTAAAATTAACTTTAAAGAAGATTTAAATACATTTTAATTCTTGTAGATAATATGGAAAATGTGTCATGCTTTAAGCCCAAAGTATACTTCACTTTTTACACATACGAATTTCGTCATCAGAAGAGTATGTGCGTACTGTACGCGCACCGCCGGATTTTAGTTACTGCATGTACTTTGTAGATCACACATGCGCATTAAATGTTTTTGCAGTAATTAGTTTATCCACAAGGTGGCAGTCGTGCACTGGGGGCGTCGATTCACAAGGTAGTCAAAGAAAAACGCATGACATGAAATTACCACTATAACCAGTAGATGGCTGCAGAGGAACACTCATTAGCTTATTTGCCATTTCCACGCCCTTATATAGTTCTTTTTTTGTGTTTTGCTTTTGGATTTATTATAAAATGAATATTATAACAACTTTTAAGATTTTTATTACACTGAAGTATGAACTATAGCAAGAATAAATAAAAAATTATAATAAATAATTATCATAAATAATAAGCCCAGATTTGACAGTGGATAGGAAACCGTCTTGAATGCCTCCCACATTATATTAAGTAAACTGCATTTATGACAAAGAACTTCACAGATGCAGATATCAAAACAATCTATCAATAAATGTACACATGTTCTGCTGCTGTCGCTGTGCTGCTATGGATGAACATGCGGAATAACGCAGACTATAATACAGGGATGAAGTCTGCAGCCTGTTTCATTTGAGTTTTATCGCAGACTGAGGCGATCACAAATTAGTGTACGTAATAATTACAAATTATTAGAGGGCCTGGGTGGAAATTTAGGGTAGCTAAAGAATAAATATGATCATTCTGATGTGAACGCCAGCACAAAGTGGTAAGAGTAAATACGAACTTCCCAGCAGGACTTGAACTCAACATATGGGAGTGGACCATACTAACTCTGTGCATAATGTTTCTTCATTTCTGTTGTCATATTGTGTGCATTTCAAGTTTCAGAGTAATGAAGGCAGATGGAAGATGTCTGAATGGAGGAACGTTGACTTTAGCTCATGGCGAGGTACGAGAGCTCTGATGTCACTGACTGAACTCTATCTAGGAGTTGTTGTGGACAGCTGTACGGAGGATAAAGAGCGTAACTATACTCTCGTCTGCTCTCAGCAGGGCACGTCTGCTGCCGGCGCCTCCGAGGACTTCAGCCAGGACTCCACAAGTTGGTTCTGAAGCTCCCAGTTCAGTGTTTTGTGCGGTTTTGTTTCCTCACAGGACTGTGAAACCCGTTCTCTGTCACTGAGCAGGTATAGTGATGCCCTCCGGTGTCTCCAGCTTCCTATTGGATTGCTTGGATGTCGATTCTCCAGCTTCAGATGAGGACTCGACGCTTTCATCCATCGAGGAGTTTCGCAGAGCTGACAATTATGGTATAATTAATACGTTAGTGGTTTACTTCACCCAAACATTACAATTGTTCCAAGATGCAGTTTCTATAAGATGCTAAAGATTCTTCAGAGTGTTTCCTTTGGGATCCCACAGAAAAAATAACAGCATATGGGTTTGGAATGATAATTCTTAATTCAAGCCAAAGCCCTTCATCTCAGTACAATTCATTAAATACAGTGTTTCTAGTGTTTTCATTGAACTTGTTTGTGTGTCTCTCAGATGGAGGAAGTGCTTTACTTGCAGATGGATTGATGAACGGTGTGAAGAACTCCACTCTTCTTGATCTCAGTCACGCGCAGGATATCGCTCTGCAGCCGCTTCCAAACCTCTCCTCCATTCTCGGTGTGTCATCATGGCTGCGTTTCATTCAGATCTGATCATTTCACTCAAACGGTTCAGTGCATGAAAGGCTGTTTCTCGTTCATTTCCTGCAGAACTGTCATTAGACCCTGCTGAAGAGAGAGAGAAAGAATTTTCTTTGTCACCCATTAGGTAAAGCTTTTATACACACATATTTACACCGATGGGTTTGAGAAGTCTAAGAGCATTTTTTAAACAATTTATTTAAAAAACTTAGTTTAAAATGATGACTATTCAAATATATATGTATGTATATATGAACAATATCGCACCCGTAGCCGTGTGTTATGGCTGTATATCAGCACGGCTGTGGTTCGACTGTAGGTAATCACAGTGTGTTGATCTACAGCCATATTTTTGCATGGCTACGACTGTGACTAATTATAAAACATCACTTTAGAGCTAGTAACGAATGAATGTTGAGTCGCTTCATTGAAGCTCATTGTATTTTGTACAGTATTAGAGAGAGAGAGAGAGAGAGAGATGGCCTGAGCGAGCGTTACCTGTGTCTGATAAAACATTCACTCTTCAGTTCGATGTCCATAATATTATATTCATTATAAAAATCAGTTTGAATGTCCGCTGAGGAAAGCGATCTTTGTATTTGTCCTTTTTACAGTTAAGGGAATTTTCCACAACAGCGCTAAAACAATGTCCTGTGTTTACAAAAGTCCCTTTCAGTTTAAAAGCCTCTTGCGACTTGCGACTTCACTCGTAAAACTAATGGACTCTTTCTCAATACTGAATACAACATATTTATGTAAAATAATATTTATATTAACAACAATAGCTATTATAAATGACAAGGAAATAAACACAATTGTACAATTCAGTCAAGCGTACAAAAGCAGTGCTCTACAGGATGCCCTGTAGGATTAAATATAGCCTTAATATTAAATTATTAAATTTAACAAAGCCCAGTTTGATTTGCTCTGGAACAAGTAATAGATTAATAAGACCAAAGATTTCCCGTTTCATGTACCCAAAATGAATTATATCTCATGTTTAACAACTATAAAAGACAGCGGCAAATCCCCAAAGCACTGGCTGAGATGAAGCTGTTCTCGGCGGGTACTCGAGCACTGAACGACCGCTGACGCCCTGGAGCTCGCATCTCCGAAAACATCTAAACAAATCATAAAATAGGCGCTATGATTAAATATGAGTCACATATTTCAGGTCTAAACAACTACATTATCGACTAAACTCTTAAAACTACGGTTTGTACGACAAGTGGAGTATTTGTAAAAATACGGTGGATTTGCTCGGCCGCCATGACAGTCCCTTCAAGCGGAGTGATGCAAACGGTGAAATGGTTATCACTAGAATATCACATGGCTCTCAGCCAATCAGATTCGAGAACCAGAAAGAACTTTATGTGTGTATATATATATATATATATATATATATATATATATAAAATATACACAGTCAAACCAAAAATTATTCAGACATTTTTGGTATATTTTTACTAGGGTGTTCAGGACACTATAGTTCATTTCTGTAAGTGAGGATAGCAAAATAAAGTAAACTGTGACATATTATACCTAAAAATTCTTCATTCAGTGAAATACCAGTAAAATTGATACAAATTTGGAACCAAAAATTATTCAGACACTTTGACCATGTTTTGCTTAAGTGTTATCTGACATAATTAAGATGATTTTTTTTCTGACACAGTTTAACTCTGAGATCTTGTCATATTTTATTACCATTATTTTTATATACCGTTAATGAATGAAATGTTCAATATGTCTGAATAAATTTAGGTTTGACTGTAGTTGCAGTGTCCAAAAGAGGAGATTTGTTTTCAAATACCCTACAAATTTATATTAATATTTAATATATTTTAATGTATTATATTAATATTTATATATTTTTTCAAAATTAATATTAAAGAACAAAACATTAAACTTGGTTAAATTATTTATCTGACAAAATTATTTGACAAACCTATAGCTACAGATTTTATTTTACCATGCAAAAATAAAAAAATGCACAGAAAAACAAAAAACTGACAGGAAAATGCATTCATTGACTACAACATAATATTTATTAATATTTTGTTTGTTCTCTCTTGTTTTTGCATATTTTCATAATTTCTGGCCAAAAATTGTCACAATTTGTCATGTTTCATCACAAATAAAACACTGGACTCCAAGCACAACTACACAATATGCTTAGAAAATCTTTCAGTAATATTTGATTTTCAGTATTTCTATAAAATATTTCTGGTGACCACTGCTTTATACACGTGTGCTGATCTGAAAGATGATATGCTGTATTTCTCAGGCTGTCTCCTGTACGTGTGTCCTCTGAACGCTCGGCCTCAGGTGTGGCATCAGGTACATGTTTCTCTGCGTGTGTCAGTTACAGTAGATCACATGACTGAGTTAATACAGATCTGTTTCCTTGAGATCAGTGCAGGAGAGAACACCTGTGAACACCAGACCTGTCCTTCTGTCCCCTGCTGGGAAAAAGGTGATTAATACTCAAACTGTGTGTGTGTGTGTGTACAGTATCATAACATCCACAGGATAATGAGAACATTTTCTTTTCAGTGTTTTGCAGAGAAGAGAAAACTAATAAAATGCAGAAAAGTGACGTTCAGTGATATTGTGAGGGTTCGAAACGTGTCAAGCCATAGACGTGATAAGACAGAGCAGCGGGACGAGCGGGTTCAGCCGAGATCAGAGGAATCCTCAGATGTTCCCTCAGGGCCTGTGAGATTCTTTGTCTTTGCAGACGAGTGTGAGAGAGAATCCTTCTTCCACAGACTGAAACAAACACACTCGTTTATGTTTCCTGCCAAACCGGTAACTCTCTTCCTTATTCCCCATAGAGACACTTTTGACACTGAAAGGGGATTCATGATCCCTTCGGCATGTGTTTCTGTTCTTTATAGATCCTCTCCACCATCAGAGAGCACTTCAGCACAAGTGCAGTTTGATCGGGAGCAGATCTGACCAGCAGAGGGCGACTCAGACTCGCAGTGAACAGCGTTAGATTTCTACACATATTTTTATCTGAATATAATGCCCATGCAGTGTTTTTAGCTTTGCTGTTCTCTTGAAGACCTCAAGAGTGATGAATATGTATTTATCTGGGTCAGACTGTTCAAGCAAACAGCAGGGATGATTAATATACAACTCGTCCTCTTATGGAACATATATGAAATGAAGTTATGTAATCTGCACTTCACTGATGCTTTTATGATGAAGCCAACGATGCCTTGCAGTGCCAGCTAAAGTGGAATATATGACATTTTACATGTAATTTAATGGGAATAGAAACTTATAAATGAAATTATTTATATTAGATGTTTATGTGTAAAAGATTAACAAATACTAAAAGACAAATAAAGAATATTGTGCAACTGATCTTGATTTACAGAATTCATTTTTTGTGCATAAACAGGATGAAACGCTCGTGTCTCATGAGTTTAATGCCTCGCACTGGGTGGAATATTTTATGAAAAATCATGCTGATGAATCATAAATACAACACGCTAAGTCTTAATTTTGTATAATCTTACATAATCTTTTGTATATACTATAATTGACGTCATTATTATGATAAAATGTTGAAATTATGACATTGTAATAATTATGAGGTTTAAAAGTCAAAATGATGTGAAAAAGTCGAAATTAGTCATAATTATGACTTTTATGATTATGATTTTACTTCATAATTTAAACTTTTCATCTCATAAATATGATTGTTTGTCATAATTTTGATTTTTTGTTTCATAATTATGAGATTAAAAATACCAAGTCATCATTTAGAGCTTTTGTCATAATTATGGCAAAAAAAATGAATGAAAAAATGATACTATAATTGACATAAGATAAAAAGTTGAAATTATCACATATATATTACATAATAATTATGAGGTTTAAAAAGTCAAAATTATGAGGAAGTCTAAATGAGTCATAAATGTAACTTCTGATTATGACTTTTATGTCAGTTTTGATTTTTCATCTCATTAATATGATTTAGTGTGTCATAATTTTGACTTTTTGTGTCATAGTTATGACATTTATTTATTTTATTTATTTATTTATTTATTTTTTAAAAAGGACAATGCACATTAATTAACACAAGAAACAAGTCTCTTATGTAAATGTGCCAGATTTAGCCATTCTGGCTAATTTTCATCTGCAGTCATACTAAGTTATATTCATGACAGTCATAATTATGAGATTAAAAATACTGTCATTTGAGCTTGTCATAATTATGACAAAAAATCGAATTTGTGATATACTGTAATTATGACAAGTCATTATGAGATACGTTGAAATTGACATACTACATAATAATTATGAGGTTTAAAAATTCGAAATTATGAGGGAAAAGTCTAAATTAGTCATAATTATTACTTTTATGCCATGATTATGACTTTGTACGTCATCATTTTTAAACCTCATATATTTGACTTAGTGTGTCATAATTTCAACTTTGTGTCATAATTATGACATAAGTTATATTTGTGATATACGTATGAGATTTTACTTATAATTATGAAATTAAAAATATCAAGTCATCATTTTTAGCTTTTGTTATAATTATGAAAAACAAACAAAAAATTAGAAGTTATGACATATTACGTAATAATTATGATGTTTAAAAAGTCGAAATTAGACTTTAATGTCATGATTTCGACTTTTCATCTCATAAATAATATTATTTATATTCATTACATTACATTACACACAAAATACCAAGTCATCATTTTGATCTTTTATCAAAATTGACAAAAAAAAAATCGAAATTATGATATACTATAATTGACAAGTCATTATGAGATAAAAAGTTGAAATTATGACATACTACGTAGTAATTATGAGGTTTAAAACGTCGAAATTATGACTTTTATGTCATGATTATGACTTTTTACATCATAATTTTGACTCTTCATCTCATAAATATAAGTTTCATAATTTCGACTTTGTGTCATAGTTATGACGTACTAAATCATATTGGTGACATACTTAGTCATAATTATGAGATTAAAAATACCAACTCATCATGCTTTTGTCATAATTATTACGAAAAAAATAAAAATTATGATATACTAGTATAATTATGACAAGTCATTATGAGATAAAAAAGTCAAAATTAGACTTTTATGTCATAATTTCGACTTTTTAAACCTCTTAAATTTGACTTAGTGTGTCATAATTTCAACTTTGTTTCAAAATTATGACATACTAAGTTATAGTCGTGACATACTTATGAGATTTTACTTACAATTATGAGATTAAAAATACTGTCATCATTATGAGATAAAAAAAGAGTCGAAATTAGACTTTTATGTCATAAATATCTCATAAATATGATTTAGTGTGTCATAATTTCGACCTTTTGTGTCATAATTATGATTTATGATCTGTGGCGGAAATTGATTTTCATAATATAGATGAAATGCATCGGATTTAAATTCAACCCCAAAACATCAACACAGCCATTCTGACCACGTGGTCCATAAACAAAAATATCAGCCAATCAGGAACGCGGAGGGGAGCGCAGCAATAAATCGACCAATCGGAGCGCAGTGGCGTTGCCAAGCAGCTCGTGTGACTAATGGCAGTCATATGACTGTCCCACAAATGGAGTCCGTTCGCTGGAGTGGAGTGTTCCTCAGGAACTGAACACAAACGGGCTTTTCCTCCAGACTGAGGGTCGATTATGGCCCCCACGCTGTTCCACAAGCTCTTCAACAAGAGAAACGCGCTCTCACCGCCCGCGAGATGCAGCAGAGAGGACGCGGTGTTCAGGTACGCGTCGACGAGCTTCCGGAGACACTCGCTCGAATCTGTTCTGTGGATGTGTGTGTGTTTTAGCTGAGGGTCGTGGTGTGTGTGTGTGTGTGTGTGTGTGTGTGTGTGTGTGTGTGTGTGTGTGTGTTGTGTTGTGTTGTGTTGTGTGTGTGTGTTTATATCAGCTCTCCTCCATCTGGAGCTTGACGCGATCGCTTCAGTCGACCGTTTGTTGGCGCGCGTCACTGATTTCCTCTAAACGTGTGATTTATTCCTCAGAGCTTGTGTTATTGTGTTGTATTTAACGCGATGTTGTTGACCGCCATGGAGGCCAGATTTAGTGAATTTAATGTTGGTGATGATGATAAAAGCGTCTCGTGTTTGTCTGATAAGCCGCTGACGTGCGCGAGCGAGACTGGCACGTGACCGTGTCATCAAACCGCCTCGTGCTGTCGATGGATTCAGCTCCATTCCTTTTGCTTCAATTCCTTCATTCCTTTTAGATTAATTTCTTCATTCCTGCAGGTGTTTATTAAACCCATCATGTGTTGACTGTGAGGATGATCTGCTGCAGGAAGCTTCTGCAAACTCATTTCTGCTTCATACTGACATCATCTTTAGCTTGTTTAGAGTGTTAGATTATAAGCTTTTGGAAATAAGTTAAGGATTTAAATGATCTTTTTGACGAGCAGTGGCAGTATTTTGAAAAATTCAGTATTCAAAATAACACCCTAGAAAAGTGGGGTTTTGGACAATATTGGCATGAATCCTTTTTAATTTGTGATAATTTTGCACTGATGAGGGACAACACAAACTACGAAATCATATTTTATTACATAAACAGTTTATACATAGAGAAAAATTAAATTTGATTAATCAAAATATCCAGCATTAGCAGCTATCTGACCTAAACTGGGTTCTGATTGGTTCATTGTATTCTAAACTTAATTGGCAATCAATTGTTGGTTTTATATTCGCACATTCGGACTTCTGATAAATTCAGACTTTCCAATAAATGTGCAGCGACATGATATTATGATATAACTTACAACATTTTTCACAGTCGATCAAAATAGGCAAGTGTTGTTTTAATGGCATATTTACTTGTGAAAGTCCACTGAATGTCCAATGTAGTGTGATTAACAATGCTATTGAATATGGATGTCCGAATGTGCGAATATAAAACCAACTTTACCGAAGTGCTATTAAGGTGTGCTGCCCCAAAAATCTTTTACAAACCTGGGCCAAGTTTAACCAGTAACCAGCATCACAGCTGGCAAAGGGGCATGTCTGACTTTGACATACTGCCATTATTATGTAAATGAAAATTATTATTGCTGGTCTAATGTCAAGTTACATTAATTTATTTGCACCAAAAAAAATGAGGATTTATGCTGATATCGTCCAAAACCACACTTTGCCAGGGGTGTTTCCAAACCTTTGGAGGGCTATATATATATATATATATATATATATATATATATATATATATATATATATATATATAATTTCTGACCTTTCTTCATCTGAAAATCACACATTTAAATTTCCTTCATGCAGCGTGTCCAGATGTCAAGATAAAATTAAATTAATTATTTGTTAAGGGAACAGATTAAAATGACAAATTATGATCTCAACTTACATCTTGATTTTTAGCTGTTTTAGTTTATCTTACATAATTTTAAACCATTTTGTGCCCTTTCTTTTAAGGTGTGTGAAACTGAAACATTTTCTCAAAATCAAGATGAAATAAAGTAAAGGAAGGCGTGACATTGTCGGCAGAAATGTGTCCGGTCAAATAAAATACTGTAGTGAGTGGCTGTGGATTGATAATGAACATGTTCTGTTGTGAAATATTTCAGCACGCATTGAAAAAGTGTGCACATGCTGTCAAACCGTATCCTGTATAATCAGCCACACTGTTATCTGGAGATGTGCTGGTATCCGCGCAGGCTGTTAAATGGGGTCAACCACTAAAAATATGTGTTGTCAGATTCACTAGTATCACATGTTAGACGCGTTGAAGTTATCTTGATCGTGACAGCGGGTATATGAAACACAGGTCACTGCTGTACTGGAGCGTGACCTCTTGACCTCATGACCCCGTCCCGATCTGCTCCGCACCGCTCTCTCTCCTCACATATGTTGAGCTGTAGCATGCATTCGTCTTCATCACGGAGATGCTTTCAGCAGGGTGTTCAGCTCATGCTGTCAGTGTGTTGTTGTGAAGATGGTCGTGTTGAAGGAGCCGGAGCACCTCGGACCCGCTCTCAGGAGCCTCTCGCGTTTCTTGTTCTTTGGCAGGACAGATTGTTCCTGATTGAGGCGAAAGCTTTTGTGCTCTGAAGAGACCCTCCGCTCCATCCTCCTCACTCACGTCAGACGCGCTTCTGGAGTAAATATAATGTTTTTCATGCAATCCTACCGACTCAGGCCATTACAGATGAGGTTTAAAATAACGAACCGTTCATTGGCTATTGTTTATGTAATCAGCTTTTAAATTCACAATTCCATTTTTTTTTTTATTTGAAGAAAAAAAAACATTCTGGATTAAATTTTAATAATAAAAAATGATGTCAAAACAATTGAATTAATCACTTTTACAATATAATAACTAGAGCTGCACAATTAATCGTCAAAAGATGATCTCAATTCAATCCTATTCTTAAAGTAATCAAATTTATTTTATTTAAAAAAATAAATTAAATTTAAAATTAAGTTTTAATGTAATTCTTTGAAAAGTACATTCATCCATGCCCTTTGATTTATTCATCCAAAATTTGACATTCTGCATTATACAGTAAATTATTATTGTCTGGAAGTGTGTGTTTCTGTGCGCTCATGACCGGAGAGAGTGTGTCAGATGATGAGATGATTCATGATGACAGCATGTCATTCCTTCACTGCTGGATCATGTGAGTGATGATTGTGATGATTGTGGTTTGGCAGTCAGTAGTTGTTATTACAGTACAAGAAGTTATTTACAAGGTTTATTTACCCTTTTACTAAAGATTAATCATTAAAAGATTGCAATCTCACTTCAGACACCCAAACCTGAATGACAGTCTATACCTTTGAAAAAATCACAGTGAACATTCAGATCTGCGTTGGCACTTTTTGTCATGTATGAAACAGCTTTTCAGCTGCACAGTAACCACACTGTTCAAACATGTATCTGTCACTGAATGATTCATTCAAGAGATTCCTTTAAAAACTCAAGGCAATGAAACAAGAGAAGTATTTATGAGCGAGTCATTCATTCAAACCATTTTGTCAGATTCATTAAACCTTGTAAATAGACTGCAGCAATTAATATTTTGTCAGAACCTATAGTTAATAGTAATGTTATTTTGTTAATTTGTATGTTCAGAATCGTGGGAAAGGCAAAAAAAAAAATTGATTCTCAATTTATTCAGAATCATGCACTGCACTCGCAAACAAATCAAAAATCACAAACAATCAGAAGAGCATGTGGGCGGAGTCTCTGTAGGCGCGCTGCACTCGCATTTAAATCAATCAAAAATCACAACCAATCAGAAGAGCACGTGGGCGGAGTCTCTCTGCAGGTGCACTGCACTAGCAACCAAATTAATCCAAAATCACAGCCATCCAATCAGAAGAGCGCGTGGGTGGAGTCTCTCTGCAAGAGCAATCAAATCAATCAAAAATCACAGCCATCCAATCAGAAGAGAATGTGGGCGGAGTCTCTCTGCAAGTGCACTGCAAATTTACAACCGGCAAGTCAGTCGGACTTAAAGCAAAAAAAAAAAAAAAAAAAATTTGAGTCGGTCCTAAATTGACAGGGTCGGTCGGGTTACGGCAAACAAAAATATTTTTAAGGATGGCCTTATTAAAGATCTGAGGTGAAATATCCATTGTCACCTTCAGTACGACTACAAAGGTCACGCAAAATGATATTCAGACTCGCATTCAATGAAATAAAGCACATAATCAGCACCTAAGATTATCATTGTCATATTTGTATGTTGTTATTCCAGTTGCGATTGACGTCACAGAAATGGAAACCATTTCTAAAATAGAATCGTTGCATATTGTTGTCGTGGCTGTTTGGACAAAAACTCTGACTAACATGGAAAAGAAGCCTTTTATCGCGTGTCAGGTGACTTGTGTCTGGTTAGGACACAGTGAAATGGGTTTGGGATGACATGAGTGTGAGTTGATGACAGAATATTCATTTTTGGGTGAACTAACCCTTTAATGTTTTATGAATTAATTTGATTGAACATCCTTTTGATTATTCAAATGTCATTAATAAAATGGAAAAAACAAGAGGTCCGGCTTGTCTTGTTGTTGTAACACTGCTTCAGTGATGCTGTAACTGTGCCGTTGACCAGCAGCTGTGCTCCTTCACTACTGAAGTTCAGCTATTATTGTCCCGTCGGCTCTGGTTAAGCGAGCTGATAGGAATCCGGCCTGGAAACATTCCCACTGCATGCATTCAGAAAGGGCTAGCGGACAGGAACTGCGTCACGGTCTGGATGGTTTCTTTATGTAACGGCCGCTCGCTCCCAACATGATCTGCGCTGACCTCCACTCACAGGGAGAGCGCTGGAGAGGACGCGCCGCACTTTCTTCAGTTTCACCATGTCCGACTGCGTCTCCGCATGTCTTTGTCCCGCCGCTGTCCAGCTCGGCCTGGAGGTCACCTCACAGTCTCATGTTGTTTTGGGAATTTAGTTCAGCGCTATTCTTAGCAGCTGCGGACTAGCGAGGATGGGGAAGCGCGCGGGTTCAGTCGCACAGAAGCCCAGGTACCTGCCGCCCACTTGGGTTTGCAGTCGCTGCTTGTAGCTGCTGTAGTGACAGAGGTTTTGCTGTACAGTTGTTGTGTGTGTCCTCCTCGCTGATGATGATCGGTCTTGTTGTGTAACGGCCGGGAGATTACGGTCAGCAGCTTAAGGACTCCTCATTCTGAAGCAGTGCCAACAGGCTCACTGTCAAGCCGTCTAGATCTTGTCGCCCTCGCTGTCACCTGTCCTTCCCCCTGAAAACAGCTAATCCACTGTAATGAGGACAGATAACCTTCTCATTCCAGTGTTATGTGGAAAAAATGGCAGTCGATATTACTAATGATAATGATGATGATGATATTTATTATTAGTAGCAGGAAACAATTGTTGCAATTGTTAATTAATGCTGTTTTTCAAACAAAAAAACAGTTCCAGCAGTGTTGGGTGTAATGCATTACTAAGTAATTTAATTACTTTTCCCTTAAAAGGATAAAGTAAAGGATTACTCTAATTTTTCTATAATTTAATTACAGTTACTTGTGATGTAATTGCATTAAATACTTTATAGACTAAAAAGAATTGAGGTAAAATCACAGAATAGTAAAAAAAAAAAAAGTTTCAGTAAAGGAAGAACCAAAACTAATAGGGCTGAGTATAATAGAGAGTAATAATCAACATTAATATTCAGGGAACTTCTCTTTTCTTGCTTTCTGTGTAATTCAGTCACAATTTGAAGAAAAGCTTTTGATTTTCGTGAGACTTTGACTTTTCCTGCTTCACACTTCAGTACAAATGTTCCCAACTTTAACAAAAATCTATTTCTTGATGACTTGATATTTTATAATAGTAATTCCATAGTGACTGAATATACATTAAAAAGCAAAACGTGTAAAAACAAATAAATAAATTAAATAATAAATTAATTAATTAATAAATAATAAATAGGAAGTGGAAATGGCTAACAAGCCAATAAGTGCTCCTCTGCTGCCATCTACTGGTTATAGTGGTAATTTCATTTTTTTTATATAAAATAAATAAAAAAATTATATATATATATATATTTTTTTTTTTCGGAGCCCTGCAAATGACATGCAGGAGAATAAAAGTAAATGGTTTGCACGATTTATTTAAGCATTCCCTCGATTTTTTTTTTTAAATCATGCGCGCTATTTACTGTTTCGTTCCCTCGATTTGCTAAATCATGCGCACAATTGAGCAAATCGACAGGATGAAATAGTAAATTGTGCGCATGATTTAGTAAATCAAGAGAACAAAATAGTAAATTGTGTGCATGATTTAGCAATTTGAGGGAATGAAATGGTAAATAGTGCACATGATTTTAGCAATTCAAGGGAACGAAATGGTAAATAGTGCACATGATTTAACTAATGTTATGTTCTTGTAAACATGTTTTTCAAAATGGATTTATGTATTTACACTTACCTTCGTCTGAGGTAAATCTCTCAGAAATGACCGAAGGTCAAGCAGCCCCTCACACATGGCTGATATGTATACATATTTATTATATTTTTACTTATATCATTAAATAAAGTTGTTATTATAATAAAAAAATGCATTATATTTAAATTGTTATTTTTAAATAATACTGCCAGCTGATAGGGCTCTCTGTATGTTTACAGCATTAAGTTAGGTGAGTTGTTTTTTTCTTGAGAAAAATTAATGCCTACCTTGTGTAGCCTAGCTAATATTTATCCAAATGAGTCAATATTAAATCAAATCACAATAATAATTAAATAATAATAATTGAATAAAAATAATAAAAAAGTGTAGCTTACCAGAAATTGTAGCCTACCATGTAAACATTCTAACATGTCACTAAACCTAATAAAATTCAGCTTAGTTACTAAAATGTTTTGACAATCACAATACACTTAATGTGATGCAATAAAACTTTTTTTTTTTTACTTTTTTTACGACCTACCGACCATTTTTTTATTTTTTTACGGCAAACCAAAATATTTTTAAGGATGGCCTTAGCCACGACCAATTGTAGCAATAAAATACATGTTCTTATAGGTATTCAAGATTATTTTATTAATCATCTGGCATGCGATGAGCATCTCGGTTATGCGTTTCATCCACTTTTGACGCACTTGGTCCTCCGCTCGACCAGGAACTCTGTGCAATCCGTATGGCCGTAAACATGGGCAGTCAATGTGCAACAAAGGTTTGTGGATTACACAAACTGTTTTATTCCAGGCCTGTAGTTTTGTGCTGTTGTATAAACAACCAACCACACAACACGCTCTGCCTGGCATCACTGGACAGCATACGTACTAAAAAAACTATATAGCTAACATCTGCTACAGCCTACGGGACCAACACGCTACTTCTGCTACTTCCTTAGCAGCAAGGCACGCAGTAATGGCAGCACTGCTTTACATCCGTGTTTCGCCGGATTTGTCTATTTGCCACCTGATGTCACCTGATGGAGTTTGGGTTCCTTGCCGCTGTCGCCTTTGGCTTGCTTAGTTGGGGACACTTGACATTTGATATTCAATAGTATTATTGACATTTATTCAACAGTGCTTCTGATCTGCCTGCATTGACACTATTATTTAAGAGCTGCTGTGCAGCCAAATTATGTACCAGTTATCACTGTAAAGCTGCTTTGACACAATCTGCATTGTAAAAAGCGCTATATTAATAAAGGTGACTTGACTTGACTTAAATAGTGCACGTGATTTAGCAAATCAAGGGAACGAAATAGTAAATAGTGCACGTGATTTAGCAAATCAAGGGAACGAAATAATAAATAGTGCACGTGATTTAGCAAATCAAGGGAACGAAATAGTAAATAGTGCACGTGATTTAGCAAATCAAGGGAACGAAATAGTAAATAGTGCGCGTGATTTAGCAAATCAAGGGAACGAAATAGTAAATAGTGCACGTGATTTAGCTAATCAAGGGAACGAAATAGTAAATAGTGCACGTGATTTAGCTAATCAAGGGAACGAAATAGTCAATAGTGCGCGTCATTTAGCAAATCAAGGGAACGAAATAGTAAATAGTGCACGTGATTTAGCAAATCAAGGGAACAAAATAGTAAATAGTGCACATGATTTAGCTAATCAAGGGAACGAAATAGTAAATAGTGCACATGATTTAGCTAATCAAGGGAACGAAATAGTAAATAGTGCGCGTCATTTAGCAAATCAAGGGAACGAAATAGTAAATAGTGCACATGATTTAGCTAATCAAGGGAACGAAATAGTAAATAGTGCGCGTCATTTAGCAAATCAAGGGAACGAAATAGTAAATAGTGCGCGTGATTTAGCAAATCAAGGGAACGAAATAGTAAATAGTGCGCATTATTTAGCAAATCGAGGGAACGAAATAGTAAATAATCTAAAATATTTGAGTATTTCTGCTACAATACCATGGTTACAGTTAGCGTTACTACATTAAAAACATGCTGAATGTTGGTGATTTGTGGAATGAAAAGCCTTGTATAACTTGTTCATTCATGGCGCAATGCTTCTCCTGGTTCATACGTCAGAGCTGTTTGATCTGATTTCTGTGGTTTATAACAGAGAATTCTGCACTGAATTTGAAGGCTTCTCACTAGATCTCTCTGTGATGTTCTCTGGCGAATTCAAACGCTTTCTCGCGGGATCTCCTAGTGCTGTATAGTAACAGTGTTGCGTGATCGAGATTGCCTGCGAGAAAATGTTCTGATGTTTCTCGTATGCAACAGAAATGGCAGCTCTTATCAGTTGGCCAACGTGATATTGGCACCAGTGCAACCTCTAATAAAATTTAGTCGCACGGTAGGAAAATGGTCGCAAAATGCAACCCTTTGGTCGTAGCCTGGAGCCCTGACGACTGAATGTTTGATATCCTGGAGAGTCGGATGGCTGCTGTAAAGCAAATATATATGATATCTGATCACTGTTTAATTTAAAGATGGTGAATAACAATAATAATGGTAAAATAAAAATTTCATTTTTTATTCAGTATTTTTTAAAATGTATTTATTAAATTATTTAAGTGCAGCGTACTTTGACAAAAAACAATTAAAGTTGAAATAAATTCATAGTAAAGGTTTAAAGTTTATGCAGGCTACAAATACACTCAGAGGATATCACAGCGGGATTCGCCAAAGTTTGTTTAAATGCATATTTGCTAAATGTCAACAGTATTTGATAAAGTGTACTAGTTGATGACTGTCTATTACTAATAATAGAAAGGTAAACGTATGTCTGTTTCTTTCTTTAACAGTTCTGTCTAATTTACAAGACAACTGGTAAAGACCGTAAACTTGTGAAGATGGAAAATGGGAGCTCAAGTCCTGGCATTCTCAGCTCTGTAAAAATAAAAGTCCCGCTTATGACAGCCAAACAGAAAAAACTGATCGGCTGGTACTGATAATTAAAAAGTGCCAAATACCGGCCTTGGCGATGCATCGGCCGTAAATCATGCATGATATCATGTGTATATCTGTCACTGGCCACTAGTTATTATGAGCTTAAGACGAGGATGTCAGAAGGTTGAGATCAGTATTTGGTCAGTTCTTCAGATCAGCTGTGAGGATTATGGTCTGTGATTGGGTTTTCATAATTTGAGGTTGTGTGTCATGTTGTTTTTGTGTTCAGCTATATTTTGTGTTTGTGTGTGTGTGTGTGTGTGTGTTCGGTTGCCTGTAGTGAAGTTATTCTTGGCTCATTTGAGGAATGTTGAAGTCTCTCACTGCTATGTAGTGTTTAAGCAAAGCCCCGAGTGTGTGTGTCTTAAACAACACTCAGATGGCAAGTCATTCACAATGACGCTGTTGTTTGTCTCGATTCCTGATAAAGCTAATGATGTGGACGGAGTATGAGTCCAGTCGTTGGGAATGTGACGAGTAAACAGCCTTGCGCTCGCCGCCTTTCTTCACCTGGCCTGATGCAGAGCACAGAAATAGACGAGCCTTTATCCAGCACACGGCTGGTGCGAGAGCTGTTAGACAGGGTCCCGCGGGTCCTTAAAAACTCTTAAATTCAGTTGTATCAAATTTAAGAGCCAAAAATATCTTAAAAGGTATAAGAAAATCTTTTTCATTTCAAGAGGTCTTAAATTTGGGGAATCGTGATTGTTAAACTACGATTTAATTGTCAATGCGGCACTGTTGCTTTTTCTACAGATTCACGTTTTCAGTGTTTGCGTTCTGGTGAGCATCGACGGTTTCTATTTACGATGCGTTTTACAGCTTTGAACAATGTAGCCAATCACAGACATACCTGTTGATTCCTTGAACACAATGGCCAATCAGAGATGTTTTAGTCAGAATCCACTCACCGTTCGAAACAAAGTGGAGAGCTGATGAAAATAAGAGATTAATTGTGCAGTGTAGACAGCTTCATTGATTATAATGGAGGTTTGTGAGATGGGGATGAACTGGGATGAGTGATAGCTTTGCTGTGATTGTAACGGGAGGCTCTTTGCAAGCTTTCTAGGCTAAATATAATCCATTAAGAATTTGAATAAAAGTTTTGTTTTCCACACTGCAAAGTTTCTGAAGTGACATCCACATATAAATGCGAGAACCACTCTCGAAATCGCAGTATTAAAATAGCATTAACCATAGCAATTGATGGGACAAAGCAATGTCAAAATAGATGTGCATTAAGCAATAAAAATGTGGACTAATAAATAGAATTTTCATATCAAATTATTGTTGTTTCAATTTTTTGTAGATGGAATGACTTATAAATCTTGTAATATTGTAAGTCTTATTATCAGATATCGAATTATCAGAAATCGGGTCGAAATGAACGAGACTTTGGGCCGTAAATGCCACCGAAATAATTATAAATGCCACCAAAATCGAGATATGACCGCAAAAATGCCTCTGTATGAGTACTTGTTTTTAAAGGTGCCATCGAATGTTTTTTTTACAAAATATGCCTAAGGTGTCCCCTGAATGTGTCTGTGAAGTTTCAGCTCAAAATACCCTATAGATTTTTTTGTATTTATTTTTTTAACTGCCTATTTTGGGGCATAATTAGAAATGCACCGATTCAGGTTGCGGTCCCTTTAAATCGCACGCTCTCCGCCCCCGGAGCTCGCGCTTGCCTTAAACAGTGCATAAACAAAGTTTACACAGCTAATATAACCCTCAAAATGGATCTTTACAAAGTGTTCGTCTCAAAGTATTGTATACTGTTATATTGTTTACATTTGATTCTGAATGAATTTGAGGCTGTGATCCGTGGCTAACGGCTAATGCTACACTGTTGGAGAGATTTATAAAGAATGAAGTTGTGTTTATGAATTATACAGACTGCAAGTGTTTAATAATGAAAATAGTGACGGCTCTTGTCTCCGTGAATACAGTAAGAAACGATGGTAACTTTAACCACATTTAACAGTACATTAGCAACATGCTAACGAAACATTTACACAATTTACAAATATCACTAAAAATATCATGTTATCATGGATCATGTCAGTTATTATTGCTCCATCTGCCATTTTTCGCTGTTGTTCTTGCTTGCTTACCTAGTCTGATGATTCAGCTGTGCACAGATCCAGACGTTAATACTGACTGCCCTTGTGTAATGCCTTGAACATGAGCTGGCATATGCAAATATTGGGGGCGTACATATTAAGGATCCCGACTGTTACGTAACAGTCAGTGTTATGTTGAGATTCGCCTGTTCTTCTGAGGTCTTTTAAACAAATGAGATTTACATAAGAAGGAGGAAACAATGGAGTTTGAGACTCACTGTATGTCATTTCCATGTACTGAACTCTTGTTATTCAACTATGCCAAGATAAATTCAATATTTAATTCTAGGGCACCTTTAATATTTATAATATATGATATAGTTAAGGAATATCACACAAGCAAGACTGCTGTTTTCCCCAAATATCAGCACGATTGCAAATTTGATTGTTGGTGTACAACAGTTTAACAGTTTTTTTTTTTTTATTATTATTATTAATATTAAGTACGTTTTAGGCACAGTATGGTCTAATTTTGCTCCATTTCGTCAACAAATATGGTTCCAAGTGGTGTTTCGTTGATGAATGAATCTGTGTTTTTGAATGAAACGGGTGAGTCAGTGATTCAATGACCCATTCATAGACAGTCACTTGCTTCGTTCCTCAGTGAATCAGTCATTTTGAACAAATCAATTGAATGAATGATTCAATCACAAAGACAGTGACATGCCGCCACCAGTTGGTGGTTGGTTCAGTAATTTTAATAATTCTATATTTAAAACTTTATATTTAAAACCATCTCATAACATTATTCATGCCACCTCTAAGTCTCATTAAACAGTCTGTAAATATACCAAATGCCACTTTTGTGTGCTTCTGTGCCACCTCTTTTATTTGTGCAGGTCTTAGAGGCCATATAATGCCCTTTTCCAAAGTCTTGACGTTGTTGCTTGATGTGTTTAGTCTGCATATGAATTATTTAAACGAGGAATATTGTGAAGAAAACTCGAGACTACAGTGGAGGCGTTTCATGGAGTTCAGAAACACTGACACATATATAGAGAAGAACTCCTGCTGGAGGGACTTTGCAGAGCTTTACACACTGAAGAACTTTAAAAAGCCTTCATTTTGATTGTAAACACTCTGCAGATACTCTGGTTGGAGCGGGGCGGCCCAGGCTTCAGTGTGTTTGGGGTGTAAGTCCGTGTACTGGAGCTTTGCCACGTTCTCACTCATGTTCATGTCCTCCTCAGCTGGTCCTCGCCAGAGCTGGAGCCCAGCCAGATCCGCCTCATCGTCTACCAGGACTGCGAGCGGCGGGGCAGGAACGTCCTCTTCGACTCAGATGCCAGAAAGAGAAGCACGGAAGACGCCCCCGTCACGGTGAGTGCTGTGTGAACCAGCGCCCTTATCTCCAGTAATAACAGCGTCAGCTGACACTGAGTGTGTGTGTGTGTGTGTGTGCATTCTTTCACATTCACATGACGGGAGGCGTGTCTCTGCTCTCTCGCTCTCAGTCACGTCTGCAGGTTGTTTGTCATTAGCTGTCATGTGACCGCAGGTGCAGCAGTCACTTTGTTGTTTTACCCAAAAACGAACGTTTTCCAAACCTGATATAGTCATGTGACTGCAGTTTCAAGCTGATGTTGGAGTGTAACGCAGCCAGATGAATAATAAACGGCCTGTCTGATGTATTAGGGTGAGTCTGGAGATCGCTGACATGGAGCCGAGCTGCAGCTGCAGTCACATGACGTTTTTGGCAGAGGATATTGTTTCACTAGAGAGAGAGAGAAAGAGAGAGAGAGACAGAAAGTCATTGAGAGAGCAAAGAGTAAGCAAACGGCCCCAGCTCACGAGTTGTTAAGGAAGTCATATGACTGTCTCACATGCTTGAGTTCCTTTGTGCTCTTTGCAGGGCAGGATGAGACTCCCATGAGCCATTAGTGACACGCACAACCGAAACACTTATTCACTCGATCTCTTATCTAACACTTCACATTCTTTATTGAATCACGTTCACTAAATGCATTGGAGTTAAAGTGTCTGTGTAAACACTGTGTCACGTGATGGTCAATGTGCAGCAATAAAACATTCATTTTACTACATATTAATGCTTTCCTTAGGGTATGTTTTACAAAACGGCTCTTTTAAAGAGACAGTTCACCTAAAAATTAAAACTCACCATCATGTCATTCCAAACAAATAAGACATTCGTTCATTTTTGAGAGATTCTGAGAGATTTCTGTCCCTCTGTTGACAGTTTGACACTTCAAAATGTTCATAAAGAGATGAATCACATATGAATGAAGCAGTTTAATCCGAGTCTCCTGAAGAGATACGATCACTTTATATGATGAACAGATTTAATTTAGGCTTTTAATTACACATAAATATTGATAGAAATTAAATCTGTTCATCAAATAAAGCGATCGTGTCTCTTCAGAAGACTTGGATTAAACTGCTGCATTCATATGAATTATGAGCTTTTTACAGTGTCAATTTTGGAGGGACATAAATCTCTCAAAACATAAATTTGGGTTTTTGTGGGTTTGGATTAACATGAAGGTGAGTAAATGATGAGTGAACTCTTTAAACTCCATGTTCATTCGGTAACTACTCTGATGGATTCAGTAAATGAATAATCTGACTGAATCAACTACATTTGTGAGTCTTCTTATATGATTCATTTAAAGAACCGACTTGTAGTCATCTGATAATGAATCATTTAACCGCTCACTCTGTATGTTTGTTTTTGCATGCTGATATTTTGCACTAGTGCCTCATCACATTCATTTCGCTCTTCCTTCACGCTTTATAAATGTGATTAATGACTGTTGATTCACTGATTCACTTGATTAACTGGTGCAAAGATAAATCTTAAATGTGTTTTTGCAGAGCGCTGGTCTTGATGAACGGGTAGCGTGTGTTTGTGGAGGTTTGTTGAGTTTGTGTGTGTGTGTGTTGTTTACAGAAGGTGTGTGGAGAGACGCAGGCGAAGATGTTTGGGAAGTGTTGTCAGCTGAGGCCTACAGGTGGCAGCTCCAGTTCACTGGACAGCAGCTCGTCCTGCGCCTCTGAGCCCAGAGAACAAAGCCGCTTCCAGGTGAGTCTGAAATGTCTGCTCCATAATGCACAGTGGCGTTGTGTAGCATTTGATTGGATAGGGGTGTGCCATATTAACCAAAAAAACTCTATTGATAACAATAATTAGATTATATTTTGCTGCGTGTGCTTTTGTGCTGGTTTAGTGGACAGATGACTCCTGAAGCTTTTCATATTCTGTGCAGTGTCAAAGTACAGATAGTTTTACCAGAGTAATATTTTAATAGGGTATATGTACTCATTTTCAGTTTTAATTGAGTTAAAGTTCTTCATTTGTAATGTACTTAAATATTAAAAGTAAAACGTACTGAACATTATTCTAGCACTGGAATAAACTAGAATAACTAAGACCTTTGTTCATCGTCAGAACACAAATTAAGATATTTTTGAAGAAATCCGATGAGGCCTGCATAGCCAGCAAGATCATTTTCTTTTTCAATGCCCAGAAAGCTACTATAGACATATTTAAAACAGTTAATGCGACTGCAATGGTTCAACCTTAGTGTTATGAAGCGACGAGAATACTTTTTGTGCACCAAAAAAACAAAATAATGACTTTATTCAACAATATCTAGTGATGGCCGATTTCAAAACACTGCTTCATGAAGCTTTACAAATCTTTTGTTTCGAAACAGTGGTTTGGAACACATATCAAACTGCCAAAGTCATGTGAACTATTGAAATTTCAAAACACTTATGATGAAACGAAGCCTCCTTTACTGAAATCACGTGACTTTGATGCTCTGAACCACTGATTCAAAACAAAAGATTCGTTAAGCGTCATGAAGCAGTGTTTTGAAATGATATTGTTGAATCAAGTCACAATATTTAGTTTTTTTGGTGCACAAAAAGTTTTCTCGTCGCTTCATAACATTAAGGTTGAGCCACTGTAGTCACATGATCTATTTTAAATATGTGTTTAGTAGCTTTCTGGGCATCTGAAAGTTTTAATTATCTTGCTGTCAATAGAGGCCATCAGATTTCATCAAAAATATCTTAATTTGTGTTCTGAAGATGAACAAAGGTCTTACAGGTGTGGAACGACATGAGGGTGAGTAATTAATGGCAGAATTTTCATTTTTTGGGTGAACTAACTACGCAAAGGAACACTACACAAACATACTATAGTTTATTTGAAACTGCTACAGCAGTGGGGAAGATGCATAGATATTAATTTGCGTTTGTGATTGCATCCGTATTTTTGTATTTTCCGACCTGAAAAGTGTGAATTGCATAATCCTAGAAAAAAGACCTTAAACAATTACAAAATAAACTGCACGATTTTACGTTTTCTAATACATTTATTTTGCTGCACAAGCTTGTGGCGCCATCTACGGGACACCCTTAGCATAGCCAGGGTTTAAAACGCCACATGCAAGTAAAAGTCAGCATTGAAATAGTGTTACTCGCCTGTTGCCCAGAAACTTTTTTTTTTAAATTTTGTCAACACATGTTTATGAGAATGTGAGATGGCTTAGTGCGATCATCAAATCTCAAGGGTTGTGATGTAATTGTATAAATGTATAGTCTGATGTGCTGCATGTTTCAGAGTAAAGCAGAGCACTGTGTTCATTCACAGTAAATGCTGCTCTGTAAGTGCTTTGTGTGTTTGGGTCGCTTATAACTTTCATTTGGGAACGCAACATGCGCCAACCGTCTTCAGAAATTCATAATGCCAACATAGAGGAGCGTTAAGGTCTCCCTGTGCAATTATTTTGCAAAGTGAGTGACGTTCTCTATAATCTTAGGTGTACTCCAAACTTTGTCTGTTTCCCACAGGCCTCATCGCGGTGTTCTTCAGACGCTAACATGCTCGGAGAAATGATGTTCGGCTCAGTGGCCATGAGCTACAAAGGCTCAACACTGAAGATCCACCAGATAAGGTGAGACTGAAGTGAAGGGTGTGTGGATGTGATGACGGACAGTCTTTGCTGATCAGGTGTGTGTGTGTTTCCAGGTCTCCTGCACAGCTGATGCTCAGTAAAGTGTTTACAGCCAGAACGGGCGGCAGTGCCTACGGCAGCCTGAACACGTAAGCAGCGCGCACTCGCTCGCACGCTTACCGCCGGATCGGCTATGCTCCGTTGCCTCATTGCTGCTCTTGATTGCTTTACAGACTGCAGGACAGTTTGGAGTTCATCAGTCAGGACTCCAACGCGCTCCGGCCCGAGCAGAACACCACGGCCAACGGCTTCCTAGGGAGCATAGGTAACCAAATCACATCCTAACCATCATAACGTCCTACACCACATGCACTTTCAATCCCAGATTCTTGTTACCAAAATGATTCTTGAGCCACGTTTGTAGTTTTAAAAACATTTGTTACAGTTTTCTTACTTTCAATGCATAATTCTTCTTTACATTTTGATTTCTCCATGTTACATGTAAATGCTTTCTTCTGTGTCTATCCTCTTTCATTGTGCATAAGTTTTCATATGAAATCCTCACAAGGCTGCTTTAAACATTGTGATATATTTGTTTTGAGGACACATGGAGCCTCTTGAGAACATGTCCAGGTCAAAATTATTTTGCATTGCATCCTATGCTTTATTTTTAGTTCACGATTAACTGCTTGCAAGCATTTTTATCTGCCATTTTTCATCTAAAGAAATTAAGATAGTAACGTGATTAAAATTACAGTCACTGAGAAAAGCTTCATTTGACTGCTGATTCACACGATATGGTGCTGTGAGCTCTGTCACGCGCCAGTCATCATTAGCACCACTAGTACTTGACATTTGATATTCAACAGTGTTTTGATCTGCCTGAATCGACACCATTGTATGCAAACAGAACTGAGCTGGATGATGGCGTCACTGTTTACTCCAGTGCTGATATAGATAAATTAATATTTTAATAATATAGTATTGTTTCTTACATCGGAATGAATCAATACTGAATTTACTTAAGATGGATACTGACACCATTTTCTTTAAGAATTATATACCATTTATCACTGTAAAGCTGCTTTGACACAATCTGCATTGTAAAAAGCGTTATATAAATAAAGGTGACTTCATCATAGTTTAATCAACAACGTGAACTTTTGACATTAAAAATCTCAAAAATAGCACTTGTATCCCTTTGGTACATTGTCACTATCATTTGTCATTCTATGTAAGCTTATTTCCGCCACAAAATAAAAAGGGTAATTGCGCATTTTATCTCACAATTCTGACATTTCCCTTAGAATTGTGAGTTTAAAAAGTCAGAATTGTGAGTTATAAAGATAAAAATGTGAGTTGGAGATAAAAATGCTTGCGAGATACAATGTCCAATTTGCGAGATACCAATTATTTCTGAATTGCAAGTTATAAAGTCCGAATTGCGAGATACAAAGTCGGAATTGCGAGATACAAAGTCCGAAATGCGAGTTACAAAGACCGAATTGCGAGATATAAAGTCTGAATTGCGAGATACCAATTATTTTTGAATTGCGAGATACAAAGTCGGAATTGCGAGATACAAAGTCATGAAAATAAAGTACAATGCGACAGATACTAACGGTCCTAAATATAGCCTTGATTTGAAATATAATTTCTGGTTTTAGAGTGAACCATAACCTGCACATGTTTTTGTGAGACCGTTATCATGTATATTTGAGTTCATTTTCACATAGTCGTCCTGTTTTGAGCAGCGTTTGTGTGCATCACCCACAGAATCGACTGCACTGTTCATTGATTTGAGCCTGAATGAGTCGAGTTGCTGTAGACTCAGTCAGACACACTGTGTGTTCGTTCTGTGTGGTGTTACCGTACATCTGTTTGTCTGCTTCATCCTGACAGCTTCAGATACACTAGCGCTCAAAGGTTTGGAGTAATTAAAGATTTTATGCTTTTGAAAGTTTCTTCTGCTCACCCAGGCTGCATTTATTTGATCAAAAATACAGTAAAAACAATGAAATATTATTACAATTTAAAACAGTTTTCTATGTGAATATATAGTAATATATATTACTATATATATAGTAAAATGTAATGTATTCCTGTGATCAGTGCAGCCTTGGTGAGCAGAAGAGACTCTTTCAAAACCATCACAGAATCTTTAATCACTCCAAACCGTTCAGATGTCTCTGTGTCCTGTACTTGACTAACAGATGGATGTGTGTCTTTCTCTTCATTTGTCTTCCTGCTCTCCGCGGTCCGTACAGGTTTCTCTCAGCTCTGCAGCCCGCGCCGGGCGCTCTCAGAGCAAGGTCCTCTCCGGCTCATCAAGAGCGCCTCTTTCTTTTCAGGTTGGCGCGCATGTGTGTGTGTGTACGAGTGTGTGCATGTGGCACTTGTGTTTTGTGCATGTGCATCTAGTGCTTTGCTCGTGACAACATCACGTCTCTTAAGACGTGTAGATCTGAGCTGGTGTGAACTATAGCTTTGACAAGCCCAGGTTTTCTTTCTGCCCCGTCCCCCATAAGCCACCGGTGTGCCCTCTCCTGCCTGCGCTGTGTGCATGTGTGTGTGCTGATGTGTTGTAGATCACAGTGGTGATGAGATGCCTTGACAGCTGGATGGGTGGTGGTGGGTACGGATGAGCAAGCGTCTCTTGCATGACTGTTTCTCTGCTTCCTCTCAGGTCACAGCAACCCCATGGACATGCCCGGCCGAGGACCGTATGACGAGCGAGACAGCGGCATTGCTCGCTCAGGTGAGCTGCAGGAGTCACACACTTCAGTTTGGACATGCAGATGTTGAAGAGTCTGATTGGTCTTATGGGACACATGATTACTGCATTTTGTTTAGTTTTATTTCTGGGCTGTAATTAAAAGTTCAACTGATTGGCTTCTCTCCTGTATGATTTCATGAGTCTCTTCAGACCTTACTGTACATGATTTATGAGCTTCTACAACTTTTGAACTCCCAACAAATTGATCATAGAAATAAAAAACACATTTTTTTCTTAGTCTCATTAAGTGCAAACAATAAGTGCAACCATAATCACTTAATAAGTACTTTCTCAATATTCAAAGTGCAAATAGAGACCAAATTTTTCTTCAATTATGATACAGAGCTGAAAGATGCTTACAACTACACAACCCAGCCTAAGATTGCTTTCATATTGGGAGATATTTGCATGCATCAGGGAGCTGCTTTCAAAATGTGGGGTATTGAAATCGCTTTTGAATGTGCGTTCGCGTTTTACTTTCGCTTTCTATTTGGCATTCGCGTGAACTGTGTGAATAGGGAGCGCCGGTGCCGAGCGTCAATTCTACAAGATCAGACATTTACCGGACGCTTTTAGGCTTTGTGCAACAAATCCCCCGCCATGATCTCGTAAGTCATCTTAGCACTTACTCTTGTCACATGACCAGTGATTCCTGCTGCACTACGTACATCTCTGCGGCTCGTATGAAATGAGCTTGATGGGATTGCATGCAACCTTTATCCAACGTAATTAATTGTTTTTTATTTCTTTAAAAAGCAAAACGATAGTGGATGTGTAATGTAAACGTAGCAGTGGCATCCTTATTTCACCCTCACACTCCATCATGGCAATATCGTGAGACAGCTTTTCACCCTTACTAAACACCCAATATACTCTGATCTCCATGTCTAGATGCTCTGAAATCTCAGGATGTTTTCTTATTAGAGACGTTTGAACACTATTGATGTCAGCATGAAAGGGAAGTTGCGCTCATCTTTTCTTCCCTATTGTGATACATATCCGAGTGAAACGGCTTCTGAAACGAGAACAAATAATGTTGATTTTGTCTCTGGGGAGTTGATTGGACGGTTGTGGTTTGCTATTGGTGGATCTCATGTGAGTGACAGGTCATCAGAGAAGAGAAAGAGATGCTGCAAGAGGGAAGAGAAGTTATTCTGATTCAAGATTATGAGAAACATGAATTTAAAACCACAATGACATGCATGGAGACATCTCTCTCTAAATGATTCAGTGATCACAAATAACTTCATATGAACATGTCCTGAGTAATCCTGCAGTGGTGTCGGGATGTCCTGAAGCTCAGCCTGTGGTCGCGGCACAGGAATATCTGAGATGTGCAGCTTTCTGAAAATGCAGAGGACCTGGAAAAGCTTGTGCAATGGAAAGTGCCGTGATGGCCTGGGCAGCATAGCTGGGATCTCTCGTTCTGGCTAATGCAGCATCACATGCACTCACAGTTATATTTAGCCCTTCCCAAAACTGCCTGCCTGCACTAGTAAACGAGGAGGCTAAATCAGGTCTGGGTCGGCACATGTGTTTCATCTCCGTTGAGCTGTTGGAGCGTCTCCCTTCATTCTGACATCTCTGAAAACATAGAGGCTAAATAACATGAAATCAGTTTTTACTTGGGATTGATTCTTCAGTCCAAAGGAGAATGCATTTGTCTGATTAATACTTTAAATTTTAATTATGTGCTCTGCCTCTGAAATTACTTTCCTTGTTGGACTGTTTAACCAACACAATGTTAATCAATAGTCAAATATCAGTACACTGTAAAAAAACAAACAAAAAATCATAATTTGTAAATAAAACTAATTATTGGAGTACGTTTTACTAGAAAATACTGTTTCTACTTCATTCAAATTTCACGTTTAATGTGTTACTTGCTGTTTCTTTGTAATTATTTGTGTAACTTACTTGCAAATTGTTTTCTTAGGTTTTTTCAAGTAAGTCCTACACCATTTTTTTTTTTTTTTTCTCAGTGTAGTTGCAGCATGTTTAAAATCTTGAAATCAGTGTTGTTTGGACTCTTCAAAACATTTTATTTTCCAGAGAGGAAAGAAAGTCGTACAGGTTTTAAACGCTGGTTTAAAACAAACCAGTTATGCACATTGAAATGTAATAAATTATTACATAACGAGATTAAGTGATGAGATGACTGACAAGACCATGGCGGACGATTTGTTGCCTAAGCGTCTGACAAATCTCTTATATGCAAGATGCACATTAGCTTATGCTATGTTGTCTATGTACAGGGATGGAATCATGTTTTTTGTACGGTCCATATTCAAATAAACCAATTCATAAATAAAAAATGAGGGCAAGTATATGAGGACATAAGGTTAGTTTAAGAGAAGTGTGAACTGTATGTGTGAGTGTGTTGCGCTCCTGTGGGGTGGACGTGTGAACTCGCTGACCCTCTGCTCCTCTCTTCCGCCCACAGCGTCTTTAAGCAGCCTGTTGATCACCCCGTTCCCATCGCCAGGATCCTCTCTCACCAGTAGCTGTGCCAGTAGCTATCAGCGGCGCTGGTTACGCAGCCAGACCACCAGCTTGGAGAACGGAGTCTTCCCTCGATGGTGCGATTAACACACTTGTGTATTACACACACACACAGCTAGGGGTGGACAAGATGACCAGAAGTCTTACATCACCATATTTATTTCACAATAAGGATAACACCATTTATTTCACATCAGGCATAACATCATGAGCACTGACAGGTGAAGTGAATGACACTGATCCTCTCTTCATCACGGCATCTGTTAGTGGGTGGATATATTAGGCAGCAAGTGAACATTTTGTCCTCAAAGTTGATGTGTTAGAAGCAGGAAAAATGGATTTGAGTGAGTTTGACAAGGACCAGATTGTGATGGCTAGGCGACTAGATTTCCCAGTGTAACTTGTTTGCATTGCAGGTCTGTGGAGGAGAGCTTCAACATGTCTGATGAGAACAGTGGGCCGAGTCTGGGCGTCGCCAGGAAGAAGAAGATCGCTATCGGCGTCATCTTTCTGCTCTCGCCCAATGAGGAAGAAAACGCCAAGTTCCAGGACTTTTTCTTCTCTCACTTTCCGCTCTTCGAGAGCCACCTGAACAAGCTCAAAAGTGCCATTGAGCAGGTTAGACTTGATTTGTGTTTTTGTGAAAAGGTTTACTGACTCTCTTTATTCTCTTACGACGTGTGGCTCTCTGTTCGCAGGCTATGATACTGAGCCGCAGGTCAGCTGATGCCAGCCAGAGAGCTTTGGCTTACAGTCGAATGGTGGACGGCCTCAATGAGTTTAGGTGAGTTTGTGGTGACACGTCTGTGAACGCTGTTCAGCAGGTGTTTTGTTTATTTGCATCCACTAAATGTCCAGCCAAAAGTTTATTGGACCCTTGACCCAGTAATCCACTCATGTGACGCGAGACACACAACACTGATCTGGGAGCGCTTTCACTCTTCACACACAGTTTCTTAGCGCTATAGTATACTGAATCATTGCAAGTGTTTAATCTACTTCTGTTCTGTCACAGTTTCCTGCTGCTGCCCTGAGCACGATGACCTTTGACACAATTCACACGATAACCCTGGCATCATGTTCATGGCGGCAAGAAACATTATACATTTCGAAGAAGTAAAAACAAAAATCAACCTGTCAATCATACTTAGATTCTCTTAGAGCAGCTCCGTCAGAACACCGATCTGTTTGTAAACGTAAACGTTCTTTTTAGGTTTTATTTTTTGCAACCATAAAATAACATTTCCAGAACGTTGCAGGGAGGTTATTTTTCAATAACCTAAAAATAACTTGTACAGAACTTTCCCTAATGGTTATTTTTAGGTCATTATTTTTATAACTAACCTTTAGTTTAGTTTAAAGTCAGTTTAATACAGCAGTTGTAGACATTATACAGCATAATATAGACATTAGAATGAAAATGATCAGATAAATCCAACTTTATTCATGTTTTAAAAACCACATACAGTGTTGAAGTCATTGTTGTTTGGTGCTGAAGAATTTTAAAATCTGGGTACCCCGTGAAAATCTTACATATTAATGGACAAATTTAATATTAAATCTTTCATATGACGGTTGATGTCCTCAGACTAACCCTCAAATTATCAGTCCTACTATAGAGAGAGTTAAATTTTCTAAAACATCTTTGGTCAAGAAACACAGTATGTGTGGAGGCGTGAATCATCATGAATAATGGATGATTCTCACCTGAGAAGACAAAAGAATTGCATAAAGAGCTCTAATGAGCTGCATAAATAATGAGCTCTTTCAGTCAGGTAGGCTGTAAAAAAAAACCCTCTGTGATCATGTCTCAAATCTCATCATAATGTAAATCAAACATACAGAAAAAACAGCAATACTGTGAAATATTATTACAATTTAAATAATGGTATTCTATTATTTTCTTTAAAATATAATGCATTTCTATGATACAAAGTGTCTGAACAGTTATGTTACCTCTATAGCATTTCATATAGGCTTTTAGCTTAAAAGCATGCACATTTGGAGAAATATTGATGGATTCTCATGTTTATGTCAATTTTCTATACAGAGGAGTATTTATTCATTATTTATTGTCATCACTGTGAACGCTGGATACTGTTTTCAATTCATACTTGCAGCCGGAGAGCGCTCTGTACACTTTTAGTCCACAATTGCCAATGCTAAAGAAGAATAGGCAATCCAGGAAATAACTGAACTAACAGAGGCCAGAGATCGCTAACTATGGCTATTCAAAACACTTTTCAAGACAATAAATACACGATTGAGACGATGTATGCATGTATTGACTCAGAATTAGCGTCTGAATAGCGCTCCCTCCGTGGGCATGGCCGCATTAGCGGATAATGAGCTGAATCAAGGACTTCTGACATGGCTCTCTTTTCATACAGATTACATAAACACAGAATGTTTGTTTTCGATTTGACTTAAACTATTTAAAACCTGACATTTCAACGTTTCTTTAGACATAAGTCTAATTTTTTTGTCATTAGTATTCACTAAGTTACAGTTCATTTTCTGAGAACTATCAGATTGGAGTTCGCTCAGAGGGAGACGAGAGATCACGCATCATGTTAGTTTTCTTTATTTTACAAAAAGCACAGAATTTTGTTTTTACTCTGAGTGTACACAAATAAAAGAAGATATTCCACAGATTAAAATGGTGTATAACTCTTAATTGTATGTGCAACATTGACAGAGTATTTTGAGTCTCTTTCACACTGGTAAGAAAAAAAACGCGAGGGAGTTAAGCAACAAATAAAACAAGTTTTGTTTTGATTAAAACAAAAAATATAGGCTAATTATTAGCAATTTAATTAATTATTACTTGTACTAAACGGATGTTATAATAACATTATAGGAATGTTAAATTAACATTAGAATAACGTTCTACAAACCAAAGACTAACGTTCTATTTCCATTCAAAGAACTTTCCTGGCTAATCAAAAACAAACCTTAAAAAATAACGTTCTGGGAGCCAAAACTAACGTCTTTGGGAATAAAAATTGTTAGCTAGGTTAGACAAACAGCAGCACCGGTCTGTTTGGTTGAGCAATGGCAGACGAGGGAAGTGTTTAAAGTGCTCCTGTTAATCTTTTTTGATTGTGCAGATAAATGGAGTTATTGTCTCCCTAAAACGAGTCGTCAGTAATTCCAGTCTTCCTGCTGAACCTACTTTGGTTTGTAGCTAATTTGCATAATGCCAGCCTCTGGTCTTGATTGGCTGAACAGTGTCTCTTTGCCCCGCCCTCAATCACTGTAGTTGTATCTGAAACTGGAAGAGTTTGGTTCGTGTTGTTCATGTCGAGAAGACGCTGTTTTCTGCTGCCAAAGCAAATTCATTTTGATGAGATTGATACGGTAATACCGACACCATCGTTACTGTTCGAATCACTGTGAATCAAGAGCTGAGATTCAGATATGATAATGAGCGTTTGGTTTCTGACCAATCAGAGCAGAGCAGCTCTCAGAAAGGCGGGGTTTAGAGAGACCGAATCCTTGATTAAACTGTTTCAGACACTGAGAGAAAAGAGCTGATGCTGCAGTGGATATTATGAGAAAATTAAAGTGTTTTGACTTGGATGCATGTAAACCTGTTGTAGGAAAAGGCCAAATAAAATTAGGAACCCTTAAAATAGAATAATAGGGGCACTTTAAAACAGCAGAAATGGCATGCAACAATCAATTAATTCTATGTAGTATGAGCTTTAACCTGATCATTAATTTATTGGTATATAATAATAATAATAATAATGCTTATAAAAAGGAGCAGAACTATTAACCATATCAAACATATCCTTAAATCTCTTGTGGAGGAACCGGAGCAGAAGGCCACGACTGCTTCTGGTCTGTATAAAATAAGCTCCGTCCATGTCAGTGCTTCAGATCTGATCCACTATGAACCCTCTCATACCTCCAAGTCATATGCTTGTTGGTCTGTGGCCAGAGCAACCTGACCGCAGTGCCACAGAAACCTTATCTCCCTCGCATACTGTCAGGACGGACCAGAATAGTCAATAATATGCAAGCGAACAGACAAACAAATATTTCAGATTTCCCACCTCCAGTGGGCTAATTATACACCGGAGCTTTAGCGTTCCTCCTCAGGGTTGTGAGGTCAGATCTGTCAGAAGAAGAGGAATAGAGGCTTGATCATAGTGCATCAATATGAGGTGTTTTACTTGCAGTAAGATTAGGTTTTATTTAATATAATTTTAATTTAGTGCTGTTTTACATTTAAATTAGTGTTTACACAGCAGTATAACAATACATAAACATCAATATTTATTAATAGTATTATCATCCAGTGATATTCAATGCATTTATTAACTTTTAGTAAAATATTGTTAATATGTAGTAGGGGTTTATGCATGTGAAGAAGTGTTATTGTGACTTCCTCTCATATCTTATTGCTTAAATAAGAATCACCCAGCCCTGATTTGAAGTGACGGACATTTAGCGCGTGTCGTTTTCTGTCAGTCCTCATTTCAGGGTTTATGAAAGAAGACCTCAGAGCTTCATAACTCTTACCTAATCCAGTGCTAAAACTGTTCTGTCTGTTAGCTGCTGCTTCTGCATGAGGCTTTTTATAGGTCACTGCAGACTAACTTCAGTACTGGGAAGTATAGTACGACTTGGAAAGGGAGTATTTTGTCTCGTTTCCAAGTGTCAGGTTGTTAGCAGTACGCTCAGGTGTTTGTGCAAACATCTGCATCTTTCCCAGTGCCTAATCAGCACCAGTAATGGTAAACAACATGTGGGAGATCTCCTCACTGTGCTCCAGTTCACTTTTGCTGTTACAGATTAGTATATAAGGATTAATTCACTTCAGAATTAAAATTTCCTGATAATTACTCATGCCCATGTCATGCAAGATGTTCATGTCTTTCTTTCTTCAGTGGAAAAGAAATGAAGGTTTTTGAGGAAAACATTCCAGGATTTTTCTCCATATAGTGGACTTCACTGGGGTTCAACGGGTTGAAGGTCCAAATGTCAGTTTCAGTGCAGCTTCAAAGAGCTCTACATGATCCCAGACGAGGAATAAGAGTCTTATCTAGAGAAACCATCGACCATTTTCTAAAAAAAAACAATAAAAAATTATATACTTGCACTGCTCTGTGATGCGGCATGCATTATGTAATCACGTTGGAAAGGTCATACGGAAGTACTGATCCAGTGTTTACAAAGCGAATGTGCAAATAGTAAAACAAGGATGTCGGGCGATTTTGTAATTGGAGGAGAAAATGAGTGTTTCACCCTACTGCAGTACTTTAGCTTGCGTCATGCGTGATCTTTCCAACGTGATTACGTCATGCGTGGCGCATCACAGAGCAGTGCAAGACGAGCATTTGTGGTTAAAAAGTATATGTTTATTTTTTTCTGAAAATGGCCGATGGTTTCTCTAGATCAGACTCTTATTCCTCGTCTGGGATCATGTAGAGCTCTTTGAAGCTGCACTGAAACTGACATTTGGACCTTCAACCTGTTGAACCCCAGTGAAGTCCACTATATGGAGAACAATCCTGGAATGTTTTCCTCAAAAACCTTAATTTCTTTTCGAAATACATTAACATTTTGTTGAGTAAATTATCAGGAAATTTTAATTCTGAAGTGACTCATGACGGCACAGTCTTTTCCTGATCTCCTAGTGTGTTAAACTCTGGACTGCGGCCCATATTCCCGGACTGCATGACATTTCCAGACGTTAAATATGCTGAAAGGTCTTTCCCAGCCGGGGCAGCCCCGTTCAACTGAAACGCTCTTTGTTTCAGCTGTTGACAAAAGCTCTTCTGTCTTTGTGTGTGTGTCTGTGTGCGGATGCCCTGCAGGACGACCATCTGCAACCTGTACACGATGCCACGTGTGTCAGAGCCCGTCTGGCTCACCATGATGTCGGGTCCACCCGAAAAGAACCAGCTTTGTGGGCACTTCATGAGGGAGCTGGCCCTGCTCATGGAGCAAGCCTCCAAGAACCAGTTGAGTAACGTCATGTGTACTTCTCAATGCTGTGATGAGTTTTGGGTGGTTTCGTAACCATGTTGTTGTTGCTTGCTTTCTCTCTTGCCTTTAGATTCCTCCCAGCGCTTCTCACTGCAGTTCTCACTAACCATCTTGCCTGGGTGCCCACAGTCATGCCCAACGGTCAACCACCCCTTAAGATCTTCCTGGAGAAGCACTCCTCACCGAGTGTGGACATGCTGGCAAAAACACATCCCTACAACCCTCTCTGGGCACAGCTTGGTAAATAAAGCTTACAAGAGTGCAAAAATATTAGTGCATTTCGCCATCTAGTGGAGTGTAGATGCAAATAACCACAGTGAACCATATGCTTTAGAGTAGAGGTCTTCAACCCTGCTTCAGTAGACCTGCAGTCCTGCAGAGTTGAGCTCCAACCCCAATCAAACACACCTGAACCAGCTAGTGTTGAAGCCAGTTTAAAATAAATTAGCATTATGATTTCAGGATTTTTTTCTTGTGAGGTCTTTCTTGTCTCGGCCCAAATCCTTCCAACTTATACGCTTACAGCCTTAGAACCAACAACTCTAAGCCTAGCCATACTTGTGAAGTTTCTATAGTGCAGTGACGTCATATCCATAGATGTCCATATTTGGGCAAATGTGTATGAATTGTCTTGGATAATAAGGTTGTGGTTGCTCTAGGTGACCTGTATGGGGCAATCGGCTCACCTGTGCGTCTGTCCCGTACGGTGGTGGTTGGCCGACGTCAGGAGCTGGTTCAGCGTCTTCTCTACGTGCTGACGTACTTCATCCGCTGCTCAGAGTTACTGGAAACGCACCTGCTGGAGAGTGCCGAGGACGAGGCCATCGTCATGCCCGGCTCGCTCATCACCACCTCGCTGCGCCGCGGAGAGGTAGAGGAGTCCGACTACGTACTGGTCACGGTACACAAGCCGAGCCAAGACTACCTGTCCCAAGGTGCTGAGGCAGAGGGCGGATACCCCTCTGATGACCGCAGCACGGACGCAGAAGCCCCAGACGAACACAAGCGTCCCGCGGTACCGGAGGGAGACACACCTGTCTGCAGGGAGGCGGGGAGCCCGCGGCTCGAGACTCGGGTGGAAACCGTGGTAAAGATCGGATCCACCTCGCCGTGTGAAAGAAGAACCTCGCTTGAGGTTTCAGAGGATGTGCGGCCTGAGGTTGAAGTTGGTGGCATGCCCATCAGGATCCTCCATTCATCCAGTGTCCCACTAGAGAAGAAGCCCCCTGACAAAAGCTCAACACTCACAACCTTTCATCTCGATGAGAACGAACCCTCTGCCAAAGTCACATTCCTCATCGGAGACTCTATGTCTCCTGAATCTGACATGGAGAGTCGGCAACTAAAGGTGGAGGAGGAGATCAAGAAACACAAGAAGCTCCTCAAGGACATCCAGCAGAGGCAGAGTAACGGCGAGGCGAAGCTTAAAGTGGACCAAATCAAGACCAACGATAGCAAGAATGGCGGGTTTGTAAAGTGGAGTCCAAGAGTGCAAGGGGACTGCACGGACATGTTCGATGAGTATTTCAGTGATGACAACCCGGTGGAGACAAGGACTATTGATGATGTCTTCCCAACACCTGCACAAATGGGGACAAAAGGTGCCCCAAATCTACAACGGTGCCAAGTTAGGGTGCATGGACTGACCTCCCCGCCGTCGGACAAGGACGGGTGTGGGTGCAATGCTGGAGATGTCAGTGTGGGCTGCTGTAAAACCTGCTGTTCTGCCGAGCAGGACAAGGGTATTGAGATATCGCTGTGTGTCCCTTCACAAGGCACAGCTGGGGACAAAACGAAAGCCCTCCCACTGAACGACTGGGAGATCCCACGCAACGAGAGCTCCGACAGCGCGCTGGGGGACAGCGAGAGCGAGGACGCCGGACAGGAGCTGGCAAGGCAAGAGTCCGATGGAACGCTGTACGGCGACGACCAGGCCGACTGGCAAGATGAGCTCGAGGTGCCGTTACCTGGGTAAGCCACTGGCTGAGGATCATCTGAACCATTGTATAACAAAAATGTCAATAATGAACGAGATTTTCTGTTTGCTAGGGCGAAGCTGGTGGAAAACTACTCTAAACCGAGCATTGCAAACTTTGGGAGGTCATTGTTTGGTGGATACTGTCCTACATACGTTCCGGACTTTGTTCTGCACGGAGCCCCCAATGATGAGAAACTGAGGCAGAACCTCGTGTCAGACCTGGCCCATGCTGTGCAGGTAAACACCGCCTCCAGTAGATCACCTGACTACTACTGGCTGGCACTTGCTAAGCGTTAAATCACTGTCGCTCATAGCTATGCTAATGGATAGAATCAAAAATATTAGTTAATGATGAAAGTATTTGTTTGACCTTTGATGCTGATCATGTGTCGGTCAAATTTATTTATTTATTTTATTATTAATTTTTTTTCAACGAAATGATTGTACTATATCTATATTTTAGATTGATTGTCTATTAGTTATTTATTTATTTTTTTTAGAGGATTTTATGGTACTAAATTATATTTATGGAGTACTTATAACACGTTTTGGGCATAGACCTGAAAATAAAAATGTCCACCTTAAACTTGCAGAAATCTTGAATACTTTGGAGCACAGACTGTTTGGTCTCTTTTTAAAGACGACACTTGGCAGATTATTGCCGAAGTGAAAAAAAAACTTGAAAAAAGTTATAAAATTTTACATTTATTGTTATGAAAAATGCACAAAAGTGCAATTTTTGATTTTTACATAAAATATATATTTTCCAAAACGTAAAACTGAGAAAATCAAAGCCATAAATCTGAACAAGTTGTGTTCCAAATTTGAGGTTGATATCTCAAAAAATTAGCTTTCAGTAAGATTTTGTTTGGGCGCAGTACCAAACACTTCCACTAGATTAAAATAATTTTCAATGTTCTCATTTTTGACCGCGAACAATTTAACTTTTTCGAATCATGTCCATGATTTTTTTACCTTTACCAGGTTTCGTACCATTCCAATAAAGTAAAAATTCAAAAAAATATTTTTTTACTCAAAAATCTCCAAACAGCACCAGAGGGTTAATCAGGGTAGTGCCATATTTAAGTTTTGACAGGAATGAAAACGAGGCTGTGAGGGTTTGAATTGCATTGCGTTTATTAAATTGAACTATTGTTTAACAACAGAACAAAACTACCTTCAGTAGACAGTTTTAAAGACTGCAAGTATATCACTCACAACTTCCTTTTCTTTCATGTTTTAAAAAATCTGACTAGTGGATAATAATCGTTAGTTGCAGCCCTACATGCAATCCCCAATCATTACTGTTGAAAATAGACCCTTTTTCACATGCGTCCCACCCATGGCTCCTGAGCATCATGGTCTTAAATGAACAAAACTGAAAATCTTCAATGTAATGTTTTGTTGTTGTTTAGCATCCTGTGCTGGATGAGCCCATCGCCGAGGCTGTCTGCATTATCGCAGACACAGATAAGTGGAGCGTACAGGTGGCCAGCAGCCAGAGACGACCCTCTGAAAAGCTGGGACAGGAAGTGCTCGTGTCCAACCTCGTGTCCAACCTGCTCCAGTCCACGTACCAGCTGTACCGACTCAACCTGTCGCCGAACTTCGTGAGTGCAGCTTTCTCACATTTGAACAATGGCAGTGTAATCAATAATGACCAATCATGTCATTCTTCAGTTCGCTATCTGATGATGTAAACGGTGACATTAAGAGCATTAAAAGCTCATCAGTCTGTGTGTGTGACACACTCTGTTTTTTTTAGTGCATCATGCACCTGGAGGACCGGCTGCAGGAACTGTACTTCAAGAGCAAAATGCTGGCGGAGTACCTGAAGGGACAGACCAGGGTGCATGTGAAGGAGCTGGGCATGGTTCTGGGGTAAGAACTTCTACCAGTCGTGATGCATGTTGTGCTGTCTCTGACCAATGCCAACAATCTGATGTCCTTCATTCCCACAGGATCGAGTCTAACGACCTGCCCCTGCTGGCGGCCATAGCAAGCACACACTCGCCGTACGTGGCCCAGATCCTCCTATAGACCACATACAGAGCGAGAGAGAGACTCCATTCCCGCGCCGGCAGCTGTGCCGGCTTCTCCAGGTTCGGGATGCCTGGAAGAGCACCGTGAAGCTCCTGGGACTCCTGGAACGGAGCAGGGAGGCTGGGTGTTCACTGGGATCGGTCTCAGGGTGAGCAGACTGCAGGACAGATGCTCTGCCATCAGGTAGCGGCGGCGGACGAAACCCGGAGATTCCCAGAAACACTCTCGTGACTGTCACTTTTTGACAAACAGACAGAGTTTTTTTTAATTCCATATACCACATTATGTTTTATGTCTCGTTTCTTCACACAATGTCAGAATGTAGAAGCCAAAGAAGATATCCAAGCATACATCACGAACAAACACTGAAAGCCGTTCACGGCACCTTCTTCTTCAAATCATCATAGGAAGCAAAGACTTTATTTAGAACTTATAAAATCAGTTTTATGATTTTAGATTCATGTGTTCTCAATGGATTGTGGCGGTGAGTGATCATGTGATATCCGTTTACAAGAGAACAATCCCTGTCGTTTCCAGAGCTCTACCTCAGACCTTCTCACACACACACACACACACACTTTTCTAACATGTTAAATTACACACTTGAGGTAAATCCACCCAATAAAGATAAAACCATGGCACGATTTCCCATGAATGAGCTCTGAGGATTCGATTTTTTTTGTTTTTGTTGTTGTTGTTTTTCCGGCAAAGTCACTTTAACTATGTGGGGGGAAAAGGTATTTTTATTTGAATAGTCGTGCTGTGTGATGTTTGTTTGTGGAGGAACACATTGGGAGAGAGATATGTGATGGTCACCACTCACTACATTGGATTTGTGCTGGACTTTTATTGTAACACTGATCCAGGGACATTCAACAATCATTTATTTTCAGGATTGAAATGCTGAAACTTCATATAATGACTATTCTTAGCTTGCAGCCACATTGTTTACTGATGAAATAACAGAGAAATGGATGAAAGATGCAATGATTTAATATAAGCGTACATGTTTATGATTGGTTTGCTTACTTTGTCTGGGTCGAACCATACAGTCTTAATCAACGTGACATGGAGAAAGCAGGCTATACGAGGCATTGCAGGTTAAATCATGTACGAGATGCTTCTGTGGGGAAACTTGCAATGTATTTCATTGTGTAAAGAAACAAAAACAAATCTGTATCCACTTGTCTTCTCCAGAATATGTATTTATATCTAATTATTTCTTTATACAACAACAAACATTTTAATTTATTTACTTGGCATGCGTTGGTAAATGTTTGCTGTATATACTGCTTAGATATTATTGATGTATTTGTACATAATGTTTCTCCTTTTGATCTTTGTTTCCCAGTTTTTATGGGAATATTGTGCAATAAATATGCCAACATACAAATGTGTGATGTTGATTGTAATGTAGTACAGCAGAATTATCTGTGTCTGTGCATGTCCGTCTGAGAGACCCCATTGAGAATATGAATTTATTTAAAAAATGAAGTTTATTTTGGCATCCAGCATCTGATTATAATTAGAAACTCACTGGAAAAAAAAGTAAAAATCGTAGCGCGTAAACGGGACTTTTATTTTGATATGGCGATGTGACGTCATAGAGCAGCACCGCACTCGGTCTGTTGTGGTTCATCTGAAGAAAGGTTTGTATTTTTACGCATTTAAAGTGTTTAAATCAATGCAAACTGTTCAGTCACTTTAATAATTTTTACAGGCTATGAATAATAGTGAAATAATTTAATTATTCTTGGACGTAACGTTGTAATGCTTTATTTAATACGAATGAACTGTTTTTGTGAGTAAATATCCTCCACACTTGTGTAACAGTCTCATTTCGCTCTCTATAACGTGAATCAGTACATCGTAAACACGAATTCAGGTACTGGAAAGAAGTGATGAGAGAAACAGTTTTTTTAAACTCCGAGTCAATTGAACCGAATCATTCGTAAAATGATTCAGTGATTTGAATCGCTCGAAACACCCCACGCTGACGACACCTGCTGGTTGAAATATGAAAACAAATGTTCGTCCAATCATTGTATTCGGTCCGAATGCAATCATTGGTTGTCTTACATGTGATGCACAAATAATTGAATACCAAATCATAAAAACCTACTTATGAACTTTCTGTATAATTTATATTTTTAAATAAGATAATTTAAGGCCATTAACTATAACTCAGACAGAGTCCCTTGCCAGTGCACTGACTACTAGGGAACTGATTGAGATGCACCCAGAGATTTATTTTCGTTTCTGTTCATAATTTTCATCTTAAACATGACAGAGTCCAAAAACTCCTGGAGAAGCATCTGAGATCCATGTGACACACTATTATAAAGATGGCGTTGATTAAAGAGGAGACTGAAGATGTGAAGATTGAAGAAACGTTCAGAGTGAAACATGAAGAGACTGAGGAACAAACAGGTTGGTTTCATTCTCACAGCTGAACTCCTTATTCAAATATCCACCGCTACTGAAAGGAATGATATTTTTGAAGAATGTCATATGAGTGTCCTAATTAAAGCACAACTATGAACACAATCTTAGAACACCAACAAACCTCAAACTTTCACATCAGAATCAAATATTTGTCAAAAACATATTCTTCACTGTCAGAATCAAACCTTGGCCTCAGATGATACAAAACCTACAAATATCAAGTGTCACTACAGACTTGTTGCTACAAATGAATTAAATATTATACAGATCATTTATCTTTGTTGTTATTTAATGATATTATAGATTACACTTTGTAGATTATCCTGTATAGGGCACTTGATGATGCTAGTGTGTAAGAATACAGTATCTCACAAAAGTGAGTACACCCCTAAGTGAAAATGTCCAAATTGGGCCCAATTAGCCATTTCTCTCCCCGGTGTCATGTGACTCATTAGTGTTACAAGGTCTCAGGTGTGAATGGGGAGCAGGTGTGTTAAATTTGGTGTTATCGCTCTCACACTCTCATACTGGTCACTGGAAGTTCAACATGGCACCTCATGGCAAAGAACCCTCTGAGGATCTGAAAAAAAGAATTGTTGCTCTACATAAAGATGGCGTAGGCTATAAGAAGATTGCCAAGACCCTGAAACTGAGCTGCAGCACGGTGGCCAAGACCATACAGCGGTTTAACAGGACAGGTTCCACTCAGAACAGGCCTCGCCATGGTCGACCAAAGAAATTGAGTGCATGTGCTCAGTGTCATATCCAGAGGTTGTGTTTGGGAAATAGATGTATGAGTGCTGCCAGCATTGCTGCAGAGGTTGAAGGGGTGGGGGGTCAGCCTGTCAGTGCTCAGACCATACGCTTATAGTGCATATAGGATCTGTTGTTTGTTTTGACGCTTTAATGCTTTCAGGTTGGTGCTTTGTGACATCAAACTGGTGTTAACTTGTATTTGTCTTTTTCCGCTTTAGACCTGATGGCGCTGAAAGAGGAGAGTGAAGTACTAGTTGAAATGGAAGAGCAAGATGACTCTGAAAAGAGCTCAGAAGAAAGAGCTCAGAAGACCAAATCTAACAGTAACTTCACCTGCCATCAGTGTGGAAATAGTTTCACTGAAAAAGGAAGCCTTAAAAGCCACATGAGAGTTCACAGTGGAGAGAGGCCGTACACTTGCCCTCAGTGTGGACTGAGTTTCAGGCATAAAAAAAACCTTTATACCCACATAAGAATTCACACAGGAGTGAAGCCTTTCACATGCCCTCAATGTGGAAGAGGTTTTACACATAAAGGAAGCCTTAATGACCACATGAGAATTCACACTGGAGAGAAGCCTTTCACCTGCCAACAGTGTGGAAAACACTTCACTCAAAAACAGAACCTTACGGTCCATATGAGAGTTCACACCGGAGAGAAACCGTACACATGCCCTCAGTGTGGACACAGTTTCAGGCATAAAAAAAACCTTTATACCCACATAACAAGTCACACTAGAGAGGCCGCTTTCAGCTGCAAACTGTGTGGGAAGAACTTCTCAAGTAAAGAAATTCATAATGCCCAGATAGGACCTGACACTGGAGAGAGTGTGTCGACCTGCCAACAGATATGCCAACATCTGTGCTCAACGTGGACAAATTGTCATGCATAAAAAGCCCTTGCAGGGTTCCCTCGTGTCCTGAAAAACTTGGAAAACTAATGTTCTTGTGTTTTCCTTTAGCAGAGAACAAAGAGTTTATCACTCTCTAAAACAATAAATGTAGCACAAAGTGTTATTTTCTGAGTCAAGTCAGCTTTATTTCTACAGCGCTTTATACAATACAGATTGTTTCAAAACAGTGATGAACAGGAAAATAATGGTTCAATGATGCAAACATTCAATTCAGCTATAAAGCAGCTCATCCAGTAGTGTCAGTGATCAAATCAGCAATATTGCTGAATATTAATTGTCCCCAGCTAAGCAAGCCAGAGGCAACAGTGGCAATGAAATATAGAGCTGAGTATCATCAGCATAACAGTGAAAATTAACACGTTTTCTAATATCTCCCAAGGGTTGCATGTACAGAGTAAACAGCAACAGTCCTAGTACTGAGCCTTGCGGTATTCCAAATTGAACTTGTGATCGATATGATGCCTCTTCATTTACTGCTACAAAATGATAATGGTGAGAAAATGGTATGATTTGAACCATGCGAATGCAATTCCACTAATGCCAACATAGTTTTCGAGTCCATTTAGAAGAATATTGTGATCAATAGTGTCAAATGCAGCACTGAGATCCAGTAACACTAATAGAGAGATACAACCACGATCTGATGATAAGAGCAAATCATTAGTAACTCTAATGAGAGCAGTCTCAGTACTATGGTACGGTCTAAATCCTGACTGGAAATCCTCACAGATACTATTTCTTTCTAAAAAGGAACATAGTTGTGATGAAACTGCCTTTTCAAGTATTTTTGACAGAAAAGTGAGATTTGAGATCGGCCTGTAATTGACTAATTCTCTAGGATCAAGTTGTGTTTTTTTAATAAGAGGTTTAATAATAGCCAGCTTAAAAGTTTTTGGTACATATCCTGGTGATAAAGACGAATTAACAATATTAAGAAGAGGATCTATGACCTCTGGAAGCATCTCTTTCAATAGTTTAGTCGGTATAGGGTCTAACATACATTTTGATTTTGATGATATAACAAGTTTAGGCAAGGCAAGGCAATTTTATTTGTATAGCACATTTCATGCACAATGGTAATTCAAAGTGCTTTACATAAAGAAGAATAATAAAAATAGATTATAAGGAATAGAAATAACAGTAAAAACATCTGGATGGATGAGCTAGGAAGTCGTAGGGAGTTTTTTTTGTTATTGTTGTTGTTGTCCGTCAGAGTGGATGGATTTATCCATCAGAGCAAATCTAAATGGATCTTCCTCACACAACAGGACCGCTACCTGTTAAGGCACTTCAAAGTTTCAATCTCCCCTTTTGCCAAGACACCTCAAACTGCTCCACACAGCCCTAATCCCCCTTCCGGAGATATCTTAACCATGCACCACAGCTCAAATTTCCCCATGGTTTGTCCCCCAGATTTTAACCTAATCACTTTCTTCCTGATTCTCCCAGCTCTTTCAACCAGACAGCAATATTTAAAATGCATTAAAAGTCAGAAATAACCAGATGATACATAAAAGATATAAAATATATTAAAAATGAAATAAAAACAGGAAAAGGAATTAAAAGAATAAAAAGATAATAAGTCTAAATAAAGTGCAAACAGTTCGGACATAGCACAGTGCTCAATCAGCAAATGCATAGATAAAAAGATGTGTTTTGAGCCTGGATTTGAATGTGGCTACTGTTGGAGCACACCTGATCTCTTCTGGAAGCTGGTTCCAGCTGCGGCTGGCGTAACAGCTAAAAGCAGACTCTCCTTGCTTTGAGTGAACCCTTGGTATTTCTAAGTGACTTGATCCTGATGATCTGAGTGATCTATTTATATTCTATGAGCATATCTGCAATGTATTGAGGTCCTAGGCCATTGAGTGATTTATAAACAAGTATCAGTACTTCAAAATCAATTCTAAATGCAACTGGAAGCCAGTGCAAGGACCTGAGGACTGGTGTGATGTGTTCATGTTTTCTGGTTCTGCTCAGAATCCTAGCAGCAGCGTTCTGTACGAGCTGCAGCTGTCTTATGGTCTTTTTGGGAAGACCAGTGAGGAGCCCATTACAATAATCCACCCTGCTGGTGATGAAAGCATGAACAAGTTTCTCTAAGTCTTGACTGGAGACAAAGTTCCTAATTGTTGCAATATTTTTGAGATGATAATACGCTGATTTAGTTACTGTCTTTACATGGCTACTGAAACTCAGGTCTGACTCCAAAATCACCCCAAGATTCCTGACTTGATTTTTAGTTGTTTGACCCCTAGAGTGAAGGTACATGTTCACTTTGAGAACTTCATCTTTGTTTCCAAACTCAATGACTTCAGTTTTGTCTTTGTTTAACTGAAGGAAGTTTAGGCACATCCAATTTTTAATTTCATCAATGCACTGGCACAGGGAGTCAATGGGGCTGTAGTCGTTAGGTGATAGGGCTAGATAAATCTGGGTGTCATCTGCATAGCTGTGATATGCAATTTGATACTTTCTCATTTGGCTCAGTGGCAGCATATATAGGTTGAACAGGAGGGGTGCAAGTATTGCAAGTTTAGACAATTCTTCCTCTCCTAAAGCAAAAAAATATTGTGATTGTTCCTCAGGAAGTCTATAATGCACTGTCTGATGTGATACTGTAGTAGACGGTTGCTTGGTTATAATTTTCTCTCTGATCGTATCAGTCCTGCAAGTAAAGAAATTCATAAATCTACTGAATGTTAAAATGTCCAACAATCAGTGCTTTTTCGACATTGACCAATAGGTCTGAGAGAAAATCTGCAAAATCTTTCAGAAAGTCAATGTAGGGCCCTGGGGGTCTCCACACTGTAGCCAGAGCTTTTTCTTATACTGAAAGTGTAACATTTAGCACAAGAACATCAAATGAATTAATGTGTTCAGTTCTCTGAGTAACATTAAGGATATCTCTATAGATTGTTGCAACACCGCCGCCATGACTAATCAGATGAGGCTCATGCTTATAACAGTAGCCTGGTGGAGTAGACTCATTAAGACCAAAATAATCATTTGGCAGACTACACCAAAGCTATTATCTGTGATCAGTTAATTTACAATAACTGCTTTAGGTGTGAGCGATCTCATGGAGCCCAAGCTTTAGAAATTGTTGTTGTCCATCTGTTTTAGGGGTGGCCAACTTCAGTCCTGCAGGGAAAAATAGGACAATTTTGTTGGATAAGTTAAGGCAGTAAACTCAAGTATAGTCTGTGCACACATTTTAACCAAAGCTCAGCTTCTCTACATGATACCACATTCACCTATTAATGACAATCAAGAAATAAACAGCTGCTAATGCCAGTTCTCCTTCAAAAGTTCTCCTACATCTGGTAATGTATGCTACACTACAGTTCCCTTTTAAAAATTAGTACCACGGTTAGCACACTGTGAGGCAACTGTTGAAAAGTGAGGCACGTCCTGATATTGCTGAGTTAGATGCGTTCCTGGGTCAAAATATTTAGTTGATCCTGGAACAACATTTAAGTCTGAAAATTTTGTCTTAACCCTATTCCTACTCCTAAACCTAACCCTACCTATAAGTTATCCCAAAAATCAGAGGGAAATGATAGATGAATAACACTGATGTAGAAGCACCAATTCATGATTTTAAGCCTAAACTTGACATAATCTGTAAACTTGTCCCTCAAATCTGATTAGTTGATTTGAACGTTCCAGGATCAACAAAAATGTTGACCCAGGAATATGTTGAACTCAGCAAAATCAGGTTATGCAAAAGTGAGACCCAGGAGCCAATAAAACAAGCTATCTGGTACTGGAATGAGGTGTTTAAACTATCTGTTAAAGATTAGGAGTTAAGCTATTGGTTTAACAAGGCCATGAAACACTATCAGTTGAAGCCACAGAACAGACTTAAATACTACAATATAAAAAATAATACAAAAATGAATTAGGAATAATGGGTGTACAGTACAGTTAAAAATGGAACGTTTCATTTATTTCAGCAGGTGGTCATGTTGTGATTGTGGGCTCATATCTGCACCTAAACCCTGACTCAAAATGGCCTTCACCTCTAAACTGTGATTATTCAAGCAGAAGTTAAAAATCTCCAAACCAGAAGACTTCATCAAAACGGGTTGTGACATCAGAGGTGGTGGAGCGGTAAGGGTTGGTTTCAGGAGGTTTTCTAGGAAGAGCCAAAGCTTCAATGATCTTGTTATAGTCCATGATCTTCTCATATACCTTAGAATCTCTAGAGGTGAAATGGGTTGTAATAAAGAGGAAGTATGACCTCCAAAAAAAGTGAAGCCAATACCCACAGCTCCTTTAATCTTAGAGGGGTTATGATCTGTGTTGTTTTATTGTTTTATAATGTTTCCTGGGGTGCACTTATAATGTTTGTATGATTTTGACATCAAAAATGGTCATAATTTAGAAACAAAAGGCATTTGATTTACTGACACACAGACAAAGATCATCTGACTGTACATGAATCATTAATATCAGATCAGGCATTAGAATGAACACAGTTACTGACATGTTGTTGCATTACTGTCGAGTCCATATCATAAAAGTCTGTTTGCACCGAAATGCGATTGATTTACCAAAGAATCCACAGTGAAATGAACCGAATACAAATAAATAAAGCTCAACTGAGACATTCACATTGATGAAAATAAATAACCATATTCTTGCATTAGGATCCTTTGAAAGGTAATGTTATTTTAGTCCTGTATCGCTCTTCTCTCCTCGTCATCTCACTAATACACCAGTGGGCGGAGCTAAAGCTGTAATGATGAAGTAGGCGTTGATTTCTTCTGTGGAGGCGGAGTTTCACCATCTATAGACACATTCCAGGATCAGTCGTTCTCTGGGTCAATAAAAGCTTTTATTGGAATAACAAGGAAGTTTTCAGTTCTGAATCTTACAGGATATTCTTATAGTATGATGACCTCTTATATATCAAAAGCTCAAGGAAAAGTTGATTTCTCAAATCATGACCCCTTTAATCTTAGATATAACTCTGGTTGTGACTTGTTGCATGTTCCACCTCAGAGCAGAACTAAATGAAGTCTCTTCTGACAAATATAGTAAAATAGAGAACTCCATGTGTTTCCTGCAGGCGGATCTCTGACACCCTCCTTCATACAATCAAAATTAGAGGGCGTCTACCGCAACCGCTCCATTTTTTAAACTGTGGCAAGAGAGACTGAAAGAAGTGATCATGAAGGCAGAGAATCAGATTTAGCCCAAATTCAGTTGAGGCATAAACAACCCTAATTTCACAAATAATTTATGGTGCAATTTTAAACTTTCCACATAAAGTGCTAAAATTCTCACATAAGCATGACTTTTCATGTGTATCTGCATGAATGATGACAAAATATATATTTATTCCATTGGTCACAACATTTAAATGTGAATCTTCATGTGGGAATTAAGGGTTGCTTTATGTCCGAAACTCTTTCCACACTGAGCACATGTAAACGGCTTCTCTCCAGTGTGGATGTTCTCGTGTTTTTTAAGGTTTCCTTTATGAGTGAAACAACTTCCGCAGTGCTGGCAGGTGAACGGCTTCTCTCCAGTGTGAACTCTTATGTGTTTCTTAAGGTTTCCCTTTTCAGTGAAGCTCTTGGCACACTGAGGGCATATGTACGGCTTTTCTCCAGTGTGAATTCTCATGTGGGCAATAAAAGTTGGTTTGTGTGTAAAACTCCTTCCACACTGAGGGCAAGTGTAAGGCTTCTCTCCAGTATGAATTCTCATGTGGCTTTCAAGGCTTCCTTTCCGAATGAAACCATTTCCACAGAGTTTGCAGACGAAAGGTTTCTCTCCAGTATGAATTCTCATGTGGCTTTTAAGGCATCCTTTTCGAATGAATCTGCTTCCACACAGTTTGCAGGTGAAAGGTTTCTCTCCGGAGTGAATTCGGATGTGCCTGTTAAGGATCACTTTTTGAGTGAAACTCATTCCACATTGAGGGCATGTGTAAGGCCTCTCTCCAGTGTGGATTCTCATGTGAGAATTAAGGTTTGCTTTTCTGTTGAACCTTTTTCCACAATGTTGGCAGGTGAAATAAATTATATTCGTGGCCTTTTGAGCTCTTTCTCGTGAAGTCTTTTCAGTTTGTAAGCAACTAAATGATTTTTCTCCAGTAATAAAATCATGATGTTCCTCATACTGATCTTTCATTTCATTCAGTTCTTGACTCTCCTCTTTCAGTGCCATCAGGTCTAAGGCAAAAAAAGACAAATACTAGTTAACCCCAGTTTAATGGCATAAAGCAACAAACATAAAAAAACAACATAAATATTTAAACCAACAACGTGTATGTTAGATGATCTCTTACTCCATTTACCCAATGAATTTTACCATGAAATTAAAGAAACATCAAAGATTGTTGAACAAATAAATATTATGTACATTGAAGGAAGTTTGTCATCTGACCAATCTGAAGGATTTGAGAGATATCAGCTAACTCTTCTGTATTATCAACAAGTGTTATAAAATAAATGTTATTAACAAAAATATAGTTTTCTACAACTCTGCAATTCTGGACAGTGGATCTCGGGGGTCAGAGTTTAGCTCCAACCCTAATCAAACACACCTGAACAAGCTAATCAAGATCTCCGAGATTACTATTGATCCATGTTAGAGCTAAACTCTGCAGGAAAGTGGATCTGAATGGACCAGAGCTGATGAAAATGTAGAGACGTCTCATCAAACACAAGTATGGAGTGCCACAAGGCTCAGTATTAGGTCCTCTGCTTTTCTCCTTGTACTTCCCCTGAGAGACACTATTTCACTCTTATGCTAATGATATATTTTTTTTATATTTCCTCACATCCTGACAAAAGTTCTCAACTCTCTAAGATAGCAGAGTGTATTAGTGATATAAAAAATGGGATAACTAGTACTTTACTGCAATTAAATTCTGCCAAAGCAGAAGTACTAATTATTGTGTCATTATCTTACGCAGGTGACGCAGTAACACAGTGAAGCTTCCGTGTTTACATCTGAATCCCGGCTCAGTATTGGCTAAAGCTGATCACGTGATCAGCATGACGCATGCGTGTGACGCAGGAGCTGACCAATAAAGTGTTGATTATATTGCTGTCTATGGATGAATCTTAAACCTCTCAAGATGAATGAAAGTCTTACGGGTGTGAGAGAGTTATTAACTCTCATGTTGTTTTTAATTTTGAGTGAACAAACTCTTTCAGGACATGTTGTTGATGATCTCTGCCTAATTTTGTGTCAAATCGTTTAAAAGATATTGCAATTTATGACAAATTAAAAATGGCGAACCGATAGTTCGTCTGATCCTGGCAACATCAGTATCAATAGATTCGGCATGACAAAGTATCCACAGACATCAAGATCATGATTTTCTGACAAATTGTTCAAAAGTTATGAGTAAAAAGAACCATTTTTCAGATCTCAACACTTGTAGGTGGTGCTGTTCCCGAATCTTGCCTCAGATCATGGCATTTTTTGGGTGAACTATATCTTATAAACAGAGTTGGGGAAAGTTACTTTTAAAAGTAATGCATTACAATATTGCATTACTCCCTAAAAAAGTAACTAATTGCATTACTTCTTTACTTCTTATGAAAAGTAATGCGTTACTTTACTTTTGCGTTACTTTTTCTCACCGGGGCTGGGCTTGTTTGTTTTTTAATAACAACAAAAAGTTCTATTTTTGGCAAAAAAGGCCCTTACACAACAAAAGTAAAATGAATAAGCCTCAGGCTGAAGGAAATGCATATTGACTCCTGTACAGTAGAGGGCGCAGCTCAAACAAACCTTTCAGCTGTGCTTCCATTCTGGATTAAAGAAGAACAGGAGGAGGAAGTTCTAGTTCTTATTTCTAAATCTAAAGTATTTTTTGCTTATTAGTTTGGTTGAATTAGGTATATTGAAGGTCAGCAGCAAAGACATTGGATAATAATTGAGATTAAATACATAAAGTATATTTGTGTAATTTAATATAGTTTATTATTACAGATTTGCAGAATTCTGAGATTGCATTTCACTGTTTTTATTCATTTTGAAGAATACTGAATGTTTTTGTGCAAGTGAGATGAGTAAATGCATGTTCACATTTAGTCTAGAACTACAATAATTATCATGTTCACAAAGCGCACACTTTATTTCTCTCAACATGGGGACAGGAGATCTGTCAGTCAATAAATGTGAAAAAGTAACTTGCGTTACTCATTTGAAAAAGTAACTTAGATATTTAGTTGTAAATTGAAAAAGTAATGCGTTAATTTACTAGTTACTTGAAAAAGTAAGCTGATTACGTAACAAGTTGCTTGTAATGCGTTACCCCCAACACTGCTTATAAATACAGTAAGCAGAGTCTTAGATAAAACTACATCGTGATTCATTGTTCACATCACAGCAACACACAGATATGCATTTTTATATCTTGATATCGGTAAGACAATATGTGACCCGTGCTGGCAAAATGAGTCGCAATGAGCAAATTTTCAAAAAGGAAAAGAGAGAAAGCTGCAGGAGGGAAGACAGGGTACTGCTGAGTTAAGCTGCGAGAATGAAACCAACCTGTTTTTTCTTCAGTCTCTTCATGCTTCACTTTGAATGCTGCTTCAATCCTCACATCTTCTCTCTCCTCTTTAATCAACGCCATCTTAAACGTACATCACGTGGATCTCAGTTCTTCTCCAGGAGTTTTTCTGTGTGTTTGGACTCTGTCATATTTAAGATCAGAATAATTATCAGAAAGCAAAATAAATCCAAACTAAATCTCAGGTTTGCGTCTCGATCAGTGCCCCAGTTCATTAATCGGCGCACTGAGAGTTAATGGACTTAAATAGCTTAGTTTAGTCAAAAAACACTCAAAACTAGCACTACAAATTAATACAAGAACACAAATTATTTATATAGGCACTTTTTATTTACTAATGGTATTTATTTATTTATTTATTTGTAGCTAACATTTAATAGATTACATTTTCATGAAAACATTTGCAGTTGTTTGTGTTCCCGTTGCATTTGCACAGTTTTGACCAGCAGGTGTCGTTAGCGTGCGGCGATTCGAATCACTGAATCATTTTGCGAAGCATTTGGTTCAACTGACTCGGAGTTTCGAAAAGCTCAGTTTCTCCATCACTGCTTGGTGCCAGTGACCGAATTTATTAGGATAAATTTATACTCGAAAAAGAGAGCGAAATGAGACGCACCTTTTTCTGTTACTCATGTATGGATGTCATGATTCACGAAAAATAACGTTCACAAATGTTAAATAACGCATTATAATGTTACATTCAATTTTAATTTATTTATTTTACATAGCTTGTAAACGATTAAATTGATCGAACAGTTTGATTGATTTAAACACTTTAAATGCGTAAAACCACAAACCTTTCTTCAGGTTAAACACAACAGACGCAGAAGTGCGGCGCTGCTTTATGACGTCACATCGCCAGACCAAAAATAAAAGCCCCGTTCACACATTACTGTCACAAACGGTACATTGTTTGGGTGCAGAAACCATTTATACCAGATATTATATTATTAAAATGCAAATAGTAACAAATGTGGGTTGCAAGTTAAAAACACATACTGAAAAGAGTTTATGACATCATAAGCAGTGTTCATATTATGTGCCACTTTGGAGTGGGTGATATGACGTAAATAAAGATTCTTTCAGTTATTCAAGAAAATGTATTTTACAGTAACTATATCACAACATAGTTATTTTTGCTATATTATTTATACAAAAAAAGCAAAGGACAAAAAATAGAAAAAATACAATAGAAGACAAAGTTTTTTTAGGTGTAGTAGGTGTAAGTAAGAAATACTGACAGAGGTCATAATCAATGGGATTCTTTCTTTCAGGAAATGGTGAGAAATGAGGGATTTGAAATGTTGTAAAAGTGATGCGGAGATGATGGCGTTTTTATTGCTCAACAGGTGAGTAAAGCATTTTATTGAACAGTTAAATTTCCATATTTAGCTCTGTAACAGTTCATTGTAAATCATTATCTATTGTAAAGGGTCATTTTATTATAGTTGTTGTAGCGCTGTGCTGGAATTTATTTTCAAGGAAGTACAGTGTTTATTAGTGGGTAAAGCTACAGTAACGTCTTCAGCTAGTCAGCCTGAGGTCCTTTCCATCTAAACTTGTTGTATCTTAAGCTTAGTAGTGAACGTTTTATGAGCAGTAGGATAAACATATTCATCCACTCAGTCACGCAGAGCTAAAGCACAAACAAAACAATGTTCTTCCACAAAATGCATGCATTTGGGACCAGGCGACACCGATGGGTCCTGGAGGCAGAGGGACCGGGCGATACCGATGGATCAGATGGGACCAGGCGACACCGATGGGTCCTGGAGGCTGAGTTGAAGCCACAGCAACAAGCAACAGAGGTGGAGCCAGGGTGCCTAAGGACCAAGATAGAACTGGAGGGAAGACGAAACCAGACAGAGCCAAAGGGGTGGAGAGACGGAGGGCACTGTACGGCTCGTAAGTCAGTGGCACAGACAAGTAGATGTCTGATCAAGTTGGAGCTGGAGGGACAAGGCTGTTAGGATGATGGTATCTGGTGGAGTCAAGGGAGAAGCCAAGGCAGAGCCGATAGGTCGACAGGCTGAGGTGGAGTGACGGGATCAGCAGCTGGAGGCGGAGCCGAGGAATTCTCTTTACTGGGCAGAGCCGGAGATCTGAAGTCAAGTCAAGTCACCCTTTTTTTTTATTTATATAGCGCTTTTTACAATGCAGATTGTGTCAAAGCAGCTTTACATTGATAATTGGTATATCATTTTTCCTTTTAAAGAATAGTGGCAATGCAGGCAGATCAAAAGCACTGTTGAATAAATGTCATGGATACTGTTGAATATCAAATGTCAAGTCAAGTCAAATTAAATTAAATTAGGGCTGCACGATTAATCGTATTTTATCACGATAACAATATCTGCTTCTCTCGATTGATTTTAAATAATCATCACGATATTGGCCCGCTCTATGAAAATGAACATAATTTGGAAATATTGGAAGTAATATTAGGAATTTCGGTGTTTTATCTTTTGAAGCTCCTAAAAAAGTTTTACCAGTTTTCATAATGTTGATCAGCTAGAAATTATTTTTCTTTGCTTTACGAATTTGCGGGGCAATTTGAATCTGGTTTGTCTTATTGCAAACGAATTGTGTTGCTTTAAAATCTAATGTGAATACATATTACAAAGCGCTCACCAAAACCTGAAGACCTGAGGTAAATTGACACCATGCAGAGGTGTCAGAGTAGGGGTGAGAGGCTGAAGGGAACCAGTGGAGGCAGGGCTGAGGAACTGGCTGACTTTGGAAGAAGGAGTTTGGGTGGGAACTCTGGAGACACAGGAGACTTTGAGCTGGACAAGACTAGCGGGGATGGGAGAAATGGGTGAAATAACCTCCTCCAGTTCCTCTATAAAATTTCCAGAACTCATCCACAGCATGGGTGGGGCTACCCTCCATGCCCTTGAACTCCACAAGCAACTCCACAGGAACGGATGATGTAGCCGCCTCACATACCAGGTCAGACTGTCCGTTGGGCTCGGGCTCCTGGGCGAAGTGTGGCATAGCCATCGGCTCTGGTGCTTTCTCTGAGGCAGACTCGGTCTCTGTGTCTGCAGTGAGCTCAGGCATGAAGTCCTTGTGCATGAAGTGTGGCCAATTGGCTGGGCGTTGGGAATAGAGTTGAGTCCACTGGAGGATTATGGGCGGCTGTAGCTGGAATGGGCATGCCGTTTGTGGAGTGGGCATTCTCCTCAACCTCCTCTTCTGTAAGGAGAGATCCAGTCATCCACAGTGCATATTCGGTGTATTAAAGCAAAGAGCTCCTGGAATTTCCCACAGGCAATTGGGGCCTTTGCACTGGAGGAACCTTTTATAGTTCCTATAGTTTATGGCCAAGTACCTGCTTTTTGGTGTGCTTGCACTGCAGGAACTGGGAATGATTTTAGTTCTAGGAACGCTTTTTGAGGGAACTAAATTAGCTCCTACTCCCCATTTTAGGAACTCCCAGTGACGTAAGTGTATGCTGATTGGCTGAATGCACGTGAAACACCAGCAACCGCCATTTTTTAAAAAGCTGTGTACACACACACAGATTATAGCCTTCATATTTATTCCACAAACTAACTCTTCAAACTTGGAAAACTGTGATAGATGGAAATCCCAACCTTTATGCTAAAGAGAAAATCCAACGCATCTTTGAGGGGACCAAGCGAAACGTGATTATATATTTCTGCCAACATGTCCTCCAACCAATACGCCCATATAGGTTGTTTGTCACTTCCCTGAAATACGACCCATAGGAGCATTTACTAAAGTTGCGCCCCTATCGACAACAGGACGCTTTCATTTTAATTCATTGTTCCCTTTTATCTGCTTCATATTTCAGGTTTCGCGTAGCTCAATTGGTAGAGCATTGCAATATACAACAATATGCTATCATGTGATTATGCGATTGTGTGTTCGATCCCAGGAATATTTAGTTCTCGGGGGCTAGTTCCTAGAACTAAGTTCCTAGAACTACCTGGTGCAAAATGGGCTAATGTGGCCTCATTCCAGCAAACTTGGTGGCACAGTTCAAGGAAGTCCTCCACATAATTCTCCAGGGAATGTCCCCATTAATAGCTGGTCCTCAGGGCTTTTTCTTGCTGCTAGATCCATATTTAGAAGGTCTTGTGATCTGTCACGGTGTGGTCAGGCAAGGATCTAATTGCAGCACTTTAATAATAGGAAAAAACAAAGAATTCACAATAAAGATGATCATTAGAAAACACATGGCAGCATAGGCAACACAAGACAAATAATTAAAATTGAAGACTATAAATACACAGAGGAAACAAATGAAATGTAGGTGAAACAAATCAGTAAACATGGAAACAAACGGGCACTCGTTAGGAAACTAGGTTAATTAACAATGACAAAGAGCACAAGAAAACAGAAAGGGAACAGACCCAAAACAGAATATACATGTTACAACACTACAATAACAACTGAATGACTATGTTTTCCATCAACACAAACAAAGCTTGAGAAAAGCACAGATCCACACTGACACACTGATCTTACGGTCTATATGAGGATATCACACATTTATTCTGACATGTTATTTCAGTGACAGAAGTTCAGCTGTTGTATTAATGTAATCAAGAGAAAATAGGAAACTCTATAACATCTCACATTACTGATTCATAATTCAGCTCAAAGTATTATCGGTAGAATCTCTCTGATGATCTAGGATAATAAACATTAAACCCAGGATAGAGAGGCTGAGTGAATGTGGCCTGGACTGTGTCAATGAGGCTCATTTTGTCATAGACGCTGTAGAAGGAAAGAGTTCCTGCACTGTGGTCCACATTCACTCCTATTCTACAGCTGGACACTACAGGGAGCTCAGAATCTGTGATATTATGAATGAATGAGTAACTGGAAGGGGAGCAGGTCAAACTCCAGGACTGATCATTACATCCAAATATACACTCATAACCTCCCCCCTTCCCGCTGATGCTCTTATATAAAATTGATATAGACACATTATTCCCACTCCAGTAACAGCATCCACACATACTCCCTCTACACAACACTTAACAATATCCATCAAATCTGTCTGGATTACTCTGTTCCTATTAGACAGTTGGAGGCTTTCATTCACTGTGATCCAGGATTTGGATCCAGAGTGAGCTGATGGGAATCTGATGGAGATAAAACACATCAGACTCAGGAATTATAAAACTGTTAGATTATTTCTCTATTCTCCAGTGCCACCAGAATATGCTCAGTCCTTTCAGGAATGACTTTCAAGCTGAGGGAAGAATGTTAAATTTTTTCCTTGTACAATAAGAATATACATTACATCATATAGGAATCTAATACAATACTAAAGACGAAAACAATACTTTACATTGCTCAGATGTCCTGGAAGCAGATTCCTTTAGCTGGACAAATCCAGATCTCCTATGTGGGCTGGTTTTCAAGAACCATATATACATATCCAAATAATAAAAACAGATGTTCTGAAACAATAACAAATTCTTTTCCCCATCTCCATCTTTCTCTTGCTCCCCAAGGTTAACGAGTACATGCAGGGAGAGAGAGGGGGCTAAGATCCCGTTTTCTATCAATTTTACTTCCCTTTCCTGTAATTCTTGAGCAATTTTGGTCATATACTTTAAACCTTCATCAATCAAATGTCTATTAACATTGTTGTCAGGCATGAATGTGCAGCAAGATGTTCCTACTATAACACACACTCCTCCTCTCACCGCAGTCAGTTGATCCAGAACCAGTCTGTTTTGCAGAGTAGTTAGGCGGAGTCCTCTCCGTTCCTCTTTGATAGCCGCTAGAGTGTGTTTGGTGGTGTTAATGAACATAATAAGTTCATATCTTGTAAATTATATTTGCAGGCTGTTGACGCCTATTGCTGGAAATATGCCTTCAAAGAACCTTTTGGTACCAGTCCAATGTTTCTTTTGGCACTGGGTTGTTCTGCCTAGATGCTAATTGAACTGCGGCTGGAGATGAAGCAGTTTTTTCCTTTGTTTTGTCATATTGTTATGGCTTTGTGGTTGGATAATCATGGAGTGCTCTTCCAAACTTACCAACGGACATCTTCCACTCCAGTATATGGGGACAGATGTGTAAACAGTGTGTCCATACAGCCAATACCAGTCTTTAATGACCCTAGTTCCAATATGGCTTGGGGCATACATGTGACAACTTTGGCTTTCTTAAATGCACAGTGTGGTGTGCATCTATTCCTTGTGATGTGATTACTCCCATTATATGTAAGCACAGTGAAGTGGTAACAGCAGGGAATTATTTTTATTTGGCAGTGCCAATACGTTTGATTGCATTTATTGCTGGGGATTTCACCTAGCTTGAATGCTCGATCTTTTCTTTCCACACAAAATTATTCTGGGATTGAACCTATAGTTGTCACTCTGGCCCATTTCCCGGTTGTTTTATAGGCTGCTAGCATTCCAACCACGCTAAGAAATACAGGGCACTCCCATTCCTCTTCCAAGGCTGGGGGCCCAACCACTACAAGTGGTCCGGAAGCACTATGTGGCATTTTCGTGCAAACATTGCAGGCGCCTTTCTTGCCTTCTGACTTTGCAGTATAATTGGCTAGTCACCAGCACATGTTTGCTGCTTAAGCGGGTGGTGCTTCTTCATGATCTAACCTAATCTAAATTCCATTACCCGTGCTGACAAGGGCTTGCGAGCAGGTAAGCAGGCTTATCAGCATAGCCAGGCATATTGTTAATTTAGAGGCCATGGCCTAATAGGTTTAGCAATAATTGTTGCTTTCTCTTTTGTCTCTGTATACACATCTTTTTGTCCTCAGTTGGCTCCCCCCTGCTCATTGGATTCAGAACAGTGATGGAACTTCTTGTTCAGCTCCTCCACCACTATACTTTCCCCTCCGAGCCAGTTTGAGCTTCCCCTATGGCTGGAGCCGCCTTCAGTCCAGTGGCATGAATCCACTGTGGCTGGAAGTGAGTCCGCACTCCTGTCCTTGTCACAGCGATGACAGTGGCAGGCCCAAGATACCTAGGCTCCCCAAGCTTTGTGGGCTTAAAGCACTTTATCAAAACCTGTTGGCCTGGAACAATAGGATGAGTTGGCTTTTCTGCATGAAATAGGAAAAGAAAGAGAAACATTAATGCCATTCAGTGTTTTGACTAGGGAATCCACATACTCTGCGATGATCACCTCTGTGTCACTTGTGGAAAAAATAGCCTGTGCAACATTTGACCCATGGGGTTGGGAAAGGTCTACCCATAATAATTTCACATGGAGACATCTTTGTTGTTGAGGATGGGGGCATTCTCACTGCAGATGATTTGGAATGTTAAAATGCCAAATAATATAATTATAATATCAATTAGCTAGCAATTGTGTGACTTTTTAGGCGAATGGTGTTCACATTCTATGACCGCTGGTATACCAAAACACAGTATAATTTCATTTAGCAAGCACCACTTCTACCGTCTACACATTTTCTTTACCACACGGAAAGGCCTCCGGCAATTTAGAAAATTGATAGACTATCACGTCACGTACAGGATACAGCAGAGAATCGTGGCTAATTGCCTTTTGTTTGTTTGTTCATTCACACACCAGGCAAGGATCCAACAAAGAATTCTTTCTGACATTTGCTATGCAATATGATTGAAGCAGTAAGTATACTTCGTACATCCTTGCAAAATACTTCATTTGACTCTTACGTGTACACAGGTGATCGATTACCTCTCCCTGGCCTTCAGGGGTCCGCAAGGAGCAGTTAAGCAGTTCTTACGGTGTGACAAATGACACAGAAGAAGAACAACAACAACAATGGAGGAGAAGGACATGCTGCTTTGCTTGTTGTTGTATAAATCATGCACATGATTTATAAATCGAGGGAACAAAATAGTAAATTGTGTGCATGTTTTAGTATATCGAGGGAACGAATTAGTAAATCGTGCACACGATTTAGCCTACTATTTTTTTCCTGCATGTCATGTCCAGGGCTTTGTAGATTGGGAAGCTGGACCGGACCGTGTGTAAGCTTTTTCCAGAGCCATATGGAAGTCTACAGCCGAGTCCGTCACTTTTCCATTGCAAACAAAATGGATTGATATCGCAAATTATTTTCGATGATCTGGAACTTCCCACTCTGTGTTTGTGCTATCAATGGGAACCATGTAAAAATCAGAGCGCCTCTGAACTCTGGCACTTTAACTAATGAGGGACACACTCAGTTGTGTTAATGGCAGCTTTTGACGCTCACTACTGTTTTACTATGGTAGAAATGTGAGCCTATGGTTGTCAAAGTGACAGTGGTGTCTTCAAAGAGAGCACCTTTGGATCCAGACTCCTGGAAGGCAAGCTAGGAATACCACCCCCGACCACTCTGCCAGGCACAAATGTCATGGCCCCCTACTGCACTGCAACTTGAAGCGTCCAATTCCTGGTCAGTATACTTCTAAATATTGATTGTGTAAATGTTTGGTTATATACACGTAACATGTTTTCATTCTCTTTAATCTTGTTTCACCCAGGCTCAAACCTGCACCTCAACGATCAAGTGTACAACTACCATCATTCATGGGCACGAAGATCCATCGAGAACACATTTGAGATCTTGGCTTCCCGGTGGAGAATCTTTGGCCGGCTAATTTACTGTAGTACAACAAACACTGTACACAGTCAAAGATTGCGTCACGCTGCACAATTTGTTAACCTGTACAGATGCTGCAAACCCTGGCAGTACCAAATACATTCCTGCCAATTATACAGACACCACAAACTTGAATGAAGATGTTCATCTGGGGGAGTAGAGAAGATTAGTTGAGGGAGACACTAATCTCCTGGATCTGAAGAACCTATCCATGGCCAAAGCAACAAGAACTGCTTTGCACGCAAGACACAACATGTACAGGTGTGAAGGGATTGTTACTTTCCTGACAGGGCACTACTTGGGCCTTTTCCCACTATGGAGTGGCATTTCCCTTGGAAAACAGTATGATTCAGAGTCCAAAAAACAACCTGAACCAATAACACAAGACTGAAAGAGAACCAGGGACACAAACAGCCAGAATGTTAGTTTTGGATTATAAAAAATTATATCCTACAAAGAAGAAATGGCAAGAGGGAATCATGAGAAGGGGTCTACTCAATGTCTTAAAATAAGTCAAGCTTTAAGTGAGCTATTATCCCTGGTCCCTCTTCAGCTTCTTTGAAACAGGCAGAGAGGGTGATGGGGAGGCAGTTGAACGCCATTCCAAGGGCTCTCAAGACAATGGGGATGGGGTGATAAAGGGGATGTGGACAGGGGAATGACCTCCATGTCACTGGAACATGGGCCCGGTGCAATGCACTCGAGGTTCAGTGTGATGAGAGGGTCGGTGTGATCACTGCACTTGTTCTGAAACAACAATATAAAAGATCAGAAATGCACTGTACCGCCAGCAAAACAACAGCCATAGCATGTTATATTTTAACTTAAAAGGTGGTACTAAGCTTAAAATTGAAAGGCAGTAAGAACCCTTTGAGCTGAATTTTTTTTTTACAATGCACTTAAAACAACACGTGAACTGAATGAGCTCTAATAAAAAGTAAAAAGCCAAACAATTTAAGAAGGGACACAACAAGCACAGAGGGCAACCAACCATGCGAGTGCCCAATTCCATCATACTTAGTGAGGTAGCCCAAAATGTTTTGAAACTGACACACTTAAAAAGTGTCTCTCAGTTGTATGGCACAGTAACTGGAAAAATGTGCAGTCAACAGTTTTTACACATTTCCGAAAAACAATTAAGCTTACTGACCACCTGGATAAGAATGAGGAAGACAATACAGATGCATTATCAGACCATGATTATCTGTGCAATGACATGGCTGAGGAAAATAATGAACTGAATTACTTCTTTGAAGAAATTCATTCACTTGACCAGCTTGTAGAGCCTTAGGATGACAGCAATGGTGGACCAGAGAATACAGGACAAAAGGAAAAAAGCCAATGGACATCAGCAACAACTGGTAGAAAAATATCGGCTAAGAAGCAGAACTAAATCTCAAAAGACTTGGACTCATAGTTTACAAACAGTTAAAAAAAAAACAAAAAAACATGTCCAATTGCAATTAAAGGATTAGTTCACTTTCAAATAAAAAATTCCTGATAATTTACTCACCCCCATGTCATCCAAGATGTTCATGTCTTTCTTTCTTCAGTCAAAGAGAAATGAAGGTTTTTAATGAAAACATTACAGGATTTTTCTCCATATAATGGACTTCACTGGGGTTCAACAGAATGAAGGTCCAAATGTCAGTTTCAGTGCAGGTTCAAAACGTTCTTAAATGCTCACCTTGAACTAGCTCTCTTCTTCTTCTTCTCTATTAGAATTCCGGCAGTGTAGACGCTGCTAAGTGTATTACTGCCCTCCACAGGTCAAAGTTTGAACTGATTGTTATATACTTGCACTAGCATATTGTATATGACAATTTAGTTCAAACTTTGACCTGTGGAGGGCAGTAATACACTTAGCAGTGTCTACATTGCTGGACTTCAAATAGAGAAGAAGAAGAGAGCTAGTTCAAGATGAGCATTTATGGTTAAAATGTATACAATTAAGGCCTTCTCAAACCGTTTGGCAAACCCATTTAATCTGCTGCCTATTACACGTCAAACTAAGATTACTGTAGAGACAGAAAGTAAGACTGTTAAGTTAGCACTTTTAAACATCTGCTCACTTAAAAATAAATCACTTCTAGTCAATGACTTTATAACCACAAACAACCTAGATTTTATGCTTCTAAATGAAACATGGCTTGAAGACAGCTGCAGTGCAACAATCCTGAATGAAACAGCCCCTCCTAACTTTACTTTTATGAGTGTCTGCAGAGCTGTTAGGAGAGGTGGAGGTGTAGCTGCTCTATTTAAAGATGTCTATCAATGCAAGCAAGTGTCATATGGTGATTACTTGTCTTTTGAATACTTGGGTATTGTGTTAAAAGGTGCTCCTCGCATTCTACTTATAGTTATTTACAGGCCTCCAAAATACTCTCCAGCATTTGTGGAGGACTTTACAGAACTGTTATCAGCAATTTCCTCAGAGTTTGACTGTTTTACTATTACTGGGGACTTTAACATCCACACAGAAAATGCAGAATCCAGTATGGCAAAAGAAATCATAACTGTTTTGAATACTTTTGATCTGACTCAACATGTACATGGACCCACACACAATCGTGAACACACTCTAGATCTAATTATTAGTAAGGGTCTAAACTAGGGATGCACCGATGCATCGGCTGAACATCGGAAACGGCCGATATTTGCCTCGTTAACTGCCATCGGCCATCGGGAAATAAAAATGACATTCACCGATGTCTGATGATTATGTGTGTCATGAACGCTGTGCTCAGGAGAAACTTTTTTCCCTCTTTTTATTTGGGCAGGGGGAGATACCGAGTCCTCAGTAATTTAAACAAAGAAGATGGCGGTCGTGTGGCAATATTTTACAGTTTCAGAGAAAGATCAGCGTTTTGCAGTTTGCAATACGTGTTCCGTTGAAATTTCAAGAGGGGGGGCTGTTAGAAAGTCATTTAACACAACAAATCTCATTGGACATTTGAAAAGCAGGCACGAGGCGGTGTACGGCGATTACCTGCAAGCTGACCAAAAACGGAAAAATGAAGCCGCCAAGAAAGCGCAAACCCCCGGTAACACTCAGACTTCAATTGACACGGCATTTGAGAAAGCCAAACAGCTGCCTCCAGACAGCGCCAAAGCGAAGCAAATAACAAAAAAGGTGATGGAGTTCATCGCTTTAGATGACCAGCCTTTCTCTGTAGTGGAGGACGTGGGTTTTCGGAGTCTGATTAAGTTTATGGAGCCACGCTATACGCTGCCGAGCCGGCGTCACTTTGCCGAGGTCTGTCTCCCCGAAATCCACAACATTGTGGCCACGCACATTCGTGAGCTACTGGCTTGCGACATCGCTGCAATCAGTTTCACCACAGATATATGGAGTTCAGATGTAAGCCCTGTGAGCATGCTTAGCCTCACGGCACAGTGGATTGATAAGGACTTCAATCTGGTGAAGGCAGTGTTGCACTCCCAGGAGTTCGCAGGTACCCACTCAGCATCTGCTATCTCGGAGGCATTTGAGAAAATGTTCCAGACGTGGAAAATCGACAAAACCAGAGTGCATGCTGTCGTGAGAGATAATGCTAGGAATATGACGAAAGCTATGATGGACAGTGGTCTGGCTAGTTTTGGCTGCATGGCTCACACACTGCAACTAGCAATTCATGATGGTGTTTTTAGCCAGCGCAGCCTCACGGATGTTGTGGCTATTTGCCGAAAAATCGTCGGCCACTTTAAACACTCACCCCTCGCATATTCACGTCTCCAGGCTGTGCAGATCCAGTTGGGAATGAAACCAAAAAGGCTACAGCAAGATGTTTCCACTCGCTGGAATAGTACATTTTATATAATGGAGAGCTTGCTGGAACAAAAGCGCGCACTTGCTACATATGCCGCAGACTACGACCTCCCGGCCACTCTCGGTGCGCACCAGTGGCAATTAATTGAAAACTTTATAACACTCCTCTCCCCGTTTGAACAATTGACGAGAGAAGTTAGCTCATCAGAAGCATCAGCTGCAGATGTCATCCCCTCTGTGACAGCCCTGAGACGTCTTCTGAGTAAGCAGGCTGACACAGACCACGGCGTTAAAACAACAAAGACCTCATTATTAGAGGCTGTAAATAGACGCTTCGATCAAATCCAGTACGATCCCATGTTCTGCATTGCCACCTATTTGGACCCCAGATACAAGGATCGTTACTTTGATGAGGATGTTAAACAACGCGCTCGAGAAATACTTGAGGCACACCTGTTGCCTGCTGCCGGTGCAGAGGATTGGACGCGCGATGGAGAGCGCGCACATGACACAGAGCGCAAGAGGCAACGATCCGACAGAGCAGGGCCCTCCCTGCATGATGTGTTTGAGGAGACTCTGGAAGAAAATGGACCAGAGAGGACAAGTACCTCTGTATCCCAACAACTGGGTATTTTCCTGGCAGAGACCACTATTCCCAGAGGTGAGAGCGCACTCTGTTATTGGAGAAATAACCACCTGCGTTTTCCCGAACTCGCACAAATGGCACGCAAATACCTTAGTGCGCCATGCACCAGCACCGAGAGTGAGCGGTTATTCAGCTCTGTGTCTCATGTCTTGGATGAAAAGAGAAATAGGCTTTGCTGTGACAAGGCAGAGATGCTTATCTTTGTAAAGAAAAACATGCATCTTATTAAGAAGTAGGCCAGAGATACAGCAGGTTACTTATGTGTCATTAATGATCAGAAGTGGAGGTACTGTTTTTGTTTTATAAGATGCCCCATGTTCCAGCCTGTAAGTTCTGAAACACTGTAATGTTTTATTCTGTATGAGAAAACACAAGTTGAAAGATAGCCCTATTTATGTTTGTATTTATGAATAACAATTTATTTTAATAGCATAATTTATTTATTTCACTTGTTTTTGCATTTACACTTGATGTATTTTTTTTTTATTTATCAGAAAAAAATGTTTTATTGGGCCATGAAAATAATCTCATTGAGTAAGTTTTTGTTTATCAGGCTAAAACCACTCAAATAATTTTGTTGGGCAATGTACTGAAACAATCTTTTCATTGATTAGTTAGCAGTCAAATGTTTTTGAATGTTATTTTTCAGAAAGGTAAAGAACTTGTCATAAATAAGGTTATAACTAATGTCAACCAAGTGACATTAAAGGTTGCTTTTGTTTCATAAATTGGTTTGATTGAATTTGTGCTTATTCTAGGATAGTGTGATCAAGAGCTGAAAGACTTGTAGGTTTCCGTGGCACAAAAGAAGAAATAAATAACAAAAAGAAAAAACATCGGCATCGGCCATCGGCCAAGATGTTATGTTAAACATCGGTATCGGTATCGGCCCAGAATTTCCCAATCGGTGCATCCCTAGTCTAAACATTTCATCCATTGTCATTAAGGATGTAGCGCTATTTGATCATTTCTGTATTTTCTTTGATATATTGATCTCTCCAACTGTTGAAGCTAGATCTGTCTCAGTCAAAAAGCTATGCTTAAATGACAATACAAAATACACAGTTTATGAAGGCTATATCTTTAACACCAAGCATATCTGCAGACTCTGTTGATTTTCTCCTTGATTCTTTTAACTCAAAAGTACAGAATGTTATCGATAACATTGCTCCTGTGAAAGTCAGGAAGAAAAGTGGCAGACAAAAAGCACCGTGGAGAAACTCAACAGCAGTGCAGAATATGAAAAGACAATGCAGAAAAGCTGAGCGCATGTGGCGTAAGACAAAACTCGAAATCCATTATAACATCTATAAAGATATTCTTCATGCTTTCAGTGTGGAACTAGGCAAAGCTAGACAGACCTTCTTCTCAAATATTATAAACAGAAACTTAAACAACACCTGCACTCTTTTTGCTACTGTAGAGAGACTAACAAACCCCCCCAAGTCAGATTCCCAGTGAAATGCTCTCAGACAGCAAATGCTGTGAGTTTGCTTCCTTCTTCTCTGAGAAAATTAATAATATCAGAAAGGCGATCAGCACATCCTTGAGCTGCACTGGGGTAAAACAGATCAGATCACAACCTCATAAAGCAGCTATTATGTCTGTTTTCGAAGCAATTGATGGTAAAATTTCGGAAGAAACAGTACAGCACCTTAAAACATCAACCTGCGCCCTTGACACACTTCACACATCTTTTTTCAAAAGCGTGTTTAACTGTTTAGAAGCAAATTTCCCTAAGAAGTGGTAAACGCCTCACTTCTCTCTGGGACTAATCCAAAATCCCTGAAAACTGCAGTTGTTAAGCCCCTCTTGAAAAGGAGCAATCTGGATAACACCATATTGAGCAACTACAGACCAATCTCAAATCTTCCTTTCATAGGCAAGATCATTGAAAAAGTTGTTTTCAATCAGCTGAACAAGTTCTTAAGCTTGAATGGATATTTTGACAACTTTCAATCTGGTTTCCGACCGCATCACAGCACAGAGACAGCACTCATAAAGATAATAAATGATATTCGCCTAAACACAGATACAGGTAAATTATCAGTGCTGGTTCTACTCAATCTCAGTGCTGCATTTGACACTGTCGATCACAACATACTTCTTGACAGGCTGGAAAACTGGGTTGGACTTTCTGGGATGGTCCTTAAATGGTTCAGGTCATACTTAAAAGGGAGAGGTTATTATGTGAGTATCGGTGACCATAAGTCTGAGTGGACATCCATGACATGCGGAGTCCCTCAAGGTTCAATACTTGCACTCCTCCTGTTCAACCTATATATGCTGCCACTGAGCCAAATAATGAGAAAGAACCAAATTGCATATCACAGCTATGCAGATGACACCCAGATTTACCTAGCCCTATCACCTAACGACTACAGCCCCATTGACTCCCTGTGCCAATGCATTGATGAAATTAAAAATTGGATGTGCCTAAACTTCCTTCAGTTAAACAAAGACAAAACTGAAATCATTGCGTTTGGAAACAAAGATGAAGTTCTCAAAGTGAACATGTACCTTCACTCTAGGGTTCAAACAATTAAAAATCAAGTCAGGAATCTTGGGGTGATTTTGGAGTCAGACCTGAGTTTCAGTAGCCATGTAAAGACAATAACTAAATCAGCATATTATCATCTTTAAAAATATTGCAAGAATTAGATGCTTTGTCTCCAGTCAAGAAACTTGTTCATGCTTTCATCACCAGCAGGGTGGATTATTGTAATGGGCTCCTCACTGGCCTTCCCAAAAAGACCATAAGACAGCTGCAGCTCGTACAGAACGCTGCTGCCAGGATTCTGAGCAGAACCAGAAAACATGAACACATCACACCAGTCCTCAGGTCCTTGCACTGGCTTCCAGTTGCATTTAGAATTGATTTTAAAGTACTGTTACTTGTTTATAAATCACTCAATGGCCTAGGACCTCAATACATTGCAGATATGCTCATAGAATATAAACCTAACAGATCACTCAGATCATCAGGATCAAGTCACTTAGAAATACCAAGGGTTCACTCAAAGCAAGGAGAGTCTGCTTTTAGCTGTTACGCCAGCCGCAGCTGGAACCAGCTTCCAGAAGAGATCAGGTGTGCTCCAACAGTAGCCCCATTCAAATCCAGACTCAAAACACATCTTTTTATCTATGCATTTGCTGATTGAGCACTGTGCTATGTCCGAACTGTTTGCACTTTATTTTATACGTATTATCTTTTTATTCTTTTAATTCCTTTTCCTGTTTTTATTTCATTTTTAATGTATTTTATATCTTTTATGTATCATCTTGTTATTCTGACTTTTAATGCATTTTAAATATTGCTGTCTGGTTGAAAGAGCTGGGAGAATTAGGAAGAAAGCATCAGTGATTAGGTTAAAATTTGGTAAAATTTAAATAAGGGGACAAACCATGGGGAAATTTGAGCTGTGGTGCATTGTTAAGATATCTCTGGATTACAGTCAGGACACTTTCCAAAGGGGAAATTCAAACTGCGTTGCATAGATATCTCTGGAAGGGGGAATAGGGCTGTGTGGCGCAGTTTGAGGTGTATTGGCAAAAGGGGAGATTGAAACCTTGTTTATCAGTTTGAAGTGCCTTAACAGGTAGCAGTCCTGTCGTGTGAAGAAGATCCATTCAGATCTGCTCTGATGGATAGATCCGTTTAGATCCACTCTGACGGACAACAACAACAACAAAACTCCCTAAGACTTCCTAGCTCATCCATCCAGATAGCAAAATTGTCTGTTTTTACTGTTATTTCTATTCCTTATTAGGGCCCGAGCACCGATGGTGTGAGGACCCTATTGGAATTGCTCAGCCAATTATTCTTCTTCTCCAAAAATGAATCGCATTTTTGAGGGCCTAAACGTTCTCAAAAACTCATGAAACTTTGCACACGCGTCAGAAGTGGTGAAAATTTACATCTGATATGGGTTTCAGAATTAGGTGTGGCAAAATGGCTCAATAGCGCCACCTACAAAATTTCAATTAAGCGCCCTTCGTGCTACGTTTCACATACAGTTATGAAATTCAGTAGACAGATGTAACAGCCCAATACCTACAAAAAAACCTGTGGGTGCAAAGTTTGTAAACCCAACAGGAAGTGAGATATTTTGAATTTTCTCTACAAAATTTTGGCAGTTTTTGCCATTTCCACATGTTGTACTTTAACGAACTCCTCCTAGAGCTTTAATCAGATCAACATCATATTTGGTCAGTCTAATCTAAAGGCCTTTGAGACGTTAAATTGCGAAGATCTAGAGTTTTCGATGAAGGGCTTGTCCGAGGCGGCCTGGCAAAGTTCGATGTTTCGCCATGAAACAGGAAGTTGTTGTAACTCGGGCATACAATGTCTGATCTGCCCCAAACTTCACATGTTTTATTAGAGTCCTGACCTGAAGACATCTATATGACAATTTTCAGTTACAGTCATAGCGCCACCTGGGGGCAACAGGAAATGACATGTTATACACTGTGATTAACTCCTCATAGAGATTAAACCAGATCAACATCATATATGGCCAGTCTAATCTTAAGGCCTTTGAGATGTTAAATTGCAAAGATCTTGAGTTTTCGTTGAAGGGCGTGTCCGTGGTGACCGTCAAAGTCTGATGTTTCGCCATGTAAGGTGAATCACTTTTTTGAGGGACGAAACATACTCAAAAACTCATGAAACTTTGCAGATGCGTCAGAAGTGGTGAAAATTTACGTCTGATATGGGCTTCAGAATTAAGTGTGGCAAAATGGCTCGATAGCGCCACCTAAAAAATTTCAACAAAGTGCCCCTGACACTACGTTTCACATACAGGTATGAAATTAGGTACACCAATCTAACAGCCCAATACCTACAAAAAAGTCTCTTGGAGTGAAATCTGAAAACCAACAGGAAGTGAGATATTTTGAATTTTCTTTGCAAAATTTGTGCAGTTTTTGCCATTTCCACATGTTGTACTTTAACGAACTCTTCCTAGAGCTTTAATCAGATCAACATCATATTTGGTCAGTATAATCTAAAGGCCTTTGAGACGTTAAATTGCGAAGATCTAGAGTTTTCGCTGAAGGGCGTGTCCGTGGCGGCCTGGCAAAGTTCGATGTTTCGCCATGAAACAGGAAGTTGTTGTAACTCGGGCATACAATGTCTGATCTGCCCCAAACTTCACATGTTTTATTAGAGTCCTGACCTGAAGACATCTTCATGACAATATTCAGTTACAGTCATAGCGCCACCTGGGGGCAACAGGAAATGACATGTTTTACACTGTGATTAACTCCTCCTAGAGCTTTAATCAGATCAACATCATATTTGGTCAGTCTAATCTAAAGGCCTTTGAGACGTTAAATTGCGAAGATCTAGAGTTTTCGATGAAGGGCGTGTCCGTGGCGGCCTGGCAAAGTCTGATGTTTCGCCATGAAACAGGAAGTTGTTGTAACTCGGGCATACAATGTCTGATCTGCCCCAAACTTCACATGTTTTATTAGAGTCCTGACCTGAGGACATCTTCATAACAATATTCAGTTACAATCATAGCGCCACCTGTAGTCAACAGGAAATGACATGTTTTACACTGTGATTAACTCCTCATAGAGATTTAACCAGATCAACATCAAATGTTATCATCTTAAGACCTTAGCAATGATAAATTTCAAAGATCTTGAGTTTTTGCTGAAGGGCGTGTCCGTGGTGACCGACAAAGTCTGATGTTTCGCCATGAACGATAAAGCTGTTGTAGCTGAGGCATACTATGTCTGATCTGCTCCAGACTTCACATGTGTGATAAGAGTCCTGGCCTAAAGACATCTATATGACAATATTCAGCTATCCATAGCGCCACCTGCTGGCAACAGGAAATGACATGTTTTATACTGTGATTAACTCCTCATAGAGATTTAACCAGATCAACATCAAATGTTGTCAGTCTAATCTCAAGACCTTAGCGATGATACATTTCAAAGATCTTGAGTTTTCGCTGAAGGGCGTGTCTGTGGCGGCCTGACAAAGTCTGATGTTTCGCCATGAAAGAGGAAGCTGCTGTAACTCAGGCATACAATGTCCGATCTGCTCCAAACTTCACATGTGTGATAAGAGTCCTGGCCTAAAGACATCTATATGACAATATTCAGCTATCCATAGCGCCACCTGCTGGCAACAGGAAATGGCATGCTTTACACTGTAACTCACTGCCAGATTCACATTTCATTATGCCACGAAGTATGAAACATGCTAGAAACACGTTAAATCATGCAACACTTGGCTGAGTGCTAATTTATGCGATTAACACCACTAAAGAAACAGGAAGTTGTTGTAACTCAGGCATACAATGTCCAGTCTGCTCCAAACTTCACATGTTCGATAAAAGTCCTGGGCTGAAGACATCAACATGGCAATATTCAGTTACGGTCAAAGCGCCATCTGTTGACAGCAGGAAGTGTGGCATTTCGAAATGACTTTGGCATAATTCTCCTGTATTCACTCGCTTACATGCATGTCGCCCACTGTTCACTGTTTTCCTGAGGCCAACAGGTGGTGGTGAGCCCGGGTGCGAGGGCCCTTTCATCGCTGCTTGCAGCTTTAATGTTATTATTGTTCTTTATGTAAAGCACTTTGAATTAACATTGTGTATGAAATGTGCTATACAAATAAAATTGCCTTGCCTTGCCTTGCATTGCTCTTGTTCTCCCAAGAGATGGTTTAAAGCAGTGGTCTCAAACTCAATTCCTGGAGGGCCACAGCTCTGCAGAGTTTTAAATGAGAGGCTTAATAACAGCCATCTTAAAAGTTTTTCGTACATATCCTAAAGACAAAGATTAATTAATAATATTAGGAAGATCTATGGGTGCTTCTCATTTCTTATTTGTGCATCCTTGTTTCCTTTCCTCGTGTCTCAGCTCCACCCCCCATAGGATATGAAGGGAGGAGGCAAGGAAAGAAAATGAGGACGGAGGAATCGAAGGTAAAGTTATTTGTATATTGGAATGTTCTTGATCACTTGAGCGTCACTTAAAAGTGTCATCAACAAGCTGGAGGATGTAGAAAATCAAGGAAACGAGGAAGCATCAATTTGAATCAAATGTTGAGAAGCACACTATGACTTCTGGAAGCATCTCTTTCAGTAGCTTAATCGGTATAAGGTCTAACATACATGTTGTTGATTTTGATGATTTACAAATTTAGGCAATTCTATAGCAAAAAGATTGGAATTATCCCTCAGGAGGTCTACAATTCACTGTCTGATGCGATACTGTCGTAGACAGTTGCATGGTTATAATTTACTCTCTGATAGTATCAATCTTGCAAGTAAAAAATTAATAAAGTCATTACTGCTATGTAACTTAATGAAGCTCTATTTCTTGTTAATTTATCCACTGTATCAAATAAATACATACGGTTGTGTTTGTTTTCTTATAATAGTTAAAATTACAAAGTAAGCAGATCTAGCAGTTTTATGGCCTTTCTGTAGGCATAAATACTGTCCTTCCACGCAATGCTAAATACCTAAAAGTTTGCTATAAATGCAAAAACTTTTTTTTGCAGGGGCAGTCTGCAGGCCTAATGGATAGAGAGTCGGATTTGTAACCCAAAGGTCATGGGTTCGAGTCTCAGGTCCGGCAGGGATTGTCGGTGAGGGGAGTGAATGTCCAGCGCTCTCCCCACCCTCAATACCACGACTGAGGTGAGACCCTTGAGCAAGGCATCGTACCCCCAACTGCTCCCCTGGCGCCGCAGCAATGGCTGCCCACTGCTCCGGGTGTGTGTGTTCACTGCTGTGTGTGTGCACTTGGATGGGTTAAATGCAGAGCACAAATTCTGAGTATGGGTCACCATACTTGGCCACATGTCACTTAACTCACTCACTCAAAAAGTTTTGTTTTCTACCAGCTGTGCTTCATTTTCTGATCTGCTCATTATAACATGGCTTTGGACTGCTCTCAATCTTCTTTAAGCACAAAGGAGCAACTGTGTCCAATGTGCTAGAAAAGAGAGTTGAGAGTTGATAGTTTCTGTTGCAACATTGAGTTTTTCTAAGCTGTCTGGTACGCTGAGGAGTTCAGGAATCAAGAAGATTATTTGTAAAGCAATCTTTAGTGGTAGAAGGGATAGTTCTACCATATTTGTAACAAGGAGTTGGTTTTGCAGCCTAGGCTAAATGGAGTTAGGGTAAGACTGGATAATGATCTGAGATGTCATCGCTCTGCTGCAGAATTTCAACAGCCTCAACATCAATTCCATGTGAAAATATTAAATCTAAAGTATGATTACAACAATAAGTGGATCCTAACACATGGGTGAGTAATTAATGACAGAATTTTCATTTTTGGGTGAACCCCTTCACTTCACTTTCTGTGCCTATCTCTTGTGGTGTCCCACAGGGATCTATTCTGGGCCCTCTTTCGTTTTCCCTCTGCATGCTTCCCTTAGGCTCCATCTTTGAGAAAAATACCATTAATTATCATTGCTACACTGACGATCTCGAGCTCAAGCAGAAATTAATTTATTAGATAATCACTTTAAACTTAGCAGAAATTGCAGTGTGCTGTTCTTTTGCATTTATTGATCTCTTTTAATGCCTTGACGAAGTCAAGTTGATCGTAGCTCCATTGGTGGCAATGGTTCTACGATCAATTTAGGCTTATGGAGCCCTGGATGGTAAATAATTTCCTACAACTGAATGAAATAAAACTTAAATGCTTCTGCTAGGTCATACTGTTACTCCCCACAAAATTTAGAGTCTAAATTGTTTTATTAAGAAAGTTTGGGTGAGCATGCTCAGATAATCTACTCATTCAGAGCGAGAGGAGGCTTATATATAGAGGCGACTTACCTCTGTTCCATGACAGATTTTCCAGCATCCCTCCTCCACCCAAACTCCTCACTTTCAATTCCCATCCCAGCCAGGGATGGGGATGGGGAATAGTGCTCCAGATTTGGGCCAAATTTCGAGCTCAGAGCCTTCTTCTCGGTCAGCATGCCAAATGCAAATATTTTATATTATATCTGATTATATGCAAGTGTGAACTCGTGAAATAAAGCTTGACTTGACTTCAGACATTGACCGCCAGGGAGTTTGAGTGTGACCCATAAGTAAGGAATACCAAACTGCCTGTCCGATGTAGGGATGCTGGAGACTATGTATGCTTTCAGTTGGTCCTAAATTTTATTATAAAATTCCAAAATGTCATGTAAAAATAAAATTGAAAGTGAACTTATTAATAAATCATGATTTCTATGTGAAAACATTTGTATACAGATTTTAGTAAATATGTGCATGTGAATGACAGTCACTTGTCGCCACCTTCTGGTGTAATTTAGCTTGAAGAAAGAGCTAATGTAAAATCCCCCTCACTAAAAACTTACTGAAAGCTTTTGATATACTGCGGTATTCTTTTGTGTTTTGCACATATGGTGTAGCCACACAGAACACAGAGACGTGTAGACAGAAAGCACAGCTTTATTGACTGCACTGGTCGACCACAGCCGAGCGCTGGCGATGATGGGACGGGAGCTGTTATTAAGGCATCACAAACAGCATGCACATACAGTCACATGAACATTATATTGCTCTAAAGACTGCTCAACATGGAAAATGTACAAAACGGAAAAATAGGTTTTTGCACTGATGAAAAATACTTTTGTCCTTCTATAAAGATTTCCAATACAAGAAAATAAATATAGCAAAAAAAAAAAAAAAAAAAAAAAACTAAAATAATTTAAAATAGCTCTTTTTTTTTTAATATGTTCAATAGTTCTCTCTGCTATAAACAAATGGCACAACATTCTTTGAAACAAAGAACATAGAAGGATAAACCCCTGCAACATTCATATCATCATATCGTAACCGTGTCGAGCGGAAGATGTCAATAGATTTACAGGACACAAGTGATTCTTAATAGACTACAGCCTGCTAGTGCTTTACCTCTCCTCTGCCTGATTTCATTAATTTAGGATTTCACTGAACAGTAAACAAGTCAGTGGAGAGAGTTCAGACTTCGATATGACAGCAAAAGCTGCTGTTGGACTTTCATGATGGGATTCTAAAGCGCTGCAGAAGTTCAGAGCATCACTGAACTGGCCCACATCTGAACGCAGCTTCGGTACAGACATGCACACAGGTTCAGCCAGAGGTAAACCACAACACTGAAGGATATTTGGATGAAGGGGGTATGTGAAAAAAATAAATAAAAGAGCCTTAATGTTCCTAAAAATTGGCTTCATTTTCTTTATGCAAAATATAATTTATTTCAGTGGATGAAATATGACTTTTCTTCAGCCATTTCTTTGAGATTCAACTATTTGCAATAAGGAGCCAATCATAGATTCCCTGTAACTTTACTCCATGGATGAGAGGGCAAGAACAAAGGTGTCCTCTCAGGCCGAACTGCCTGCTTTTTAAAAACAGACCACTCAAACCACAAGAAAAGGGGTGTGCGATGTGTCGTCTACGATGTTAATTGTTGTTTTAACAATGTGAGCTGACATTATGGAGTATATCACTCACTTTGAACAATCCAAACCCATCTTGAGAGAACTCTTTCACTGTGATGTAGCCTAGTAGAATGAAGCCAGAATGACCCCGAAATTAAATATGTAGGGGCAAAAAATGCTCTGTATAAGTTTTTGTCTTTTATATTTATATCACGATACAGTTAAGCAATGTCACATGAGCAAGTGTGCGGTTTTCCCAAATATCAGCACAACTGCAAATGTGATATTGATTTTATAAAATTCAACCGACAAGAATTTTATATTAAATGAGTTACATTTTAGACACATTATTGTCTGTTTTTGCTCTAATTCACTAACGACGACAGTTCTAAACAAAGCCAAAGCAGAACCGTTTTGAGTTTCTGAGCAATGAGTGAATGATTCAGTGACTCACTCATCTAGACAGTGACTTGCCACTACCTACTGGGGTTTTTAGTTTCATAATTAAAGTATTATTTCATTTTTAACATTTATACTAGGGCTGCACGATTTATCGCACGCAATTTGGCAAAAGCTGTGATTATTTTATGCGCAGCTTGTCAGAGCTGTACGGCTCTGTGATCAGTAGTAAATGCTATCGCTGTAGCTCAAACAGGAGATTGAAACGCTTTGATTGATTAAACATGACTGAAACGTTTTGATAATGAACACACGACTGCCTTATTCTGTGTAAGAAGCCACATCATCTCACAGAAGGATGCTCAACTGAAGTTATGAAGTGAGTTTGGAGTAAAAACATGTTATTAAATGTTGTCTTTTGTTGGACAAAATGTTAATAAATGCTTCTCATGTCTGGAAAGATGTTTTGACACGTTTTGTTTTTTCAAACACATTATAAGCGATTCAAACTTTCAGTGCTTTCAGATGGATTAGCATTTGGAGCCATAGCTCAGTGATAAGCCAAATCGTTTAAGTGCGATGTCAATGTTTTTTTTCTAATCGTCCGATTAATCGTGCAGCCCTTATTTATACTTCAAAATTTTTATTTTTAAACGTTATACTCATTGCTTTATTCATGCAACTGCAGTGTAAATTAATTCATGCCACCTCTAAACTGCATTGCACAGTCTGTGTAAATACATCTAATGCCACTTCAGATGCTGTTTAAATGTAAATTTTAATCGAAGAGTTCATTTCGGTGAAAAAGAATATGAAGAATGTGTTTACGTGAGTCAGGCCTAAATCAGCCAAGACAAAAACCAACTCAGCAAAACATCATCTAATTATTGTTAGCAGAAAATACAGAAACATTTTTTGTCAATATCGCACACCCCTTGTTGGTCTTGATGATTACCAGCAGCCAGCAGTTTTGAATCAAAGCCAGCAGTAAAGTCAAAAAACAACAAGTGCAAACACTAGTTCCCCTTTTATGTCGAAGTGTTTAGCTCACTAACAACATATCTGCCAACAAATACAAGTGTCAAGACCTACTCTGTCATTCTTGTCCTGTTACGATGTGGGAAGAAAATGATTGCACAGAAGCTGAACATTTACAGAGATTACGTAGAGTATATGTTATAGTTTTGGTACACGAACGGCAGCGAAGCATGATAAAGAAGCGTGAACTCTTGCAGGTGGCTGAAACTAGATCACTAAAGGCACAGTATTCAATGTCTGCGTTTGGTGCATACTGAACCAGAGAACGGCAAATGACCAGCATCTATGATTAGTCCCTATTAAAGCAGCTAAGATATATGAGATCTGTACAGGTCGCTGTCTGTGGTCTGTATGGATACAGCAGACAGCCGTCACGGTTTAAGCCAATGAAGAGTCAGAACGAGGAGTGAAGAAATTCAGTCGTCGTTCATCCACCGTGGAGACGTTCCAAACCCGTATGACTCTTCTATGGTACAGAGAATGACAAAGACTTGTTTATCAGAAGACTAGAATACAGCACACTGGAGATCTATGGTGGAATGGAAGGTTTTCAGTAAATAAAGACTTGGAATGTGGCGCATGGACTCCTGACTACTCTTTTGTCTGTCTTTTTTTTTGGACCCATTTACCTTCATTAAATGGAAAGGAACATTGATACGGGTTTGGAACGACATGAGACTGAATACATGGTGACAGAACTGTCCTTGTTGGGTGGACTAACCCTCTGTTGGGTGGACTAACCCTCTGTTGGGTGGACTAACCCTCTGTTGGGTGGACTAACCCTCTGTTAGGTGAACTAACCCTCTGTTGGGTGGACTAACCCTTAGTTGTTCCCTCAGGTCTGCAGAGAGAAAACACTCTCCGCTCATTGACACACATCACGTATGCGACATATCAGTTGATTTTGTCTCATAAACGAAACATTTCTGGACAGAGCATCAGACTTCCTGTGGCCCATCATGTGATCACTGATGAGAACGATGCTCGATTGATGATGCGATCCAGGAGTGTACAAGTGGACATCAGTGCAGGTCGGGATCTTCAGAAGATCCAGACTCAATGTTTACATCCACTTCGAAGTATATGCTGACTTACTTTTCTTTGGCATCATCATACAAAAGAAAGAAAGAAAAGAAACTCAGTGTTTCATCATCATTATACCGTGAGAAGATCCTCTCAACACACGTGAAGCTTTGCCAAAGAATGTACAGGTTTAAACTTTTCAGATGATTGCGATCACTTCTTCTCTTTAACCCTGAGATTAACACTGTGAGTTGATTCATTAGACGTCACAAATGTCAGTAAACAACTGAAGAACTGACTGACTGATGTTGGTTCAAGAAAAGCACTTTGCTAAAGCAGGATCGATTGTTGGCTGGATGCTGTTTTCTAGGCACCTAGAACATCTACGGCCTCGACACTTTCATACGAGCTTTTTGGACCAAGCAGGTTTTCATTTCTGATTGCCATCGTTGTATTAAAATGGTAAAACATGCTGATTATTAGCTTGATTTGGGGGGGCTACAGAAGGCACGCTTGAATGGAGAATGACAACAGTTCTTTCTGAAGAAATGGACCAAAACAAGTGGAAGAGAACGTTTGAATCTTGCAAAAAGATCCCAAAATCGAAAGAAAAAACACATTTAGATTTAACTGGGTCACACCATCACGAGTGGTCCGGTGGAGGTTGCCTGACCATTTGTAATTTATTTTGAGGGATTACCTCTACGTATTACCTCTAGTGTATTTTACTTGGTTTGACCACAGCTGCTGTCTTCACTATCTTGACTCAAGACGTTCCTAAAGCTCCTTGAAACAAAAACATATGTTTAGGGTATATTACAAAATACATTTTGCCCCCTATGAAGTGCATATGTGAATATTATGTAGATGTATTGTTTACATCAAATTCATGCTTTAATAGTAGCATAATTGCAACAGGTTTCATCAGTCCAGTCTGTCCATTTAATGGCTTGCAAACATAAATGTCTGCGTTTCATTTCAAAGGGCGTCTTCGACGATGTTTTTTCTGCGTACAGAACTGCAGTGACGAAACTGTGCTCCCAAATGATCTATCGTGCAACATGCAGAACATTTCAATTTTGAGAATTTTCACAATGCAACTCCTCTATTGGCTGTAAAAATTTGTAAAAAAAATAAAAAAAATAAAGCTGGTTAAAAAGCTACGGCTAATGGAAATCTGGAGGAAAATAAAAATGATCAAGCAACCATTTTTGGACCACTTGAGATAGATTGACCCAACTGTGCTCAGATCTGTCCACTGGTAGACACACACGTACACGCTCGTGATGCTGGTATGTCTAGACTCAAAGCGAATGAGGCGGTGGATTCGACAGGTACACGTGTGCTACATTCCCCAACGGCTATTTGTGCTTATTTGCGTCATATTTTCTCTGTAAATAATTTTAAAGTAGCCACATCCTCTGGAGACACACAACATACATGTTCATTCAAAACAAACACAACCTGAACAGACGTTATAATGCCCACGTCATTGTCCCTGCTCCAGGACAGATCCTATTGCTTCCCAAAAGGACACATCCGAAAGTGTTCATTTAGACTTTTTCTTGTTCCTTGCCGTTTTGTCAAGCACAAATGGTTATGGTTGCATAAATGTAGGCGACTGGCTAATATACTCTGACAGATAAAACAAGAAAAGAAGGTCTGGAGACGGATGTGTCAAGAGAGACCGAGTCTCCTACTGATGACAGAAACAGCACTAGGAGTGACACCAATAGTTTTAGGAGGCGAGCACGCTTCGCCGCACTACTTGCTCCTTCCCAGCATGCAGTTGGGGCAAGCGCAGCTTTCGGCTGGATGAGCGCAATTCACTGTCACTCTGTTCTGCATCAGAGAAATAGCCGTCTGTTTCAGTGTCCGGTGCAGATGTGCTGTTCCCAGTGCTGTTCTGTAGCGAGGCCTGGGTCGTTTCACTCTTAGACCGTGACTTGCCCTGTCTAGGTAGACGTAGGCGTAAGGCCATCTGCGAACGCTTGCCGCTCTCCGTATCCCCAGTGCCGCCATCCCAAGAGCCATGCTCCTCAGAAATGTGGCACGAGTCCATTTTGGAGATGGCTGGCTGCAGAGGGTCCGACCTGCCCTCGCCGCGGTTGTGATGGTGTTGGAGATGGCGCGTTCGCTCTCCTCGTTTGGGCCGCTGGTCCTCAGACCAAACCTTGCTTTTAACTGTGGATCCGATCCGTGGAAGTGAGACGGACTTCCTGCGGTTGCGTGGCCCACCCCTTGCCTTGCGGCCCAGCTGAGGTGTTTTCCAGGTGGACTTCATGGAGTGGTCCATCATCAGGCTGAGCAGGCTCTCCTCGCCCTGCAGGAGCTGGTCTGAGAGGAGGCTGGCGGACGGGTCGTCGCTCTCTCCGGATAGAGACCACTGGCTCAGCATGTTATCTGCTGTGATGTGAACGGACTGAGCCAGCCAGCTGTCAAACAGTGAGCCGTCCAATGGAAAGGATTTGGAGAAACCTGTGGAAGAGATGTTCATTAAACATTGACCTGTTGTGTCACTGCGACACAGCATGTTTAGGAGGAAAACAATGTTTCCTGAAACAGTATACTACACTAGCAATCACTTCAAAAGTATGAAAATGTTTTGGACAATATTGGCATGAATCCTTTTTAATTTGTGATAATTTTGCACTGATAAGGGACAACACAAACTACGAAATCATATTTTATTATATAAACAGTTTATATTAAACTTAAATTTTCAATTCCTCAAAATATCCACCATTAGCAGCTATCTGACCTAAACTGGGTTCTAATTGGTTCATTGTATTCTAAACTTAATTGGCAATCAATTGTTGAAGCTATTAAGGTGTGCTGACCCAAAAATCTTTTACAAACCTGGGCCAAGTTTAAACCAGTAACCAGCATATCAGCTGGCAAAGGGGCATGTCTGACTTTGACATGTATATATTGCCATTATTATGTACAGTGGGTACGGAAAGTATTCAGACCCCCTTAAATTTTTCACTCTTTGTTATATTGCAGGCATTTGCTAAAATCATTTAAGTTCATTTCCCCCCCCAATTAATGTACACACAGCACCCCATATTGACATAAAAACACAGAATTGTTGACATTTTTGCAGATTTATTAAAAAAGAAAAACTGAAATATCACATGGTCCTAAGTATTCAGACCCTTTGCTCAGTATTTAGTAGAAGCACCCTTTTGATCTAATACAGCCATGAGTCTTTTTGGGAAAGATGCAACAAGTTTTTCACACCTGGATTTGGGGATCCTCTGCCATTCCTCCTTACAGATCCTCTCCAGTTCTGTCAGGTTGGATGGTAAACGTTGGTGGACAGCCATTTTAGGTCTCTCCAGAGATGCTCAATTGGGTTTAAGTCAGGGCTCTGGCTGGGCCATTCAAGAACAGTCACAGAGTTGTTGTGAAGCCACCCCTTCGTTATTTTAGCTGTGTGCTTAGGGTCATAGACTGGGCCGAAGGTTTACCTTCCAATAAGACAGAGGTCCTGAGCACTCTGGAGAAGGTTTTCGTCCAGGATATCCCTGTACTTCGCCGCATTCATCTTTCCCTCGATTGCAACCAGTCGTTCTGTCCCTGCAGCTGAAAAACACCCCCACAGCATGATGCTTCCACCACCATGCTTCACTGTTGTGACTGTATTGGACAGGTGATGAGCAGTGCCTGGTTTTCTCCACACATACCGCTTAGAATTAAGGCCAAAAAGTTCTATCTTGGTCTCATCAGACCAGAGAATCTTATTTCTCACCATCTCAGGCTTTCATGTGTCTTGCACTGAGGAGAGGCTTCCTTCGGGCCACTCTGCCATAAAGCCCCGACTGGTGGAGGGCTGCAGTGATGGTTGACTTTCTACAACTTTCTCACATCTCCCGACTGCATTTCTGGAGCTCAGCCACAGTGATCTTTGGGTTCTTCTTTACCACTCTCACCAAGGCTCTTCTCCCCTGATAGCTCAGTTTGGCCAGACGGCCAGCTCTAGGAAGGGTTCTGGTCGTCCCAAATGTCTTCCATTTAAGGATTATGGAGGCCACTGTGCTCTTAGGAACCTTAAGTGCAGCAGAAATGTTTTTGTAACCTTGGCCAGATCTGTGCCTTGCCACAATTCTGTCTCTGAGCTCTTCAGGCAGTTCCTTTGACCTCATGATTCTCATTTGCTCTGACATGCACTGTGAGCTGTAAGGTCTTATATAGACAGGTGTGTGGCTTTCCTTATAAAGTCCAATCAGTATAATCAAACACAGCTGGACTCAAATAAAGGTGTAGAACCATCTCAAGGATGATCAGAAGAAATGGACTACACCTGAGTTAAATATATGAGTGTCACAGCAAAGGGTCTGAATACTTAGGACCATGTGATATTTCAGTTTTTCTTTTTTTAATAAATCTGCAAAAATGTCAACAATTCTGTGTTTTTCTGTCAACATGGGGTGCTGTGTGTACATTAATGAGGAAAAAAATGAACTTAAATGATTTTAGCAAATGGCTGCAATATAACAAAGAGTGAAAAATTTAAGGGGGTCTGAATACTTTCCGTACCCACTGTAATCAAAATGAAAATTATTATTGCTGGTCTTCAATGATAATGTCAGGTTACTTTAATGTATTTGCACCAAAAAATGATAAGTATTTATGCTGATATTGTTCAAAACCACACTTAGCCAGGGGTGTTTCCAAACTTTTGGAGGGCAGTGTATGTTAAAAATGTTATTGCAATTAAAACTCTAACCTGCCACAAAGAAAATGTACTGCAAAGAGTAGTTCTTTTAGGCATCCCATTGAATTTCTTTCTTTCTTTCTTTCTCTTTCTTTCTTTCTTTCTTTCTTTCTTTCTTTCTTTCTTTCTTTCTTTCTTTCTTTCTTTCTTTCTTTCTTTCTTTCTTTCTTTCTTTCTTTCTTTCTTTCTGTTTATTTATATAGCACAATTTAAAAGGCAACCAAGGTTGCGCCAAAGTGTTTTACATAGGAGAATAAAAACATACATCCACAACATAAAACACCACATCCAAAAAAAAAAAAAAAAAACACTTCTAGTCATTATATGCTACCACCATTAGGTGTGCAACAATTTCTTAAATATTTCCAAAGATTTGGCGGACCTGATCGGCAGAGGTAGTTCATTCCAGAGTCTTGGCCCTATCACAGCGAATGACCGATCGCCTTTATATAGGCACCTTGTTCTAGGCACTACAAGTAAATTTTGGTTCCCTGGTCGTAGTGTTCTGGGAGTATTATATGGATTTAAAAGATTTGTCAAGTATGACGGTGCCTGATTAGTTAAAGATTTAAACACGAACAATAAAATTTTGTATTTGATTCTAAAACGGACCGGCAGCCAATTTAGGGAAACCAACACAGGGGTAATTGGTTCATATTTCTTCACCTTCTTTAGTAACCTTGCCGCAGCATTTTGTACCGATTGTAGATGGGACAAAGATGTGGCAGAAATGCCAGAGTACAGAGAATTACAGAAATCTAAACGTGATAAAATAAAGGCATGAATTACTCTTTCAAGGTCAGAGTTTGTTAAGAACTGTTTTACTTTAGTTAAAAGACGCAAATTATAAAAACATGCCCGTACCACTGAGTTAATTTGCTTATCTAATTTTAGGTTATTATCAATTAGGAATCCTAGATCTTTTACTGCTGTTTTCAAATTTGGCGCCAGTGGGCTCGAATCTAATACATTTTTTTGTCTAGTTCTTTAAGTGGCTAAAAACTATAACCTCAGTCTTTTCCTCATTCAGCATAAAAAATTGGATGGCAAAACATTTTTTAATGTCCTTTAAACATTCTAGAAATAACTCAACTGAAATTGTGGAATGTCTAATTGGTAAATACATCTGCGTGTCGTCGGCATAAAAATGGAATGAGACACCATATTTTCTAAAAATACTGCCCAAAAATTTGTTATAAATATTGCAACAATAAAATGTCTAAATAACCAAATAATCAAATCTGTTGTTCTTCTTTAGAACGTAATTTGACTAACATAAATTACACCTGTGAGATCCTAAAATGACATGGCGGTAAAGAATGAAGACCAAAAAATGTTGAGAACCTCTGCTGTATTTACTCTGAAGTAGTTTGCCTTGCTTAAGAAACATTAAAGGAAGTATTTTAAAAAATGCATTTTAAAAGCACAATTGAATTGTGCTGCTGGTCAGTGTACTAAACCAAACTGATCCATTCTGATTTTATATATATAAAAAACGTTTATGAATCTAATTGAATTAACCATCACCCCAAACATTCACTTCTCCAACAGGTGCTCATCTCAGACAGCAGAAGTCTTTTTTGGCAGATCTGTACAGACAATGAAATGGAACATATAATTCACTGGAGAAGTACACACTTACCCAGCTGTGTGAATAGAGAATTGTCGTCTGATCTCCATTTGTCCTTTTCTGGACTGCTCTTCCTCCTTTCTTTTACTCGTTCCCTGACTCCATTGCGATGAATCTTCTCCCCTCTCAGAGTTTTCTCTATAAAGTGCAGAAAACAGAGTATGCAATATACTTAAAATGAGCAATTAATCCTCCTTGGCATAGCTGAGAAAATAAATTAGAAATTTTCAATTAAATATGAAAAATTACACATCCAGTGCTTCTAAAACCTGTCACCACACATTTGCCCTAAATTTCTCATGTTTTTCTAATCACACACCTGATTTAGATCATCAGCTCATTAGTGAAGACTGTAAAACCATAACTGAGGACAAAAGGAAGACATGTGATCAGTGGCGTAGTCGGGGGCCATACGCATAAATACGCCTTATGCGCCTTATGCTTACTTCTTCCCCAGGACTGTTTGCGTATAACGACTATATATATATATATATATATATTATATATATATATATATATTTACAAATTTACTTCTATATTTACGAATACCTAATTATTCTGTTGCTTCAGAAGCCCATAATCACAATAACTGCAGTGATTTTGTGCAGTGTCTCCAGGACAGGTTTACGAAGCACTGCGTTATAGAAAAAGATCAGTGAACACCAGATTATAAATCAACAGTCCACAAGAGAGCGCAAGGCATAACTCGAAACCAAACAGCAACCCGTTTTATTGTTCATTGTAAAGAACAAACCCGGCTGTCAACAAATGCATTTACTTTTAATTTTAAAACATATTCTTTTAATTTAGTCAGTATTTCATGCCATATTAATTTGTCAAATTTAATAAAATTGAATCTAATATCAGTCTATATAAGTTTAGTTTAGACAAAAATATTCTAACATTTCAAGCATTTAAACATGTATCTACATTTACAGTAAAACATTTGAAAACTGTCCTTGCAGATCTCCTGGCTCAATAATATTATAATGGGTACATCACTATGAAATACAGTATCTTGAACTCTTTATATTTCAGTTATTCATTGTCCATATTCTAGTACATTGTACCTGAAAGAGCACAATCACAACGTGATTTACACATTTTGAGCAACACCGCGTTCATATCTGATTAAAACGTGTGAGAAGTGCACATAACCATATTTGTAAGAGCAATTACGAGTCACAATTCCCTGTCTCTGATTTAAAGGACTCTTATTTTGATATGCTTTTGTCTTGTTTTGCCTGTGTTCAGTTCCTGTGTTTTAGTTCCATTTCAGTCAGTCATGTTCGATGTTACATCAGAACTGAACTGACGAATAGGGATCTCGCCTGAGAGCCAAATCACCTTTGAGTGCAAGCTAAATGATACAACGGACATTGGCCTGCGAGATTTGCATCGCGCTCTGCCAGCGAAGCAGGTATATAAGGAAGAGCGTGTGCAATTGCACATTCAGCTTTTCGCTGAGCACATTTGCTGAGCAGAGCCGAGCACTTCTGTTCCGCTGCAATCATCTGTTCAAGTTACTAAAACTACGAGTCAGGAAGTAGCTCTGCATTCATCGGTGTTTGTTTGCCGGTGCTGCAGCGGTGGTTGTGACTTCAATGAGTTTTCTGCTGTTCCAATACAGCTTAAAAAGAGCCTAAAAGCACACTGAGGGGGCCTTCTTGGATGAGTCATGTACCCACTGTGGGAAGATAACCATCTCGGTGCTGCGGTCGAGACTCGATTACCTCAGATGCGGTGGAGTCCCCTCACCTATACCCCAATCTAGCTTTTGGATGAGATTGCTGGTCCTTCTCATGGGGGACCAAGTGTTTCATTCAGGGCTCCATTGGAGGATCTGATGTCAAACGCTGCATCGGAGGTTGCACTAGAGTCCTCAGGGGATAAAAACCCGGCTGTGTTACCTCCTTCGGGGAGAGCAGCATTAGTCGAGTCAGACCCAGAGCTGACAGCCTTTTTTTCCTGGGCCGCTGATGGCGTCAGGTTCAAGTCGAGGCCTCCACCGTGTCCTGAATGCTTGAGGCTTGATGACTGGTATCTTGGGGCGGCCCGCGTTGACCATCAGCACCCCGCTCCGATGCCTTTCTTCTCAGAGGTGCATGAAGAGGTTATCAAGGCCTCGGAAGGTACCTTTCTCTGGTGCCACTTCCTCCCTCACTACTCTCGATGATGGGTCAGTCAAGGGGTACGTGGAGATCCCCCTCGGTGGAGTATGCTGTAGCAATGCGATTGTGTCCGCAGACCACTGCCACCTGGTTGGGTGATCTGCATCTCCCTTCCAAGGCCTGTAAGTTTTTGCCCGTTTTCACGGGCAAGGCTTACAGAGCTGCTGGACAGGATGCCTCCTCCCTGCAGGCCATGGCTCTCCTGCAGGTATATCAAACCAAGCGAGTTTAAGAGCTGCACGAGGGTAGTTCAGACTTGGGGCTAATGCAGGAGTTGCGCACAGCAACAGACCTTGCCTTATGAGGGGCGAAAATAACTGAGCACTCTTTGGGAGATGATGATATCCACTCTGGTGGTCCAGGAACAGCATCTTTGGCTGAACCTGGCAGATATGAGGGAGACCAACAAATAGCGTTTTCTCAACTCCCCGATCTCCCAGGCTGGCCTCTTCAGCAACACAGTAGAGAACTTCTGAAAAGGGCTGGAGTGAAGGTTGTCTCCCTCCATGACACGGGTCTTGAAGTGGAACCTGTTTGTTGAGTGGTGTTATTCTCACTGAGAAGACCCCCGAAGATGCTCGATCAGAGCCATGCTTTCCTTACTGCAGGAAAGACTGGAGTGATGGCTGTCTCCTTCCACACTGAGAGTGTATGTTGCTGCTATTGCGGCACATCACAATGCAGTAGATGGTAAATCTGTGGGAAAACATGACCTGAAAGTCAAGTTCCTGAGGGGTGCGAGAAGGTTAAATCCTCCTCACTCTCACTTTGTACTCTCTTGGGACCTCTCCTTGAAGCCAACAGCATTACAGAGAGTGCCCTTCGAGCCACTCCAGTCAGCTAAGCAAAAAAAATCCCGTCGTTGATGCCAGGGGGTAAGATCCAGTTTTCCCTGGTTGAATACCTTGACATTGCCTTAATGCTGAACAGCTCATCATTTACTGGACAAGGAATCCTGCAATCCCCCAGTACCTATCACGCCAGAGTCTCGCGATGGATCCATAATTGAGGTCAGTGCGAGCAGCTGGCATGCCAAGTCCAGCGCCCTCAAGTCTGGTGGTCTCAGCGCCCTCAAGTTGTTGGTCTCAGAACTCTGAACTCTGTGTTTTACCTGTCCTCTCTGTTATCTCTGTCTGCCCAGCCACGATCACAGACACTGATTATGAACTTTATGTTATTATGTTATCTGTTCTTTTTTACAGCCACAAAAGCCCATTATGAACTCTCTGAGCATCTTGTCATGGCCATGGAAGCTGATTTTGAACTCGCTGAGCTCCCTGCTATGGCAATTGAGGCCGTCAATAATCTCTCTGTGCTCTATGCTTCAGTTTTGCCATGGTATCCAGCACCGACAGTACCGCCAGCTCCACCATTGTCTTCAGAACCATCTGCTGTGCTGTGGGGGTCTTCAGTTCCATCTGCTCTGCTGAGGTGGCCTTCTGTTCCGCCGTGAGGGTCTTTACTCCCATTTGCTCTGACGTGGTGGGCTTCTGCTCCGCAGTAGTAGCCTTCTGCTCTGCCTGCTCCACTGGGGTAGTCTTCTGCTTCACTGTGGTGGTCTTCTACTACGCCTGCTCTGCCCTGGTCGTCTCCTGCACCTTAAGCTCTGCCTTGGTGGTTTTTTTATTTACTTATTTAAAAAAAATAAGTGGGGTGGGGGTGGGGTTCTGTCACAATTCCCTGTCTCTAATTTCAAGGACTCTTATTTTGATATTCATTTGTCTTGTTTTGCCTGTGTTTTAGTTCCTGTGTTTTAGTTCCTGTTTCCTGTGTTTCCACTGCGTTAGTTGCCATAGTTATTCATTGTTAAATTGATTAGTGTCTCAACTGTTACTTTCTGTAACTTTCACTACTGTCTATGCTGGTTAGCTAGATGCCTAATACTACCAGCCAGTCAGATTTCTTACAGGCTAATTTGTTTATTTTAATAATTACAATTAATTGTTAAAAAAATAATAAGTAGTATAATGAATCAAGGTTGTTTGTCCACAGTTGTAAGACAGAAAGACTTTAACACCTTACAGTCATTTATTTCTTCTGTAAATGTAAGGGAATCTTTTGCTGTAATCTCTCTCTTCATTCAATAATCATACAGAAACCTTGGTTACTCATTTATAAAATTACTCTTTTGAACTAGCACTGACAGCTTGGGCTGTTTATAAGCAAGACAACAGGAAATCACAAAAAAATTCCCAGGAAAATCAACCCTGATTCATCTCACAAATTAGACGAATATCACATACTACTGAATCTACGCAGGCTGCAATCATCCACCTAATGTCATGCAACGCAACCATATATTACTGCAGTAAATCTCTGCACCAGGTAATGATAGTTGCTTGAATGTGATGTTGTCAAGAGAGGTTTGTCTGTAGTAGTGTTTTCATGATACCAAAATGTTTACTTCGATACGATACCCGATTAAATGATCTCAATACCAATACTGAAATGATACCACGGTAAAAGCCTAAAACAACAGGAAAAGTAACTGAGTAATAGATGACAGAACATGGTACTTACAATTCGGTTTTATTTATTTAAAAAAATATGAGATGAAGATGTTTGCAACATTGATAAAAGAAACAAGCCAAATTAAAGTTATTACTGCCCTCAACTGCATCAAATTCATGAAAAAAAGTTTGCTTGGCGCAATATAAATCACACTCATTTGATGTCTATTTGGAGGGCATGAGCATCATTTAAAGCACCAGTCGAAAGTCTGGAAACATTAGTTTTTTTTTATGTTTTTAAAAGAAGTTTCTTCTGCTCACCAAGGCAGCATTTATTTAATCAAAAATGCAGTAAAAACAGTAATATAGTAAAATATTACATTTAAAATAACTGTTTTCTATTTCAATTGAATCGCCACTGGTCTCACGATTCAATTCGATTATCATGTCAATGATTCAATTTGGTTCCATGATGCATCACGATGCGTTGTATCCTCAATTTTCAATATTACTGCCCATGGCTACATTTTCGTCAATGAATACAAGCAGTCAGATTGTTATTTTATCTGCTCTAAGAAAGTACACTTTCTGAATGTAGCTAAAATCAAACAAAACTTAAGTGTGAACACAGCATATGACAGGAGCATTTAGAACTAATAAACACTAGTAAAAACTAAAAGTGCATGAACCTGTCAAGTACTGTACTTAAGTTACAATAACGCTTACAGACACTCGCACACACTCACACACTCGCACGTGCTCACAAGTTAAAATAGTGGGTTTATTTTTCATTACTCATTTTTGTGATTCACCTCCCTCCGCCATTTTACACTAGCGCGAGAAGCACTTATGCGACAAATGACGTCAGAGAAACGTCAGTAGGCTATAATCAATTATGGTCTATTGCTGCATCAATGCAGAATCGTCCACGCCATCATTACTCCAATCTTCAGTCTCACATGATCCTTTAGAAATCATTCTAATATGCTGATTTGCTGCTCAAGAAACTATTATTATTATCAGTGTTGAAAACAGTCGTGTACAATTTTTTTTTTTTTTTTCGAGATTCTTTGATGAATAGAAAGTTCAAAAGAACGGAATCAAGGTAATACTAAAAAATATCTACGTAGCAGTTTTTCCTCATAGTATCAAAAATGGTATTGAATATCGATATTTTTCAAGGTATCATATAAAAGTTAGAAACTCCAGTATTGTGGCAATACTGTTTAAATGTGCACCGATAATAATATGATTAATAATAATAGAGTAGGAAATAAGAGGTTTACATCATAAGCAAACCTCTTCACATTTCACATCTATTTACATGCAGTTTTCCATGAATACAAATATTATTAATAATTATTTACTTTAATAATAATTTAACTACATTACTTTAATATATATTCATATTCCTGTTATTTTTCATTTTATATTGCTTTTCTGTTTAATCTTATATTCTATGCGGTGTTGTCTCCTCACAAGAAATTTAGAGATAAGGGAATGTCTCCATCTCAAGGTTTTTAACATCACAGTATAATGTTGTGAAGCAGGAATTTTCATATAATAAAACTACAGACAGAGAAAGATATTTAACAGATTATTCAAGATGAACAGATTATTAATTTTTAGCATCACGTTGTCTCATTTGTAATATATAATAAGTGGACATGGCAAAACTGTAAGAGTGGTGAGCATAAACAAAACACAAAGTACATAAAGTTCAAAAATATTAACAATGCACTGGTTTTACATGTCTGAAATTACTTTGAGGTAAAAAAAAAAAAAAAAGAAGAAGAAAATTGAGTAGAAAGTGCAAACAGGGTTGTTGCACATTTTTTTTAAATTAAATTTAAGACAAGACCTTTTTAATACCGAAGAAATGCCCTGACAATTTTGCTTATTTCTGTTAATTATAACATTTTCATGGCTAAAGTCTGATTACACTGTATTCAGCACAAACTTTGCTACAATAATATAAAAGTAAAATAAAATACAATAAAATAAAAGTTTGTTTTGAGAAAACAATGTTTATGCATGGTTAGTAAAAAAATATTTTTAAGTCACGGATATAAGGCCATAAAACACATACTGAACAGGTGTTCACAAGACTTTTGAGAAGTGGATCTTGTAGCCTAAAGGTGTTACTAGAAAAATGATGTGAAAATCATCATGCCCACACATTCACATAAAATAATATATTGATTTTTTTTTTTTTACAAGACAATTTTTGTGTTAGAATGGCCGTATTTAAGGGAGTGTCACTGGCCATGTATATTGATGTGATTCACACCTGGGAACACAAAGACCCTCCCCTAATGGGCCTATCAAGGTAAATGTGACTGAGAAACCAAAGAAAGAATATGAGGAGATTAAAAGAATGGGTTTTTCTTTGTTTGTAGTTTATTTACACACAACATAATCAATACATACTGAAGATCAAATGCACATTATTGAGCACACTTAACTTAAAATAGACTCTTGAACTGTCACACACCTTTGTGCCATCCCTGGAAACAGTTCCTGTTTAACTGTTGATACAAGTAAACCATACCTGGTATTTCCAGTGTGTCTGCTGATTCTTTTGCCATGTACTGAAGAAAAAACTGCCCCACCATCATTAGTCAGTGAGTCACCATGTTCATGTAGAATATTAGTTCAATTTAGTTGAAAAACTTGCCGATGTTGGTATGGCGCGGTCAGAAAAAACAGTTTGAAGAGACTCGTGTGAAAGTTTGAGTCTGCAGGACTCATCAGTGGTGTCTATCTCGTCCCTGTATTTAAAAAAAATAAAATAAAATAAAAATAGAAAGAAAAAGAGAGGCGTGTAAGCATGCTGATATCAGGAGCAACTATATTATTGCATTAGTAATCACTATTAATATTACCCACTTATAACAAAAACATGATTTTTGTAGTAATAGAGGCACGCATGCTTTGTGTTTATTGTCATATATACAGTACAAAAGTCATTTTATGCTTTAGAAACAACATTATCACTTTATAAACATCTAAGTTTGAGCTGATATTTGCAAACAGTATTTCAAACACTAGTCTAAACATTCTTAGACTATAACATTCATCATATTACAGTGTAAACACTCTTATTACTTTTATATTGTACTATGTTTTAATATTATAGAGCAAAAAAAAAAAGCTTTATATAATATTAGATGCAAAGAAAGATTGCTTATATTTTATATTTCAAAGCTTCACTTGATTTCACAGGGAAAAGCCCAACTAGTAAAATGTGTACAAGTTTATGTAAAAATAACACGGTAGCTAATGTAATAATGAGCTACTTACTCGTCAGAAAAGATATCCACCGCTGGATCAAGCCGCGCATAGCATAGCATTCTTCTTCTTCTGAGGTAAATTCAAGGGTTATTCCTCACAGTGTGTCTTCTTCCAAACTCAATGAAAAGCAGAAGAATCTGATGAAGCTTGATGCTTTGTTTATCGAGGTTGATGGGGGCGTTTACAGGTTCGCATGGCTCACATAGACGATTACCGTATGAATAGCCTGCACTGCGCACGGTCATATTAAAAATAGGGAGGTTATGCGTAATGAGTTTTCATAATGTGATATAGGTTATAATGTAATGAGGTTTCATAAAGATTACATAAAATGAGAATATCTGTTTTCAATTTGATTTGATTTTAGTAGACATTTCAAGCTTTCCATAGACATGTTTCTCATGTCTTTGTAGCAAGTATCCGCTGAGTTTCAGTTCATATTTGTGATGCATTTCAGAAAGAAATTCATGGAGACTTAGACAGCAGAAAGCGCACCCTGTTTGTTTACTTTATTTTACAAAAGCACAGTTTTATTGTTATTGTGAGTGTACACTAGTAAAAGTAGACTTTTAAGGAAGATGTATTTCTTCTATATGTATGACCAGAAATTACAGAGTACTTTAAGTTCTTTCCGCTGGCTACAGTACTCAAATTGGTATACTATAAAAATATTAAACACCTGACATTATGTAACACCCTAAAACATGTTACATTGCTTAGTAAAAGTTCAAATCTATGCATAATTGGATGTGATGTGACTGATCAAATGACGTGAAATGAGTGAATGGCTGTTTGAAACATTTAAATACTGTTCAGAAACAGAAAGTAGCACCGCTGCTTTGTTTACAGGGGTTATCAGGGTAACAGCTACATTTCTGCTGTTCCATAAGCACCATCTACTGTCAGCAAGCGAATGTGCGTTTTCATTCAGCGCGTCTCCTGCTTTTCATCTGTATTGGGTTGTTTCCATCAGAGCGCGGATGCCTCTTTGACATAGCACACATGAAATGCATCGAAATAATCGAAAATAATAAAATAAAATCGAAATAATTCGTAATTCCCCTTAATTCCCATTGTACCCAAATTATGCGTCTTGCATAAATTGCACATGGCTCCATTGCTGTCATTAGTTACTTCTAACTCATCTCCGAAACTGTTCATCTTCAAGCTATTGAGAGTTAAATTTGCACTTTCCCATTTTGCTCGAATTTGCCCGCTCTTGTCTTCCAAGCGACTCATCCTCATCGACTCATCTCTGTGACATACTACGTAAGAAAAAGACATACGTAACACAGTCAAGTTGCAAACTGGATACTACCAAAGACTTGGTGCTACACAGCCTAAAACCATATTTTTTTTAATCAGATTTAAGACCATTTTAAAATGTATTGCCTAGCAGAAAGACTTTTTAACTGCCTTAAAAATCACGGGAGTCTAATTTCAGACTTTTAAGACTTTTTAGGCCCCGCGGTAACCCTGGAGAAATGTAAACATCGTAAACCGGTCACTATGCTACACAGATTAACATGGGACCGCATTCTCATACTCTTGGCGTTGTCGCTGGGATAGCACCTTTTCAGGTAATGGAAAAGGTTTGTTGAGTTTCCTGCCTTGGTTGGAACCGACCGTCGACATATTTTGCAGACTGTCTGGGTCGGATCACAAAATGTGTTTTTGCATTCCACTGCACTACTTTTGCATTGGTTTTCTATGTAAACGTGCTAGACGGATGTCTTTCGCGTCTTTTGTAGCGTTGCATGCATGACAATGCATTTTAAAAACGCAGTGTTCAAGTTAAAAGAAGTTCAACATTTAAGAAACTGTGTATTAAGAGCTTGTTCCATTGAGCTTCATCTCTTGTTTTCGCAAATAACGCATTCTGTGTAATGCGTTCTTACCTTTTTTCTTTCAACAATTTCCTTAGCTTTGGAGGGTAACGAAAATTCAATTTCATTTTCGTTTTCCTCGCTGGCTCCTTGAATACTGACTGGATGTTGTCACGTTTTACTTCTGATATGTGATAGACTGGTAGGTTAATCCATATAGAGTAAAAATGCCAAGAGCTTATCATCGTTATCAACATATATTTTATGGCATATATGTTATCGCATATGATATATTTTATCTCAGTATGATATTGTTTATCGCTTAGCTCTAGTTTGAGCACCTTCTTTCGCTGACCATTTGTTTTAAAAGGAAAAAATAAAACATTTTTGTAGGGTCTATTTTGAACCTTATTTTAGCTGTAAATGAACTTGACTCCCAAACACTGCTTACAACTCTCATATTCTTCTCACTTTGGTGCATTTCCAGCTTAGCTATCAATCAAAACCGGCAGATCAAAATGTCAAAAGAAAAACATAAGAGATTGTTGTGAAGAGTTTCCATACCTCCATCCAGGTCCTTCTCTAAGAGCTGAATCTGCAAGGCAAAGATCTTCTCCTGCAGGTTGCATAAAGAGTGTTTGATCCTCTCTCTGCGTGTGACCATGTAACACAAGTTTCGGACCTGAAAGAAAACACGCCAGTCACTGAAATTATTAGCATGTTTCTGGACAATGGTGTAATGTTACACCTTCAGCGCCTTTTACAATCTACATTCCAGGGCCCTCACATGCAATTTCTTGCCTACAGTGACCCTAAATATGAACATTATTTCCTAAATGTTTCTACAAATGATTTATTATTCAATATGCATCATGCTTTACAAATCTCAGATCACATGCACATAAGTAAGAACATCTGCCCCATCCACATGCCCTTCTATGGCGAGACAATGGAATTAAACACATACTCCAGGTTCATTCATATTGTATAATGTTGTCACGGTTCTGCCAGTGTATTTAACTCATTAACCTAATCAGTGACTAAGTTTCATTATCAGTAATAGATTCATTTGCCAAGCACTTTTACTGTAGATCAGGGATGGGCAACTTGTGAGAACATGTGCAGCTACACTCACCCTCTCGAGATCCTGACGCAGGTGAGTGAAGAGCTTCAGACGGCGATACAGAACATCCTGCTCCTGCTGGGCGAGGTTGTCCACCTCATCCCTCTTGATGGTCACCAGCGGCTGGTTGAAGTTGGCCTTTCGTCGCAGTTTCCAGTACTGGAAGAGGAAGTCCACATGAGCATCTGGCAGGGAAAGGCTTTCCGCAACATCCTTGGGGTCCACTAATCTATAAAACTCGTCTTCAAGCTCTTGCAGCTTCTGCTTGCGTTGGCTGGCCTTCTCCCGTTCCGCTTGCTCCTGCTTTGCACGATCTGAATGAGAGATCCCTGGAAGATCCGGCCCAGCGTGCCGCGGTTCGGGCCTGTCTGCACTAGCGCCACTGTTTGAGCGCGAGACGCTACTGTGCTCTAGACAGTACGATTTGAAGCGCACCTCATCGTTCTCCGCCAGAGTGGTGCGCATCTCTAGTCCGTGGTCAAACGCACAGGTCACGTGGAAGGCCACGACGCAGGATGGCATGGAGCACTGTGCAAACAGAACGGAATAATTAGAGCGGTGTTTCACATTCTGTCATTATTTACTTACCTTCATGTCCTTCCAAACAGGAACACAAAAGGAAATATTTAGGGCCTGAAGCTTTCGAGCTTCAAAAAGGGCAGAAACGTTCCATAAAAATATACAACTTGCTACTCCCTAATTCTTCTGAAGTCAAGCGACCAGATTTCAGCCTTTTAGACTTCGGTAATGTGATTTAAGAATACTTTCCCCATTAACCGTATAAAATGCACAACACCGCTGTATTCTGCATCAGTGACACGTGCTCAGATGTAAACAAGCCCAGCATGCATGAGAAGCACATGACTGAACGACTGAAGGAGACACTCTGAATGAAAGTGCACGTTCACTCTCTGACAGCAGAGGGCACTGATGGAACAGCAGAAATGCAGCGGTTACCCCGGAAACCCCGCAAACAAAGCAACTGCGCTACTGAATAAATGCCTCAAAGCCATTCATTTTTTTGTAATCTCAATGTTATCCATCTCAGCACCAAATACTTAAAAGACTTAATAGGCTATTTATTTTCAAACTTAAACATTTTAATCTGGACTACAGCATGCCCTAATGATTAGAAATGTTCTGATTATTTGTTATTGTACAGTAAAACTTTGAGACATCATTAGTTAACATTTTAATTCATTATTACCAAACTGACAATGAAAAATACTTATAAAGCATTAACACTTTTTTTTTGCAACTTATTTCAATGTCGTGATAATACCGTCATAAAAGCTTCAGCAATTAATCGCAACATGAAAATTTGATACTGTCACATGCCTACAGCCTTTATTCCTGAAAAAAACTTGACATCCACCTGAGCTTTCCAAGTAAAATAGTCCATGAATTTTTGAACAAATGAAAGCTGATCCTGTTCTTAATGACTTGTGTATGAATCAGACTAATCTAATTCTTGAGTTCACAGCCAGTTGCACCAGCTGTGTCACAACTTATTCTGCTCTCATGACTTCAAATGTGTCAGACATTCAAATCCAGCATGCCTCTCACCTGAATACATGTGCCAGTGTGTTCACGACACAGGCTACAGGACAAGGCCCATCGACTGGCCGGGATGTGTGATACTTTTGTAATGGGTTCCATCTTCTCAGGGCAGCCAATGCTCACCTTTGTCAACATGAAGACAACAGTCAGAAAACAATGCGTAATCAGATTAGGGATGGCTGACTAGTAGTCATGATGAATATTTCAGTTTTACTTAATACATCACATATATATTATACATGGATCAAAAAACAGATATTAATACTTTTATAAAACAAGGACACATTCACTTTATATTGATAAAAGTATGAAGAGAAATGTTTTTAACATTGATATTAAGTCCTCAAACCCGAAGTGGCCAGGTAACGGGTTTCTGCAAAGTTATCATCATGTTATCATTACTTTACTTCATATACATTTCATTTTAAAACTTCGAAGCTTGGCTTTAAAGTGAATATAATGAATATGTCCAACTCTAATGCAATACGTTACTTTTTTAAGGGATGATACGATATTGTAACTCTACTTTTAAAAGTAACTTTTTCCACAGAATCTACAGCAGGCACAATGACCGAAAGCATCTCTGGGGGCGACACTTTCATGTTAGATTGAAGTTCAATTCTTTAAAAATGAAATAAATGAGTCTCACGAAGCCTATCAAGGAATTACACTTTGCATTGCATCACAAGTATTTCCCCAATCCTCTCAAAAGTGTTACAGATCAAATTAGCAGAAATGGGGAATAGATATGAATTCACTGCATCTGTAAGCCATGGAAACTCAGCCTATGTGTTCATTCAGTTTATTCATCAGCACTGATTTCTGTGAGCCTTTTCACTCGCTTTTGTGGCTTTCTACATCCTCATCATTCGTCTATTGTTACTGCCTCGCTCTTCAATTTCTGTACATTTTATTGGAATACCCATTTTGGCCAGGCTTTTCAATATTCTCTCTTTGAATCCTTATCTTCTTGTCAATTCTTCTTTTGTCCTCCTTTGGATATTCAGAATGTAAAACTATGCACTAAATGTGTGGGTCTGTGTGTCACGCCTTTACAAAAACATCTTGCCCTCCATCTGACCAAACAAGTTAAAATTTCCAGCTGAAAAGCTTTCCTTTCAATCACATGACAAGACAAAGCGAGCCGGGGGAAATATTTCAATTAGAATTCATCCATTATTGAATGCTAATCACAATTTTCCTGTGTTGAATAAGTGTGAATATGTTCTGTAGCACTTAACAAAAATAAGCTTTGTGTGAAAGGCTAAGTGACATGACCAATGATTTCCTTTCTGCTTTTAATACTTTATTGCATCTTTTATCAGGCAATCATTTGTGAGGCAAAATTCAATCAAAAGTGAATTTCAACTCAACTAGGGCTGCAACAAATCAATAATGTAAACAATCCACTGAATTTCATTATCAATTAGTTGCATAAGTGCACCATGCACCAAGAACCTACATCAGAAAATAGTGCACTAAAAAACACTATATTTACAGGGAAATATGTATGACTGCAGAACATTCTACCTCCTACCAAGTAACACGATTGTTTTTCCTTATTATAATGTATAATTCAGTGATTTAAAATGCCCTGATGCTTCCAAACCAAACCAAAAAAGCTGCAAATGTTGTTATGATCAATTTAACCCCATAAAGCTACTGTATCGTATTTGATATGCAAATTTATAAGGCCTTTAAATGATCAACATGATCAAAACTTTTCTGATAAACCTGTCACACACAATCTACTCCATGCCATCTGTCGTTTGATTGATGGTTTAGTCTTTCTTAGCAACTAAACTGAGCCAAAAAGTCAGGGTTTCTGTTCATATTTTCATTGACAAAACCAGAATGTTTTCATCCCTAAAATTGAACACTACTTATAACTACTATCCCCAGACTAGCTTTGTTTGATACCTCAGGGATCCATAAGGCACAGCTGACGTGGACCCATTTGGTTCCACTACGAGTGGGTTTCAGAGCTCCTCCTCTCCTGGGACAGAGCAAACATTTGGGCTGCACTCCAAGGGCACATGTTCGGCACAGCCAGTTACCCTGCGGCACCTTCAAGATCCCGTAACATGCCTGCAGGAGGAAAAACACTCTTCGTCAACACAACCAATAATTTGCAAAAATCTGAATTGTGTCATCAGAATTATCAGTTTCTCTCGAATACTTTAATTGTGATTGTACATTTTAATGAACAGAATTTATTTTAATATGTGGAGCAAGTGCATGTTATTCTTAAGAGTAAACATACAAAAAAAGCTAAAAAAACCAGGGGCTGGATTCACAAAAATATTCTTCAAGTAGTTAAGACATTTCTTAAAATTAAGTTTGTAAGAATTATAAGAATGATCAAGTGCAATTCTTGAAAAAATCTTTCAAGAATTTTAGGTTTATATGTTAAAATTCATTCTCCATTGTTCATTGACTACTATTAGTATGCCATTCATTGGTTTATCTCTCCTATAGATGTAAACACTGAGCCCCTCAGACACCATTAAAACAGTGAGAGCGTCTGCTCAGGGGCGTGGCTACTGTAACAGGCTGAGAGATTAGGGCGTGGCTACTGTAGCAGACTGAGAGATTAGGGTGTGGCTACTGTAGCAGATTGAGAGATTAGGGTGTGGCTACTGTAGCAGACAGAGATTAGGGTGTGGCTACTGTAGCAGACAGAGATTAGGGTGTGGCTACTGTAGCAGAATGGGAGTTTGGGGCGTGGCTATAGTATCAGGCTGAGAGTTTGGGGCGTAGCTACTGTAGCAGGCTGAGAGTTTGGGGCGTGGCTACTGTAGCTGACAGAGATTAGGGTGTGGCTACTGTAGCAGACAGAGATTAGGGTGTGGCTACTGTAGCTGACTGAGATTAGGGTGTGGCTACTGTAGCTGACAGAGATTAGGGTGTGGCTACTGTAGCAGACAGAGATTAGGGTGTGGCTACTGTAGCAGACTGAGATTAGGGTGTGGCTACTGTAGCAGACAGAGATTAGGGTGTGGCTACTGTAGCAGAATGGGAGTTTGGGGCGTGGCTATAGTATCAGGCTGAGAGTTTGGGGCGTAGCTACTGTAGCAGGCTGAGAGTTTGGGGCGTGGCTACTGTAGCTGACAGAGATTAGGGTGTGGCTACTGTAGCAGACAGAGATTAGGGTGTGGCTACTGTAGCAGAATGGGAGTTTGGGGCGTGGCTATAGTATCAGGCTGAGAGTTTGGGGCGTGGCTACTGTAGCTGACAGAGATTAGGGTGTGGCTACTGTAGCAGACAGATTAGGGTGTGGCTACTGTAGCAGAATGGGAGTTTGGGGCGTGGCTATAGTATCAGGATGAGAGTTTGGGGCGTAGCTACTGTAGCAGGCTGAGAGTTTGGGGCGTGGCTACTGTAGCTGACAGAGATTAGGGTGTGGCTACTGTAGCAGACAGAGATTAGGGTGTGGCTACTGTAGCAGACTGAGAGATTAGGGTGTGGCTACTGTAGCAGACTGAGAGATTAGGGTGTGGCTACTGTAGCTGACAGAGATTAGGGTGTGGCTACTGTAGCAGACTGAAAGATTAGGGTGTGGCTACTGTAGCTGACTGAGATTAGGGTGTGGCTACTGTAGCTGACAGAGATTAGGGTGTGGCTACTGTAGCTGACTGAGATTAGGGTGTGGCTACTGTAGCTGACTGAGATTAGGGTGTGGCTACTGTAGCTGACTGAGATTAGGGTGTGGCTACTGTAGCAGGCTGAGAGTTTGGGGCGTGGCTACTGTAGCTGACAGAGATTAGGGTGTGGCTACTGTAGCAGACTGAGAGATTAGGGTGTGGCTACTGTACCAGGGTGGGAGTTTGGGGCGTGGCTACTGTAGCTGACAGAGATTAGGGTGTGGCTACTGTACCAGGGTGGGAGTTTGGGGCGTGGCTACTGTAGCAGACAGAGATTAGGGTGTGGCTACTGTACCAGGGTGGGAGTTTGGGGTGTGGCTACTGTAGCTGACTGAGATTAGGGTGTGGCTACTGTAGCTGACTGAGATTAGGGTGTGGCTACTGTAGCAGGCTGAGAGTTTGGGGCGTGGCTACTGTAGCTGACATAGATTAGGGTGTGGCTACTGTAGCAGACTGAGAGATTAGGGTGTGGCTACTGTACCAGGGTGGGAGTTTGGGGCGTGGCTACTGTAGCTGACAGAGATTAGGGTGTGGCTACTGTAGCAGACTGAGAGATTAGGGTGTGGCTACTGTAGCTGACTGAGATTAGGGTGTGGCTACTGTAGCTGACTGAGATTAGGGTGTGGCTACTGTAGCTGACAGAGATTAGGGTGTGGCTACTGTAGCTGACAGAGATTAGGGTGTGGCTACTGTACCAGGGTGGGAGTTTGGGGCGTGGCTACTGTAGCAGACAGAGATTAGGGTGTGGCTACTGTACCAGGGTGGGAGTTTGGGGTGTGGCTACTGTAGCTGACTGAGATTAGGGTGTGGCTACTGTAGCTGACTGAGATTAGGGTGTGGCTACTGTAGCAGGCTGAGAGATTAGGGTGTGGCTACTGTACCAGGGTGGGAGTTTGGGGCGTGGCTACTGTAGCTGACAGAGATTAGGGTGTGGCTACTGTAGCAGACTGAGAGATTAGGGTGTGGCTACTGTAGCTGACTGAGATTAGGGTGTGGCTACTGTAGCTGACAGAGAGATTAGGGTGTGGCTACTGTAGCTGACTGAGATTAGGGTGTGGCTACTGTAGCTGACAGAGATTAGGGTGTGGCTACTGTAGCAGACAGAGATTAGGGTGTGGCTACTGTAGCAGACAGAGATTAGAGTGTGGCTACTGTAGCAGACTGAGAGTTTAGGGCGTGGCTACTGTAGCTGACAGAGATTAGGGTGTGGCTACTGTAGCAGACAGAGATTAGGGTGTGGCTACTGTACCAGGGTGGGAGTTTGGGGTGTGGCTACTGTAGCTGACTGAGATTAGGGTGTGGCTACTGTAGCTGACAGATTAGGGTGTGGCTACTGTAGCAGGCTGAGAGTTTGGGGCGTGGCTACTGTAGCTGACAGAGATTAGGGTGTGGCTACTGTAGCAGACTGAGAGATTAGGGTGTGGCTACTGTACCAGGGTGGGAGTTTGGGGCGTGGCTACTGTAGCTGACAGAGATTAGGGTGTGGCTACTGTAGCAGACTGAGAGATTAGGGTGTGGCTACTGTAGCTGACTGAGATTAGGGTGTGGCTACTGTAGCTGACTGAGATTAGGGTGTGGCTACTGTAGCTGACAGAGATTAGGGTGTGGCTACTGTAGCAGACTGAGAGATTAGGGTGTGGCTACTGTACCAGGGTGGGAGTTTGGGGCGTGGCTACTGTAGCAGACTGAGAGATTAGGGTGTGGCTACTGTAGCTGACTGAGATTAGGGTGTGGCTACTGTAGCTGACTGAGATTAGGGTGTGGCTACTGTAGCTGACAGAGATTAGGGTGTGGCTACTGTAGCTGACAGAGATTAGGGTGTGGCTACTGTAGCAGACTGAGAGATTAGGGTGTGGCTACTGTAGCTGACAGATTAGGGTGTGGCTACTGTAGCTGACAGATTAGGGTGTGGCTACTGTACCAGGGTGGGAGTTTGGGGCGTGGCTACTGTAGCTGACAGAGATTAGGGTGTGGCTACTGTAGCTGACAGATTAGGGTGTGGCTACTGTAGCAGGCTGAGAGTTTGGGGCGTGGCTACTGTAGCTGACAGAGATTAGGGTGTGGCTACTGTAGCAGACTGAGAGATTAGGGTGTGGCTACTGTACCAGGGTGGGAGTTTGGGGCGTGGCTACTGTAGCTGACATAGATTAGGGTGTGGCTACTGTAGCAGACTGAGAGATTAGGGTGTGGCTACTGTACCAGGGTGGGAGTTTGGGGCGTGGCTACTGTAGCTGACAGAGATTAGGGTGTGGCTACTGTAGCAGACTGAGAGATTAGGGTGTGGCTACTGTAGCTGACTGAGATTAGGGTGTGGCTACTGTAGCTGACTGAGATTAGGGTGTGGCTACTGTAGCTGACAGAGATTAGGGTGTGGCTACTGTAGCTGACAGAGATTAGGGTGTGGCTACTGTACCAGGGTGGGAGTTTGGGGCGTGGCTACTGTAGCAGACAGAGATTAGGGTGTGGCTACTGTACCAGGGTGGGAGTTTGGGGTGTGGCTACTGTAGCTGACTGAGATTAGGGTGTGGCTACTGTAGCTGACTGAGATTAGGGTGTGGCTACTGTAGCAGGCTGAGAGATTAGGGTGTGGCTACTGTACCAGGGTGGGAGTTTGGGGCATGGCTACTGTAGCTGACAGAGATTAGGGTGTGGCTACTGTAGCAGACTGAGAGATTAGGGTGTGGCTACTGTAGCTGACTGAGATTAGGGTGTGGCTACTGTAGCTGACAGAGATTAGGGTGTGGCTACTGTAGCAGACAGAGATTAGGGTGTGGCTACTGTAGCAGACAGAGATTAGAGTGTGGCTACTGTAGCAGACTGAGAGTTTAGGGCGTGGCTACTGTAGCTGACAGAGATTAGGGTGTGGCTACTGTAGCAGACAGAGATTAGGGTGTGGCTACTGTACCAGGGTGGGAGTTTGGGGTGTGGCTACAGTAGCTGACTGAGATTAGGGTGTGGCTACTGTAGCTGACAGATTAGGGTGTGGCTACTGTAGCAGGCTGAGAGTTTGGGGCGTGGCTACTGTAGCTGACAGAGATTAGGGTGTGGCTACTGTAGCAGACTGAGAGATTAGGGTGTGGCTACTGTACCAGGGTGGGAGTTTGGGGCGTGGCTACTGTAGCTGACAGAGATTAGGGTGTGGCTACTGTAGCAGACTGAGAGATTAGGGTGTGGCTACTGTAGCTGACTGAGATTAGGGTGTGGCTACTGTAGCTGACTGAGATTAGGGTGTGGCTACTGTAGCTGACAGAGATTAGGGTGTGGCTACTGTAGCAGACTGAGAGATTAGGGTGTGGCTACTGTACCAGGGTGGGAGTTTGGGGCGTGGCTACTGTAGCAGACTGAGAGATTAGGGTGTGGCTACTGTAGCTGACTGAGATTAGGGTGTGGCTACTGTAGCTGACTGAGATTAGGGTGTGGCTACTGTAGCTGACAGAGATTAGGGTGTGGCTACTGTAGCTGACAGAGATTAGGGTGTGGCTACTGTAGCAGACTGAGAGATTAGGGTGTGGCTACTGTAGCTGACAGATTAGGGTGTGGCTACTGTAGCTGACAGATTAGGGTGTGGCTACTGTAGCAGGCTGAGAGTTTGGGGCGTGGCTACTGTAGCTGACAGAGATTAGGGTGTGGCTACTGTAGCAGACTGAGAGATTAGGGTGTGGCTACTGTACCAGGGTGGGAGTTTGGGGCGTGGCTACTGTAGCTGACAGAGATTAGGGTGTGGCTACTGTAGCAGACTGAGAGATTAGGGTGTGGCTACTGTAGCTGACTGAGATTAGGGTGTGGCTACTGTAGCTGACTGAGATTAGGGTGTGGCTACTGTAGCTGACAGAGATTAGGGTGTGGCTACTGTAGCAGACTGAGAGATTAGGGTGTGGCTACTGTACCAGGGTGGGAGTTTGGGGCGTGGCTACTGTAGCAGACTGAGAGATTAGGGTGTGGCTACTGTAGCTGACTGAGATTAGGGTGTGGCTACTGTAGCTGACTGAGATTAGGGTGTGGCTACTGTAGCTGACAGAGATTAGGGTGTGGCTACTGTAGCTGACAGAGATTAGGGTGTGGCTACTGTAGCAGACTGAGAGATTAGGGTGTGGCTACTGTAGCTGACAGATTAGGGTGTGGCTACTGTAGCTGACAGATTAGGGTGTGGCTACTGTACCAGGGTGGGAGTTTGGGGCGTGGCTACTGTAGCTGACAGAGATTAGGGTGTGGCTACTGTAGCTGACAGATTAGGGTGTGGCTACTGTAGCAGGCTGAGAGTTTGGGGCGTGGCTACTGTAGCTGACAGAGATTAGGGTGTGGCTACTGTAGCAGACTGAGAGATTAGGGTGTGGCTACTGTAGCTGACTGAGATTAGGGTGTGGCTACTGTAGCTGACAGAGATTAGGGTGTGGCTACTGTAGCAGACTGAGAGATTAGGGTGTGGCTACTGTACCAGGGTGGGAGTTTGGGGCGTGGCTACTGTAGCAGACTGAGAGATTAGGGTGTGGCTACTGTAGCTGACTGAGATTAGGGTGTGGCTACTGTAGCTGACTGAGATTAGGGTGTGGCTACTGTAGCTGACAGAGATTAGGGTGTGGCTACTGTAGCAGACTGAGAGATTAGGGTGTGGCTACTGTACCAGGGTGGGAGTTTGGGGCGTGGCTACTGTAGCTGACAGAGATTAGGGTGTGGCTACTGTAGCTGACAGAGATTAGGGTGTGGCTACTGTAGCAGACTGAGAGATTAGGGTGTGGCTACTGTACCAGGGTGGGAGTTTGGGGCGTGGCTACTGTAGCTGACAGAGATTAGGGTGTGGCTACTGTACCAGGGTGGGAGTTTGGGGCGTGGCTACTGTAGCTGACAGAGATTAGGGTGTGGCTACTGTAACAGGCTGAGAGCTCTGAATTCCATTTTTTTTTTATACTGTAGAAGTCACTCGGGACCAGCAACTGTTTTTGAGAATACAAAATATCTTTAACATTACTATTTACTCTTAACATCGTGTAAAAAATAAGAATTGTCAATTTTGTTTTCATGGTGACTTTAATTACAGTCCCCAAGCATTGGCAGTAGATCTCAATGCAATCTGGATAATTTGTAGAAGAAGTACCTGGTGCACACAAACGTTGCACTTGTCACAGAAAACCATCTCGTTGCCGTCCTCCCCCTCAGGTGAGCGGCACACGTCACAAACTACGTCCTCGTCGTATTCGATACCCAGCCCCTCCTCCGTCTCGATGGCCTGCTGCATGTTCTGCTGACACCTGCTCTCCAGCTCCACCACAACCTGCTCCATGGTGAGCTCGTCCAGCTCCGGAAGTGCTGGGAAGCACACATGACAAGACAGGCTAAGTAATGTAGCACAGTGAAGAGAATTGAGAGAAGGAGAAGGAATCGGGACATAAAGACTGCTTGAAACTTTTTGCAAAATGCAGGTCTTTTAATTATAAACAAGCCTGAATACACCAGGACTCTTATGTTGAAATGTCTATGCTTTACTATTGCTGGCAGCTAAAATATGATCTCTTACAAACATCTACAACATATTACAGTACAAACACCATAATAAAGTAAACTGTGAAAATTCATCAACAGTAAATCATAATCAATTGTTTGGCATAAATGTGTAATATTTATTGTTTATGAACTGCTCTGAAACAGTGAGCTGTGTTTCTATATTTGAACATGCAGCGCTTGTATTCATTAATGAAATCACAGCCTTCTGAAGTTTAATCATCACACTAAGCCGTATCACAATTCCTGTTTTTCCATCCCCAAATTTAAAGTCCGCGTGAACTGGAAGTTGCAATCGTCTTTTCTCCAGTGTTGTAATGTATTTCCAAGTGAAAATGAATATTGAATAGAGGGCAGAGTTTGACTTTAGCGCTCCTCCTCTCCATCTCTCGCTCATAGCAGACTAACGGTTGCAGAGGAGTGGTTTACACGTTTTCAACCCAAGCCGTCAAACTGACGTCATCAGAGAAGGAACGCCATTCCAGACCGGAAGTAACTTTTCAGATTTTGATTAAAGATTACTGTGACAAACAATCGTTTTTCTGTGTTTTAACTTGCACGGATTAATTGTTCACCACAAGATTAGTAATATGCACTAACAAAGGAAATAGGGTCGATTTTGATTTCATGACGACTTTAAGGCCTCTTAAACTGATCATTAGGACATACCATTTATTAAAATATTTTTGTTTAGACTTTTTAAGGACTTTATTTATTTGTATAGTGGTCTTTTGGCATCTCCATGTGATGTGGTCCTGTTTGGTATAGCACCTTCACATAGTATATACATAAAGCTCTAAACAAATATAACATTTATTTTTTGCTGTTGCATTGTATACATTTTGAAAATTAAAAAGTATTTCTTTTTGTTTTTTAATTGAAAACTATGCACTGGAATGTTTGTCATGTGCGCTTTGATGTGCACAGTAGTTCTGAGTTAAATAGACTGGGTATGGATATCAGGTGTCTTTTTGGAGTCTCAAAGTGTCTTCTTTGGAAAGACACTTAAATTTATATAGAAAAAAGCTTGTTCAGTCTTGTCACTACCATCCTTAAACTTAAATTAGAACTTGATAAAACATTTATCTTTTTTCAAATATGTTTCAAGCCTCTCAAATCCTAGTCTTACTAATTTTTTTTCTTGAAAGTATATCATAGAAAAGGATTATACCTGTAGAGATGCAGCCATTTCATTTTGGTTGATACTAGTATTATGTGTTATTTTAGTGTTTATTGTAGTTTTATTACAGTTTTATTAATATTTTGAATTAGCTTTTATTTTTTTTGTTAATTTTAGTTTAATTTTTTAGTAAATTGTAATGTGCTTTCATCATTTTATTAGATTTTATTTATTTATTTTATTTTATATTGATATTTAGGTTTATTTTTATTTCAGCTTTAGTTTTTAATTTATTTCCAGTTAATAATTTTAGTGGTTTCTAATTAAACTTATTTCAGTTTATTGCCGAGGCAATCAGCACTAGTACATGACTAGTACTAGTACACAACTTACACAAAGATCATTTAGCTGAAAACTGTAACATTTATCTGACAAATTTACAAATAATTTGGCAGAAAATTACATAATCTGAACTGAATTAAGATGGAAAATGCCACTAACTTGTGTTGTACTGTATAAAGATCTTGAATCTTTTGGTAGACAGTGAATCGATTCAATTCCAGATCGTTTTTTGCAAATTCAGAATGATTTAATTCGAGACAATTCACAATGAGATTCGATTTTGCATTTTTTAAGTGCATTCATATGATTTTGTAAATGCTTTCCCTAATGTGTCTTACTCAGGGTGTGAAATAGACCTTCAGGGGGTCAGAGAGTGATGAAAAAACCCTTTTGTCCGTTGTTAGATCATGTTAGTTCTTAATGATGATACATCACTTTATTTTGATAGCCTATAAAAATGTACATTTTTATAAGCCAATATTTTAAAAGGCTTAGCTGTTGATATTATCTGTTGTGTAGGATCGTGTAGGTTCTTTATTTTATTTTCATTTACAATAAAATGCCAGTTTTTAACTTTTCCTTTCTACCGCCCAGTGATGATTCTGAAAGAAAGCGGGTGGGTGTTTCATGCTCATCTGACTAACAGATAAACCACAAGCTTTTGTTTCAGTGTTGTTAATGTTGTGGTTATTTCAGCAAACAGTTTGCTTCCTACTTTCAATTTAACTGCATTAAGTTAAATTTCATTTATTACTCAACGGAACTGTGCGCATGCATTTTAGACACTTTATGTTTATGACTTTATGTTTTAGCTCCGTCCTTCATCCATCCTCAAATAAGCGGGTTTTACTTCAGCTGCTCAGGTAATGTCAATGGAGTGACCCATTTTCGGGGGCAGCCAAAATTACACTTTAAAATAAGTCTGAGCTATAGAAATGTATCTTTATACTTACAAGTAAAGCTTCATGTTGCAGGATTTTATCTTTTCCATGACTTTATCAATGGTTTGAGCGGTTTGACTCAATTATTGACCGAAGCAAATGATTCACGATTTAAAAATACATGTTTCAGGATTGATTCATATGCATTGTCAGGATTTGTAATCGATGCATTGAGAAAACGAGTGAATCTTTGATACTGACTTGTTTTACAATAACAAACTTGCATCATTAAAAAAGGAAAATGATTCAGATAGTCAGTAAATCTTACCTAACTGTCTGAATTCAGTATTAACTAGTTCAAGCCAGGTCACATCCAGATCATCCAGATCGTAGCGACTCAGCGGCTCAGTGAGACCATGTGACTCTCCGAAGCCAAACTCTGACTGGCCCCTGGCTTGGATTGGTGAAAAGAATGGGATTCGATTGACATCAGGAAGCTCCCTGGTGGGGAAAAACACACCTGAATGACCACACAACTCATCATACGTGCATCAAGCATTGGAAGTTTCAGGTTCAACTCCGTGGACTGTATGTGCTGCATAACGCTGATCAGGACATGCATCATGTGACTCATTCCATATTGACTTATAAGCAAAAATCAGGTTTTGAATAGAGCACCTATGATTGGTCACTGAAATCAGTCATACTGAACAGGTTCCAGTGTTTTCAGTCAGATGTTTGTTTTCTTGCTGAATCTCACCTGACTACAGGCTCAGGAATGGGTTCCACATTGGCTGGCACCTGCACACCCTTCTCCCATTCCTGCCTCCAGGGGTCTGACAGGAAATAGAACTCCTCTGGGCTCAGTTGTGCTGAATCAGGCAACTTCATGGCTGTAATGAAATCTGTCCGAAACACCTGAAAGAACAGAACATTGGCAACATTCAACAAGGATGCTTTCTTCAGGCCGTGGTGGCATTTTCACTGGCGCTGAGGTGAGAATAAAAGCAACTTTGTGTCAGAATGCAAAATATATGAGAATAAAACATTAAGAGTTTGAGCATGAAACAAGATCTCTTCACAGAAGACAAACTTTAAATAAACAGACACTTTTAAAAACTTAATTTGACTGAGTATTTCTGAGTGGGTGACTTAAACGTAGGGTGGGACAGAAACCAAAAACATTATTTGTTCATCCTTCAAAGATTGTTCCCATTTGTAAAACTAAAAGTTTCAAGATGTAGGAAAACTAACACTTGTTGGCAAACAAACACATATTTGAAAATAAAAAGACATTAAATTAGCACTATAACCAGTAGATAGAAGCAGACAAGCACTTATTGGCTTATTAGCCAGTCCCTCCAGAAAAACGCGATTATGCGATCGTCTGATTTCATGCATAATCAGCCAAAGTCCGCATATTTATGCGGGGGTCGCATTTTTTCAAATACGCCGCACTTTCGCCCAGTGCCCAAGGAAGTCGACCGGAAGTTGAAGTCGGCCGGGTGCCGCCATCTTGTAGCAGAACTTCACTTGCGTTAGCATCCCCATTGACTCCCATACATTTTGGCGTCACTTTGACAGTGAATAACTTTACGTCTGAGGCGTTTAAAGACTCCATTTGTCCATTATTTATTTCCAAAGATACACGACAATGTATAAAGGGCTCCATTACCTTCTATGTTACATTATGGCCCCGTAGAAACAGTTTTTGTAAAAATAAGCTAACGATTGCGTCATAACCACTCGACTCTCTGTCGCACAGAAGAGAAGTTACCGTACAGACAAGAAGAGAAGCTCGCAGGCAATCGGGGAGACGTCAAGAGAGAAGCCTACTGGCGTTACATTTTAAAATACTATACAAACTAATTAATCAGAATACTTACTCCTGCTCACTCACGCCAAAGAACTCCCCGCTCAAGCTCGCCGTCTCTGCAAGATTAACGATGGCAGTTTGCACGCACAGCTACTAGAAGATTTACATCTGTCAGACAGGTTGCTGACGTCATCAAGCTTAGTTTGAGACTGCGCGTCAGAAAAGGAAGTGCTAAAAATCGCTGAAAATGGGCTTCACTCGTCTCAATTGAGTTCCAATGGGGTCGCTGTGTCCATTTCTTTTACTGTCTATGCTTTCGCCGCATAAACTGCCGATTTCAGCAAGCAAAATATATGCGGGGCTAGCATGATTTCATAATCCCTGCATTTTCGTTGCAAAAAAGTCACATATATCTTAGCAGAAAGTTGAAAAATGTTGCATTTACTTCACACTAGTAAAGCGCCATTATTTTCCCCCTATTGCCATGGGAACCTTGTGAAGTGACGTAATTACGCGACGTGAACATCATCTGCAAACCATGAAACCATGATGAAGCACACAAATCATTCTCATTTGCCAATAAAATTAAGCGCAAAAGACCGCGCAAAGCAGTTTCCTGGTGTGTTACATGACAGTGGGAGCAAATTATTTTGCGTGCTGACGCTGGAAAACCACTTTCACTTTGCCACCGCCAAGGATGGTTAAAGCAGCAGCGGAAGCAGGCAGGAAGAAGCACACATTTTTAAAAATATTTTATCTATTCATTTTTATAGAAGTTGTTGGATATTAATAATAATACGTTTATTTTATATAGCGCCTTTCTACAAACTCATATTCCTTTTGTAAAGCTAAGACTCAATGTTTTGTAAGTTTGAGCCATGTGTTAATTAAGGTCTGAAATAAAACAGAATGAGAACTTAAATATTCTGTGATTTAGTATTCTTGCTTATCATAGGAAGTAATAGGAAATACTCTTTACATTAAAGTAGTAGCCTAGTGAGAACAGGGTGTTGGGGGAATCACCTTTTATTTTTTTCTGTTTTTCATCAAACCGCAGTTTTTGCAAGTTCCCGCAATTTCATCGCATAAAATTGCAAAAATATCCCGCATATTCCATCGCATTTTTTAACAAAACGTGCCGCATAATCAAGCATTTTAGCCCGCAACAATCACAAAAAAATCCCACGTTTTTCTGGAGGGACTGATTAGCCATTTCCTAAGTAAATCTCATGAAAAAAAACAAAACCTTTTTTTCTTTCAAATTGCGACTGAATTACACAAATGAAACTTCTGGATGCACTTAGCCAAATCATTTAATGATTAATTTCTTATTTAAAAATGAGCTTTTTGTATAATTGTATAAATATTAGACTTTTTAATTAAATTCAATAATTCTATTGAATCTGAATTTAACATAAAATAACCACACTTTTATACCAATAGCAAACCACAACCATCCAATCATCCAATCAATTCCCCAGGGACAAAATCAAGCCCCGCCCTACATTTGTTCTTGTTCAATAAGGAAGAAAAGACTAGCACAACTTCACTTTCATGCTGACTTTAAACTTGCGTGAAACAGTATTTCTCACCTCAGATGGTTTCTTCTGCTCATGGCGTACCCATGTGCTATTGGTCCCCGTGTTCTTTGAAGACCGTGACCAGGTGGTCACATGACCTGCAAGAGATTGAAGTGTCATACCTAAACTTACAGAGAATTACATCATCATTTACTCACCCTCATGTTCTTCCAAACCTGTATGTCTATCTTTTTGAATGACAACAATTGGTGCTGTGCTGTTCGGCATAACTGATTAATATCTGATGATAAAATTTACACTAAGGTCAAAGTTGGAAAATAAACAAAATTAAACTTTCATTTAAAAAGAATAAGTATTGTTTGACCTATAATTCATTTGTCTTTAGTGTTAGCACTCTGTTGATTAAAGGTTGCATTAACCCTCTGGTGCTCTTCTGTCATTTTCGACTGAAAAAGTTTACAGTTTTATTTTTCTATAATTTTTTACTTCATCGGAATAGTATGAAACTTGGTAAAGGTTTTGGCACTTACTGCGTGAACAAAAAAAAAAGTAAAAAATGAGCGCATTGGAAATAAACGAGAGACGAATTTCTTCTAGTGGAAACTTTTGGTACTGCGGCCAAACAAAATATTACAGCGTAAATCTAATTTAGTACCATAAAATCACCTAAAAATACAAAATATTAAATAAAAAACATTATCAAACTAAAATATAGCACATTCATTTCATTGAAATAATAATAATTGAAGCACCAGAGGGTTAAGCCTATGAAGCTACTGTATCATATTTGATACGCAAATTTCTAAGGCCTCTAAATGATCATGATCAAAACTGCTGATAAACCTGTCGCACACAATCTCCTCAGGTCCTTCTGTCATCTGATTGATAGTTTAGACTTTATAAAGTAAAAGTCTTTTAGTATAAATGTGCAAATTCTTCGAAATCTGCACTGATTTTTATCAAGTAAATGCAAGAATAACTTTGATATTGTTAGTAATATTTCAACTGGACTGAAGCAGGTTTACTTGATTATCCAGACATCATTTATTACAAAAATCAAAGTATCAAATATGATCATCAGGCTTTTGGAAGGTTTATTTGTTCATCTCTCAACCATCATTGTATAGCATTGCATTATATGTTTTAAAACTACAAAGCTTTGAAAAGAATTTAAATATCATCTTACTGAGACATATTGATATTTAAATGCATTTTATGTCAGTATCTGCTATACTGTTATAAAGACATTGATTTACATCACAAGAGTCAGAATTTCATCACTTTTTGTTCATATTAATATCAGCATCTGCACCAAAATTGCATATTTTTGCTCCTCTGAATAAAATTGAGCTGTTTTTTCCTCACTATATCAGACTATATGAGACATAAAAGCCTGATGGATCCAATATTATACTCAAAAAAAAAAAAATTAACTTTTTTTAATGATTTTGTCAAAAAAAGTTCTCAAAAAAGTACCTTAATCTCTGGAACAGTACATTAATCATTCAAGTAATGGTCGATTATCAAGAATAATCATTATTTACAGCCCTCATTACTATTTTATAATATTGAAATCTGATATTAATCATTATTATACTACTGTAATTTAATATCCAAGTTGGCTGAGTTTAAAAAAAAAAACAAAAAAAACAATCGATAGTACAAATATTATTATGTATATCATACAGTCGGCATCTTGCTGTGCCGTTCGAGTTGGATAAGAGAAAGAACTCAGGAGCAGATCACATCTGCTGGGACGGATGATGTGGCTCGTCAGGGTCACCAATGAACAAACACTAACTTCCTTCAAATCTAAATAAAGCTAGCGACTGACACTACAGTCCTCTTCACTAATGTGTTTCCATCTCCCTGTCTCCATCTGTGTTTATTACTCACTGTCGGTGGTGTCAGAGTCGTTGCTGCTGGTGGAGTACTTCCTCCTCTTCATCTCACTCTCCATCTGTCAGGAAAGAAGGGATGAACAATTATCAGACTCTGAAAAGATGGCAGAAACGCGTGAGGAAAGCAAAGTGTGAAAGTGTGTGTCTGTGCTGACAGGGATGCTGTACACAGACAGAAGAGGAAACACTTCACTGGCTGTTGGCAGATTTATATGGCCATAAAACAGGGCTTTTCCCTTTCATGCTGGTCTCTTCCTGTCGCCTTTCCCTGCTCGATCATCACTTTACATGAGGCTGAGAATCACACTCGCCGATGCTCCAGCTGCCCTCACTACAAGCAGGGCTGCACGATGTGGGGAAAATATCTAATTGCAATTTTTTACATTCATTTTAAATCGTGATCGAATCAAAATTCCAGGTTTGTGTGCTTGTTTGTAGGGCTGCACAATTTGGCCAACATTTTGTGATTACTTATCAATACAAATATAAAAATAAACAATAATAATAATTATTATTAACATTAGTATTACTAAATAAACAAATAAAAATTAGTATAAAAGTAAACTACAGCTATTGTAATATTTTACTATAAAAAATATTTAATATTTAAGAAAAATCATATAATATTATATTAACTAATGTCCGGTGCACACTGCATAGTTTTCAAAGTTGTCAGATCACTATTCTTCTCACACTACACGACTGTCTGGGGTACCATGTTGTGCACAGTACATGACGGATCGGCGACATTACACAACACTTCAATAGGAAGAATCAATGACAACTCTGTCCAATCTCTCCAACAGTGTGTAATGTTAGCTTTAGCCCGTTAGCCACGGAGCATACCATCAAACTCATTCAGAATCAAAATGTAAACATCCAAATAAATACTATACTCACATGATCAGCATGCAGCATGCATGACGAACACTTTGTAAAGGTCCATTTTGAGGGTTATATTAGCTGTGTGAACTTTGTTTATGCACTGTATTATAGTCGAGAGCTCGAGGGCGGGGAGCGCGAGCAATTAAAGGGGCCGCAGCCTGAATCGGTGCATTTCTAATGATGCCCCAAAATAGGCAGTTAAAAAAATTAATTAAAAAAAAATCTATGGGGTATTTTGAGATGAAACTTCACAGACACATTCAGGGGACACCTTAGACTTATATTACATCTTGTAAAAAAAAAAAAAAAAAAAAAAAAAAAAGTTCTAGGGCACCTTTAATTTCTTTTTGTTTTCTATCAAATGTTGGATTTCCTACATTTTGAAATGTTCGGTTTTACAAATGGGGACAATCTCAGAAGGATGAACAAATAATATTTTTGGTCATCACATTAAAAATAACATTTAAAGTGCTGGAGAAATGTTGCGTGTGCGTGTCTAATTACAAACACAGTGTTTCTTATTCAAACGTTCCCATTAGCTTTGTCTTTATTGCAATCAATAAACTGGTTTATTCGTGGTTTATTCGTGTGGTTTTGTACAGCGAGTACAGAATGAACAGATAACAGTTCACATGGTCAATTAGTTCAAAGGATTTAAAGTTTTGAAAAGCTTTGTTTCTGATGAACACATCTCTAAAGAACACAGGAAACACTGGAGTATACAGGTGCTGGTCATATAATTAGAATATCATCAAAAAGTTGATTTATTTCACTAATTCCATTCAAAAAGTGAAACTTGTATATTATATTCATTCATTACACACAGACTGATATTTTTCAAATGTTTATTTCGTTTCATTTTGATGATTATAACTGACAACTAAGGAAAATCCCAAATTCAGTATCTCAGAAAATTAGAATATTACTTCAGACCAATACAAAGAAAGGATTTTTAGAAATCTTGGCCAACTGAAAAGTATGAACATGAACAGTATGAGCATGTACAGCACTCAGTACTTAGTTGGGGCTCCTTTTGCCTGAATTACTGCAGCAATGCGGCGTGGCATGGAGTCGATCAGTCTGTGGCACTGCTCAGGTGTTATGAGAGCCCAGGTTGCTCTGATAGTGGCCTTCAGCTCTTCTGCATTGTTGGGTCTGGCATATTGCATCTTCCTCTTCACAATACCCCATAGATTTTCTATAGGGTTAAGGTCAGGCGAGTTTGCTGGCCAATTAAGAACAGGGATACCATGGTCCTTAAACCAGGTATTGGTAGATTTGGCACTGTGTGCAGGTGCCAAGTCCTGTTGGAAAATTAAATCTGCATCTCCATAAAGTTGGTCAGCAACAGGAAGCATGAAGTGCTCTACAACTTCCTGGTATACGGCTGGATTGACCTTGGACCTCAGAAAACACAGTGGACCAACACCAGCAGATGACATGGCACCCCAAACCATCACTGACTGTGGAAACTTTACACTGGACCTCAAGCAACGTGGATTGTGTGCCTCTCCTCTCTCCCTCCAGACTCTGGGACCCTGATTTCCAAAGGAAATGCAAAATTTACTTTCATCAGAGAACATAACTTTGGACCACTCAGCAGCAGTCCAGTCCTTTTTGTCTTTAGCCCAGGCGAGACAGATGCTGTCTGTTGTTCAAAAGTGGCTTGACACAGGGAATGCGACAGCTGAAACCCATGTCTTGCATACGTCTGTGCGTAGTGGTTCTTGAAGCACTGACTCCAGCTGCAGTCTACTCTTTGTGAATCTCCCCCATATTTTTGAATGAGTTTTGTTTCACAGTCCTCTCCAGGGTGCGGTTATCCCTATTGCTTGTACACTTTTTCCTACCACATCTTTTCCTTCCCTTCGCCTCTCTATTAATGTGCTTGGACACAGAGCTCTGTGAACAGCTGCAAGGTGTCAATGGTCGTCTTTTGGACAACTGTCAAGTCAGCAGTCTTCCCCATGATTGTGTAGCCTACAGAACTAGACTGAGAGACCATTTAAAGGCCTTTGCAGGTGTTATGAGTTAATTAGCTCATTAGAGTGGGGCACCAGGTGTCTTCAATATTGAACCTTTTCACAAAATTCTAATTTTCTGAGATACTGAATTTGGGATTTTCCTTAGTTGTCAGTTATAACCATCAAAATTAAAAGAAATAAACATTTGAAATATATCAGTCTGTGTGTAATGAATTAATATAATATACAAGTTTCACTTTTTGAATGGAATTAGTGAAATTAATCAACTTTTTGATGATATTCTAATTATATGACCAGCACCCGTAGAGCATACTAGACTAACAAGACACAGGTGAAAACAAATGAGGGGAACCAAAAGAACTACAAAAGGACTACAAAACTAGACACAGGAAACTAGAAATACAACATAAAAGTCCAAACAAGCAGAGAACATGTCACAGATGAAACGTGTAGGGCTGGGCTAGGATGGGATGGGTACAGCTCTGCGGCACGAGCTAAGAGTGTGTGTGGAGAGCTGGATGTGTCCAAAGAGAAAGTGAGCATGAAGAGGAGAATTCTGGGTGAGAGAGAATAGACTGCAGTCCCCCAGGGAGAGAAAGAGAGACATCTTCAGCTGTTCTCTCCTGCACAGCACAGCCAACGCTGCTATTTTTAGGAACCAGTGAACAGGAGAAAGAGACACTCTCGGACGAGAGCAGAGTAACAGAGCCGGCTGTGTTACCGTCACACTGATGATGTTACAACGGCTGTAACTCTCGGCTCATCCGATCACATGTTATAGAGCGACACAGAATGTGAGTGAGGCTCACAAACAACAAGAGAGTGTGAACAGTTGTGTTTTATTATTTTATATAATTTTTTTTTAATTGTGTTAAATTGTTACTGTTTCTGATCTCCCCGAAATGCCTCCATCTTGAGTTTTCTTCCCAATGTTCCTCATTTAAATAATTAATGCGCAGAATAAAGGGGCGGGGCCTGGTTGAGTTAGTTAGTACTGTGTTGAAACTGGCGGTTATGGTAATGGGAGGGACATTTCCCAAACACCAATCACAACACACTGCTCCAGCCGACCAATCAGAGCACATTGTGCTTTTCAGAAGGAAGGGCTTCATAGAGACAGGAACTAAACAGAGCGTTACTGACAGACTGGGAAGAGAGGAGCTGCAACAATGGAGAATATGAGGAAAATAATCAACATTCAAGCAGGAAAACCTGCTCTAGTAGAGCACAAAAACAACACTAAGACTTTGAAAAAGGTATTTAGGTCCTCTTTAAAGTTATGATTTCAATAATTAGACATGCTTTCTAGAATCAATTAAAACAGAAAACACTGAATTTGGGAAAAAAAAATACATCAGATTTCAAGTGTAGAAACATCTCAAAGATGATCAGACAAATTAAAATGCTCTATATTTCAATTGTAATAGCAATGTAATTATTGAAGATTTTCTTTTCAATAATTAAGCATTTCTCTCTGGTTTATAAATCAAAGCATTGCATAGTCATCTCTCTGGGTGAAAACACTCATCTGTTCGCTCTTCTGGAGACGTCGTCCTAACATCAGGACCACATCCATCTCTCACATCATTTAATCTCCAGCACGAGCACACGCTGCGGTGAACGCTTTCTCAGAAGCATGTCACGCAAGATGTGTGACACAAATCCACTAGTCAGTGGAGCGTCGCGAGAGGTTACGGGTGATGGGGAACATCAGAGCCTGAGCTCCTTCATTCATGAATAACCCCCGCCCCACTGAGAAACACACACTGCTACCCATGTGACTGCCTCGCCTCCTTCTCCACCAATCACATGACAGCTGCCAAACACATTGAACAGATATAGATGCTCTAACAACACCCAATACCAAACACCTTCACAACACAAATGCTAAAAAAATATATAATAAAGATAAAAAAATAAAGATATATTTGGACACACAAGTGTTTTTAACAACAATTTGTATATATCTGCTCAAAACCTGATTTATAAATCACTTTTTAGGTTTTTTTGCAGTTGACAACTAGACAAGAATTACAAACATTGTTACACCAGTAGGTGGCGACAAATGGCTGTTAAAAATGTATTTGTCATTGAGTGACTGCATCTGAAATTGCATACTTCCCAACAAGTATATTCTGATGTGTGCATATGATGGACACTTTACTATCCCATGAGGCAACGGGAGAGGATTTGTGAATGACAGTGAAGCGACGCAATTGATTTTTTAGCAGCAGTGTGAGATTTCGGATGCAGCCAATCGTTCACTCATCTGTTCAAAAACTGTGATTTATCCTTTAGAGAAACAAGAAGTATATGAGTCAGTCATTGAATCATTCATTCAAACCATTATTTTTTAAATAATTCAAAATGATAAATAATAAATATTTTTTTTAAATAGACTGCAGCAACTATTTGTCAGAACCTCTAATAAATTAAATGTTATTTTAATTAGTTGCCTATTCAGAATCATGGGAGAATCGTGATCTTTATTTTAAATCTCTACTTTAATCCAGAATCATGTAGCTCTACCTAATTTAACTAATTTACTCAAATTTAATGCCAAGGTAGTTAAACCAAAGTAGAACATTAAAAGTAGGCCTGGGCAATAAAACGGTATCGATATTTATTGACGGTATGTCTAAATCGATGACAATAGAAAAAAATGTTCGATATAACTCTCTATATATTATCACTTAAATGCGTAAAAATGTAAACAGATATGAAGTTAGGTTGCATGAACAACTCTCAAGTGCACTCCGTCCCTGGATCACAAACAGACGCGCTACAAGTGAAATGCAAACAAGTTGCTGTGGAGTTCAGTTGCACAATCACCACGTGAAATCAGAACACACAAACACATGAAAATGAGTGCTGTACCTGCTGGCTACGAGGAGATTGTGAATAAAAAAAGGACATATCAGCTCGTCGCTGTGGCAATCTTTCTGAAAGAAACTTGGCGCTGAAAACGATGCCTTTCTCGATTACATTATTTCACCACCAGGTGGCGACAAGTGAGTGTTAAAAAATTTATTTGATATTGAATCTTCATCTGAAGCCTGCACGCTGAAGCATGTGTACATCGCGTAAATATTGAGTTCTCTTTCAAGTCTTGCGCTTGAACGGACAAATTCACACAAAGATTATGTCAACATGCCTGTCTTGGTGAGTATCCTAGCAAACATGGTAGGTTATGTCTTAAGTGAACTTAAACACTCAAGAAAGAACCATGCGTTCAGTATCAGTGCACTGGATCCATGCATTATGTTTTAAAGTGACAGCAGCCTAATATTCCTGCTGTCTGAATGTGTTTTTAAAGTTAATCAGACAACAAATGACAAGGAAATCACTCATTGCTGTTGACTGAATAGCTTTTTAACTTAATTAATAATGATTAATCTTTATTTAATTTATACAGTGAAGATTATAATCAATATTGTTTTACAATTGATTAGCTACTTTCAGTTTCTGTACCTGAAATCTATTGTTAGATACCTGAAAAGCACTATTTTATTTGTATCTTTGCTCTACTGTATTTATTTGTGCTGTTGCTTGTAGTTTGATTATTTGTTTTTATTTTCCGTATTTTTATTTGACAGTAGTCCTTTTTTTCCTTAACATCGCACATACCGAAACCGTGACCCTAAAACTGACGTAAAAACGGAACCGTGAGTAATCTGTACCGTCCCACCCCTACTTTGATTCTTATACACGTTTTGCTCAACATGACAATCTTGACATATTTACACAAACTTACAGTATCAAATTCTCATGTTGCGATAATTGCTTAAGCTTTTATCACGGTATACGGTATTATCACGATATTGAAATAAGTTGCAAAAAAGTGTTGTCATAGTAAAACAGGTTTAAGAACTTTTTCTTATAACAAAAAAAAACTCTGAACATTTAAATACAATAACGCAGTACACAAATTATAAAGTAAAATGTTTCAAACAGATTAAAGTACAAAAGAATTATAAAGAAAAACAAATAACACTATATAAGGTCTCGTTATTTAATGTTAGTTAATGCATTAACTAAAATTAAGTATGAGCAATAGCCACATTTGTTACAGAAAGTAATATTTTTTGTTAATATTAATTAAAAAAATACAACTGATCATTGTTAGCTTTAGGTTCATTAAATAATAATTACAACTTTTGACTTTAGTAATGTTAATAAACGAACTAGAAATTAACAGATTAATAAATGCTATTTTAAATGCTAATAAATGCTAAAATAAAAGTATTTTTTCATTGTCAGTTTGGTAATAATGAATTAACATGTTAACTAATGAAGCCTTAGGTCATCAAGTGTTACTGAACAATAACAAATAATCAGAAAACAAAAAGGGCATGTTGTAGTCCATTTTAAAATATAAAAATGTTTAAGTTTGAAAATAAATAGCCTATTAAGCCTTTAAGTATTTGGTGTTGTGATGGACAACATTGAGATTACAAAAAAATGAATGGCTGTTTGAAGCATTTTAAAAACGTCACTAGCGCAGCTGCTTTGTTTGTGGGGTTTCTGGGGTAACCGCTGCATTTCTGCTGTTCCATCAGCGCCCTCTGCTGTCAGAGAGTGAACATGCACTTTCATTCACTATTCGTTCTGCCATGTGCTTCTCATGCATGTTGGGTTTGTTTACATAGTGAGCGTGCCTCATTCATTATCGTGATATATCGTAGTACCGAATATCAGCATATGTCTTCACCCAAAAATGAAAATTCTGTCATTAATTACTCACCCTCATGCTGTTCCACACCCGTAAGACCTTCGTTAATCTTCGGAACACAAATTAAGATATTTTTGACGAAATCCGATGGCTCCGTGAGGCCCTGCATAGGGAGCAATGACATTTCCTCTCTCAAGATCCATTAATGTACTAAAAACATATTTAAATCAGTTCATGTGAGTACAGTGGTTCAATATTAATATAATAAAGCCATGAGAATATTTTTGGTGCGCCAAAAAATAACGACATATAGTGATGGCCGATTTCAAAACACTGCTTCAGGAAGCTTCAGAGCATTATGAATCAGCGTGTCGAATCTGCAGTTCGGAGTGCCAAAATCACGTGATTTCAGCAGTTTGGCGGTTTGACATGTGATCCGAATCATGATTCGGCACAAAAGATTCATAACGCTCCGAAGCTTCATGAAGCAGTGTTTTGAAATCGCCCATCACTATATAATCATTATTTTGTTTTTTTGGCGCACCAAAAATATTCTCGTGGCTTTATAATATTAATATTGAACCACTGTACTCACATGAACTGATTTAAATGTTTTTAGTACATTAATGGATCTTGAGAGAGGAAATGTCATTGCTCAGGCCTCACAGAGCCATCAGATTTCATCAAAAATATCTTAATTTGTTTTCCGAAGATTAACGGAGGTCTAAAACGACATGAGGGTGAGTAATAAATGACATTATTTTCATTTTTGGGTATAGTAACCCATTAACTGGAAGAATTTGAAATGGAAAACTAGAGTAAAAGTACTGCGTTAAAAAAACGATAAAATAATGAGGTAAAAAAATATGAAACACGTTTTCCCGCTCCTCACACGCAGCCTCGCCCCCTCCGCAAGACGTCACGCTGTGTGCGTGAGCAGCAGCAGACTGTAGGGGGCGTGGCCGATGACCCGCAGGGCTTGTTTGTGAATCTGTTCGTAAAGGCCGTTCAGCGTTCATAACTTAGCCGCTGATTTGAGCTTAAACTCACCGCACTGCACTTACAAACAACTTTAGCATGATCAGCTGCAGTCTGTTGAGTAAAACCTCGACCCCCCCATAAAAACTCAAGAAGAGTTTATCAATAATGACAGACAGGTCGAAAACAGCACATAGTTCGTGAGGATTTCGCAGAATTCACTTGACAAAATCAAACGCCCATCCCGAAACTGCGTGATAGCAGAAAAAGATGGCACATTCTTTCGCTTTACCTTATTCGAGGGCGTGATGTCCTCGATGGCCAGAAATCAGGGGATCATTTGAGGCCAGGCACATGTATATCTCGTGTGACAGCAGCACGGCGGATGATTTCCCCTCCACAGCCCGAATAAAAGTTACTGTCGGCGGGTTAGCGCGACCCGATGGCTTCCGTCGAGTTGTTGTTTCCTCACTTATTATAGCAACGTTCATCTGTTCGTCATCCGCAAAACTGTTTCTGAGGAAAGCATTTCCTCACATCCCTGCAAAGTGAAGCGCACTAACTGCTCCAGTGTCGTGACAAGCCATCGACTTCAGCGTCTGAATTTCAGGTTTATCATGTTGTTTGTGTTGGTCTGAGTGAACGCGAGCAGCAACATAAGCTCACTCTTATAACTCTTTTGGCGCCATATTAATGACGTACCAAAAATTTCCGTTACAAGCGAGCCGAGAAAACACAGTTCGTGCGCGTGAGCATCACACGAGCTGGAGGAAAACGCAGCGAAAGCGCGTCGCGTTACCTGTCAAGTTGTGTAATGTCCATCAAGAAGCGAGCATGAAGAAGAAAGTCAGCGGCTTCTCTCCTCAAATGAGTGAACGGGGCGGTTCGCTAAAATAATCGACCATTTTACAGTGAATCCGATGGGGGGAGCCATGAACAAACACGAAAGAGGAAATGCCGTTTGACACAACAAATATGACATCTTCAGTTTTCCCTGCAAGAGGACAACTTTACTTGGGTTTAGATGTGAAATGCATCACAGTTAGTATCTGACGTTAAAGTTTCTTATAATGAGGGAACATTAAAGTCACGTGATTCGGTTATAACACTGTATAAGCGCTGTGATGAGGCAGATGTAATGCTCCAAGAGGTGGCAGTGATGAACCTTTCATTGATCAGTTCTGTAAAGAACATTTTGAGCAACGGAAAGAATTTTTATTTGTTTTAAAGGGATAGTTCACCCAAAAATGAAAATTCTGTCATCATTTATTCACCTTCAAGTTGTTCCAAACCTGTCTGAGGTACTTTGTCCTGTTGAACATAAAAAATATGTTCTGAAGAATGTTTGAAACCTAACCAACCAACTGTTTAAAATAATTTATTCAAAATAGCTTCTTTGATCATTTATAAAGATGTCGTGTTCAGCCTTTATCGGCCGCAATTAATGTTGTGTGCATATCTGCAATTCGAATCTGAATGCAAGTAGAATTAAAATGCAAAGAGTTCATATTAATTACTGTGATTTTTAACTAGAAAAGCAATGTTTCTTAGATGGATGGATGAATAGATGGACGGATGGGTGGATGTATGGACGAGGGAAGGATGGATGGATGGATGAATAGATGTATGGATGGACGGAAGGATGGATGACAGATGGGTGGATGCATGGACAGATGGATGGACGGATGCATGGATGGATGGGTAGATGTATGGACGGATAGACGGATGGATGAATAGATGGACGGATGAATAGATGGATGGATGGGTGGATGTATGGACGGATGGATGGGTGGCTGGAAGGACGGATGAATGATGGATGTATGGACAGATGATAGATGGACAGGTTTATGCATGGACGGATGTATGGATGGACAGATGACGGACGGATGGATGGATGGACAGGTGGATGCATGGATGGATGTATGAACAAATGAAGGATGGACAGATGGATGAATAGATGGATGGATGGGTGGGTGGAAGGACAGATGGGTGGATGGATGGACGGATGGATGGATGGGTGGGTGGAAGGACGGATGAACAGATAGACGGATGATGGATGGATGGATGGACAGATGGGCAGATGCATGGACGGATGGATGGACAGAAGGATGGATGGACAGATGATGGATGGGTGGGTGGATGGATGGATGGATGGATAGAAAAATATAATTTTTGTGTTCAGCAGAAGAAAGAAACTCATTCAGGTTTGGAACATCTTGAGGGTGAATAAATGAAGACAGAATTTCATTTTTTGGGTGAACTGTCCCTTTAAGAGTGCAGAGGCCTGAAAACATACTTGGACTTTAATATCTTGATGTCATGCATTTCAAAATATTCAAGTGGCATTTATTGTGAAAAATCGCACTTGTGAAGCAAAAAGAAGTTGTTTCGGTTTGAAATGATAAAAGACAAATCTGGTCAGTGTTGTGATCCCTAAACCTGTGTGAACTTGATAGATAGATAGATTGATGGATGGATGGATGGATGGATGGATGGAAAGATGGATGTATAGATGGATAGATGGGTGGATGGATGGATGGATGGATGGACGGATGGATGGAAAGATGAATGAATAGAGGAATGATGGGTGGGTGGACAGATGGGTGGATGCATGGACGGATGGACAGACGGATGGATGAATAGACGAATGATGGATGGATGGACGGATGGATGAATAGACAAATGATGGATGGATGGATGGATGGACGGATGGATGTGTGGACAGATGGATGGATGGATGAACTGATGGACGGATGATGGACAGATGGGTTGATGCATGGACGGATGGATGGATGGACGGACAGGTGGGTGGGTGGACAGATGATTCGTCCATCCATCATTCATCTATTCATCCATCCGTCCATCCATCATCCGTCCATCCATCTGTCCATACATCCATCCGTCCATCCATCCATCCATTCGTCCATCCATCCATCATCTGTCCATACATACATCCGTCCGTCCAACCATCCATCCATCCATCTGTCCTGATGGAAGGACGGACGGATGGATAGATGGATGTATGGTTGGATGATGGATGGGTGGGTGGATGTATAGAAAAATATTAATTTTGTGTTCAGCAGAAGAAAGAAACTCATACAGGTTTGGAACATCTTGAGGGTGAATAAATGATTACAGAATTTCATTTTTTTAGGTGAACTGTCCCTTTAAGAGTGCAGAGGCATTTCAAAGTATTCAAGTGGCATTAATTGTGAAAAATCGCACTTTTGAAGCAAAAAGAAGTTGTTTCAAACCGAAACAGAACTTGAGCAGAACCGACTTCATTCACTAAAATCACTCAAACACATTGCTGAGAGAAGCTGTTTCAGACAAGAGAGAAGATATCTATTGAAATAAAATGCATTTATAAATTTTGATATTAATAATAATAATAATATAGTTAACCAATTAAATTATAAGCACAAGGTTTGAGTCATAAACATTAGACTATTATTCAACACCCTTCCTGCCTCTGTTAAACAATATTGTCATATTCAGACTTTTGATGGTTAAAAATGAATCTCAGTCATTGAGTTGTAACTAATCACACCTCAGCGTGAGACCTGCATCTTGATGCTTTGAAACGTGAATAATATAGCAGTAGTTCGAGGGCTGCAGGACAGAACCGCAACAATATGAGTCATATTAGACTGTAATGGTTGTTGTAAATAATCGTTCAGTTCTGCAGCAGAAGCACATTCGTGTTCCAAATTATAGCGTTGGCCTGACCGAGCAGACAACTCATCAGATTTTCTCATAAAACATGCCATTATTTTGCCATAGCAGTCTGTTTCAGAGTCTGTCTGTGGCCGAGAGATGTAAAACTATCACACTATAAACTTGTGAGTTACAGGAATGATGTGACGTGCGTATGAAACCCTGTTTATGGCACGAACAACATAAACCTGATTTTATGAATTTAGAATAATTTTAGTTTTACAGAACGAAGCATGTGAAAAAATGAATGAATGAGTGCTGCAGTGCATGCAGTGTTGTGGATACCTTTGACCATCTGCACCCATTCGACCAACATTTATCGGTGTTGCCAACAATAGCTTATGAAAATCTCTCATGGTGAAGTAAATGTGTTTTAAGTCGGCATGAAAGTGAAGTTTACTTGGTCTTTTCTTCTCTATTGTGTCATATATCTGAGTGAAACTGCTTTGCAAACCAGAACAAATGTTGATTTTGTATGTGGGGAATTGAGTGGATGGTTGTGGTTTGTTATTGGTGGATCTCATGTGAGTGACAGGTTGCCCCACCCTCATCATCAGAGAAGAGAAGAGATGCTGCAAGAGGGAGGAGAAGATATTCTGATTCAAGATTACCAGAACTTGAATTTAAAATAGGGATGCACCGATATGAAAATTTTGGCTGGTACCGATAACTGATAATTCTCTATATTTGAAAGCCGATAACTGATATATTGGCCAATAAATCTAAATCCAAAATGTTATATAATTTTTGAGAGCCTGATTACAAAAACAAAAGCCTCATCAATAAAAAGCCATGTCCCAAACACACGATTATTATATTCTCAATATAATATTATGTAGCCTATATGACAGATTTGTGCTGCACGTTGTACTTAAAGGTGCCATAGAATTGAAAATTGAATTTACCTTGGCATAGTTGAATAACAAGAGTTCAGTACATGGAAATGACATACAGTGAGTCTCAAACACCATTGTTTCCTCCTTAAGTAAATTTGATTTGTTTAAAAGACCTCTGAAGAACAGGTGAATCTCAACATAACGCTGACTGTTATGTAACAGTCGGGATCATTAATATGTACGCCCCCAATATTTGCATATGCCAGCTCATGTTCAAGGCATTACACAAGGGCAGCCAGTATTAACGTCTGGATCTGTGCACAGCTGAATCATCAGACTAGGTAAGCAAGCAAGAACAATAGTGAAAAATGGCAGATGGAGCGATAATAACTGACATGATCCATGATATCATGATATTTTTAGTGATATTTGTAAATTTTCTTTCTAAATGTTTCGTTAGCATGTTGCTAATGTACTGTTAAATGTGGTTAAAGTTACCATCGTTTATTACTATATTCACGGAGACAAGAGCCGTCGCTATTTTCATTTTTAAACACTTGCAGTCTGTATAATTCATAAACACAACTTCATTCTTTATAAATCTCTCCAACAGTGTGTAATGTTAGCTTTAGCCCATTAGTCACGGAGCACTATCAAACTCATTCAGAATCAAATGTAAACATCTAAATAAATACCATACTTACATGATCTGATGCATGCATGCAGCATGCATGATGAACATTTTGTAAAGATCCATTTGAGGGTTATATTAGCTGTCTGAACTTTGTTTATGCAATGTATTATAGAGTCGCGAGCTCGGGGGCGGGGAGTGCGAGGATTTAAAGGGGAAGCATGCTGAATCGGCGCATATTTAATGATGCCCCAAAATAGGCAGTTAAAAAAATTAATTTAAAAAAATCTATGGGGTATTTTGAGCTGAAACTTCACAGACACATTCAGGGGACACCTTAGACTTATATTACATCTTGTGAAAAAGCATTCTAGGGCAACTTTAACTGTATTTTTTCTTTTTGAAGTTATTTTTTCATATTTCAAGCAATTCAGAACCATCATGGTGAACAGTGCACATCTGAAGTCTCTCAGCTGAAGGAAATAATCCATTATTTATCGGCTTTAATATATGTTCTTATCGGCCGATAACAATAACATGAAAATGAACATCGATACCGATATTGTGGCTGATATATTGTGCATCCCTAAGTTAAAACAACAATGTGCACTGATAAATCATTTATAATAAACACTGCGATATAAAACCCAGTTCATATTTAAGTGCATCCGTCATGAATGGAAGAATATTTAAACTTTTATGTGATATGTTTGTTGTATGTATTGTATTGTATTTTATTTTATTTATTTTTCAATCTTGTTTTGTGTTTTGTTGGCAATTTATACTATGGGTCTGAGGGAAACAGAATTTCAATCCTTTGTATGTCTTGAACATATAGTAGAATTGACTAATAAAGATGAATTGAATTTAAATTGAATTGAAGAAAAATAATATGCGCCGTAATGAAATTCTTGAAACGGCCCTGCTGGAGAAAATATATAAGGTTTTTGTGGGTTTGTTTGTTTTTATTGTTGTCGCCAATCTTCAATCCACACTCCAGTCCAGTAGGTGGCGGTAATTCTCCTATACGCTGATTTGCCAACCGCCAATAAACGCTAGAAGAAGAATTGCTTTTCAGTAGGTGGATGAAATGAACGTTCAGATCAAAGTTACTTTTAAAAGTAATGCATTACAATTTCGAGTTACTCCCTAAAAAAGTAACTAATTGCGTTTTATGGAAAATAATGCGTTACATTACTTTTGCTTTACTTTTTCTCATCTGGGTTGAGTTTGCTTGTTTGTTTTTTAATAACAAATAAAAATTCTATTTTTGGCAAATGTAAAGGCCCTTTCACACCAAAAGTGAAATAAATAATGCTGCCTTTCACGCGCTATCGGAAATTTGATAATTCCCACTTCTGAAGTCGTGATTATGAGCTTATCGCATTCAAGTTTCGACATGAGAGGGCATTCATGTGCAATTTTATACCTAGGAAACTCATATTTATGATAATTCAGTGAGCACGTGAGGGCAGCATAAGCCTGAGACTAAGGAAACGTAAATTCACACCTGTACAGTAGAGGGCGCAGCTCAGACAATCCTTTCAGACGTGCTGCCATACTGGATCACAGAAGAAGAAAGTTCAACACTCTTACTTATGCAATAAGACATGAAAAAGAAACACAAATGTATGGAGCCCTGCACATGACATGCAAGAAAAAAATAGTAGTAAATAGTAAATCGTGCGCACGTTTTAGTAAATCAAGGGAATGAATTAGTAAATCGTGCGCATGTTTTAGTAAATCAAGGGAATGAATTAGTAAATCGTGCGCATGTTTTAGTAAATCGAAGGAATGAAATAGTAAATCGTGCGCACGTTTTAGTAAATCGAGGGAACGAATAGTAAAACGTGCGCACGTTTTAGTAAATCGAGGGAACGAATAGTAAGCGGTGCGCACGTTTTAGTAAATCGAGGGAACGAATAGTAAGCGGTGTGCACGTTTTAGTAAATCGAGGGAACGAATAGTAAACGGTGCGCACGTTTTAGTAAATCGAGGGAACGAATAGTAAGCGGTGGGCACGTTTTAGTAAATCGAGGGAACGAATAGTAAGCGGTGTGCACGTTTTAGTAAATCGAGGGAACGAATAGTAAGCGGTGGGCACGTTTTAGTAAATCAAGGGAATTAATTAGTAAATCGTGTGCATGTTTTAGTAAATCGAGGGAATGAAATAGTAAATCGTGCGCACGTTTTAGTAAATCGAGGGAAAGAATAGTAAATCGTGCGCACGTTTTAGTAAATCGAGGGAACGAATAGTAAATTGTGCGCACATTTTAGTAAATCGAGGGAAGGAATAGTTAATCGTGTGCACATTTTAGTAAATTGAGGGAACGAATAGTAAATCGTGCGCACGTTTTAGTAAATCAAGGGAACGAATAGTAAGTCATGCGCACGTTTTAGTAAATCGAGGGAACGAAAGAGTAAATCGCGCGCACGTTTTAGTAAATCGATGGAACGAATAGTAAATCGTGCGCACATTTTAGTAAATCGAGGGAACGAATAGTAAATCGTGTGCACGTTTTAGTAAATCGAGGGAACGAATAGTAAATCGTGCGCACGTTTTAGAAAATCGAGGGAACGAATAGTAAATTGTGAGCACGTTTTAGTAAATTGAGGGAACGAATAGTAAATCGTGCGCACGTTTTAGTAAATTGAGGGAACGAATAGTAAATTGTGCGCACGTTTTAGTAAATCGAGGGAACGAATAGTAAATCGTGCGCACGTTTTAGTAAATTGAGGGAACGAATAGTAAATCGTGCGCACGTTTTAGTAAATTGAGGGAACGAATAGTAAATCGTGTGCACGTTTTAGTAAATTGAGGGAACGAATAGTAAATCGTGCGCACGTTTTAGTAAATTGAGGGAACGAATAGTAAATTGTGCGCACGTTTTAGTAAATTGAGGGAACTAATAGTAAATTGTGCGCACGTTTTAGTAAATTGAGGGAACGAATAGTAAATCGTGCGCACGTTTTAGTAAATTGAGGGAACGAATAGTAAATCGTGCGCACGTTTTAGTAAATCGAGTGAACGAATAGTAAGTCATGCGCACGTTTTAGTAAATCGAGGGAACGAATAGTAAGTCATGCGCACGTTTTAGTAAGTAGCGGGAACGAAATAGTAAATCGTGCGCACGATTTAGCCTACTATTTTTTTCCTGCATGTCATGTCCGGGGCTCCGTACAAAGTTTTTGCTCATTCGCAGCAAAGACATTGGTTAATAAATTTTAATTAAATAAAGTGTATTTGTGTAAATTTACATATTATTGCATATTCTGAGTTTTCACTGTTTTTCTTTTTGAGAAATACTGAATCTGTTTTTGTGTAAATGAGTAAATTCATGTAATGCAAGTAAAATATTAATTTCCCATCAATAATTCGCACTCCAGCTCAGTTGGTGGCGGTAGTGCACCAAAAGCTGGTCTGGCAGCCGACAATAAAGTGAAAAGAAGGAAAACAGTAGTGACGTCATCTCTCAAAGATGGCGACTACAGATGTCGAAGATTTCATCGGACAAAACAGGCTGTTGGCAGACTTTGTCGAGAAGTTTCGCGGCCTGTCCGAAAGCGACAAGCAGTGGAAGTACAGGAGGGAGTTTTTATTCAGGAACATCAGCAACTATGAAGAGGAAGAGTCTCGAGTGGATCATCTGCTCGCGATGTCTATGGTGTGGGCGAACAACGTGTTCCTGGGCTGCAGGTCAGAAACACAAACACTGACCGGCCAGCATTTGTTGACATGCTTTATTGTGAGATATGCGAGAAAGAAACAAAGATCTTGTTTCATCGTCTGTCCTAAATGTCTTTATGGCACTTTTCTCTCTTTTTGCTGCAGTTATTCTGCTTATCTGTTGAATAAAATACAGTGTTGTGTTGTTCATGTTCTCATGTTACTCTGCAGGTACAACCCAGAGCTGCTGGAGAGAGTGAGAGAGATGGCTGATGGGATTGATGTGGAGGACGCTCCTGTTTTCAAGACCAGAGATGAGCTGATCCAACAACAACAACAGAAGGTGAATAATCCTAACGCCTTTCAACCGATCCTTCATATTACAGCTGAAGTGTGTACAATCTTACAATTTGTTGGCCTTAAAACGTATTAAAATGCACATATGTACACCAGGGAAACCTAATTTTTCTGGGGGGAGCATGCATATATATATATATATATATATATATATATATATATATATATATATATATATATATATATATATATATATATATTATATGCATAAGTTGCCAGAGTAACTAAGTTTTAACAAATTTGTTTGTTTTATGAAACAGAATTCGCTGACAATAAGTCTGACTAACTAAAATAAGCCTGGCTTGTTTTGTAATCTTGTTTTATGAAACAGCCCTCTGAAATCTTCACAAAATAAGTGTAACACATTACAAGTGACGCGAGTTGTGTAATCAGATTACTTTTTTCGAGTAAGTAGTGTAAACATGATGGTTATTGTAGTTCTAGATTAAATGTGAGCAGGCATGTACTCATCTTCCACAAAAACAGATTCAGTGTTCCTCAAAATGAATGTATTCAATCTCACTTTATTAACCAGTGTCTTTGCTTCTGATCTTTCCAGTTAAAGGGTTAGTTCACCCAAAAATGAAATTGTCATTAATTACTCACTTTTATGTCGTTCCACACCCGTAAGACCTTCGTTCATCTTCAGAACACAAATTAAGATATTTTTGATGAAATCTGATGACTCCGTGAGGCCTGAGCAAACATATTTAAATCAGTTCAAGTGAGTACAGTGGTTCAATATTAATATTATAAAGCCACGAGAATATTTTTGGTGCGCCAAAAAAACAAAATAACGACTTAAATAGTGATGGGTGATTTCAAAACAATGCATCATGAAGCTTCGGAGCGTTATGAATCTTTTGTGTCGAATCATGATTCGGATTGCGTGTCAAACTGCTGAAATCACGTGACTTTGGCGCTCCGAATTAAAATTAACGCTCCGAAGCTTCCTGAAGCAGTGTTTTGAAATCGTCCATCACTATATAAGTCATTTTTTTTTTTTTTGGCGCACCAAAAATATTCTCGTGGCTTTATAATATTATTATATTGAAGCACTGTACTCACATGAACTGATTTAAATATGTTTTTAGTACATTAATGGATCTTGAGAGCGGAAATGTCATTGCTCCCTATGCAGGGCCTCACGGAGCCATCAGATTTCGTCAAAAATATCTTAATTTGTGTTCCGAAGATTAACGAAGGTCTTACGGGTGTGGAACAGCATGAGGGTGATGAAAGGGGATAATGAAAGGGGCACGCTCACTATGTAAACAAACCCAACATGCATGAGAAGCACATGGCAGAACGAGTGGAGACGCGTTGAATGAAAGTGCACGTACACTCTCTGACAGCAGAGGGCGGTGATGGAACAGCAGAAATGCAGCGGTTACCCCAGAAACCCCACAAACAAAGCAGCTGCGATAGTGACGTTTTTAAAATGCTTTTGTAATCTCAATGTTGTCCATCACAACACCAAATACTTAAAGGCTTAATAGGCTATTTATTTTCAAACTTAAACATTTTTATATTTTAAAATGGACTACAACATGCCCTTTTTGTTTTCTGATTATTTGTTATTGTTCAGTAACACTTGATGACCTAAGGCTTCATTAGTTAACATGTTAATTCATTATTACCAAACTGACAATGAAAAAATACTTTTATTTTAGCATTTATTAGCATTTTAAATAGCATTTATTAATCTTAGTTAATGTTAATTTCTAGTTAATGTTTATTAACATTACTAAAGTCAAAAGTTGTAATTATTATTTAATGAACCTAAAGCTAACAATGATCAGTTGTATTTGTTTAATTAATATTAACAAAAAAATATTACTTTCTGTAACAAATGTGGCTATTGCTCATACTTAATTTTAGTTAATGCATTAACTAACATTAAATAACGAGACCTTATATAGTGTTATTTGTTGTTCTTTATAATTCTTTTGTACTTTAATCTGTTTGAAACATTTTACTTTATAATTTGTGTACTGCGTTATTGTATTTAAATGTTCAGAGGTTTTTTTTGTTATAAGAAAAAGTTCTTAAACCTGTTTTACTATGACAACACTTTTTTGCAACTTATTTCAATATCGTGATAATACCGTATACCGTGATAAAAGCTTAAGCAATTATCGCAACATGAGAATTTGATACTGTAAGTTTGTGTAAATATGTCAAGATTGTCATGTTGAGCAAAACGTGTATAAGAATCAAAGTAGGGGTGGGACGGTACAGATTACTCACGGTTCCGTTTTTACGTCAGTTTTAGGGTCACGGTTTCGGTATGTGCGATGTTCAGGAAAAAAAGGACTACTGTCAAATAAAAATACGGAAAATAAAAACATAATCAAACTACAAGCAACAGCACAAATAAATACAGTAGAGCAAAGATACAAATAAAATAGTGCTTTTCAGGTATCTAACAATAGATTTCAGGTACAGAAACTGAAAGTAGCTAATCAATTGTAAAACAATATTGATTATAATCTTCACTGTATAAATTAAATAAAGATTAATCATTATTAATTAAGTTACAAAAGCTATTCAGTCAACAGCAATGAGTGATTTCCTTGTCATTTGTTGTCTGATTAACTTTAAAAACACATTCAGACAGCAGGAATATTAGGCTGCTGTCACTTTAAAACATAATGCATGGATCCAGTGCACTGATACTGAACGCATGGTTCTTTCTTGAGTGTTTAAGTTCACTTAAGACATAACCTACCATGTTTGCTAGGATACTCGCCAAGACAGGCATGTTGACATAATCTTTGTGTGAATTTGTCCGTTCAAGCGCAAGACTTGAAAGAGAACTCAATATTTACGCGATGTACACGTGCTTCAGCGTGCAAGCTTCAGATGAAGATTCAATATCAAATAAATTTAACACTCACTTGTCGCCACCTGGTGGTGAAATAATGTAATAGAGAAAGGCATCGTTTTCAGCGCCAAGTTTCTTTCAGAAAGATTGCCACAGTGACATTATTTTCATTTCTGGCTGAACTAACCCTTTAAACCATAATAATAAGCAAGAAATGTTTGGAAAACGCTAGTGTGAACTGAGAGCGTTTTAAATTAAAACACTTTTCAAATGTAGACATAGCCTAACCCAAGCACAACTGAAGGTATCGCAAATCTGATGTCTTTTTTCTCTCTTCTGCAGAGGTGATGCCTGAAGGATTCGCCGTCGTTTCATTACAAACACCTGATGAGGAACTGACGGAGATCTGTGGATCAGAACCGTCTCCTCAACATCAATCACTAGATTTTAATGATTAGCTTTGACTTGTAACATCTTATCCCTAGTTGTACATAAGTTTTTTTTAAATATATTTTGTTAAAATAGGCTTTTGTATTATTAGTAATTTGCATGCAATAAAAGAACACATTCTCTTCACTCCAAGTCTGAAAAAGTTTTATTTTTTTTATACAGCATATTAGAAGTATAAATGTTCTCATGATAAATTCACAAAATCTAACATCCTCATAACACTGTCATCCAGGTATCATTGCATGTAGGACACCGTTCATCTGGACATGCCCTCGGTTTTTTATTTGAAGCACAAACATGTGAGCATAAAGATGCTATCAAATACAGATACAAAAAGATGATTCCCACAGTTGATCTTCAGGTGTGTTTAAAGGCAAAACGGGCATGTAATCTTTTAAGAGATTGATTTTCAAATATATTACTGATGGTTTACTAAAAAAACTCAAAGATGGATATATTCAGGGACTGCAATCGTCAACCGCATCAATCGACAACAGTACATTTCAAATTGTGTTAGCAATAACTTACCATGCAGTTAAAAAAAAAAAAAATAAGCACACACATGTTGATTTTTGTCAAATGTTCCTGTGGATTTGTGGTTGTGGAGTTGAATGAGAGCGTTAAGAGTCGACCCAGCTCTGCTCCACGATGGCCGACACTCTCTTCTCATATTCACGTTTGTTCTCCTGATAGAGCTGAGCGGCTTGACTGTTGGCTGGGCTGTTTGGGTTGGGCTCGTCCAATAGAGACTAAACACAACCACACAAGAATTATGGGAAGAGATCTGAATGAGCTGAATCTCACCATTCAATAATATCTGCAGGTCATTTTCCATACCAAAATCATCAAAATGTTAAATTACACAAATATACTTTATGCATTTAATCTCACTTTATTAACCAATGTCTTCGCCGCTGATCTTTGATTCAGTTAAACTATACTAACAAGAAAAAAGACTTTAGATCAACATCACTTTTGTTTCATTTATTAGTTTTTATTGCTGAAGTAAAAGTATTGAACTTTCTTCTCCTGCGATCAAGCAAAAGCTTATTCATTTCATTTTTGGTGTGAAGGCCTTTACATTTGCCAAAAATAGAGTTTTTGTCTGTTTATTAAGATAATAAAACAATCAAAGCCCAGTCCAGATGAGGATAAAGTAACGTAATGCATTACTAGTCAATGGGTTTTTGGTTAAATGGCTGAAATATGTCCAAGGTTTTAACATCAAAAAAACGATTTGAAAGTATGCTATGATTGAGTAACAGTTTTGCATTTACAACATCTCCCACCATTACATGGCTGGAATTGTTTTTAAAGTTTAAAAGGTGCAATGTGTAAATTTCAGGAGTAAATTTCTGACAGAAATGCAATATAATATAACTATGTTTTCAGTGGTGTATAAAGACATAATGAACCGTTATATTTTTATTACCTTATTATGAGCCATGTCAAGTCGTCATTGTGCACCAACATGTTTCTACAGCAGCCCTAAACGGACAAACAGCTCTCACGACCACATCTTTGTCCTGTGTTGGCCACCGTAGCATCTCTATATTGCAATTCTCAACCTCACCGCTAGATGCCGCTAAAATGTACACACCACACCTTTAAATTAAAGTTTTACTTTTTCCTTTGCATGTTTCGTGTACAGACGACAACGTTGACAAAACAATTCCCGTTCACACGGATCCACGAAAACAACTAATAACGTTGTATTCTGCTGCCAGGCCAGTAGATGGCGATGTGACTTTGTAAAAAAAAGACCGCGCATATAGACTGAACACGTAATACACATGACGTCATCGTTTTCATAAATTCACGTTTACTACTATACTATAGACCGAACACATAGGCTGCGTCCGAAAGCTTAAAAACTTCGGAGGATGCGTTCCAAGGTTGGAAGGCATCAAGGAACGTCCGAATTAAATGTTAGCTTCACTTCTTGTCACCTGAGATCCCTTCATCTGATTTTTTTTATTTTATAGGCAGCATAGATGTATCCTTCACTGCCTTTGATATCCCACAATCCTGTGCTTGCCATTCTGTGACAGTTGAGCTAAAAAATAAAGATGGTGTCTGAAAGTTGTGGTTAGTCAATTTGTGTGTAAATGTACGTTTTTGACTAACATTTTCCACTTTTGATGTCATTTCTAGTGAAAGCTCACTATTGTAGTAATTAAATATTCGCTTAGTTCTCACTAAAGCTCGCTCAATTTTGCTGTAGATCATTAAACTGTTACGCTGCCTCAGAAGTGTGTCTGAAATCAGTTTCATGAGGAAACGCTGCCTACAAAGTCACTGTCTGATAAGGCAGCGAGAAATTTCACCCAAGTTCGGTTAGTTCACCCAAAAATGAAAATAATGTCATTTATTACACACCCTCATGTCGTTTTAGACCTTTGTTAATCTTCGGAAAACAAATATATATATATATAAACAAAGATATTTTTGATGAAATCTGATGGCTCCGTGAGGCCTGAGCAATGACATTTCCTCTCTCAAGATCCATTAGTGTACTAAAAACATATTTAAATCAGTTCATGTGAGTACAGTGGTTCAATATTAATATTATAAAGCCACAAGAATATTTTTGGTGTGCCAAAAAAACAAAATAACGAGTTATATAGTGATGGGCGATTTCAAAACACTGCTTTGGAGCGTTATTAATCTTTTGTGTCGAATCATGATTCAGATCGCGTGTCAAACCGCCAAACTGCTGAAATCACGTGACTTTGGCCATCCGAACTGCTGATTCAACACGCTGATTCAGAACGCTCTGAAGCTTCCTGAAGCAGTGTTTTGAAACCGGCCATCACTATATAAGTTGTTATTTTGTTTTTTTGGCGCACCAAAAATATTCTCGTGGCTTTATAATATTAATATTGAACCACTGTACTCACATAAACTGATTTAAATATGTTTTTAGTACATTAATGGATCTTGAGAGAGGAAATGTCATTGCTCAGGCCTCACGGAGCCATCAGATTTCATCAAAAATATCTTAATTTGTGTTCTGAAGATGAACGAAGGTCTTACGGGTGTGGAACGACATGAGGGTGAGTAATTAATGACATTTTCATTTTTGGGTGAACGAACCCTTTAAACACCTCTGATTGGCCATTGCATTCATGCACTCAACAAACATGTCTGTGATTGGCTACAATGATCAACGCTGCGAAGACACAATGTAAATAGAAACCTTTGACGCTCTTCACAAATACACACAGGAGTGTTTACCAGCAGGTACCAGATTGAACCAGTAAGGTGGGTATCGTTACGTTTTTAACTTTAAATAAGTATAAGCTTATTAACAGAGACATTCAAAATTCATGTCACACCACAGGACCATTCATAAATCAAAGTGTAGCAAACCCATCATGCACCTGGATGGATGTCAGAATGGAGGAAACGTCATATGTGGGACTCCAGCGGTTCTGAAGAATGTCTAAACATATACTGCCATCTGCATACACTAACATACAAGAGAACATCATCAGTCAGAAACACCGCAAACATTATCTCAAAACTCAACTGTTAGCAGCTCACCATTTGGGTGAAACATTTTGGAGATGAAGCGAACCGTAGGAGGCTTGTTGGGATATTCTTCTGAAAATTCAATAACAAGTTTAAATGTTCCTGCAGAGAGAGAGAGAGAGATCAGGTGAATACAAACAACATCAGACACGACCTTCAGCCACAAAGAGACTAGAGCTGCAACAACAAATCAAAAATAATCGAACATGTAATAATCAACTACGAATTTGATTATCGATTAGTCATAGTAGAACTGCTGAATGGAAATGCCAAGATGCGCATAAATTCTGAAATGAGCACAAAAAAAACTTGTGCACTAGTTTGAGTCAGATACATCCAATAAGAAAACATGCACATAAACTACAATTGAAATACATGTACCGAATAAATTCCTCGATGCACATCAAAAACATCACGTGATTTTGAGCGTTGGGACAGCATAACGGAACTAACCAGCGGACCGATCCTGTTGCACAGCATCTGAAATGCTGTTTTTGTTGTTCTGAAATGCCTGAGCAAAATCTGTCGTCAAATTGATTCAGATTCCTTCCAGAAATTTCTTACACGACTGCATTCCCAAACAGCAGGGATCCGCCTCACAAATGCATTTACTGCGTTTCATCTACCCGCTTTGATGCACAAGTAATTTATTATATATGAAATATATATTATGTATATATATATAGTTTATATACTATGAAAAATATTATATATGAAAGTAATATTAGGCGCCAGTTTATCAGGAAATGACGATTTTGATCTCTTCGACTCACTGGATGGAAACACTACTTTATTCGCAAATGTTTTATGTGATATTCCCATTTTGCAATTAAGTTAAATTCACAATTTTGGATGGAAACAAACAAGTCTCATTACAAATCTAGTGAAATGCTATAATCATCTTCCCACAAAAATGTTTGAAATTATGCAAATGTGAAAATAAAGCACAAATGGTGCCTGCTACATTCGCAAAACTAAACTCACAGCACATGAAGAGATGATGGAATTCATTCACTGTGAACTGAGCTGTTCTGAGACGCAGAAAACACCAGATCACCAGCACTTCGATTTGAAACATGCAGCAAGTTGACAACATAAGTCATAACTGTAATTAATCTGTTCTATCTCCATGCAGTATATATTCGCAGGCTCTGTAGGCATCATTGTTCAACTCCGGTTCGAACATATAAGGCTGAACACAGCTAGTTTCTGACATTTTCAGTGCGTGAGATTGCCCCGTTTTGTTGTTGCATGAGCTCTTGGAGCTCCGCCCTCTTCTTGAAAGGGGGCTGGGAGCAGCAGCTCATTTGCATTTAAAGGGACACACACAAAATGGCTATTTTAAAAAATGATCTGTGGGGTATTTTGAGCTGAAACTTCACAGACACACACTCTGAGGACATCAGAGACTTATTTTACATCTTGTAAAAAAGCGGCCTCTGATGTCCCCTTTAAGATAATCAACTAACCTAGCTAATTCTTTTTATTGTTGGTGTTTAATTCGATTTAAATATGTTAGTCAGTAGAAGAAAAATAAAAACGTTTAGATATCAATCTGCATATGCAATGGACATCAGTTATGCTGATCTTAGCTTGCTTCTTTGAAGGCATCTTGAGTAATACGGCTCTATATTTAAAGAAGTCCTGAACCGGAAGCAATGTAAACTGTTTTTACAGAATACGGACGTTTTTTGTTTTTTTTGTGCATATTAACACCTATTAATTTTTTCTATGTGGTCAAAATGCACATTGTTTAGAGGACAACCTTGGGCACAATATGAAATAAAACTAAAATGATTTAGATTTTTCTTCCAATTCATTGGTTAACCAAATAAATAATCAACAGATTAATTGATTATCAATATAATTGATAGTTGCAGCTCTAAAAATGACACATTAGGACTATTTATCCCTGCAAAGCTGCTTTGAAACAATCTGTATTTTGTAGAAATAAAGCTGACTTGACTAAATATGTCAGAAAAGTTCCTGAGCCGTGCACAGCTTATATAAGCCGCTCTCAAATAAATAATCAATGCTGAGTTGATGGTTATTAACTAGTATTTATTTATTTATAGATTGACTCACCATCTTCAAAGGGAGTTCCTACAGGCCTGCAGGGAATAAGACAGGAACAACAGTCATGTTCACGGAGAATAAACACCTACTGTAACAGCTGCCATTACCCATGAGTCTCACTTCAGCAAACATACCCAAAGATCACAGCGTTCCACAGCATGATGTTGTTTTCTGAAGGAGCGCCACTCACACCGGTTGGAGGATCTTCTTGAAGTCTGTAAACCAAAGCAGTTATACTGAAGTCTCATTTCTCTTAGTTCATCAAAATAATTCACGAAGCGACCAGAAAACAAACTGTAAAGAGAGACAATAGGCCTTTGCAGCAATGCGTTTACTGGACCTTTATTGATTTGTTATTCCTGACAGGTGCCGATGCATCGGGTGAATAATCATCTCGCAGACGAGTAGCATCAAAAGCAACACTGACGCTATTGTTTCGCTGATAACAGTTATGATGAACAGACACTCTGTATTTACAGACGCTTGTGCACAAACATTCGGCTGACTTTGAGATCTGTTTATCAGTAGTCGAGTGTGTTTAATAAGGGCCATCTCGTAACTTACTCAGCCTAAAAATATCATGGTACAGTAACACTGTTGGACCATGGTAATGAATGACAACAGCGGTACACTGATACCTTTCTTATTTTAACTGACACTTTTGTCCAAAGCGACTTACAAATGAGAAAAATCACAAGTAATCTGTTGTTTGAGTCACAAATGCCAAGTTTAAACTATACACTAAAAAAATATCTGTAAAAAACAAAACATATTTACAAAGTAAAATACCAGTTTCCAATAAAACAATAATATACCGTAAAAACAATGCATTCTGGGTAACATTATTTGTCGTTTTTGAGAAATGACAAATACAGAATGCGTTGTAATGTACAGAAGTAATATACTGTAAAAACATTGTATTTTGGATAATATTTGTCGTTTTCGAGAAAGTAGTTGCGTTCGAAATTGCTTAATTTAAATTTGCTTCACGACGCTTGAAAAAGTATGTTCTATATAGTACAAATGTGTAGAGTATGAATGAAATCTGGATGTACTACATCCGCCATGTTGTTAATGTCACATGACCCACCAGCGTCAATTACAATTACGTGTCTTCAACTCTATTCACAAATCCTCTCCCGTGGCCTCATGGGATAGTAAAGTGTCCATCGTATGCGCACTTCAGAAGTAGTAAGTCATCCGGGTAATTTTCGCCTACTGTTTTTCGAATACTGTGAATTTGGACATACTACTCTGTTCTCATACTGTTTTCACATACTATATAGTAGAGAAGTATTCGATTTTGGACGCAGCGTAGGTTACTTTTCTCGAAAGTGACAAATAATATTACCCAGAATGCATTGTTTTACTGTATATTACTGTTTCAATGGAAACAGTATTTTACTATGTTAATTTGTTTACTTTTTTACAGCTAATTTTTAGAGTGATATGCGAGAGGTGAACTCCACAAAAAGAAGAGAGAGAGCAAAATGGTAACACTTTATAATAAGGTTAAATTTTTTTAACATTAGTTAAAGGTAGGGTAGCAATAGCAAGCTAGCTTTGAAAGCATTAGATCCCGCCCCCTCCCTGCAGAGCGCTCCAAAGCCACGCCTCCTTCAAAACATGAGTCTGCAAAGCGACGTTAAATTATGGTGAGTTCAAGTCCTCCTGGGAAGTTCGTATTTACGATGATAGGTGCGTTCAAGTCACTTTCGTCGGAGTATGATGGTGGTGTGCCTTCTCTAAATTAATTACACAAAATAACACTTCTACTTATAGAAAATGTAGAGCAAAGAATGTGCATTGGTTGTATGTTGCTTTTTTATGTTTTTAATTAATTTATGAAGCCATTGTAAACTTTATCATGACATATTATATTGTTATATTATGGTGCTATCAGAGGTCGCGTTAACTGAAGATTTTCCGTCATTGACGGAATTTATTTTGCAGTGACGGAAAAATCTGAAGGCTGTCCGTCATTTTGACAGCTTACACTGAGGCTGATGTAATTTGTAACTGTAATTCCCACCCCTGTCCAGTAGGTGGTGAGTGCGCTCCAGTGTGGCAGCAGAGCTCGAGTCTCCAGAATAAAATTGAAATGATGCGTTTGATCACACACAAGTGAGCACCCAATTTAAGTCAACTTTATAATAATAATAAAGTTATAATACTTATACTTACATAATTAAGTTTCTAATACAGTTTGTTTTGTTTTAAACAGTTTGTTCTGTTATTTGTCTTGCTGACTATCAAATTTATGGTCAACGAATGGCTTTTCTGAGGTAGCTATATAATGTTATGTGACATTGCTTCCAACATTGACTGAACTGATTAAGACGTGATACAGATTTCGGTAAGCTACTGTGTCTTTCAACATATTTTCTGCTGTTCGTTCATGTTTATTTCGTTCTGTAAAGTAGTAAAGAGGAAGGGATGATCACGTTCACTCATGATCCGCGACAACTGTTCAAGATGAAAACTGAAAAGTGACGCACAGTCTTTGTTCAACTTTCTTTTCATAGTATAAACAAATGCATATTTGCTTATCCTGTAGCCTAAGCTCGTGAATAAAAATGAAAATGTGGACAAAAAAAGAAACTAATAAACATCTTATTATCATTAAAATATAAAAATTAAAATGACGGGTAATAATTGATTATGACAGAATTTTTACTATCCTGTCCGTCAAAATGACAGACAGTGCGAAAGTCTAATGCGACCTCTGGATGCTATCATATTTTTTACTGGGAATTAACTTACTTCGTTGTAAATAGAAAAGCCCGACAATGTCACTGCTAAATACTTTTAATTATTGTGGTATTTCGCCATGTTTCTCACTGACACGCCCCCAACTCGTTCAGATCGGGGCTTAAAGAAAATCCCGTGCTCATTCGTATTTACGACATTGTGGTGGCGTCCGTGTACATTCAGCTCGTAAATATGATCTTTACGACATGCACCATAACCTCACATAACATTACAGTAATAAAAAACGTAAACAACTTACAGAGCTCTTACTTAGACTTCCACAGGAAATATATGTACATTTATTTAAATATTTAGACCACTTCTATTATTGCTATCCGGATGTAAAGAGAGTTTCAACCAGAATAACAAAGAGCGTTTAAGAAAAATAGCCTACCCTACCTTTAATATGAACTAACAGCTTCTAATCTTAGTTAATGTTAATATATTATCAAAATCTAAAATTGTATCAGTTAATATTACTGAATGGACCTCAGAGGACACGAACTATCAAGAAACAATTATATTTTTATATTAAATGATGTTTACAAAGACTAAAAATGCTGTAAGACTATTATTACTCATGGTTAGTTCATATATAGTTAATGCGTTAACCAATGAGACCGAATTGAAAACTGTCACCACATTTTTATTAACAAAATGAATCCCTCAGGAGTGCTTTCCAAGCCTGCCTATGATGGACACAACTGCTGTCTACCCTATGAGAAAGTACTATGGTACTGTACTGTGGTACTGTGGAGAAAAACAACACTGGCGCAGGCCTGGCTAACGCTGCTAAAGGCTAATCATATAAACACAGCCCGCGTGAGGCGGTACATCAACACATAACACTCATCTGCAATCACAAACCTCTTAAAGTCTCTCATCAGCCGCCGTCTCGCTGGAGTAGACATGCTTTAATAGCGCCTTATTATGTCATAAAACGAGCAGAACACTGTCAGGCTCAGGGCGATAGGTGCGATGCGCAGGTGACGTCACCCGTGACGCCATAGACCTGGCAACAGCCGCAGTGGCGCTTTCTGTACTGAAACAGTTTTTACACTAAATTTAATAAAAAGCAATAATAATAATAATAGAAAGGGCGGTGAAACCATGAACTCGTCTACTTAAATTTTAAAACTGCAAGCATATTATCTTCTTTATATGGGATTTCTGCCACATAATTATAAATTATGACATATTATACGTGATATTTATGAGATGAAAAGTTTAAATTTATGACTTAAAAAGTCATAATCATGACATAAAGGGTGGAAATTGACATAAAAAGTAGAAATTATAACTTACTGTCTTTTATGGCCTCTTATGTCATGACAAAAAAAAAAAAAAATCAAAACTATGACTTTTTAATAGGGATGCGCTTATGTGAAATTTTTGGCCGATACAATAATTCTTTATATTTGAAAGCCGATAACCGATATATTGGCCAATAAATCTAAATCCAAATTTTATATAATTTTTCATTATTTCTTATTATAATATTTTGTATCTTATATGACAGACTTGCGCTGTACGTTGTACTTAACTGTATTTTCCTTTTTGAAGTGATTTCAGTCCACCATCACAGTGAACAGTGCGCATCTGAAGTGTCTCAGCTGAAGGAAATAATCCATTATAACCGATAATTCTTTATATTTGAAAGTCGATAACTGATATATTGGCCCTTAAACCTAAATTCAAATTTTCATATAATTTTTGAGAGCCTGATTACAAAAACAAAAGTCTCACCATTAAAAGCCATGTCCCAAACACACAATTATAAGGAAATATTCCATTATTTATCAGCCGATACCGATATTGTGGCCGATATATCATGCATCCCTACTTTTTAAATTAGGATTTGGACTTAGTATCTCATAATTTGCTACTTTTATGTCATCATTTATGACTCAATTCATCTCATAACTTACTATGTCATCATTTCGACTTTCTAATCTTATAATTATGACCTGGTGTGTCATAATACTACGTAAGTCTTTTATGGCCTCTTACGATACGATAATTCTTTATATTTGAAAGCCAATAACCGATATATTGGCCGATAAATCTAAATCAAAATTTTTATGTAATTTTTCATTATTTCTCATTATAATATCATATAACTTATATGACAGACTTGTGCTGTACGTTGTACTTAACTGCATTTTCCTTTTTTAAGTGATTTCAGTCATATTTCATGCAATTCAAAGCCATCAGTGCGCATTTAAAGTGTTTCAGAAGGAAATAATCCATTATTTATCAAATTGAATATATAGGCCAAATTTTCTTATCGGGCCAATACCAATATTGTGGCCGATATATCATGCACCCCTACTTTTTAAGTCATGATTTGGACTTAGTATCTCATAATTTGCTACTTTTATGTCAAAATTTATGACTCAATTCATCTCATATCTTACTATGTCATAATTTCTTTTTAATCGTATAATTATGACCTGGTGTGTCATAATACTACATAAGTTTTTCATGTCCTTTTATGTCATGACAAAAAAATCAAAATTATGACTTTTTAATAAGGATGCGCTGATAAGAAAATTTTGGCCGATACCGATAATTCTTTATATTTGAAAGTCGATAACCGATACATTGGCCGATAAATCTTAATCCAAATTTTTATATAATTTTTCATTATTTCTCATTATATTATGTATCTTATATGACAGACTTGCGCTGTACATTGTACTAAACAGTATCATAATTTATACTTAAAAGACTTGATTCATCTCATAACTTAGTATGTCATAATTTTGACATTTTATATTTTAGACAGGACTCTCTTTACCGTAACAAGGCAGTATCTTACTTTCTCTATGACTGTTCACCCCAAAGTTTGGATCAAAATTTAATGTTTCACAGTTTCTGAATCTGAAAACATGCTTTTTTCTGTCAACATTGACATTGAGCAATTATGAATGTAATATTTGTCAACAATTCTAAATAGATAAATAATTATAAAACAATAATATATTTCATACACACACACAAATAAATAAAATAAAAATAATATAACCGTTGACGTGTTAATGAGATCCCATTGCAGTAAAGGAAAACGCCCAACGACGCATTTGGCAACCAATCAGAGCGGAGTATCATCGGTGAGCGTCCAATCAGCGACGCGCCGGTTGTCGGTGTCTGATGTGAGGAAGGCTGAAGTGAAAACAACTGTGGGTCAGGGTGGGACTCTGAAGGCCGTCGGCTTCTCTTTCCTCACAGGATTCCCTTCTCTAATTACTCCAAGATCCCTGGCCACATGAACGTTTTAAAGTAATCAGTCGATTTCGGGTGGATATTCGTGGAAAGCTGGGCGAAGTTAGATCAGAAATCTGAGTGAAAATCGAGTAAAGAAGCAGACATGGACGAAAAGGCGTTCACGAAAGAGCTGGATCAGTGGATCGAGCAGCTGAATGAATGCAAACAGCTCTCAGAAAGCCAAGTCAAGAGCCTCTGTGAGAAGGTATGTGTGAGATTCACCATCAAACACCGCGTTTCGGGCTTTATTTTATATATTTTTTACATTTAGCCGCGTTAGCTGCTAAGCTACAAGATGGCGGATTTTAAACCGACGCAACACTCGTAAGAAACTACGATTGTTCTTCATTTATCCGACATGTCTTGTGTAAATCTTTAATGAAATCACTCGTGAATGTTGAGTCGATCTGTGCCTTTTGTTATTTACGGTAGTCTGAAAGCTACAGCACTAAATAAATCGGGACTTGTTAAATCACATTCACTTCTATTCGGATAAAAACAACGTGTAATATAGGTTTTACAGAGTTTCTAAATATAAATATGTGTGTTTTATTGTAAAAGCGAGGCGTTTGAATGCGGCTGCTTCCTCATCACTCGCAGTGTCTCAAAATGGCGCCTGTGTGAGTGGCCATCATCCGATGACAGCAGAGCACACATGCTACACTAGCACAGCAGTGCTCTTTATTCTTCTCTGATCGTGTTAAGTACTTCGACAAATTGCTAAAGTGTGAAGGAGGGATTGAATCATGAGTTTGTGAAAGTTTTGATCGGTGACTTAAATCTTGAGAGTAATAATGCATCCTTCATATCCCCGAAAAGTCTTTAGTTTTGTCATATTTATAAAAGATAGATGCGCTTAACCGAGTCTTTCCGGAAAAAGCCGAGCTTCTGGAGGCGTGTCTACCGTCAGTGCTGTGGGTGGAGCTAAAGAGTCACGAGCGCGCGCAGCTTCTGCGTATAAACAAACGGGGAACAAAAACATTTGTGTTGATTATATTATATGCACTTGCACAACACCGACATCTGCAGCTTTACTCACAGCACGCGATCTGCAAATCCTGCGCCGAACTGGGACTTGTCAAAGTATTCATCCTTGAAATCCCGGGAACAAACATACGTGCACAACTCCATTGCTACCTCAGAAAAACAAACTTCATCCTCTGTTCCCTTAACACTGGGTCCTTTGGGAAACTGAAAAGGTAATCTTTCCCTCACAACCAAAAACAAACTCCTCTGTTGACAGGAGCTGCGTCTCATTTCGGAGGCTGCGTCCTCCGGAGGTCGCATTTGAAGGCTGCATAAGTCATCAAGGATGTCTTATTTAAGAAAAGTAACCGTAAAAAAAATTGTTGAATGAGACAGCCATTGTTGAGAAATCTCTCGGCTTCTGTATCCCGAATGAACTGCGTTGATGGGCGTGATCTTGCTCTGGGTTGTGTGTGTGTGTGTGTGTGTGTGTGTGTGTGAGGGAGAAGAGCCTATACAAGGATCCTCTCTTTTGACGTCATACAGGACACACTCGAAAAAAACTCTCAGAAACCGGAAGTAGTGTATTTAGCACAGAAATACGCCGTCATACATCCAGCTCGTGTTTTGAAACTTTGGCCATGTTTAGTATGAGAATCCAACTCTTCAACAGTGTAAATAAGTCAGAATGCATGAAATAGCATTACCCCCCCCCCCCCCCCCTTTAAAGCAATCTATTTGGTACCATGACAAATAAAATTAGCAAAGGTTGTTCAGTTATTTGAGTAAGCCAGTTTAAAAAACAATATAAGTAATCTCAACTTGTTTAGTTTGAATTAGACATGCACTGATACTATATTTCTCCGCCGATTATTCAGTGTGTTATCTGCCGATACCGATAGTTTGGGGGTTCTGCTTTTTATATCTTCGTTTAAAGGAATTGTAATTTCATTATAGTTAATAATTAATCATTATATTTTTAATTAAATTTTTCAATTTTCACCATTTCATCAACTTGTTTCAGAGTAACTGGTATCCGTTATAAACATAAACGCATTACTCAAAGTAATATTAACACACATTACCAAATTCTGAAGATTTAAATTGATATTTCTTAACATTCTGAATGTTATTAATTCATACAAGACTATTAATATTAAACATCAAACTGGTTTCTTAGCATTTTCTTTACACAAAGCACACATTCAGTGCATTTTCCTGCCCTCTTTTGACTGACAGGATATATCGACCGATATATTGGTGCATCTCTAATTTGAATCCACTAAAAAACAGCTAATTATTACCTGCAATAGTGCACATTCATGTTAGAAGACCAAATTTTAATTAGTCACAGGAAATAAAGTCCACAGGAAGTGGTGAAGCCACAGTCCATGACGGGCAGATTGATCACAGCATAGATGGATGCCACATTCAACCGCGTCCGCCATCTTGGAACTGTCAACATAACGAATGCTGTCGTCACTCAGTAAAAATCAATGAGTTTTCCAAGATGCCACAACATTGTTCAGCCTCTGGTTGTAAAAACTGCCCAGATTTAAATTCCGAAAAAACGTGATGACCTTTCACAAGTGAGAACGTGTTGTTTTTTTTTGTTTTTTGTTTTTTGTTTTTTTTATCACTCAATATTACAGGTTTTTAAACTATGGTAACCCTTTTTTTTTAGCATATGCAGAATTATCTAACATTAATGATAAACTAAATCCTGTGAAATCAGGTCTATTGCAGATATAGATACATGGGCGTATAACCACACACAGTCAACTCGAGTCTCTTGAGTGTTCATGGACCGACTTTGACTGTTCCAATATGGCGGACAGCTTACGCATAGTGGCTCATAGAGACAGCTGCTAACTAGGCATCTGTGTGTGTTTGTGTATGTGTGATATAAATATATATATATATATATAATCCGTCTGTGGTTAAAACGGCCAAACGTTACCCACTTCACATGGCCGCTCGCTCTAACATTAACCTAGATAAATGTGCGCTATTATTAGGCACATATCCAAGTGTAGGAGCTAAAGTAGTGCCGTGCTTGATGTGCATTTCTCTCTATAGACTCATCCACTATACTGCAGAGATGACAGTCGTCTGACTCAGAAAGCTCTAGTGTATTAAACAGCTCTAGCTGTCACTAGTAAGAATGCGCTGGTAACATTTTAAAGGAACACTCCACTTTTTTTGAAAATAGGCTCATTTTCCAGCTCCCCTAGAGTTAAACAGTTGAGTTTTACCGTTTTCTAATCCATTCAGCCGATCTCCGGTTCTGGCGGTACCACTTTTAGCATAGCTTAGCATAGTTCATTGAATCTGATTAGACCGTTAGCATCACGCTTAAAAATGACCAAAGAGTTTTGATATTTTTCCTATTTAAAACTTGACTCTTCTGTAGTTAAATCGTGTACTACGACCGACAGAAAATGAAAAGTTGTGATTTTCTAGGCTGATATGGCTAGGAACTATACTCTCATTCAGGCGTAATAATCAAGGAACTTTGCTGCTGTATCATGGCTGCAGCAGTGCAATGATATTACGCAGCGTCTCTCACATACGTCTCCATGGTGGCAAGGCACGTTCCCTGTGCAAGCAGGGGCTCACAGGCGCTGCGTAATATCATTGCACTGCTGCAGTCATGGAACGGCAGCAAAGTTCCTTATTACGCCTGAACGAGAGTATAGTTCCTTAGCCATATCAGCCTAGAAAATCGCAACTTTTCATTTTCTGTCGGTCTTAGTACACGATTTAACTACAGAAGAGTCAAGTTTTAAATAGGAAAAATATCAAAACTCTTTGGTCATTAAGCGCGATGCTAACGGTCTAATCATATTCAATGAACTATGCTAAGCTATGCTAAAAGTGGTACCGCCAGAACCGGAGATCGGCTGAATGGATTCGAAAACGGTAAAACTCAACTTTTTAACTCTAGGGGAGTTGGAAAATGAGCCTATTTTCAAAAAAAGTGGAGTGTTCCTTTAAGCTTAAAACAGCTTGCCATACTAGACTAATTATCGAACAGTTTTCAGAAATGGGTAGTTGTATCATTTTATTAGACTGTAGATCAGGGTTTTTTTCACAACCAAATTTATACAGAATGCATTCTCAGTTTTTCATTGCAGAATGAAACAAGAGATTTAACTCCCACTGTTAACTTATGAAATAACAGAAACCTCGAATAACGAAGAAGAAAACAGAACTACAAAAATGAGGATGGATGTTGCACATCTCTAACCACAGTACAGTCGTATCTACAGACACACGTTGTTACAGCAGTTGGATTATAGACTCATGGCTTGTGGCATCAAAAAAAGAGATAAACTAATGCGTGTCCTATCACAGTGCGACGTCTTTTTCGTGTTAATCAGAGTTTGTTCTAACCAGCTGCAATGGCGAGAAACGACAATGGACTAGAGGTCTTCAGGGGTCCACTTGGATCCCAAAACCAGAGGTCCGACCCGAGCGGGTTCAGGTCCATAACTTCAGGTGCCTCAGACTCGGGTCGGGTTCGGTATCAGTGGTCTCGGGTAATTTAAAATAAAGGTGCTTTTTCTGGATGGACCCAAAAAGACCCGAATTCTTTTAAACTATGTCAGGCATTTAACACAATTTTATTATTTAAAACAATTATATTAAAATGTTACTCTTTGAATCCATGCTTCTACGTGCAATGGACTCAATACGCACGGTTGCTTATTCCACATTTACACTCCATTTTTTTTCCTACTGTTTCAATGACTGCCGTCAGCCCAGATTAAAATAAACTTTAATCATCTTATGGTCAGGTAAATAAAATTACGCTAAAAGTTACAGGACGTAATGCGGTTACAGTGATGACTACTTGCATGTTCATGTCAAGTGCACTTTTGAAAAATGCATAGAAAAGGATCAAACGTTTGTAACCTCGCACAGAGATCCATCAGGAAGAGCCGATCTTGAGTGCCATCGAGGAGGAAGATCTAGAGAATGTGAAGCTGCCGTCAACGGCATGTTTGTTTATATCGCGCTGCAGTTCTGCTAGTGACGTCAGGGGCAGTATTTTGATTTTCTGTCATGATTGTGAAAAATGTCGCCGTTGTAGGTAATTTATGAGTCGAGAATTGCAACAGGAGCTCACATCATCGTTCAGGGAAAAAACTGGATGGTGTGATACAATTTTCGCCGTTTCTGCATGTAAAGACACATGCAGCAGGTTGAGGAGGTGACGGGGAGACGCTGTGTAGTAAATCTAATGTCACTCTATCACTCTGAGCTGAGTGTTTGTGAAAGATTTGTATTTGTTTTGGTGTAATAATTAACATTACATTTGCGAGTATGACTCTCACTCGGCGTGTGAATGAGTAACTTGAACGCACCCACTTCAAAACTGTTCACAAGCTTCTTTTGGGTTGTCATTTGTTGAAATAAATACAAAAAATACAGTGTGTCAGTTTCTGTCCGCTGAATGACCATCTGATTCTCCTCCGTGGCCATATGGGAAAGTGAATATTTACAAAGACAACATTAAAACCAGTTGGCCTACATTTACACCCTTCCAACAAAGAAATGGATCGACTTCTTTCAGCTTGTTGAACTTAGTTATTTTTCTACCATATGATGGCTGAAGCAGCATTGTTTCCACGGTAACCAGATCAACAGTCATTCTACAGAACTGAAGTGAGAACACCAAATGATCATGATAAAATATCTTCTCTTCCCTGCAAACGATACCATGAAGAATGTGAATATTTAAGTCAAAAACAAAAAATGTAAGCAGGTATCCATATTCATTTCAGTATCAGCAGACGCCAGACGCTGTAAAACTTTAAAGTTAAAAACCGATATATAAGTTACATAAAGGATAAAAGCTCTCTCGGTTTGATCGATCTGAGCAAACATAAACGTAAATGGTGATTATAGAAAAATCTCTTCCTGCCCTCCAGCTGCATTTTTGCTGTGAGAGCAAATGAAGTCTCTCATTCACCGCTATAAAAGTTTACCCAACTGTGATGACTTATGCTTCTGAGAAACCTGAAAGTGTGAAAAGGGTCAATTCTAATTTAGAAACGCTATTTCTGTGATGTCACAGCTGCAACAACAGCAAAGACGCTGATAATCTCAGGTGTTGATGATGCGCTTTATTTAATCTAATGTGAGTTTGAATATCAATTTTGTGTGACATTTACAGCCGAATCAATAATCCACCTCAGATCTTGAAAATAAAGGAAGATGAAGTGTGTTCTGACATTTATAATAATGTTGAATTGATGTAATATTGGCAGGTAAGAAATCTGAATGACATTATTATTATTTTCTCCGCAGGCTAAAGAAATCCTGACCAAGGAGTCTAATGTGCAGGAAGTGAGATGTCCGGTCACTGTGTGTGGGGATGTTCACGGCCAGTTTCATGACCTCATGGAGCTCTTCAGAATCGGAGGAAAGTCACCAGACACGAATTACTTGTTCATGGGAGATTATGTTGACCGAGGCTATTATTCTGTGGAAACAGTCACACTGCTCGTCGCCCTCAAGGTGAGTGCTTTGTAGTTTTTTCTTTCTCACAGTGTATGAAGTTGTTCGATCAGGGATTTGGTTTCTCTAAACCCCGCCCTTCTGAGAGCCTGCTCTGCTCTGATTGGTCAGTCTGTTGTGATTGTTACAAATCTACACAGGTTCAGGAGTTACTGAGGACTCGTTTCAGCCGTTCAGAATCACTTCTCTCTTTTAGGAGACAATAACTGAACTTTGATCTTTGAAACTTTTGCATTCACAAACGGCTCTATCAACACTGCATGAAAGGGATTATCCCAAAAAGCATAATAGGTGCACTTTAAACTATCATAAATTGTCCATTTATGAGTATTTAAGGTTATCCTTAAGTTAAGGATACTGTATTGATTCTCAAAAACACTGTATCAATATTTATTCATTTGTTTACATCCAAAATTCATGCCAGTGACCGCTAGATGCTAGAGATGCACCAGTCGACTGGTCATAAATCAGTTTTTAGTTTTATTTTGGCCTCTTTTCTTTATTCCGGACGAACTGCATTGCCATCATTTCCCAAAAATGTCATTGGTGTGGAAATATTACAACAGGACGTTAACACAGACCAGAGACAGGACATGCTGAAGAAGGACACAAAGAAGAGAACGGATGCGCCGCCAGCATTGTGTGTTTGCGCAACTATAATAGACCAATTGTGTGTTTGCAAACAGTGATGCGTGTTGTGGGCGGAGCCTACCTGAGGCAGAAAATGACAGTTCTGCAGTCTAAGGAAGCCATGGAACAAAAGAATAAAAACAAAGTTTATATTCTTCAATTCTAACTTTTTTTTCCTCACAATTCTGAGTGTATATATATCTCAAATCTGAGACGAAAAATCTGAATTGCAAGAGATAAACTTAATTGTTTATATCCTGCAATTGACTTTTTATTGTGGTGTAAACTAACACTTACAAGTTGTATAGTCTGTATTAGAAGATATAAATTCGCAATTGCGAGAAAAGTCAGAATTGTGAGATAAAAATCTGTTTAAATATCATTTCATGCTGTAACTGTAGCGCACATATGTTTCTGCCTCAGAATGGGATTGTAATTGGAAATGTTTGTTAGCTGTGCAGTCTGAACTCATACTCGAGTCACGAGACGAGGGTGGTCCATGAAATTAGTCTCAGTGAAGGTTGATGGTCAAATAAAAATGTTAAAATCATTGTGATACTGCTTAATTTTATTCTGCTGAGACACTTGGGAAGGTTTTTTAACAGTAGGTACGTCTTTAATCACTGGTTATGTCTTTGAATTCCAGGTCAGGTACCGTGAACGCATTACGATACTTCGAGGGAACCATGAAAGCAGACAGATCACACAAGTGTACGGCTTTTATGACGAGTGCTTACGAAAATACGGCAATGCTAATGTTTGGAAATACTTCACAGACCTCTTCGATTACCTTCCCCTCACTGCCTTGGTAGATGGTCAGGTAGGTCAATTCTCCCTCAAGACTGTGACTTGATTTTATTTACGTAAATATATATAATTTGATGACAGATACGACACACTTTAGCTTTAAACCCTTCAAAGGGTTGTTGTGAAGTTCACCTCTTATTTTCTGCTCTGTAGATATTCTGTCTTCATGGAGGATTGTCACCGTCCATAGACACTCTTGATCACATCAGAGCGCTGGATCGTTTACAGGAAGTTCCTCACGAGGTATTGATCGCTTATCTGATCGTGTCATTTCTTACCCTCATACGTGTGACTGTTTAAACTGCTGTGGTTTTGAGTCAAATGGCAAAATAGAAATCAAGCACTAATGTTTCTCCTCATCTTTGTTTTTCCTCAGGGACCCATGTGTGATTTATTGTGGTCTGATCCGGATGACCGTGGAGGTTGGGGTATTTCTCCCAGAGGTGCAGGCTACACTTTTGGGCAGGACATATCTGAGACATTCAACCATGCAAATGGCCTTACGCTGGTCTCTAGAGCTCACCAGCTAGTGATGGAGGTGGGTTCGTCTGCGCATGTCCTTCATTTACTCTCCCTCGTGTTGTTACAAACTTTTGGAACACAAACAATGAGAGATTTCTGTCCCTTCATTGACAGTTATTCAAAACACTTCAAGACATTCATAAATAGATGACAAAATCAGTCGCTGTGTGCATTTAATGTAATATAATCAATAATTCGCAGCTTCTGACATTTTAATGAAGCTACATATCCAGGATAAACGTAAATGTATAATTGATGGTGATGAATATTAACATATTTAATAATGAATGAATCCGGATTTACAGCAGAATGTGGTTTGCTAACTCTCTCAGGACAAAGTTGTAACAGTACAGTACTTACTGAAGCAATTTTTCCATCATGGTGGAGCTCCACTCAGTATTCTTCAGCGATTTTTCTGTATATGAGAGAGAATTTCCGTATTTTTTCAACCCGGGAGCGATTACTAAACAAACGGCAGATTCTGCGTTTTCTCATTTATTTCATGCATGTCATGTGTGAGCTCACGGCTCCATCTAGCGGCAGTAAGCGGTATATTTTAGTGTCTCAAACTCGCCAAGCTTGTGATTCGTGAGCTGAAAGACGGTACGTTTTTCCTTTATTACCCGATCTTGTACAATAGTCTTTTTTTTTTTTCCTTTTTTTTTTTTCTCTCGATCTTTGTGACTTCGCACAGGCAGCGTATGACTGTACCGTGTAACGTAGGGCCCTATAAAATCTGTTTTATTTTTTCCCAAATTCCGTTTTAATTTTTCTTTATTCAGTTTTTTCAGTTTTATTTATTTTTTGACTCCATTTTAATGGTTAAATTTAATTTTTAGTAATCAAAAAGCATGTCTAATTTATTGAAATAATGAATCTTGTCCAATTTATCAACAATTTAATTAAAAATTAAAAAATTACATTTATTTTTTTTTAAGGGACCTACGTTTTATTCTTTCCCCTCAAATTTAATTTTTTACCAAAATTATTTTTTCTGGATTCCATTTTAATAATCAGAAAGCACGTCTAATTAATTGAATTCTTAAAAACAACAATATTAATTAATTAAAAAAATATATTTTTATGATTTCTTTTTTTTTTTTTTTTTTCAGAAGTTCTGTTGTGTATTTAAATTTCTCTGCCAATCAAATGAACGCATACCATTTAATTTCTTTTAATCATGAAATTAAGCTTTGTTTTGTCAATGTGCTGCACAACAGAGCTTTAATGTTAAAATTAAAACATGGAAGAAACACTGAGATTTTTTTTAAATATATATTTTAATAATTTATTGTTAATTTAATTTATCTAAATTTACTGTACAGTAATTTGTTTCTGTCAAGTTAAATCGAACTTTTATTTTGACAGTTTTCCTAGAGCTTTGAGTTTGGTAGTTTTCTCAAACGAAGCGATTAAATGCTGATGAAGTGACTTTCAGAGCAGCTCTGGAGATGAATTTGTGCGTTCATATAGTGAGGCGACAGAACGAAAACACTGCGCAAATTATCAGGAAAAGTTTATTTATTTAAAAGTGGACTAATCCTTTGAGTCTTACATTTGATTTGTTTCTTTAACCTGTGTCAGTCAGTTAATTTTTTATCTTTTTGTCCTCTAGGGCTACAACTGGTGCCATGATCGCAATGTGGTAACGATTTTCAGCGCACCAAACTACTGTTACCGGTGTGGTAATCAGGCGGCCATCATGGAGCTCGATGACACCCTGAAGTACTCGTTGTAAGTTGAAACGCTTGATGGAAGAGGAAGCAGAGTTCATGAACGCTCAAGTGTCTGATTTGGTGTTTTGTTTGATTTCAGCCTTCAGTTTGACCCTGCGCCGCGCAGAGGAGAGCCGCACGTCACTCGCCGTACCCCCGACTACTTCCTGTGAATCTCTCACTCTGCACAGTATTGCCATGATATAATAATCTTCATTCAGTTTAAAATAAGAGGAGAGGGATGGGCAACAGTATATAAAAAAAGATTAAAGAGAAAACTGATCCAGTGAGAAATGTCTGTGGACCAAAAGGTGTGTGCCATATCCAAACAGATCCGGCTTCAGTCCGACACCACGACCATGAGATATCCGCTCTGTTCCCGTCTGCTCTTGCTTCTGTCCTCCGGTCTCTAGATGAATCCAGTCAACAGGCTGTGAAACCCTTCTGAACCCTCTTTGTGTACTTTCTTTTTTATGTCTGTTTGCACTTTTTTCAACTGAACGACAGCTAACACATGTCAGTTTTACAGTTTATTTCCCCTTTTTTTCATGTGGTGAGGGAGGAATGAGATTAGATGCTTCTGTATCCCAACCGCCAGTATCTTTCCTACAGTGAAAACATGTTAAACAAATGCCAACTACGTGATATGTGGCAGACTAAGATGGCATGCCATCGTAGGAATGCTGGCGTAGCTTCATATGATGGTTTGTGTCTGTATAAAGGGTACCAGTTCAACAATAAAGATGGATCTTGCTCCTGTATTCTGTCTGTTGCTCTGCGTGATTCCTGCTCTAAAGTCGTCACATTTATTTCTACAGCACTTCATACAATTTTAATGTGAAGTGGCTTTGACACAATCGTTTAACACTGTTGTTTTCCAGTGTTTTTGTTGTAAAATTCATCAATTATGAAACCACTGTTCCTTCTTTGGAGCACTTTTGATAGATACTGACACCCCACAAGAGCTGCAGTTTTGGAGATGCTCTGATCCAGTCATCTAGCCATCACAATTTGGTCCTTGTCAAACTCGCTCAAATCCTTACGGACTTGCAGCGTTCGCTTTGTCGTGTCCAGGGGCCGGTTGCATGAATTGAGCCACTAGACAAAGTGTTAAGAACTAGTTTAACCAAGAGGTAATCCATCTTACTTTTCCAATTCAAATGATACCAATCTACCTTTTTATGTTTTTGACTTTAAAAAGTTTTGATTAGTCTTGAAGAAAACATTTAGATGACTAACTTTTAAGACTAGTTTATGCAGCTGGCCACTGCAGACAATCTTGAGCTGTTGTGGAACGGTTAAAAGACATGAAAATATAACTAGGCAGAAAAATTTTGGGAACCCCTGAATTGAGTGCTGTTTTGTGACGCAACAATGCATACAAACTTAAGGTATACATGAATGCACGGGCGAAAGTAAAGACCTAAATTAATCTGAAATTGGTTTGAAAAGTGAATTATAGACCGTAGCAGAGTTTCCATTACAGATTTGCGTGAAACTTTTGTGATATCTTTTAAATGTTGATAAACTATTTTGAAATGAAGTTTCCATTAACTGATGTTTTTGATAATTTGGCATTTCTTTGGAATCCAGTATTCCCATAATTCTTTTGTCTTTTATGAGTTTAATAAAGATCTCGTCTTCTGTCCAAACATACAGCACCATCTTTAAATAATGATCAAATTTTACATACTGCTTTCATTGCAGTTTTGCAAAATATTGCTTTTTCTAATTGCTGGATAAACCACCTCAAAATGTTTTTGCTCATTTTTCAATCATTCAATATATTTTCAATTTGCAACTTCAATTTGTGCAGTTTGAAGGGTAATGGAAACTCGGCTACTGTTGTAACTATGCAAATACGTTCCATGCAGAGTGAAGCCATACTGTGGCCACCTATGACAAAAAAGCCAATCACAATGCTGAGTTTAAAAGCTAGGCGCCAATTTGCAAATCCCTCCTGTTTAGGATGGAAAAAATGGTTCCAGACAAGAACCTTGTGCTCCAGGAGTTCAGTGTTTCCAGTGTTTATGTTAAAAGCTGTTTAAATGGAATCCAACTCCTTTCTTCCCACTGCGACACGGCCAAGCACAACAGGTGCAAGACGTCGCCATCACCAGACCCATCACGTGTCCAAGCGGAACGTAAATATCACTTTACCCAGGGGTGGGTTTACCATGTTGGAGGCCCTAAGCAAAGTCAGGATGTGAGTAAGTTTGACAGGTTTGTGTGTATTTGTCCGTTCAAACGCAAGAAGACGCAAAAGAGAACTCGATTGTAGTCGTTTTTTGATTCACAAACCAGTTGCCGGCAAACATGCAGGTGAGGGCACAGCTTGTTCAGTTTTCATTTTTATTTTTCGGCGAAAAAAAAAGTATGTTTTGTCAAACTTTCAGTATTGGATTTCTTTTTTGTTTTCTTTCTTTTTTGAGTGCCGCTTGGATATGTATTTAATAATTGTTTCTTTCTACTTAACCTGACCACCCAGAAATAAATTATATCAAAAGGAGTCATGAATTGAGTTAAAGCAGAACTCAGTAAGATTTGCGGAGCTCCCCCTACAGGTTCCTTCAGTGAATCACACTGTCGTAAATACTCCAAGCGCAGCTCTGGAAAAAAAGGTAAAAAAAAGTTATTTAGTTCTGCTTTAACTGCTTTTGACCAGCAGGGGGCCCTCCAAGCCCGCGGGGCTGTACGCATTTGCGTGGTTTGCATGTTGGTCAGCAACGCTACTGACTTTAAGTCAAGTCAAATTTATTTATATAGCGCTTTTTACAATTGGTAATTGTTTCAAAGCAGCTTTACATATTAGAAGCACAGAAAAAAGAGAAGTGGTTAAAAATAAGCTGTACAAGCAGGCATGGTAATATGTAACATACAAGATGGTGCTACATTAAGCCAATGTCGGCTGACTCCCAGGGGTGGAAAAAACCCTAGGAGAAAAACCCAGCGTGCTAACACTGGGAAAAAAAGTCCTAGGAGGGAAAAAAACCCTTGGAAGATATATATAATATATGTAAATGGATATGGAGATCAAAATATGAATTATAGATGCAGCCAGAACTGGATCTGTAGGCCCATTGTCTCCTGGGCTACGTTGTAGTCAGGTCTAAACACAGGTTCTCCATCTGATCTGGATACGGCCTGGATCCAGCACCCGGCAAACCTCAGGATAAGCAGAGAGACAGATATTAGCGTAGATGCTATTCTTATTCTGATGTACAGGTGTATCTAGTGTTATAGGAAATGTTCTCGGTTCCGGCCGACCTAATTATTGCAGCGTAACAATCCTTTAACGGATTTGAAAAATGTTAATGTATTGATAATGTGTTATGTGTATGCAAGAGATGTGTTTTTAGTCTAGATTTAAACAGACAGAGTGTGTCTGCTTCCCGAACAATGCTAGGAAGATTGTTCCAGAGTTTAGGGGCTAAATAGGAAAAGGATCTGCCGCCTTCAGTTGATTTTGATATTCTGGGTATTATCAACTGGCATGAATTCTGAGATCGCAATAAACGTGAAGGACTATAATGCATTAAGAGCTCACTTAGGTACTGGGGAGCTAAACCATTTAGAGCTTTATAAGTAAGTAGCAAGATTTTAAAATCTATACGATGTTTAATAGGGAGCCAATGTAATGTTGACAGAACTGGGCTAATATGGTCATACTTTCTGGTTCTAGTAAGAACTCTAGCTGCCGCATTTTGGACCAACTGTAGTTTGGACCAACTGTTCGTCGGAGTGATGAGATAGTTAGCAGGTTATCATCACTCAATGGCTGGCTGTCTAAGTGGTGTGCGCAGAATAATATAGGTTTCATAGACAATTGGAAAAGCTTTTGGGGCAGACCTGACCTGTTGAAAAGAGATGGTATTCATCCCTCCCGGGATGGTGCTGCTCTTCTCTCTAGAAATTTGGCAAATAGTCTTAGAGCTGAAACATGACAAACCAGGGCCCAGATCAGGACGCAGACAAACTGGCTAAACCGACCGTCTGCTAGCCGCCTCACGTCACAGAACTCAGATAATTCACAGCACATTCACCTAGATATTATCACATAGAGACTGTGTCTGTACCTCGAACTAGTAAATACAAAAAACTTCCGAAACCTTTTAAGGGTAAAAATTTAATTGATGTTCAAAAAATGAAAATCACAGATAAATCAGATAAACAAATGATAAAGCTTGGGTTACTGAATATTAGATCTGTTTCCTCAAAAGCACTTATTGTAAATGAAATTATCACAGACAATAAACTAGACTTGCTGTGTTTGACAGAAACCTGGCTAAAACCAGACGATTACATTACTTTAAATGAATCTAGTCCTCAAGGTTATGATTATCGACACAATCCTCGACAGAAAGGCAAAGGGGGAGGTGTTGCTGTAATTTATAGTAATATATTCAGAATCATTCAAAAGAATTTCAAATATAATTCCTTTGAAGTGATGGTGCTTTATGTAACATTATGTAAGTTGACATTTGTGCTGGCTACTGTATACAGGCCACCAGGGCACCATACTGACTTTATCAAAGAATTTGCTGAGTTTCTATCAGAGTTAGTACTGGCTGCGGATAAAGTCCTTGTTGTTGGTGATTTTAATATCCATGTACATAATAATAAAGAATTATTTGGATTGGCATTTGCAGATATTTTAAACTCTATTGGAGTTAGACAACACGTGTCAGGACCCACTCATTGTCGTAATCATACCCTAGATCTAATACTGTCGCATGGAATAGATATTGATGCTGTTGAAATTCTACAGCAGAGCGATGATATATCAGATCATTATTTAGTCTCGTGTATAATACAATTAGCCAAGGCTACAAAACCACCACCTAGCCATAAATATTGTAGAACAATCACGTCTGCCACTAAAGATTGCTTTATAAATAATCTCCCCGAGCAGTTTCATCGCCTTAGTATACCTGACAACTTAGAAGAACTCGATGCTGCAACAGAAACTATTGGCTCTCTCTTTTCCAGCACATTAGATGCAGTCGCTCCTTTACGTCTAAAGAAGATTAAGGAAACTAATCCAACGCCGTGGTATGATGAGCACACTCTGGCTCTAAAACGAGCTGTTAGAAAAGCTGAACGTAGTTGGAAGAAAACAAAACTAGAAGTTTTTCACCTTTCGTGGAAAGAAAAAATGATTGAGTACAGAACGGCTATAAGAAATGCTAGATCTACTTATTTTTCAAATCTCTTAATAGAAAACAAACATAATCCTAGGTATTTATTTGACACAGTGGCTAAATTAACTAGAAACAGAGATTCAACTGCTGACGTTTCCAAAGAGCACAGCAGTAATGACTTTATGAACTTCTTTACTTGCAAGTTTGATAATATTAGAGAGAAAATTAAAAACATGCAACCGTCTACAGTTTCGCTTCAGACAGTGCACTGTAGTGTCCCTGAGGTAAAACTAGAATCATTCACCGCTATAGGAGAGGAAGAATTATCTAAACTTATCAAATCATCAAAATCAACGACATGTATTTTAGACCCAATGCCGACTAAACTACTGAAAGAAATGCTTCCAGAGGTCGTAGGTCCACTTCTTGATATAATTAATTCATCTTTAACACTAGGACACATGCCAAAAACCTTTAAGCAGGCTATTATTAAACCTCTTATTAAAAAACCTCAACTAGATCCGAGAGATTTAGTAAATTACAGGCCAATCTCGAATCTACCTTTTCTGTCAAAGGTACTAGAAAAGGCAGTTTCAACACAACTGTGTTCCTTTTTAGAAAGAAATGGAATCTGTGAGGATTTCCAGTCAGGATTTAGACCATACCATAGTACTGAGACTGCTCTCGTTAGAGTTACAAACGATCTACTCCTATCATCCGATCGTGGCTGTATTTCTCTATTAGTGTTATTAGATCTCAGTGCTGCTTTTGACACTATCGATCACAACATTCTTTTAAAAAGACTTGAAAACTATATTGGCATTAGTGGAATTGCTTTGGCATGGTTCAAATCATACTTATCTGACCGTTATCAGTCTGTGGTAGTTAATGAAGAGATGTCGTATCGATCACAGGTTAAATATGGGGTACCACAAGGCTCAGTACTAGGACCGTTGCTTTTCACTCTGTACATGCTGCCCTTAGGAGAGATAATTAGGAAGCATGGTGTTAGTTTTCACTGCTACGCTGACGATACTCAGCTCTATATTTCCTCGCGCCCTGACGAAACCTACAAATTCACAAAACTAACAGAATGCATAGCTGACATTAAAAACTGGATGACAAGAAATTTCTTATTATTAAATTCAGAAAAAACTGATTTCCTAATCTTTGGACCAAAAACTTCCTCACGAAAAAACCTTGAATACTCTCTAACACTTGACGGGTGCTCCATTAAACCTTCGTCCTCAGTTAGGAACCTGGGTGTGCTCTTTGATACCAATCTTTCATTTGAAAGTCATGTTTCTAGTATCTGTAAAACCGCCTTCTTCCATCTAAAAAATATATCTAAATTACGACATATGCTCTCAATGACAAATGCGGAACAGTTGGTTCATGCATTCATGACCTCAAGACTAGATTATTGTAACGCTCTACTGGGTGGTTGTTCTGCTCGGCTTTTAAACAAACTACAGTTGGTTCAAAATGCGGCAGCTAGAGTTCTTACTAGAACCAGAAAGTATGACCATATTAGCCCAGTTCTGTCAACATTACATTGGCTCCCTATTAAACATCGTATAGATTTTAAAATCTTGCTACTTACTTATAAAGCTCTAAATGGTTTAAAGATTGGTATCAAAGAGCACACCCAGGTTCCTAACTGAGGACGAAGGTTTAATGGAGCACCCGTCAAGTGTTAGAGAGTATTCAAGGTTTTTTCGTGAGGAAGTTTTTGGTCCAAAGATTAGGATATCAGTTTTTTCTGAATTTAATAATAATAAATTTCTTGTCATCCAGCTTTTAATGTCAGCTATGCATTCTGTTAGTTTTGTGAATTTGTAGGTTTCGTCAGGGCGCGAGGAAATATAGAGCTGAGTATCGTCAGCGTAGCAGTGAAAACTAACACCATGCTTCCTAATTATCTCTCCTAAGGGCAGCATGTACAGAGTGAAAAGCAACAGTCCTAGTACTGAGCCTTGTGGTACCCCATATTTAACCTGTGATCGATACGACATCTCTTCATTAACTACCACAGACTGATAACGGTCAGATAAGTACGATTTGAACCATGCCAAAGCAATTCCACTAATGCCAATATAGTTTTCAAGTCTTTTTAAAAGAATGTTATGATCGATAGTGTCAAAAGCAGCACTGAGATCTAATAACACTAATAGAGAAATACAGCCACGATCGGATGATAAGAGTAGATCGTTTGTAACTCTAACGAGAGCAGTCTCAGTACTATGGTATGGTCTAAATCCTGACTGGAAATCCTCACAGATATTATTTCTTTCTAAAAAGGAGCACAGTTTTGTTGAAACTGCCTTTTCTAGTATCTTTGACAGAAAAGGTAGATTCGAGATTGGCCTGTAGTTTACTAAATCTCTTGGATCTAGTTGAGGTTTTTTAATAAGAGGTTTAATAATGGCCTGGTTAAAAGTTTTTGGCACGTATCCTAGTGTTAAAGATTAATTAATTATATCAAGAAGTGGACCTACGACCTCTGGAAGCATTTCTTTCAGTAGTTTAGTCGGCATTGGGTCTAACATACATGTTGTTGATTTTGATGATTTGATAAGTTTAGATAATTCTTCCTCTCCTATAGCGGCGAATGATTCTAGTTTTACGAAACCTTTTTCCAGAGACCTTGGCATTAGTGTGTATAGTCAGTAAATTATTTTCTAATTTGCATTTATTTGTTTAATTCAGAGTCAGAATAAAGGTTTTCACCTTATTAGACCAAAGAAACAACAGTTTTTCTTTCTAAAAGATAACACTGCCACAGTAACACAATGACTAGTATGTATCAATTTTGTGCACTTTATTTCCTAATCCATTCATGGTATTATTTATTTGTTGTTAATTACTAGCATATTGAGAGTCTTGGTAGGTGACATCACAAGTATGACCTGAAGCTATTTTCACAGCGCCACCTACTGGTCAGGAGAAATAAAGATTGGCTATTTTAGCTTATAGCTATAACTTCTGAATGGTTTGCCCAAAAATCATAAAACTGGTCTCTTTTGATTCAGGCAGCATCCCGAATCGAATGATTCCCAATTTATCTATGTCAGCCATTTTGAATTTTGTCGTGAAATACTGTATTTTATCAGCACCATGCTCTGAAGGGACTAAAAAAGTTTAGCAACTTTGCCACCTTGTGGTCAAAATGTATAATGAAATGAGCTAAAAAATGCTAATAGCTTTAGATTAATGTTGCTTAATTTAATTAAACTAATCATGATACAATCATTGAGTCATACTGAGAACAATGATACCAATTATGCTACCAGCAATCCGTGTTTTCACTGTTATACGGTAGGGGTCGCTGTTACGCTTCTTCTGAAAGAGTGCAGAATCTCTGGATCAAAACACAGTCGAAGAAGGAGCAGAAACAAGCAATAGAAGCATTGCTTACGCAGATGTAAAATAACGCAATCATTGACCTCTGACCAATGCAAAGCTGGAGGGATGAGGGAGCCCGGTGGAGCCATAAGGGCGATGTTTCCAGGTGGAGCCAAGGAGGAGTAGATAGGTTGACGAGCTGAGATGGAGGCTCGGTGGCTGGAGGTGGAGCCAGGGGAACCTCATGCCAAATAAACAGGCCAGTTGCAGCTCACTCTCAGTGGCGGTAGTGTGAGCGGGGCTTTCCTCCATGCTCTTGTACTCCACAAGTAGTCCCCTGGCAATGCACTGTGTTGCCGGCTCCTGGTCAGACCCTCTGTGGGGCTCAGGCTCAGGCTCCGGGGCAATGGTTGGCTCAGTCCTCTGATCTGGCACTGTCATCATGGCAGGCTCGGGCTCACTATACTTGCATTAGCATATTGTATATAACAATTAGTTCAAACTTTGACCTGTGGAGGGCAGTAATACACTTAGCAGTGTCTACACTGCCGGAATTCTAATAGAGAAGAAGAAGAAGAAGAAGAAGACGAAGAAGAGAGCTAGTTCAAGATGAGCATTTATGGTTAAAACGTATAAAAAAATTTTTTTAGAAAATGAGCGATGGTTTCTCTAGATAAGACTCTTATTCCTCGTCTGGGATCATGTAGAGCTCTTTGAAGCTGCACTGAAACTGACATTTAGACCTTCAACCGTTTTGGCTCCATTGAAGTCCACTATATGGAGAAAAATTTTGGAATGTTTTCAATGAAAACATTAATTTCTTTTCAACTGAAGAAAGAAAGACATGAACATCTTGGATGACAAGGGGGTGAGTAAATTATCAGGAAATTTTAATTTGAAAGAATTGCGAGATGTAAATTCGCAATTACGAGAAAAGTCAGAATTGCGATATGTAAACTTGCAATTACGAGAAAAAAGTCACAATTGCGAGATGTAAACTCAAGTCAGAATTGCGAGATGTAAACTCGCAATTATGAGAAAAAAGTCAGAATTGCGAGATGTAAACTCGCAATTATGTGAAAAAAGTCAGAATTGCGAGATGTAAACTTGCAATTACGAGAAAAAGTCAGAATTGTGAGATGTAAACTCAAGTCAGAATTGCAAGATGTAAATTCGCAATTACGAGAAAAAAGTCCGAATTGCGAGATGTAAACTCAAGTCAGAATTGCGAGATATAAACTCGCAATTATGAGAAAAAAGTCAGAATTGCGAGATGTAAACTTGCAATTACGAGAAAAAGTCAGAATTGTGAGATGTAAACTCGTCAGAATTGAGAGATGTAAATTCACAATTACGAGAAAAAAGTCAGAATTGCGAGATGTAAACTCGCAATTACGAGAAAAAAGTCAGAATTGCGAGATGTAAACTCAAGTCAGAATTGCGAGATATAAACTCGCAATTATGAGAAAAAAGTCAGAATTGCGAGATGTAAACTCAAGTCAGAATTGCGAGATCTAAACTCGCAATTATGAGAAAAAAGTCAGAATTGCGAGATGTAAACTCAAGTCAGAATTGTGAGATGTAAACTCGCAATTACGAGAAAAAAGTCAGAATTGCGAGATGTAAACTCAAGTCAGAATTGCGAGATGTAAACAAGTCAGAATTGTGAGATGTAAACTCGCAATTACGAGAAAAAAGTCAGAATTGCGAGATGTAAACAAGTCAGAATTGTAAGATGTAAACTCGCAATTATGAGAAAAAAGTCAGAATTGTGAGATGTAAACTCAAGTCAGAATTGCGAGATGTAAACTCGCAATTATGAGAAAAAAGTCAGAATTGTGAGATGTAAACTCGCAGTTACGAGAAAAAAGTCAGAATTGCGAGATGTAAACTCAAGTCAGAATTGTGAGATGTGAACTCGCAATTATGAGAAAAAAGTCAGAATTGCGAGATGTAAACAAGTCAGAATTGTGAGATGTAAACTCGCAATTATGAGAAAAAAGTCAGAATTGTGAGATGTAAACTCAAGTCAGAATTGCGAGATGTAAACTCGCAATTATGAGAAAAAAGTCAGAATTGTGAGATGTAAACTCGCAGTTACGAGAAAAAAGTCAGAATTGCGAGATGTAAACAAGTCAGAATTGTGAGATGTAAACTCAAGTCAGAATTGCGAGATGTAAACAAGTCATAATTGTGAGATGTAAACTCGCAATTATGAGAAAAAAGTCAGAATTGTGAGATGTAAACTCAAGTCAGAATTGCGAGATGTAAACTCGCAATTATGAGAAAAAAGTCAGAATTGTGAGATGTAAACTCGCAGTTACGAGAAAAAAGTCAGAATTGCGAGATGTAAACTCAAGTCAGAATTGTGAGATGTGAACTCGCAATTATGAGAAAAAAGTCAGAATTGCGAGATGTAAACAAGTCAGAATTGTGAGATGTAAACTCGCAATTATGAGAAAAAAGTCAGAATTGTGAGATGTAAACTCAAGTCAGAATTGCGAGATGTAAACTCGCAATTATGAGAAAAAAGTCAGAATTGTGAGATGTAAACTCGCAGTTACGAGAAAAAAGTCAGAATTGCGAGATGTAAACAAGTCAGAATTGTGAGATGTAAACTCAAGTCAGAATTGCGAGATGTAAACAAGTCATAATTGTGAGATGTAAACTCGCAATTATGAGAAAAAAGTCAGAATTGTGAGATGTAAACTCAAGTCAGAATTGCGAGATGTAAACTCGCAATTATGAGAAAAAAGTCAGAATTGTGAGATGTAAACTCGCAGTTACGAGAAAAAAGTCAGAATTGCGAGATGTAAACTCAAGTCAGAATTGTGAGATGTGAACTCGCAATTATGAGAAAAAAGTCAGAATTGCGAGATGTAAACAAGTCAGAATTGTGAGATGTAAACTCGCAATTATGAGAAAAAAGTCAGAATTGTGAGATGTAAACTCAAGTCAGAATTGCGAGATGTAAACTCGCAATTATGAGAAAAAAGTCAGAATTGTGAGATGTAAACTCGCAGTTACGAGAAAAAAGTCAGAATTGCGAGATGTAAACAAGTCAGAATTGTGAGATGTAAACTCAAGTCAGAATTGCGAGATGTAAACAAGTCATAATTGTGAGATGTAAACTCGCAATTATGAGAAAAAAGTAAGAATTGTGAGATGTAAACTCAAGTCAGAATTGCGAGATGTAAACTCGCAATTATGAGAAAAAAGTCAGAATTGTGAGATGTAAACTCGCAGTTACGAGAAAAAAGTCAGAATTGCGAGATGTAAACAAGTCAGAATTGTGAGATGTAAACTCAAGTCAGAATTGCGAGATGTAAACAAGTCATAATTGTGAGATGTAAACTCGCAATTATGAGAAAAAAGTCAGAATTGTGAGATGTAAACTCAAGTCAGAATTGCGAGACGTAAACAAGTCATAATTGTGAGATGTAAACTCGCAGTTACGAGAAAAAAGTCAGAATTGCGAGATGTAAACTCGCAATTACGAGAAAAAAGTCAGAATTGCAAGATGTAAACTCGCAATTATGAGAAAAAAGTCAGAATTGTGAGATGTAAACTCACAATTAACAGAAAAAAAAATTCGGAATTGCCAGATAAAAAGTCACAATTATCTTTTAAATTGTTTTATTCTGTAGTGGAAACAAGCTCTCATAGGAACTAGACGAACACAGGTGAACAGAATCTAATAATCAATGATTGACTATAGCAATTATGAACACAGGCAAACAGGAACAGAGCGAACAGAGTGAAAATGAAACCAGAACAGAACAGAATAAACACGTTACAGTTGGACTACACTGATATCAACCCAAAAACACCATCATCAACATCTGAATCAGCCAATAGTGAGCCTGGAAGAGAGTCTCTCTGCTGCCATCTAGTTAAACTTAACTGAACTGACGTTCAAGCCGCTTTTATGAGGTTTCCAAGCTTCCCTGGAGAAAAAAATAAATAAATAAATTTGTGTTTTTGTAATAAAGTTCATTAAGCTTTACGCAATTACTAAATGCATCTGAACACTTGCACAATATACTAAAAAACAATGTGACTTGACACAACAAACACAACATTTATGTCACTGTCCGGCCATGACTTTAGTTCCCGACACTGCGCGCGCGCGCGTACTCGTTCTCGTTCATTAGTCAGTCTCACAAACGCGCGCACACGCTGATCTCAGTTTCATTCAGGCCTTGTTGACGCTCAGTTTCAACGCTTCATCGCGCTCACACTCACGGTAAGAACGCGTCGTGTTATATCCTAACAGTGAAGGGAGGCAGCGGACGCGATATCGTGTGAAATGATGAAGTTTAAACGCGGTTGTCGTGATGATACAGCGGTTGCTAAGAGAGGCCTGTAGCCGCGCTGCTAACGTTAGCTTAGCATCACAAACCGCCTGTGCTTTATGTGTCTGTGATGTTTATCATGTGTCTTTACAGTGTTAGTCTTCATATTAAACCTTACATACGTGTATGCTGGAGGAGTGTACCTGATATATCCTCTCACACAGTGCTGTGGTGTTTTCATCGTCATTTCTGTGTATCATTACCTGTTTAACTCATGAGTCATTAGCTCCTGACTGACTGATATTGTGTTTATTCGTGTAGAAATGCCGACTATTAAACTGCAGAGCTCTGATGGAGAGATGTTCGAGGTGGATGTTGAGATTGCCAAGCAGTCTGTGACCATCAAAACCATGCTGGAAGGTGAGAAGAACTGAGATGTTGAGATGTTTGGGTATGTGAGAGCCTGTAGTTGTGTGTGGTGTGATCACTGCTGTCTTCTGCTCAGATCTGGGGATGGACGATGAAGGCGATGATGATCCGGTTCCTCTGCCCAATGTGAACGCAGCCATCCTGAAGAAGGTCACACTTTTACATTGTTATCATGCTTTACTGGAGTGAATTTCATATCCCGAGGGAACATACAGATGGGTGACTCTCTCAAACATACATATATATATATATATATATATATATATATATATATATATAACAACGAGGCAATGATAAAGTATCAAAAGCAAGTAATCATATGATTTTATAGAACGACACCGTTTAAAGGGTTAGTCATTTCTCATGTCGTTCCACACCCATAAGACCTTCGTTCATCTTCAGAACACAAATTAAGATATTTTTGATGAAATCCGATGGCTCAGTGAGGCCTGAGCAATGACATTTCCTCTCTCAAGATCCATTAATGTACTAAAAACATTTAAATCAGGTCATGTGAGTACAGTGGTTCAATATTAATATTATAAAGTGACGAGAATATTTTTGGTGTGCCAAAAAAACAAAATAACGACTTATATAGTGATGGGCGATTTCAAAACACTGCTTCAGGAAGCTTCGGAGCGTTATGAATCTTTTGTGTCGAATCATGATTCGGATCGCGTGTCAAACCGCCAAACTGCTGAAATCACGTGACTTTGGTGCTCCGAACCGCTGACTCGACACACTGATTCATTATGCCTCGAAGCTTCCTGAAGCAGTGTTTTGAAATCGGCCATCACTATATAAGGTGTTATTTCGTTTTTTTGCCGCACCAAAAATATTCTCGTCACTTTATAATATTAATATTGAAGCACTGTACTCACATGACCTGATTTAAATATGTTTTTAGTACATTAATGGATCTTGAGAGAGGAAATGTCATTGCTCAGGCCTCACTGAGCCATCGGATTTCATCAAAAATATCTTAATTTGTGTTCTGAAGATGAATGAAGTTCTCACGGGTGTGGAACAACATGAGGGAGAGTAATTAATGACAGAAATTTCATTTTTGGGTGAACTAACCCTTTAACTTCTTAATTTTCAACTGTTAAACCATCAAACTTTTATTGACAGAAAACCCAAAAATGAAACTTTTGTCATTAATTACTCACCCTCATGTCGTTCCACACCCGTAAGACCTTCATTCATCTTAAGAACACAAATTAAGATATTTTTGATGAAATCTGAGAGATCTGTCCCTCCATTGACAGTCTACATTGATGCTTCAAAAAGTTAATGAACAGATCGTAAAACTAATCCATGTGAATTGAACGGATTAGTCCAAATTTTCTGAAGAGACACGATCGCTTTGTGATTTAAGAGATTGAATTGAGGCTTTTATTTACACATAAACATTCACATATTAAAGCTTCTCTTTTGTTAAGCTCTTCTCATCACAAGTTTCAGCACTATCATGTTGTAAGGTTTGCAGCGCAGTGGTCAAGCTTTGTCTGGTAGATGCTGTCACGGCATGTAAGACCTTTACATGGTTTGTGACATTATTTTCATTCTAATTGTGACTACAGTTAGCCTCATTGCTCATTATCCTCATTCATTAGGCTTCCTTGCACAATAGTGAGAAGCTTGTTATAGATGGTGTGTGTGTGTGTATTCGTTGTTCTGTTGTACAATGATGTAATACTCCATCTTTTATTTCAGACTGAGTCTTATCGTGTGTTTGATATGTCCACAGGTGATTCAGTGGTGCACCCACCATAAAGATGACCCTCCTCCACCTGAAGATGATGAGAATAAAGAGAAAAGAACAGATGACATCCCCGTGTGGGACCAGGAGTTCCTCAAAGTAGACCAGGGCACTCTCTTCGAACTCATTCTGGTCTGTTAAACTCTTGCTTTGGCCGTCGGCTCGTTAAAACAGTACAGGGTCGTAGGTCTGTTTTGATCAACAAATAATAAAGCTCCATACATCCTGTTGGATGTATAAATTGTAGATAAATGTGAAGCAAAACCAGTCGAGAAGTGCTTGTTTTAAAGGGATAGTTCACCCTGTCATCATTTACTCACCCTCATGGTGTAGGACATTCATTCATCTTCACAACACAAATTAAGAGATTTTTAATTAAATCTGAGAGATTTCTGTCCCTTTATTGAAAGTCTATTCACCCAAAACTCAAGACGTTCATAAAGATCGCAAAATAAATCCATATGAATCGTATGGTTCAAGTCTTCAGAAGAGACACAATCACTTTATATGATGGACAAAGACTTAAAAACTGAGTTGAGAGGATCATTCTGTGATTTACGGATTTGCGGAGCAATGTGAATCTGTGGTTTGTCTAATTTTTTCAAAAGAAAATCTAACGTGAAAAGCGCTCGCCAAAACCATGCGTTTTCTTTTGATTTACCGTCTAATGAACTCATCATAGTTGGTTAAATGAAGTTGGTTTGCCACCTACAGGCCTTTTGGGTGAAGTGTAGGTTGGTAAAATGACTTAATACATTACCCTTTTTGATAAAATAATTGTGATTATTAATCGCAGAATATTAAAATGCATTGATGTTAAATTGGCAGTAGGTGGCAGCAGCCTGCGACCTGTTTTCATTTCTCTAGGCTACAAAACGTTCGCTACTTACAATGTGCCTGCTGTGAGCTGATACAGTCCACCGTTCTGTCACATAACCAATTAAACTTCAACTTTATTATATATATATAATATTAGTTGTGGTGCTCCTAACATTAAGTTAATTTCGAGCCCTGCAGTGTGCTTATTACATTTTATGCATGATTTAAGCGTTTCCGTGTGGATGAGAAACTTTTGGAAAACACTAGTGTGAACGCTGTAGCTTTGTTTGGAACTATAAAAACAGATATTATTGTCTAAAATGTAACTCAAGATACGATCTTGTTTAACTGTTGTATAACATCAATATCACATTTGCAGTCGTGCTGATATTCGGGAAAACCGCACACTTGCTCATGTGACATTCAGTTATGAATGGAGTCTCCTGTGTCCTTCATACATGCGTTTATCCGAGTGGAACAGCATAGCGTTTACTCGCCACAAGATGGCCGCTGCTTCATTTGCTCACTTTCATCTCTCTTGCCTTTTGTTTAGGCTGCAAATTACTTGGACATCAAAGGCTTGCTAGATGTTACTTGCAAGACAGTTGCAAACATGATCAAAGGCAAAACCCCAGAGGAGATCAGAAAGACTTTCAATATCAAAAATGATTTCACAGAGGAAGAGGAAGCCCAGGTAAAACAAGCGCTGGTTTCCTGTCTCTCCCCCGTCTTGCATGCCGTAATGCGCTTTACTCACCAGAACGTTGTGTTTGTTGCAGGTACGCAAGGAGAACCAGTGGTGTGAAGAGAAGTGAAGATCCTGACACACTTTAACACTATGGATTGTTCCAAAAAAACTTAAAAAGTAATTAAAAAAATATTGCACTGCGCTGTTCATATTTGTTTAGATTTAACACAAATAAACAGTCAAATCCCATGTTTTCTGCTAGCATGTGTGGTGTAAAAGCTTTTTTATTAAATGACATTTCTTTTTCCCATTTTCTCACTGGAACAAGTAGTAACCCGTGTAGAGGACACACTCCCTTTTTTATTTTAACTGAGCTCGTCACCAAACGGCTGATTTTGTTTTCTTTTTCAAGAACTGAGCAACATTTTATAACTAGCCTTATTTGTGCTAATGAGAGAACAGTGTTGGAAAGATGTATAAACCGTGTTGTGAACTGGAAGTACTTGTGTCTGCTTTCACTTTTTCTTTGCTTCATTGTATAGGATTGAAAGTCACAGTTCTGCTCGTAAATGGCAGGCAATTAGGATTATAAATCTTTTAATTCCAAAAATAAAACGATTATTGTGGGATTTGTCAGTTCTTTGTGCAATATCATTTCTGCACCCTTAGTTTTGTGTTTGTTTTTTGCCAGCAATTAAGCTTTCTTCATCCTTTCCATCTTGCTGCTCATGCTCGCACTCGTACACACTTAACATAAAAGACAGTGTTGCCAAGTCCATGGTTTTACTGTGATATTGGGCTGCTTTAAAGGGGACCTATAATGCCTCTTTCACAGATGTAATATCAGTCTCTGGTGTCTCCAGAATGTGTGTGAAGTTTCAGCTCAAACTCCCCCACAGATCATTTATTATAGCTTGTCAAATTTGCCTCTATTTGGGTGTGAGCAAAAACACGCCGTTTTTGTGTGTGTCACTTTAAATGCAAATGAGCTCCGCTTTCTAGAAGAGGGCAGAGCTTTAACAGCTCAACAACAACAAAGCTGGAGAATCTCACGCTGCCAAAATGACAACAATGTTCAGCCTTACATTGTTCAAACCGGAGTCGACACTGATGGAGAGACTCAGGAAGAAGTTACAACTTTTAGACGTTTCTGAATGGTTAGTGGATAAATTGATGTAGTTGCTGTGGAGTTGATTCAACTCATCCACTAGCATGTGCCGTCATGTTCATCTTTTGTGTTGAATTGACCCTCGTTTGTGAAGCAGTTCGGTGTAAAATGACGACATGACAACAACACTCTACTACAACAACTCTTCCTCTTCTCTAAAGCAGCCCAACATGGCCCCGCCCCCTTTGTTGTGTGTTCTCGGGGGCGGGGTTTATGTAAAATGTAGGGTTAGTGATGTCACCAACCCAGGAAGAAGCTCGTTGTAGTCCTTAAAAAGCGATTTCTGTAAAAGAAAATATCTCTTTGCATTGAACTTTGAGCGTTGTAACTTTGCAGATGTTGTTTATGATCAAACAGCAACATTACACTAACTAAAGTAAAAAAAAGTAAAATTATAATCAACCACCCCTTTAAAACTTTTGCTGCGGGTTGAAGCGACCCCAAATAACACATTTAGCCCCTGCAAATTTTACCAGTGGAAATCGAGATAAAATGTTGAGAATAAACTCATTAAATTACGAGAAAAAAACTCGTTAAATTTCAAAAAAAAAGTCGAGATAAAATGTTGAGGAAAAAGTCGTTAAATTATGTAATTTAGCGACTTTTTTTCTCATAATTTAACGAATTTGTTCTCGTAATTTAACTTTTTTCTCATAATTTAATTACTTTATTCTCAACATTTTATCTCGACTTTTTTCTCGAAATTCAACGAGTTTATTCTCGAAATTGAACAACTTTGATCTCGAGATGGTTTTATTTTTTTATTATTGCTTGGCCCTAAACCTCTTCCGTAGATTAAAGTATACACTTGACACTATATTTTGAATTAAATTAGTTTTCTTTACACGACACATTGGCATCACGCTCTCGGCATTATCCCGAACACTGTATCATTTCGAGCGTAACCGTCACATCCTTTGGATTTTCCCGGCAAAACCGACCCGAGTCCTTCAAATAAAAATCAGCCTACACGCTTTCATAGACACCTTATGAAGTCGAGGAAGGTCTCTTTTTTAAGTTTCATTACAAGCTTTCACACATTGGCAATACAGCAATTACATAGCCCCTTTAACTGTGATTCTAACATGTTATATAATGTATAGTGGCTCCAAAAAGTATTTGTTTGCTCATGTTCACCATTATAAATGTATGAATGTTGATCATCGGGTGCCTAAACGTTCACTTCTCTTATAGTTCAGTGTCTTGGAGTCAATGGATCATGTCTCTTTAGGTTCTACACACTAAAGAGAATCGACATTAACTCTAAAATGATCCACAACCACAGCCTCGCTCTTTTTTTTTTTTACCTCAGAAACACAAAGACAGATTTTTCAAAATATTTTAATAAATCTAAGAGAATGATTGTTACATCAAAAGCGAAAGGAAGAGAGATGGCTTGACATATGTGAACACTGAAGATGGCAGGGCTCCCTCTGCTGGCAGCTTCGCCTCAGATCTGATGACATGATTGACAGACCTGAGCGAGCACTGAATGACACTTACAAAGCAAAGTAGTTTCTGAAACATACAAAATACATGCAGCACATACTTCATTTGGATGTATGACAGGCATAGCAGACTACGTCAGATCTACACAACAAAAACTTAAAAATGGCACTTGTATGAATAAAAGTAAACAGTCGAGGAATGTTTTTTTCTTTTTTTTCTCTTTACATAAAAACATATAAAAGTTTAGTTATTTACGCACTTTCATGTCTATAAAAGAATAAGTTTTACAACACAGTTATTTGATTGTAGAAGAGTTATGAGAACTGACACTGTTTTCAGTGATGTAGAGACATGGCATTTAAATGATCAATTATCGTCACGGTGGATGAATCTCACCAAGAAACATCCAGGTCGTACTTCACAAAATCACTTCATTTTACGTGAAGAAAATGAGTCTCTTTGGGTCAAGACAATTAAGCACACCCCCCCCAAAATTCTCATGACTGTAATGCATAAAAACTAATTTTCATTACTGTAATTGTGTCTGGACGCTGTACTTTCTAATGGGAATCAGAATAATGAGAACTACATTCACATTACTGTAATACAGTAACGAAAGTCATATATACTTTCATATATATTTTCCAAACTACAGTAACAAAAATGCGATTTTTTTGCATTATGGTGATGAAAACAATAATATGCTTAATTGTCATTAGAAATCATTCTTTGTGAGATTCACCCACGAGGAAGTCTAATGCCACGACTTCCCAAAAGATGAGAATGACGCCCCACATGGACTTGTTTTTGTTTGTTTGTTTGAGGAGGAGGAAACTTCAGGAATGTGTGACGGTGAAATCAGTCTCCGCAGCCGCCGATCTCCTCGTTATTGTGGCTGCCGTATCGTGCTCTCTGTTTTAATTCTGCTGAAGTCGAGCGAGAGTCTGGGCGGGTGGGCGGAGCATTTGCCGCTCTGTGGGAGGGGACTGCTGGCGGGGGAGGCGGGGAGAGAGGAGGGGCATCGTGGGGGAGAGGCGGGGTTTGGCAGGTGATGGACAGGTGAAGGGGGGGAGTCTATAGCACTTCCATCGGAAGAATGGGGGCTGGCGCAGAGTCCTCTTTGAAGGTAGCGAATGCACTTCTTTTTCCTCCTAGGAACAGTCAAGAGAGTTATCTGTGAATAAAGCGTGGATGTGAAACGTCACAAATATGCACAACAATGACAAAAAATAAAAGCACACAAAAACAAACAGTTACGCCAAAATATGAGCTACTACTCTAATCTGGGTTATTAAAGTCACCATGAGATCAACTCCGACATTTATTCATTTGTGCAATGCACATGCACAAGTCATGTTTCTTGGTGTTTTTGATCAAAATAACAGCGATGATATTCTTTGATGATGAGGGCGGGGCAACCTGTCACTCACATGAGATCCACCAATAGCAAACCACAGCCATCCAATCAATTCCACACTGACAACACATCAACATTTGTTCTTGTTTGCGAAGCGGTTTCACTCGGCACAATAGGGAAGAAAAGACTATCACAACTTTCCTTCCATGCCAACATTAAAGGGAAAGTGTGTAATTTCTGCACCAATATCATCTTTTAAAGAACCTTTCCTAACCTTGTATTGTATTTGAAATCTACAGATGCAAATACTTTGAAAGAAGAAATCTCAAAACTGACCAGTGCATGAACGATCAATGGTTTAGTCCGCAGTGCACCAAAGGAACAGTCCATCCAAACATGAACATGATGTTATCTTTGCCACCCTCATGCATGACACAAGAGCAGAGTGCTCAAAAGTGTTATCAACACGTATTGTCTGGAAACCGCAGCGCTACCAAACCACAGTGCCAACCCCGTCAGGAGAGCTGGAGATCCGCCGCAGTCACTTCAGACACAAATCAAAGTCTCGCACACGCTCTCGGCCGCATCAAAGTCTCACGGCCTTCCCCTGACGGGAGCGTCACCAGCGCTCGGCCGCCACAGGAGCAGACGGTGCTGCTTGAAAATGTCAGCGCTTTCTATCGAGCGCAGTCGCGCTGACCACAGTGAGCGGATGGTTTGCTGAAGGCAGATGCAGAGGTGTGAACGCAGCAGAGCGTCACTTCAGCAGAAGCGAGCGTTTGGGATGTTTCCACTGGTGGGAGCGGCTTTACGTCACTCGTGTCGCGTCATTTCTGCACCTCTAGCGTCATTTAATGTGAGTGCAAAAGCAGCGGTGGGCATTATGCTTATTTCTGATTCAATGATCCCGTCAAAATGAGCCAAGAACTGAGATACGGCAGAGCTTGAGCATGCAACTGATGGCATGAAACGTTCATAATGCAGAATTTTAATAGTGATTAGTGTAAATGAAACATTTAGTTAGTTGTTTGTGGACTAAATCTGCTGTGAACTGTTTAAGACCTTTGTATGAAATGCTTGAATGCGGACATTTCTGTCTAGTTTAGGTAAAAACTATAAGCATGCAAGAGGTTCATTATTCTCATGTGTTACGCTCAGTGGTGTAGTCTAGTTTTTTCTAGTGAGTATACTGTGACCCCCCCCAACCCCCAACATATTATATTGTAATAATTAAGTTATAATAGGCCTACTAGGCCTAACTTAATTTTTTTTTTTTTAAATGTATTTTTTTAAATATAAACATTTAAATGGTGGCTGCCAACTTGATGGATTTATTCAAACAGTCATTATATAGGCTATTGAAGAACATTAAAAATGATAATTAATATGTAATATGGTGCATACATTTAGCTAAATGCTCCTCTCAAGAGTTCATTTTTGGTCACGAGTTTATGGTCACTGAATATTGAAATTTGTAACATTGGTAACATTAGCCTAAATTTGACGTCATGTGACATTGTTTACAAGCTGTTATTAACATCTTTCCGCAGTTGAAACACAGATTATGCGAATACACAAGACATGATATGGATTTCATTAAGTTGTTCTGTATCTTTTAACATACCTTTAGAAGTTCATTCATGTTTATTCAACGCTGAAACTGGTATGAAAACGGAGTAGAGGGTCAGTTTGCTTTACGCTACCGCTTCTCTTGAACTGATAAGGCGTTACACATCAAAGAGCGCCAAAACGGTATTTGTGGTTTTTTTTTTGTTTTTTTTTGGTAAAATGGGCAGAATTTGAAATATGAAACTTTGTTTCATGTCAAAAGCAACAAACCACAAATCTTATTGTGATTTATTGGATGGTTACGTATCCTTGTGCTTTTTTAAGTGGGTATACGGAAATCCTTGATCTTTCCTAGTGGGTATACGGCGTATACCTGCGTATCACGTAGACTACACCACTGGTTACGCTGCATGTTTGAGCTTCCTCAAGAGCAGGATCAGGGGTTATCAGATCCTTCTTGATAACAAAATCATCACAAAACCAGCAATTAATGTTCTATTTTTAATTTTGTGTTAATATTTGGCATTTACAGCTGCTGACCTTGTGTTACTGACATCAATAACATGATCACATGTCCTGAAGGTGGATGAAAAGATGTTTGAGGAAGTGTATCATGAAGTCACACACAGACATCAAGATTTTGCATATGATTCACAACAACGGTGACGATCAAAACTAAAAAGCTTGGGCATCAAGAATGAGTTTTGTACTATGAAACCACCCATCATGCATTGCAGCATGAAGCTTTTTTTAGTTTTGATCGTCACCATTGTTGTGAATCATATGCAAAATCTTGATGTCTGTGTGTGACTTCATGATACACTTCCTCAAACATCTTTTCATCCACTTTCAGGATAAGCGATCGATTTAAAGGTTCATACTGCAGCTACTCAAGACTGAAAACAGAACAACAAAAGAGCTGATAACACCTGATTCTACTCTATCTTGGCTTTCTTTGCCACAGCTGTTGTGTTTTACACAGTTACAGCAGACAAAGAAAAGCTAAGAGAAGAAGTACGAGCACCAAGATCCCAATGAAAACAAACACTGATCACCATCACGGTGACTTCAAGTGAAATATCAACATCTAAACCGCTGTTAATCCTCAATAAGAGCTTCTGTAGACGTCTGACAGGAATAAAGTCAGTCTGGATAGTAATAAGTGAAGCTGGTAATGCCATTTGAGGAGTAGTTTAATCATCCTCAGCTGAGATCTTCAGATATTACATGTCTTTTACTTGGAGCTGATTTGATCAAATGCTGTTTTTATCTTCAGCACTGTTTCAGTGTTTCTTTTAACATTGAGAGTTTTGTACCTGTAAATGTTTTTTTTTTTATTATTATTTTACATCTAAACATGAAAAAAAGTCTGCAAAAGTCTTTTAATAATTATTCTACAAGTATGTGTGTTTCCTTCAGATCTGGTTTCTCTCACAATCCACAGATGTGTGAATTACAGACGTTAAGTTGTCTAAAGTTGTGAGCGTGTGTTTCACTGCCTATGGATGTTTTTTTATTTTTAACGGTGTACAGAAGTTCAATGAACTATATCGGACGTCAAAAAAAGACATTTCATTCTGGCTCCTCAAGTGGACGTCTTTTCATCGTACGACTTTTGTGACAAAGACGTCTTCTGGACATTACTGTGCTGGTAGTTGCGTGGACTGTCAATGGAGGGACAGAAAGCTCGCAGATTTCATCAAAATATCTTAATTTGTGTTCTGAAGATTCATTTGAAATGACATGAGGGCGAGTAATTCATTTTTGGGTAAACTAACCCTTGCTTCATGTCTGTACATTGTATTTTTATACTATTTGTTGCCACATATTTACACAAATTATGTTTTTCCTCATTTTTAATGTACATTGTGATATTTCACTTGTTTGCACATCAGTAGCTTAAACTTCGATGTAGTAAAATATCAGTTTAATGTTTTGATAGTGTATAATAAGTGCTAGAAATAAAATTAAACAATCAACACATATTAAATGTCTGCACTAATCTTTACTAGTTCTGATAATGACAAGTACTGGATAGAATACATTTAAAAAAGTACTTTTGTAAAAAATGAGCACTTACACTTTTACTAAACTATTAACTTATTAGGGTAAAAATTTACTACTTTTCACTGGCTTTCAATGTTCCTTATATTAATTTCTTTTTCTATTATGACTTTTTGTATGATTTAGAATTTGTCAATATTTTTCTGTCTTACCTCTTCTTTTATGGTATTTTGATGGATGCTGTAAGATGTGTCATAAATAAACTTTGACTTTGCGTCTGCACTCAAGCACTTGATGTTTGTATTTCGTCCAGCTCTGTGCTCAAGTAACGACGGGTTCAGACAGGACTATGACTCAAAGCTTGATGGACACAGACGAAACAGGCATTTGCAGCGCATCCGTTTCATTAAAGCAGAGCTGGGAAGCTGTCCAGGGTTAGGGCAGTGTTAGTGACAGATGCATGCGGAGGGACAGGAGTACACACCTGCAGGGGCCGCACCAGTCCGTTTGTTGGTTGAGGCCAAAGCGAGCACGGCATTTCTTTGGTGAGCCGGGGTCTGAGCGAAAGGCAGCATGCGTGAGCACGGGGGAAAGAGCCAGCGGCAGAGACAGAAGAGTGAGGCAGAGGAGGTGAAGGGAAAGAGGCCGTCAGGGCAGAGGTTAGCCGTCCGCACACCAGGAGAAACAGAGAAGCATCACAATCAAGACAGTCAGAGCGCTTCCTTAAACTGGAGTTGTGTGTGCTGTGATGATGATATACCATAGTCTGTGTGTGAAAATCAAAGTAAAGTTTGGGCTTTTTTCAGTATCACCATGCTATTTCCTAAACTAATTTGGTGTACCATTTAAATACCGTGATATGTGAATACGGTACTGCCGCAGTCATGTGACAAACAGTAAATCTGAGCTCTTGTAGAGTGATTTCTGTGGTAAAATCACAATAACACACGCCTGCAACTTGATGACAAGACATCAATGTTCAATAAACATCTGCTTTCTTAGCAATAATTATCTGAATAAACTTTCTCCTGCCAAGTTATATAGTGCATTAGTGTCACAGAATGTGTTCGACGGGTGTTTTTCTCTGAATGCGACTCATCCAGAAACAATCTACAGTTTCAATGACTGGTTTTTATGTGGATTTTGATATCTTCTTATATACACTCTTAAAAATAATAAAAAAAAGCTTCTTTATTGAGTGCACCAGTGTCCAAACACTTTTTCAGCGGCATTGGTATTTATCCATTCGTTTTTCCAATGGGAATGTTTTAAAAGTCTTTGTTAAAGCGTTATAAGCCGAGGAGAATCACAACACTGCAAACTTTGATTTTCAAAAACTTTTTTGCTTCAAATCAGACAAAAAAAAGGTTTAAAACTGTGAACTTAATGACGTCAGTAAGGGAATGAACTACAATCCCACGAAGCATTGAGAACAACATAATCCAACTAAAAAAGATGGAGAAATGTAAAACAAATAATTAGAAAAATGTTGAATACATACATATATGTGTGTATATATATATATATATATATATATATATATATATATATATATATATATATATATATATATATATATATATATATATATATATATATTACACACAGTCAAACCAAAAATTATTCAGATATTTTTGATATATTTTTACTAGTGTGTGCAGGATACTATAATTCATTTCTATAAGTGAGGATAGCAAAATAAATAAACTGTGACGTTTTATACCCAAACATTCTTAATTCAGTAAAACTGATACAAATTTGGAACCAAAAATTATTCAGACACTTTGACCTGACCATGTTTTTAAGTGTTATCTGACATAATTAAGATTAATTTTCTCTGACACAGTTTAACTCTGAGATCTTGTCATATTTTATTACCATTTTTTAAACTATAGTGAATAAACTGAATTAATGAATGAAATGTTCAAGGTGTCTGAATAAATTTTGGTATATATACACACGTATGCAAATACTTCAGTATTATGATAGCATAGGGAGATCGACTTGATTACATCAGAGTTTTTACTTCAGGAACCGACTGTTGCACTCTATTGGCATTGATTGTTCAATTTCCATTGCACAAGAGGTTCTTTAAAGTGGATCTTTATCCTTTAAAACATTCTTCACTGAAAGCTTCTTCTGTGGCATCGAAGTGAACCTTTATATTTAAGAGTGTGTGTTAATAATAAGAACGCTTTATGACTGATATCTGATGATTATGCAGATGTGAACACACAAACACGTACCTGAGCTGGAGTCCTGCTGCTTGTCTCGTTTCCTTCGCTTCTTTTTTCCCTGTGGTCATGAGAGATCAGAGAAGACTGTGAACACACTGACCATCATGATCATCATCACACGTGTGAGTGTTGAATCATGCTAATACACTCTCATGTGTCTGTGTGCCATGCCTGACATCTCTGCTTTCTTCCACCCCCTGCTTTCCCAAATACACACTGAGTGGGAGTGTGTGTGTGTGTGTGTGTGTGTGAGTGAGTGTGTGACAGACACATCCGCACACCGACAGCAGCGCTGCAGTTAATATCTTTGCGTGGGTTGAGTGTTTCCTGTTTACATGTAGGTGATAATTCTAAATGTAGGTGAAATTTCTGTTCACATGTGATAGGTGTCAATCTCTGAGAGAGATATATTACTTCCTGAAAATATTCAAATATTGAATTCACCAATGAAAGAAATCATGCAAACGTAGCTGTGATTAAGGGCTTAAATGGTTCCTTACTGAGAGAGTCTGATCTCTAGATGTGGCCCGGGTCCCTCCTTCAGTGTAAATCTATGGGAGCATTGGGCTTGTGTTTTCATTCAGATATTTATTTGTATATTATTTATCAAATTATTTCAAAGTAATATTGTTCAAATAAACATCGTCAGCTTCCACATTAGCGGACATTAGTTTCCATCCAAAGCTGCAAATGTTGTGCAAAATTGGAATATCGCATAAAACATTTTTGAATAAAGGAGCGTTTCCATCTCATGTTCAAGAGAACAAAATCATCACTTCCTGGAAATTTGGTGCAAATTATCCGTATTAAAAATGGGAGTTTTTTGCTTACATACTAAACAAGGTCACGTGATCTTGCGGTCAGATGCTGGTGTTTGGAAACGTAACATTAAACCAAATCATTCTGATGACAGACTTTGACTCAGGCGTTTCAGAACCACCAAACCAACATTTGAGATGCTGCAATGTGATTGGTCCGCTGGTTATCCAATCACAGCCTCTGCTGAGGCAAAGTCACATGAGTATTTTGTTGCGCATCCTGGGTGTTTCCATCGCACGTCTTCTTATTGAAGAAAAATTATTCTCCTGAATTGAGCGCACACGTGTTTTAAGCGCATTTTTAGAATTTATTCAAGCATTTTTTTATGCGATGTCCCAAAATGCACATAAAAATGCGTGGAAGGAAACATAGCTAATGAAGTTGTCTTATTGGTCCAGTTCTTCTGAGCAGGAATACTACTATTTATTTCAGGTTTTTATATAAGAAACATGGTTTAACAGTTAACGATAATAACCGCGGTGCATAAGAAATTAAATGTACATTAGGGGTGTAACAGATCATAGTTGATCCATATGGACCCGCCCTCGTGGTTTCGTACGAACGTGATTCAGGATTTAGTTGCAAAGTTTAACCATCATAGATTGAGTTTATCATTCGCACATTACATTTTTTCCAATTTAAACATTGACGCGAGTTTAAACCATTTAAGGGCGAAAGAGAACTTAATTCAGTACTCGCACAAACACCAAATTTATTTATCTTCCGTGTCTTTTTGTGTTTGAATGGAAATATGCACGCAAAATGATCACAAAATGCCCATCTTGGCAAGTATCCACATAAACACAGTCATCTTAAGTGAACGTAAACGGTTGCGAAAGAAAAAATGTGTACGAAAGAAAGAGCACGTCAGTTAATAGCATAATAATATCATATTGTCTAAACCGATTTGGTAAAAGCTTCAGTGCGTATCTACGGAAGAGGATTAGGGCCAAGCAATAATAAAAAAATAAAACCATCTCGAGATTAAAGTTGTTAAATTTCGAGAAAAAAGTCAAAATTAAATGTTGAGAATAAACTCATTAAATTACGAGAATAAACTCATTAAATGATGAGAATAAAGTCATTAAATTACGAGAAAAAAAGTCGTAATTTAATTTGTTCTCGTAATTTAATGACTTTATTCTCAACATTTTATCTCAACTTTTTTCTCGAAATGTAACAACTTTAATCTCGAGATGGTTTTATTTTTTTATTATTGCTTGGCCCTAATCCTCTTCCGTACATATCTGTGTTTGCACTCTGGAGGACGTCAAATGTTTCTTTTTACAATGTGTTTTTGCAGCGGTGAGTAATGTAGCCAATCACAGTCATGTCTGTTGATCTCTTGAACACAACGGTCAATCAGATGTGTCAGAATCCTCTCACCGCTGAAAACAGTTCTGCATGCTCACGAATCCTCTCATTATTAGTGTTGGGGATCATTTGAATTTTAACGATTCTGATTCTGCTTAACGGTTCCTAATTTCGATTCCAATAAGGTAAAATAACCCAAAAACACTGAGATATCATTCACATTTATTCTAGGTCTTATTGCAAATCATTCCATTGCAGCTGAATACCATAAACAAAAATAAATAAATACATAAGATCTTCAGGTATTCAGAAACTGTAATCAAATGTAAAATAACACTGCACTTTATAAATAAAATATTCAAATATAGTTACAAAAGTTATTCAATCAAGAACAGCGAGTGAATTGTCTCTTTGTAATAATATTATAAATATTTGTATAAATATTAGGCTGCTGTCACTTTAAGAGCTGCACGGATCCAATATACTGTAACACATGCGTTTTCTTTCTCAACTGTTTACGTTCACTTAAAACATAACTGACTGTGTTTACGAGGATATCTTACTAGAGAACCCCCACTTATTTCAGAAGGACCTTCAGTGATTTGATTCTGGAATTGGACTGCATGTGTAACAGTGTATTGGATCAGTGCATTCGCTCTTAAAGTGACAGCAGCCTAATTTACCTGCTGCCGTCTGTGTCATTAATGTGACTCAAACAACAAAAGAATATGATAAAATCACTTTTGCAGCTTTAACAAAGATTAATCTATATTTAATTTATACAGCAAAGACTACACAGTGTTATTTTACATTTGATTATTCAATTAAAGCTACTGTTTAGATCACGTGTATCTTTATTCGGTTATATTTATCTATGCTTGTAATTTGTTTAGTAATTCCTGTTTTATTACTGACTGTTCACTTGTCTTTAATAATGTTTGAACTTTACTAGTTAGGCTAATAGCTTTTGCTGTGGTATTGAAGTACTTAAAAGTACGCTTTTTTTTGCTGATCCGAAAAGCGACACAAAAACCGCAATATGATCCGTGAGTTTTGCACCCCTTATTTACATACATGTTATTCAAAGCTGACTGTTCACTGTTATTCCCCACATTGTCCAGTCATGAAATAACAGTATCCTGATGTTCCTCATTTGAGTAAAGGGAAAGCACTCACGTAGTTGTCGCGGGCGGACCAGCTGGGATAAAGCTGCATGTGAAGCTGCCGCTCCTTCCGTGCCAGTTCATAGTACTTAGCCTGTTCCTCGCGGGTCAGAGCGTGCCACTGTAACACAACACACAGACAACGACATCTCAGACCGACTCGTCACAGCAGTCACTGAACACATCCTGATAACAGACAGACAGCCGTGACGAACCCGTCGGCCCAGGATCTGGTTGATGGCGGCGCTCTCCTTCAGCGTACACTCGGCGATCACTTTCGCTCGCATCTCCTTCATGTACAGCATGAACGCATTCAGAGGTTTCTTGATCACCGGCTTCTTCGGCTCCTTCTCACGCTTGGCCTCTGGATGAGATTTGCTGAGGGACGTGATGAAGAAGAACAGTGTTAATTTTGAAAGAAAATTTGGAGTTTGTTTTAGTGATTGTCTTTTGACTAAAATTTCATTCAGTGTTAGTCATTTTGTAGTCTGAATTGTTTTAGTTTTAGTACTAAATATCATAAGATAGCCTGGTTTCACAGACAGGGCTTAGATTAAGCCAGAATTAGGACATTTAAGTAGCTTTTATAAACATACCTTAGAAAAAATAGGGATGCATGATATATCGCTAAAAATATCGGTATCGGTCGATTTATGTTCATTTTTAATGTTATCGTTATCGGCCCAATGACAAAATTTGGCTGATATATTAAAGCCGATAAATAATGTATTATTTCCTTCAGCTGAGACACTTCAGATGTGCACTGTTCACCGTGATGGTTTTGAATTGCTTGAAATATGATTGAAATTACTTCAAAAAAGAAAATACAGTTAAGTTCAACATGTACAGTGCAAGTCTGTCATATAGGCTACGTAAAATTATAATGAGAAAAGTATAATTGTGTGTTTGGGACATGACTTTTAATGGTGAGACTTTTGTTTTTGTAATCAGGCTTTAAAAAATTATTTAAAAATTTGGATTTAGATTTATCGGCCAATATATCGGTTATCGGCTTTCAAATATAAAGAATTATCGGTTATCGGTATCTGCCAAAATTTCAGACTTTTGTTCTTGTAATCAAGCTCTCACAAATTATATAAAAATTTTGATTTAGATTTATCAGCCAATATATCTGTTATCGGCTTTCAAATATAAAGAATTATCGGTTATCGGTATCGGCCAAAATGTTCATATTGGTGCATCCCTAGAAAACAACATTACTGGTGTGCATCTTGAGACAAAACAATGACACTGACATATTTTAAGATGTGCTGCTTTCAGTTAAAACAGCTCAAACATGCATTTTAGTCTTGGACTTGTCTGTGAAACTAAATATCCTAATATTTTAGTTGACTAAAGATTAATGCACAGAGGGAAGCTGAGTTTAGTCAAAAAACACACGAGGAGGAGTGTCGGGGTAATACAATATCAGTCCCACCAGGCTTTTTCACAGTCAAAATGGCTGATTTTGTGGTGGCAATTTCCAGAAATCTGTGAAAAATTTTATTTAGATGTTTTATTTATAATTAGGACACCACAATTGCCATATTATGTATTATGTCAGATGCACAATAGTCATACATGACACAAGGACAAAATAAAAAATAAAACTTGTATCTGATTTTGTTAAGAGACCAAAATATACATTTTAACTTTTAAAAAAACGATAGACCTTTTTTCAGGGTTGGAATGTGGATATTGAATGTGGTGAACAGCCTTCACAAATATGAAATATATATTTTTAGGCTATTAGATAGCTATCTAGACTAGTTTAACAGTGTACCATCTAGCTTTTAATAAGATCATTACTTAATTTCAGTCACACGTCCCAAACTATTTGATCACTTAAGACATAACCGCCAAGACGGACACAACTGTGTGTGTATTTGACCGTTCGAGCGCAATAAGCTTAGAAAGAGAACTCAATTCAGTGCTCAGAGCACGCACAGAAATCCTCAGCCAGACATCCGTCATTACGTCAGTATCAAACTGAGTTCTCTTTTGCGGTGCTTTTAATAACTCTGTTTCTTAATTGCTTCGCCTGGTCGTTGGCACTCATGTGAGACGAGCTTCGAATTCACTGTATTTCACACAGACCGCTCAATGTATCCTCGTGGAAATAATGCATTACAACTTTAATTAAATAAGGCATAATTCAATCAGGTAATTAAAACTTTTTTGTGAGACCTTTTCATTTTTGTGGTTATTTTGAGGGTAAATGGAAAAGGGATCGCAAAAAAACGTGTTGTTTTGTTGATTTCAGCGATCGAGGAATCGCGAATAACTGGAGTGACTCCAGTATCAGCAATCACAGACATTCACATTCGGACAGAATCAAGCCCTGTTCGGACGGGACCAGTTTTCATGGAGGATGTTAGAGAAATTTGTGTTGTACAGACATACTTTTCCTAAATTTGCCGCTTTGACAAATTCCATGTTTTTCGCCAAACTCAACGTTCCTCTGAAAAATCTAATCTCATCTGAATGCGAATGTCTGTGATTGCCGATATTGTGATATGCTAATGCTTCTCCTCCTGTGTTTTTTGACCTACCTGAGCTACCGTTTGCACACCAATCTTCCACATGCTTTAATTTAATTTAAACACGGATGGTAGCCGATAAAAAAATAAGATGACAAAGTAAATAAATACAGACAAATCATGGAAATTGCGATTGTCTAGACGTCTCACTGAATTGGGTTCATTATGAACAGCTACTTCTATAAACTCATGTTAAGTTTATTTAAAATGTTCATTAAAGAACAAATAAGTCATACGTGACGCATGCAAGCACATCAGAAGCTCAAACATTATTTAGATTAGTCCCATCAGTGAGATGAAAAACAGCAGGTAATTTTCTCTGGAATTTTTGTGTGGAAAAACAAAGACTTGGCGGATTCAGATGAGATTAAAATCTTAAAGTAACACGAATTTCACTAACATTCTCCAGGAAAACTAGGACTCAAATCAAGGTTTTCACTGTATTTACATTTTAGCCATTAAAATGTCAATTATAAAAACTGCAACGCTCATATTCACACAATAAATCAAGTGGATGATGAATGTGCTTTCAGAAAATAATCCCTTGGGGCTTGTTTTGTTCTTTTCAGACTCTTGGAGAACTCACGTATACATGTTCCTGTCGAAATGGTCGTGCTCCTGTTTGCCTGAAGGGGGCACTATAGCGGGGTGAGGGATGCCTGTAGGGTGCATGCCGGACTGAAGCATCAGAGAATGAGAGAACCTACACACACACACACACACACACACAGGAACATCAGTTATTTCAGCCCACACATGACATTTTCTAGATATGACGGCATTAAAAGGGAACTCAATGCATCAAAAAATATGACATAACCACCCAAAAATGTTGGTTCGAGTTCCCTTTTAATGAATATCTGCGACCAATGACAGCGTCAATGCATCATGTGACCAGCAGCTGGCGCTCTTTCTGCACTGCTGAAGCAGTCACACACACACAGAAACTCGTTCTGCATGAAGGAAAACAAAAAGCTTTCAATAAAACTATCTCAGAGAGACTCTAATATTTGAACAGCCAGTCCTGATGGGAAGGACAAGAGAAAGCCGACTGGAGGAGGATTACAGCTGCTCGTTCCTCCGTCCTGACTCAAAGCTCCAGACTCTGTTTTGGATTTGTGCCCTTGACACGAGAAGAATTGAACAAAGATGTGCGTCGTCTGTTGACATCCGAATAAAACCATTTCCACAGCTTGGATTTATTACTCCATGTAAGCATATTAACATGATTTGTTCATCTAATTTGGGTTTTGGGTTACAAAGTAAAACCACAGGCGTCTTTGAGCGGGGAGACCGTCATCGACCGCCGGACCCGATCCTCTTTGAGACGGAGCCGACAGCACAAACAGCACATGAGCGGATCCACAGCATCTAAACTTGAGACTTCTGGGTCACTTTTTGACTGGACGTTATGTGTGTGTGTTGCTGAGGATACATGTGTTTTACTAGAAAAAGGGAACAAAAGTATTAAACAATGTACAGCTGTGGTTCATCACAGACCAGCTATTAACCCCGCTGAAGTGATGAACACACTGTGTTGGGGGTGAAATTGACCTCCACTGGTTTCCATGAAATTTAACAATACAAAAAACACTAAAGAGTGCAAAAACAAAACCTCTATTGCAACTTGAGAGAGACTAAAACATAAAATATGACAAATCTCTATTGTGTTGGGGAAAAAATTGTGTTGGGGTAAATTTTGACCGGCATATATTTGTTAAAATTGGAAACATAGACATATTTTGGAAACATTAATGTTTTTGTAAGAGTAAACTGAGTTTATTTGATCAAAAATACAGTAAAACTGTTTTCTATGTGAATATATAGTAAAGTGTAATTTATTCCTGTTTTTAGCTGAATTTTCAGCATCATTACTCCAGTCCTCAGCGTCACATGATCCTTCAGAAATCATTCTGATATGATGATTTGCTGCTCAAGAAACATTTATAATTATTATCAGGTGTTGAAAACAGTCGTGCACATTTTTTTTTTTTTTTTTGATGAATAGAAAGTTCTAAAAGAACAGCATTTATCTGAAACAGAATCTTTTTTAACATCATAAATGTCTTTACTGTCACTTTTGATCAATTTAATGTGTCCTTGATGAATAAAAGTATTTCATTTCTTTCAAAAAAAATTAAATAAATAAATTACAGAACCCAAACTTTTGAACAGTAGTGTATATTGTTACAAAAGATTTCTATTTTGAATAAATGCTGTTCTTTTTAAACTTTTTATTCAAAAAAATCATCCTAAAAAAAGTATCACAGGTTATAAAAAAAATATTAAACGGTTTCCAACATTAATAATAAATCATCATATCAGAATGATTTCTGAAGGATCATGTGACACTGAAAACTGGAGTAATGATGCTGAAAATTCAGCTTTGATCACAGGAATAAATTACACTTTAAAGTATATTAAAACAGAAAATATATATATTTTTAAATTGTAATAATATTTCACAATATTACTGTTTTTTTCTGCATTTTAATGAAATAAATGCAACGTTGATGAACTTTTAAAAACATTAAAAATAACAACTTTTGATCGATACTATATATATATTAGATATTAGATTTTTGTCCAGGCTTTCATACAAAGAAATAATAAACATCCAAAAATAAGAGAGAAGCAATGAAATATTAATCGATTATGCTGTAATCAGTGTATGATTTTTTTCTGTCAGCTTAGTTTTTCTGTGAAATTGTTTGCATTGTAAAATAAAACCTATAGCTGCAGTTTCCTTTTTTCGGCAAATATTTTTGTCAGATAAATACATTAACCAAGTTTAGTTGATTTAGATGATTTAATTGAACTTGTAGGGTCAAATATATCCTCCAGACATCACTTTTGGACACTATTTTCTTTCTTTCTTTCTTTCTTTCTTTCTTTCTTTCTTTCTTTCTTTCTTTCTTTCTTTCTTTCTTTCTTTCTTTCTTTCTTTCTTTCTTTCTTTCTTTCTTTCTTTCTTTCTTTCTTTCTTTCTTTCTATCTATCTATCTATCTATCTATCTATCTATCTATCTATCTAATCTATCTCTATATATTATTAATTTATTTATTAATTTTTTGTCATGACAGCTCCTCAATGTGCAAATAGTCACTACAAAAAAAAAGGACATCTAACATTATTTATAATGACTGTAAAAAGCATTTATTGTTTTGTGTTTGGGGGTAACGTGGGTTTCCATAAACATTAACATGAACTCAAATTAGAAGAAGAAACAGTGAACAGTGGTGTTTTTGACTCTTTACTGCTTTTCAAACTGTTGAATTAAAAAAAACTGTCAAATTTCATGGAAACCAAAGAGTCAATTTGACCCCGAAGACACCAACGTTTGCTCAGCCTTTCCAAAACACATCTTTGCAAGCACATTCATGGACCTAAATGAGGAAAAGTCACAACATTTCAAGAAGAAATCAATAGTTGAAGCAGTGTTTCAAGCAGCTTAAAAATCTCATGTGTGTTCCTCAGTTTACATGAAGCCTCTGGATCCACTCATTTAATGTGTGTCTGCATATTAAGCACATGTTAGCTGGATCTCTGGTGCCGTATTACAGGAACGCTCCGGGTTCATTCAATTCAAGCTCTGCTGAAAGCATTCGATTTTATATAACATCAAAATTGTGTGAGAATGTGTTTACAGTAACGCACTGAAGGCCAGGCAGGTACTGAATGCTCGTTACTGTAACTGTAATTCGTGTTTGCTTTCAAACAGACGGATGAATGAGAAGAGATTTCCTCCAGCAGTCGAGCTGAACGGACACTGAACCCGTGACGCTCCTGTAAGCGCGGCTCTGTCTGCCACACAGTCGGGCTGATATGGGCGGCTCTGGCGGTGACGGGAGCGCGGCTGCGACACACACAGGGCTGAAGCGTCGCGGTGCGGACAGCGGGAAGCACGGGTGGCGCTCTGGTACTGTACCTGGGGTAGGAGGAGCTGCTCTGGAGGCTGGAGGGGAAGGACTGTCTGAAGCCGCAGGAGGGCAGAGGATAGACAGGCTGATTGGGCCTGTGGGTCGGGGGACACAGTTAGAGGACTGCGCTGCTTCCCAAACACATCCGGACTCAACCGGTGCTGTGTGTTTGGGGCAAGACTGTCTGTTTGTCTGAGCAATGACTGACGGACTTTGACACTTCTGTCTGCAGGACGACGCTCACCCGCAACTTTAACACGCAGAGACTGAAGAGGACACAATCCCACCAATATCCCGCTCCAATATTTGATACCCTCAAAAAAATATGTAGGCTTAAAAATTATATTATCCACCAGTAATATCCAGTGATGCAAACGTTCTTGTCAAAATTCACTGTTTTGAATTAAAAATATAGGCTGAATCAATTACGTGATTCATGCAATTCATAATTCATGCGTTTCCGAAATGTTAGTATGTGCACATTTTAAAATAAAAAAATAGTTCAAATTGATTACTTTACGAAAGATTCTTATTCTCAGAATGTGCTTGGAGTCAAGAGAGCACAATTAATAATGATGCTTCATTAAAGGTGCAGTAAGTGATTTCTGAGAAGAGCTGTTAAAAGTGGATCGGACCAAGCAGCACAACACACTTGTAGCCAATCAGCAGTAAGGGGCGTGTCTAATCATGAGGGGGGAGGAGAGAGAGCCAATCAGCAGTAAGGGGTGTGTCCAGTCATGAGGGGGGAGGAGAGAGAAAGAGAGAGCCAATCAGCAGTAGGGGGCGTGTCCAATCATGAGGGGGGGAGGAGAGAGAAAGAGAGCCAATCAGCAGTAAGGGGTGTGTCCAGTCATAGTCCAGTTACATAGTGTGTTTGAGCATTTGGGGGCGTGTTTGTTTTGGTGATTTCAAATATCAACATTGTTTCTCAGAAATTGCTTACTGCACCTTTAATGACTACTATTGACTTTAAATCATACAGCTGGAAAATCCTGGGTTTGGTCCAAGCAGATTTGTGTGTTTTTCATTTAAATTAATTGTAAGAATCTGTCACAGTGAATCAGTGCGTGGAATCCACTCTATTCGGGATGGGAAAAATCATTGTGAAATCTTCAGGAACCATGTTTTGGTGGCTGTAAATAATCAGCTCATGTTCACTCTATGCTGTGCTGCTCTAGCGATTCCTCACTGGACTGCAGCACAATGACATCTCTTTATTCTCTTTATGTTTTCTGACACAAATGTTTCCACCTTGTTTTCTCAGGCCCTGACAGAAGCCTTGTAATGATTAAACTCCCATAGCTCAACTGAGAGCAACTCCAGCACATGGATTCATTTACCAGATTCACACACATACTGACAAAATATATACACACCTCTAACACACTGTACGTCTCTGTGGATAATAAATCTGACACTCAAACTCGGCGAATCTGGATTTCTCTGAACAGATTCTCTTGATCCTGATCAACAGGAGATTAAATGTTGGCACTAAGAAACGTCATTTCGATATTTACACAAGAATAACTGAACGTAAATAAACAGCGTCTTAAATCCAAATCATTTAATGCATTCAAATTGCATTAAATTTTCAAAAATAAAATCTTATAATAAGGTTATTTACATTATGGCAAATCTATGAACGCACTAAAACATTGTCATATTTAATACTTTCCAAAACAGAACAATAAACTAATTCATTCAATGTACATTTTGTAAAAATATTAAAAATTAAAATCTAGTCTTAAATTACACTGTAAAAATGCTGGGTTAAAAACAACCCAAGTTGGGTTGAAAATGGACAAACCCAGTGATTGGGTTGTTTTAACCCAGCGGTTGGGTTAAATGTTTGTAGTTTTATTTAACTCAACTATTGTTTAAAAATTATTGTATGTCTGGATTAAAATGAACCCAAAATTTGTTGGAAATTAAAAATCAGACACATAATTACTAGAGGAAACAGTAATAATCAAAAGGTGAACATTTATTAATAAGCAATTTAATACATGTTTATCGTTTAATTATTATTAAATAAACTTGTGTTCATTTGTTAAACATTTAATTTCCAACAAATTTTGGGTTCATTTTAAGCGAGCAATACAGTAATTTTTAAACAATAATTGAGTTAAATAAAACTACCCAGCACTTTGGGTCAAACATTTAACCCAACCTAACTACTGTTACTGTGTCACAGAATGTAGTTTTACGAGTTTTTTTTAGGCGAAAATGTAGTTTAGACCTCAAATATGCGATTTATATATATATATAAACAGTGCCTATTTGAAAATTTGTTTAGACGTTTTTGGAGATGTGAGCAATGATATAACATGTGATATATCGCAGTCCTACTCATGTGATATATATATATATATATATACACACACACACACACACTTATAGCCTTCAGTTAAAGGAGGATATTAAATGTTTTTCAACTTGACCAGTAACTTTAAAAAAAAAAAAGGAAATAAATAATAGAATTTATAATAATTTTGTTATGGAGAGTTGGAAAATAAGAGAAAGTCGCCTCCTCCCTCCAGTTCATTTTGCTTCCTATCTATGTCAGATTATCTGCTCACGACCCACCAGTCGAGAATCACTCCACTTTATTTCTAAAGGCCACAGAAGAACACTGATTCAACGCTTTGCTACATTTGTGGATGTGAATGACATGTTTGGACACAGATTAGCTCTTCAGTCTCACCAGTTCATGGAGGGGGTGATCTGGCCTTGAGGCAGCGAGTAGAAACCGGAGATTTCCTGCGACTGATGCCTGTGAACACCTGTAAGACAGAGAGGAGGACGGTCACATGACCCGGGCCATCATTAACACGCTGGGAACCTGCCATTACGCCAGCCTCGTCTCAGAGGTCACACGCCTCGAAACCCCGCCCACCGGTCAGAGAGAGAGGCGGAGCTTCATTGAGACGGACGCTCAATTCAGTCTCGGAGGAAAACAAACATTCAACATTCACCACCATTATTCTGAATATATATATCAAACTTGTTGAAAAATAAGTAATAATAATAAACATTTTCTTAGTATTGGCATTTTTTTTTTTGTTTACTTAATTATAAGTATAAATCTAACTACATTTTGTAAGGTTTATGCTTACTGAAAACAATAAATGCCCAATTACTTAATCTGAGGTGATTATTACGAGTTTTATTTTTTCTCCAAATTAATTTTTCTGGATAAAGGTTACACTAAAATTTAATAATCAAAAAGCACGTCTAATCAATTAAAATCATGAAATTTATACAAATTGTGAACAAATATTGCACTTGTAGGGCCTTATGAAATCAGTTGTGTTTTTTCCTATAATCCGTTCTGTTCCATTTTCCATTCAGTTTTTTTTTTTTTTTTAATAAACATTAACATTATTATAAAAAATAGCATTGTCCATTTAAAGTTTTCTGGATTTATGATTTGATAGAAAATGTATGATCAAAAATAAAGGTAATCAATCAAATGCATAATTTGATTAATCTTCTAAAATGTAATCAAATGAAAACGTAATTCTTTATTTTAAACAAAGTGCTGCACAACAGATGATACTGTTTGAATTAAAACTTAGATGAAAAATTGTGTGATATTTCTTAACTCCTAAAACTTTAAATTCCTAAAACTTTCATGGCCCACAGAATATTTTGTTGTATGAATATCTAAAACATGCAATATCTCAAAAGAAAGAACGGAGCCTGTGCTTTTAAACAAGCAAACATGTCATTCAATCTTTTTATAAACACTTGAATGTGGGCAAGTTTCATAAAAAAAAAAAAAAAAAAAAAAAACACACTTTGATCAAAAAGCTGAGAAAAATCACAAGACTTCGGATTCAGAACAATGATCAAAATATATTCATTATAATTCATATTAATAATAATGCACATTTGAGCAGACAGCAGCAGAAGCTTGATGTTGCATTGGGATGCAGATGTAAATTTAACAAAAACATCAGTAAAAATTAACAACAAAAATGTACGCTTGTTAAAATTAACCACTGGTCTTCCATATATCATACATTTGTAGATCATAACCACAGGTAAAACACCTGATTACCGTGGTAAAAAGTAACTATATGCATTAAATGGGATTTGTTATGAACAGCAGCCTAAACATATTAAGTATAAATACAAATGCTGTATCTTAATGACAATAAATACTGTAATTATAGCCTACCCAAGATTTTGAGAAATGCAAAAATATCGTCTCGTGAACCCAATATCGTGTCTCATCTCGTCTCGTGAGATAAGTGTATCGTCACACACCCATAATAAATGCTGAGTGCCTAGAAACTTAAAATCACTCTTGCCTTCAGGAACGGCACAGATATCTTCAGGACACTTACAGTTATGATTACTTCAGCTCATTAAAAACAGAAATCAGACTCAGATGAGTCACTAGTTGTCATACAGTACGAGCGCAAATTAATGTTCATACGGAGACCTCTGACCTTTGGCCTCACACAGATCTCAGGTGAGGTTCTCTCTTCACATTTGAGAGTAAATCAATGTACGGATTTGCATGGTGGCTTGTGGATAAAACCATCTTGTTGACATTTCATGATTTTGTAATTGTAAGAAGCCGAAGACAGAAGCGTCAGTGTGTTTTTCTACAGGAAGTCATTTGTCAGCAGCCCGCAGTTAAGAGCGACCCCGAGCAACCTGTGTTTGCTGAAGAATGCTACTTGATGACTATAATTTGCGTTTGCTCTGGGCCTGTTTGTGAAGAAACCCTCAATAAATCTGCAGCGCTGGAATGTGAGTCGATCCGAGTCTGTGCTGAGAGAGCGCTCGACCTGTGAGCCGCTCCAGAACGACACAAACACCTGAGCATCAGATCCTATACATCTTATTGTGAAGGATTCATTTTTATATTTGCTGAGATGTTTCCAAATGGAAATAATTGAGACTGTATTACTGCGGCAGACGATGCAATCACTGTATAAACATCGCAAAAAGACACTTTAGAGATTGTTTTTGTCTTGCCGATCAACTACAATCTCTGCATTAAAAGTCAAAGAGTTCATTTTTAATGCTTTTTTTTATAATCAGTTGTATTAAAATAATGTGTTAAATTGCCATCCCTCATGCAACAAATACTACGTTACGGTTTTCATAATTGTTTTTACATTTGAATTATGAAAAATTGGGAATAATGTCACAATGCAAAAAAACTGCAATAAGGTTTTTATTAGTTACTTAACATTTATTAATCTCAGCATTTACTAATCTCTTAGAAGATTAAAATATGTATTTGTTAATGCACTGTGAAAATGTGAACATTTTTATTAACTAACATTAACGTTAATAAATGCCGTAATATATTTCTCATTGTTAGTACATGTTAGTTAATGCATTAATTAATGTCATTAACATATTAATGATATAACGATAATTTTGGTCCATACATTACAACATATGGAGTTTTTCCAGAAACATTAGATGAAATGAACGGCAAATGTTTCTGGAAATACTCCATATTTTTTAATGAATGGGTAATTTAAACTAAAAATTAAATATAAGTACAGCAGTTATATGATTTCTGTTGTCATTATCATTTTACTTCTTTACTTCAAATTACAGATCTGTATCCTGTTTGTGACCTCAAATCCAATCCGGGAACTGAATCGTAAAGCGTTGTCAAATCCCCTCAACCCGTTACTGGTTATGATTGTTAGATAACACTTCGTTAATAATAAATAATGTGTTTTCAGAAATCACTTTCCTATATCCATCGAAACGCTGTCGAAGATAAAAAGAGCATTTCTTCATGAAAAACATGAATCCCACTTTATATTAAACTACTATATACTTATATCAAAATAATAATTGTTGGGTTCAGTGTTGTGAAACACTCCTGCTGTTATTGATGTGGATACGGGTGAGTTTTGGTAGGTTTAAGGCTGGTTTAACAGGTCAACAGTGTAATTACATGGAGTTGTTTTTAATACAAGTCCAATGTTAAAACACCTGCATGTCCACAATAAGCGCACTGTATTCATATAAATGTTCGAACAGACACTACATATAAATTGGGGCCGAAACTTGAACAAAAAACAAGATGTTTTAAGAATAGTCTTTCAATATAAGACGCATTCACCTCTAAACCCTGCGATAGTGAAACCAATCAGATGCCTGAGATGACTGGACAGCGAGCTCAAAGAAAACACCATCAGGATATCAAACAAACTACAGTAAAACACAGAGCTTCATGTACAGTAAGTGCCACAGTTCAAATGTTCAATGTTAAATCTTCCACCATGTACTTTACCTGGATGTACGGTCATGACGCATTTCACAACATCGTCATGTGAGCGTGTCGGGTCACGGTGGTTGAGTCTGGTACAGTTCACCGATTCACACACACACACATCTGAGCATCTGTTGTTTCTACTGTGTTTACTTGATCAATAATCAACTCTATAAAGCCCACTGGATTATATTTGACACACACATGTCTGAGGCCTCTAAATGATCAACATGAATCTATTTTTTTCAGTTGAAACAGGTTTTTGTCCAAAACTTTAGACAATATTTAATTTTTTGTTGTTGTTGTTGTTGTTGAGCATCATATTTGATACATCAGGTTTTTATGGCTCATATAGTCTGATATAGTGAGGAAAAACAGCTCAATTTTATATTATATTTTTTTTTTATTCAGAGGCTCAAACTGAACAAAAATATGCAATTTGCTGCAGATGCTGATATTAATATGGACAAAAAGTGATTCTTGTGAGATCTTTATTACAGTATAGCAGATACTGACATAAAATGCATATAGATATCAATATGCTCTAGTACGATGACATTTAAATACTTAGTTTTATGATCAAATCTCTGTAGTTTATATAATGCAATACAATCATGATTGAGAGATGAACAAATAAACCTGATGATCATATTTGATACTCATGATTTTTTTCTATAAAAATGATGTCTGGATGATCAAGTAAACTGAAGCTGCTTCAGTCTGAAATATTACTAACACTATCAAAGTTATTCTTACGTTTACTTGATAAAATCAGAGCAGATTTGACAGCAGAAAGACACGAGAGCTGAAGAACGTTTGTACTATTATACTAAAAGACTTTTACTGGATTGTGTGACAGGTTTATCGGCAGTTTTGATCATGCTGATCATTTAGATGCTTTAGAAATTTGCGTATATAAATGTGATGCATGAGGCTTTATAGGGTTAATCATCATCATCATCATCATCATCACAAGAAAGAAATGTATCTAAGTATATGTGTTGACATAGACATCACTTCCATCGTCAGAGCGCGATCAGACCTCACTAAACGAGTGCTGAACTAGAGGTAAAAAATTATATAAATACTGTTTGGTTTCTCGTGTCTTAGGACGTCAATGTGTCGTCACGAGCCGCAGGGTTTAATTTGGATTTGTCTGTGCATGTTTACTCTTACTGTTGGAGTTAAAAATCATCATTTGTGTTCTACTGAAGAAACAAAGTCACCTTCATCTTGGATGCACTGGGGGTAAGCAGATAAACATCACATTTTCATTTTTGGGTGAACTATCCCTTTAAGGTCAGGAATAAGGTGTTTGTTATAAAATTAAGATTTCGATTCATCGATTTCTGTGTGCGGTTTTTCAAGCACAAGAAGACGCAACAGAACTCAATTCAGTATCCGCACGCCGTTTTCTGTGCTAAAATCCACACATCTCGCATCTTCTTGTGCTTGAACGGACAAATACACACACAATTATGAAAAGATATCTTTGTAAACAGTTGGTTATGTCGTCAGTGAATGTGAACAGAATGTGTAAAAAGAAACCTATGCAGTGTTATTTTACAGTTCGGTTGTATTTATTTGTGCTATTTTGCTTTGTTCTTATTGTCTATACTAATAATGTTATACATTTAAATGAGTTTAGTTTATTAGATAGTTGTTCTTTAGGCTGCTGATTTTCATGCATGGTATTCAGTGTTTTGCAAAAAGACAATAAATAATTTTGAAATCGATCAGAATCAGAATTTCCAAACGATACCCAACCCTTCCTAACAGTATACTGACACTCGAATGAATGCTAGTTAACATGTAGCTAGCAGAATGACTAAAGTGGACCATCGACCAGTTTATTCTCTGCTGTGGAAACTAAAAGGAATATTTTTGAGGAATCTTTAAATAATCCTGCTTGAAAGATGCATCCTTTAGTGTCCCACTGACAAACAGCAGCATGACGTGATGACAACAACTTTCAAATTTCAAGCGTTGCATTGACAGCTGTGTGTGCTGGCTGTTTTACCAGCTCATCCGTCATCAGTTTGATAAAGAGGAATGCGTGAGCGTACCTGGTTTCTGGCTGACGTCTGTGGGAATGTGTGGAGGACTGGGGTTGAAGTGATCGTACGGCAGCAGCGGCGTGAGAGGATGCATCCCCGGCTGGACCACCGACACTTTGTTGGACTGCAAGAAACACACACACACACACACACAATAAGATGCTGGTCAGTTGAAGTCTGATGCTTGAAAGGCGGCGTACGAGCGTGTCAGATGTTGAATACATTTGCTGAGAGAATCAATGGGTAGGAGCCATTTGATCGATACGCCTTTGATGATCAAGGCCAGCAGCACAAGAGCTTGTTTGCTTTCATGTCTCTGTTTACAAATGGCCTTCAATAACTCATGTGAAATCCAGTTTGCTAATGCTAACAGCATGTTGTTTGACACGATGTGTCATGGCGGTTGCATGGCTGGAAATAACTGCATTTCTTGGCCAAACTTCTGACTGCTGTGCCTTTCATATGGGCGTCTTTTCATCTGAGCGCCACGCACATGTGTGATAGCGAGAGAGACTGACGGAATTGGACAGATTTGCCATGTGTAGCCACATTTATGTGAAACGTCAATTTTCTACTTTTGGTTCTTCAAAATGGGCAGAAGATGGAGACCTTCAACATTAACCCCTTAAGGCACTTTTAGAGTTGTTTTTGGTAACACTTTATTTTACAGTGCCATAGTTATACGTTACAACATGTACTTACTATAGTAATAACAGTAAATTATGCATAATTACGAGTAACTGACCCTAGACCAAACCCTAACCCTAACTGAAACTCTATAGTAAGTACATGTAGTTAATTAATAGTACTCAGTACTTATTTGAGTAATTAAAATGTAACTACGGCACTGTCCAATAAAGTGAAAAGATTCATAACTCCAAAACTATAGCAAAGAGAGTCAAGAATTCATTACATTTGGACATTCTCACTCTGAGAAACTGATGATAAAAGACAAAAAATATATTTATAATGTTTTATTATAATCTTTCTTATTTGATATCCATTAACTCAAGAAGAAAGTAAGGTAGGAGGACAAGTTCCCCTACACGTGAGCTGCATCTGGATCAAATTTTGTGGTGATCGCATAAAGTCAAATTTGGAACCAAAAGTAGCCTTTTTGTTTAGCCCTTGACACTCGGAAGGCATTTTTAAAATTGTTGTTCCTCCGTGAGGAATATCTTGTTATTGATGCAATGGATTATGTTGACATTTTAATTGTGAGAATCTGCTGTAAATAATAATGTGCCATTTTCTACTATCTATGCATGTTTCTTAAAGTTACAAGCGAAATCGCCATGTGAAAGCTATGTTTGATTTCACTTAGTTTTATGTGTTTAACTCCATGAGGAAGATCTCGTGATCGATTATGTTGAGTTTGGACTCATTTTAATCATGAGAATCTGCTGTAATCATGAAATTACGAGCGAAAACGTGGTGCATATGTATATTATTTTTGGGTCCGGCGGGGCTTCACGTACAAAAACTCGCTTAAGTTTAGTCAAAGCCCAAAACAATTATGCTTGTTGGATTCTACTCCGTCAGACCTTTCAAATGATATATGACACATGACTATCTGAGCTATATGATGTTTTTGACATTACAGCACATAGTTCAAAAAAGTTATTTCATAAATTATGAAAACGTTTTTTATTAATTAGCAAATAACTCAGCACTGCTTATGACTTAATTGAATGGGCTACATTCATTGTAAAGTTCAGACTCTAAGCTTTCAAATGACACCTATTGTGTGTTGATCAAGGCAGGAGTTTTGAAAACAACCTGGTCACATGACAAAAACATAGCTATGGGCACATTTTCGCAAGTCGCGAAATACGTACCAATAAGTACATATCGCTGCAGTTTCGATGCGAAATGTCCACTGAGTGGCGCTAAAAGCTTGTTCATTATTTTTTTTTTTTTTTTGCCGGAGCAGATAATAGCGTTAATACGGTACGTTTTTATGTACATTTACGTTGGTTTTTAGACGAATCGCCACGGTTCTTGATTTGACATTTGCGCTCCGTTGCGTTTTAAAATAACGTCCAACCAACGCTATGCCTAAACCTACCCGATAGTGTTAACAAAAGCAAACGTGACGTAAAAAGCGTTCGCGATCGTACCGTTTTTCAGCTCGTTTAGATTTCTTTTTTTTTACCGTCAGTCACCTTTCGCGGGATTCGTACCCAGGCAGGGTTCTTGTCGTAAGTCCAACTCCGTATCGGCTGAGCTACCGAGCAAGCTTGGTTAAGGCCAAAAAAAGCGAAATGCATAAAGCCGGTCAAGCAACGCAAAGTCTAAAGTACGTTTGTTTACAAATCGGGCACTCTGGTGTCGTAACATAATATTGCGCGAGGAAACATGAGAATGAGTCTTTATGAATACATAATCCGACCCCGGCCGTCATCAAAACCGTGTGTGAAAACAAGCAAAAGCACTTATTGACGTTTTACTGCCTCTAGTGTTCGGAAACTGCAACGAGACGTATGCATCGGTACGTAATTTTGTGTCTCGCGAAAATGTGCCCACGGGTACGTCTCTCCCATGAGGCCAGGTTGTTTGAAAAATATGATTATTATTTTGTTCGTAGCTAGGTGGCGCCCTCCAGTGGTAGCGGGACTAATCAGCACTCATTAAGAGTTGATCAAAATGGTTAGATGCTTTAAAAAGCTTTAAAATGATACTTATACCCACTGCCAGGGATTAAAAAAAAAAATCATATTCGCTCAACCGCGAGTTCTGCACACTTACGAAAACTCATTGAAGACATAGTTGCGAAATGAATCTCATTTACATCATATCTGCACATGAGAGAGTTTATGACTAATCTAACGCCTCTGATTGGCCGCTGCATTCATGTGCTCAACAGAACATGTGCGATAGATTATAATGCTCAACGCTGCAAAAAATAATGCATAAATGAAGATTAATGCAACACAAGCAGATCTAAATATAATGCCGCAATCAACACTTCTTCAAAGATCACTTTAATCACGATGCAGGGTAATTTTCTTGAATTCGGGGGTCATTTTTGTAGATTTTTTTAATCGATTTCATGAATGTACACTCACACTGGGCGAGTCTAGCATTTCACCATACAGACGTTTCAAGATTTTACTGGAAGATGAGAAATGTTTTCATTCATCTTTAAGTATAAATAAATTTCACTGCAAATGACGGCGCAGTTTTCACACAGAATCAAACAAACATCAGAGCACAAAGTCTATTTGCATGTGGTTCTTTCCTTTTATCCTGCATTTCTTTGAACGGGAATGCGGGCATGACATGTTCTGAGGGATCGGTCCTTTAGTACTGACCAGTGAAGGACATGACGACCCGTGGGCTCCTGCGTGTCTAATGTATTCTTTGCTTTAAAAATCGAAGTGCTTATTTGAAGCGGAAATTAAAGGTCCTTTTGGAGGCGAGAGCTTTGAGTGTTACGTCTTTAATCTCTGATGTGTTGTGCACGAAGCATCTGAATGGGCTGCGATCATTTTACACGCTTTTGCTGTCATTGATGTGGTCCAGAACGCTGAATCAGATGAACCTTTGGTCTTTAGTGATAATGCGTGGAGGAAGTGCATTTAAGGAGCGGTCATAACGACTCAATGGACGATGCTGGAGAACATCACATGATCACTGATCATCCTATATCACAATGCTCATACATGCTAAAATGATGTTTATTGGGATGAACATTTCACGAATGCTTCCATCCCTGAAGACACAGCACGTCCTAAGGTGTGTGAGGCGTGTCGTCTGCGCTTCAGATTACTGTAACTGAGAAAAAACTCCACTTCCTGAGTGAGTGAAAGTGAGATAAGCAAAATTTCCACAGTGGTCTTTAAAGGCTGTGAATCTATTCCTGTTGTCTTGAGGGTAACTGTGCGTGGGCTTATTAAAATTGAGGTCAATTTCATTTCCATGCCTCTTAAACTGCGATCAGACGAGACGTTATTGCGATGCTGCTAAACGTAGGGTTGCCTTCGACGTTACGCCTGACACCACATCTCCCTGTGGCACGGCACCGCAATCTGGAAATAATTCTGAGATCTGTGAGATGGGGAAAATGAGTGCCACTTAGTTGGAGGGTTGAGGAACTTCAAAGGGAACGCAGACATAACAACAGAGGCACGTTTAAACACACTCAACCCCCTCCGTCAACAACCCCGTGTGTCCGTGAGCTGATGAAGATCTCGTCTGGACCTCTGATCATCTCATACCTGCTCATGCATATCATTCATGTTCACTATACTAGCACAAATATTGCATTTTGACACAAATAGTGCATCGAGCACCTCTCTTAGAGTTTCAACTTGACACCAGAAATACAAATTCACAAGTGGTTCAATGGATTTATCGCTGCGTCACGTTTTCAATTTATCACTTTTTGTAGATTAAACACCGACATGTTTATTTATCTATCTAAATAGGGACATTTTATAGACTTTTACATACAGCTATATTTAGGGTTTCTATGTTTTATGGGGACTTTCCATAGACATAATGGTTTTTATACTGTACAAACTGTATATTCTCTCCCCCTCACAGAAAACTTTCTGCATTTACATTTTCAAAAAACATTACTTAGTATGATTTATATACTGTTTTCCTCACGGGGACCAAAAGATGTCCCCACAAGGTCAAGGATTTTGGATATTGCCATTGAAAATCTCCCCATAACATCAGGTTTACCTGAAACTCACTCAATGGTGTCATTGTCCAGCTTAAAGGATTAGTTCACTTTCAGCCCAAGCTTCATTCATCCTCAAGCCATCCTACACTCAAAAAAATATTTCACTTTATTTAAACAACTTATTTTGATTCAACACCATTGCAACAGGTTTCTGGGTCCCACTTTACATTAAGTGGCCTTAACTGTAATTACATTTAAATTAATCATTTGATACAATGCACTTATTGTGTACATACATGTTTTTACATTGTACTTATATTTGAAAAACACCTGCATGTAATTACATTTATAATTACCTCTTACCCCTACCCTTAAACCTTCCCATACCACCAAAGCTTTCCCTAACCTTACCCGTATCCCAATTCAATAGCAAAAAAAGTGTTTTGCAATTCAATATGAACCCAATAAGTACATTGTGCTTATTTTTTTATTTAAGTACATAGTAGTTAAGACCACTTAATATAAAGTGGGACCGGTTTCTGGTTCAAATTTAATTGCTTCATGTTAAACTGACTTAAAACGATTACTTTTTTTTCATATTAAAATGACATGTTTCAATCAAGTAAACTCAACCAGGACTCAATCAAACAGGACTTTCACTTCCCATCATGCTTTGCTGATCTGGGAGAGTAAATGTTGAAATAAAGTGCTATTTTAAGCAGTTTTTAGCAACATGAGAAAATGGAAAGACTTTTTAATATTTACTTTCTATTATGTTGGTATTTAAATGTTTCTGTTGTGTTAATAGTTTCGGGGGGTTACACCATTGTGGTGAAGTGTAGAACGTGTGCTTGGGTTACCTAACAATAATTAAAGTTGTTTTAATAATAACAAACAACTATTTTGGGCATAGATGGAATAAACCCATCTTCTGGCAAACACTTACCAATAAGAGTCTTTACAGAGAAAAGATTTTGTAAAAGTTCTTGAATGCATCCACTAAATAAACTAATCCATTAAACTGGATTAAATTTCATTCATTTTTAGGATAATTAAACTTAATGGTTTTGGACAAATTTAAGAATGTTAAGCTGATTCAACTAAAGTTAACCTTATGTAATACATTTAAGTTAACTGAAATAAATAATGTTAATTAAATGCAATATAATCAATTTATGTGGAACCTGTTGACATAAAAAAAAATATTTTTTTGAGTGTAGATGTAGATGCATTTCTTCTTTCTGATGAACACAATCTGAGATATATTAATAAATATCCTGAAGCATCCGAGTTTTATAATGGCAGTGAACAGGGATCAACGATCCATCCATCATAATCAGCTCCAGAGAATTAATAAAGGCCTTCTGAAGTGAAGCGATGCATTTATGTAAGAAAAATGTCCATATTTAACAATTTTAACAAGTAAAATATCTCGCTTCTGCCAGACCGCCTCAACTTACGGACAAAATGGAGCTGGCGTCGCGTCAGTTTTGTAAATTAAATAGGGAGGGCGTAGTACGTACAGTGTAAGCTTTTTGAAGAATACGGAAGGCGGTCTGGTGCAAGCGAGATATTTTACTTCATAACTTGTTAAATATGGATATTTTTCTTACACAAACGCATCGCTTCGCTTCAGAAGGCCTTTATTAACCCTCTGGATTATGTTTATGATGGATGGAGACACTTTCTTCAGCTCATACTCATTGATCCCTGTTCACTGCCATTATAAAGCTCGGATGCATCAGGATATTTATTAATATATCTCCGATTGTGTTCATCAGAAAGAAGAAAATCATATACACCTATAGGATGGCTTGAGAGTAAAGCTTGGGCTAATTTTCATTTGAAAGTGAACTAATCCTTTAAGTAAATTCAGTATTGATTCATTCCGTTGTAAAAATCAAGAGTTATTAATTTAGTTAATTCATCTATACATCGGCTCCGGAGAAAACAGTCATCGTCCAAATGCAACTAAATCTGCCATCAAAATGTGCAATTATTGTAATTAGTATTTTCGGAATTTCTCTGTTATAATATTTGAAAGATTTTTTTTTTTTTTTTTATCATAATGTAGACAGAGAGTGTTCATTTCTATGATAGTCTATAATAGGGATGTGCAGCGATTAATCGTTTGCAAAATAAAAGTCTGTGTTTATGTAATATATGTGTGTGTTCTGTGCATAATAATTATGCATATATAAATACAGATGCATACAGGTATATATTTAAGAAAAATGTTAGATTTGTATATAATATATTTATATTTAGATATATAAATATATTTATTTAAACCTGCATATATTTCTTAAATATATACATGCATGTGTGTGTATTTATTATGCACAGAACACACACATATATTATGTAAACACAGACTTTTATTTTGCAAGCGATTAATCATTGCATATCCCTCTAATAAATCAGTATAGCTGAGGTGAAATAAAGCATGCATATGAATCGATCTTCTACTGATTCATGTTTGTTGGTGAAAGTGCATCAATTCAGACAACAATCATTGCGATATAACTGAGCAAAATAATCATTATTATCAGTTTAACCTTCATGCAGCATGACGAAAATGTGACTAAAAACACTAAACATTTAGTCAACTTAATAAAACAGGAGCTGGTTGACTAAATATGATAAAAACTACAAAGCACACTAAATTAAACACTAAATTAACACTAACACACACACTCTTTCTCACACACACACCCAAAATTCAATGTATTATGAGGTCTGAATACGAATGTAATTGTGGCATAATTTACAGGCAGCAACAAATGATTGTGTCTGTGTGAAGAAGTCCAGCTCCACACAAAACAAATGAATATATTCAATTACTCGCTCTTCAAAATACTTCAATAAATCTTGCTAAATATTAACTCCTAAAAGCAGAGGAGCCAGCAAACACAATAACTCTTGTTTACAGCACACCAGACGACACCAAGACAAATAACTGTCCCGATCCTATCAGAAACACACAATGACTGTTTGTCCTGTGGTCTGGAGGAACTCAACACAAGTATGCTTTGAGCAGCGCATTATTATTGAAATAAATCAGAAACAATCGCTTGAAGCCATTTAAGGACAACCCAAATAAAGCGTCTGTAAATAAAGATGAAAAACTCTTGAAACCTGCACATTTCAAAGTGCGGCGGGTCGACAATGAAGACGAGACTCATAGTGAAACTGCACTTTATGAAACGGCGCCAAAGGGAAACACCTCGCCAGAGCAAAAAAACCCAATATTACTTGGAAACGCAGAAAAAACACGAATTTGCTTACGCACAGACACGCGTTCAAATGTTTGTGACAAAAGTGATGATTGAAATAGTCTACAGGGAATTTCTCTTGGTTTTTTCAGGAGGGTTTATATTTACATTAGGCTGAAATCAAGCAGAATCAGTCGACCTGCTGATGAACAGAAGCTACATTATGATTCCCATCATTCCTGATGACCAGATATCTCAGTTTTCTCAATCGCACAACATTTTTTCACAGCCCGAACGCACATCACGTCATAATTAGGGCTGGAAGTTCCCGGAGCACCTGAAGGCTGTCTGAGAGTTATCGTACACACCTTTCCTTCACAGCTCTGTCGCCGGCAGTTACGATGATGATAATTACAGCATCACAACAGCGCAGCGGCCGCAGATGAAAGAGACCGGAGACTCTATGAGTCGAGGCGAGGCAGACGGGAACTGTTGGTGGTAATGCCTCTGGGAAAAGTGTGTGTGTGTACTAGGTAAGGAAGTGTCATTGGAGGCTCTTTACTAATGGCTACAACATCAAAGGCTTGAGCCAGAACAAGGACGCGGGGGAAGTGAGAGACGATTCCTGAAACACCCTCAAAACACGGGAGAAACAGCAAAGTTAAAACTCACAGATAAGGATGTTACACTCATCCGTACGCTCGGAGAATCAGAACTGCAAACATACACCGAAAAACTTTCCTCTTGTGGAGGAGATGTGCTTAATTGTATTGCATGAACACTTTAAATCTTAAAAGTATGTTTACTTGAAGAAAGCACACAGTTAAGTGCACTGTTAGGCCCTGTGATTTCTGCGATATCATAAACTCAAAGGTCTTCACTGCAGCCCGTCAAAATAAAAGTTCGGTTTAACTTGAAGAAATTGTGTCTTTGTTTGATAAAAAGGTGTTCATATGATTAAAATATCATTTTAATTAATGTTTTATGCCTTCTTTTGATTGACAGAACAATTAAAATGCACAACACAGAATTTCTGGAGGGAAAAAAAAAACATTTCATAGGGCCTTACATAAAAAAAAAAAGAAAAAGTTTGATGTTTTTATAAATTCAATTAATTATACATGTTTTTTGATTATTAAAATGTAATTAAACCATTAAAATTGAATCCAAAAAACTTCAAATAGAAAACACAGAATTTGGTGAAAAATAAAATAAAAGGGAATTTGAGAAAAAAAAAAATTACAATTGTTGCTAAATTGTAAAAGTTTCACGATTTCAATTAATTAGACATGTTTTTGATTACTAAGATTTAATTGAACCATCAAAACACAGTCCAAAAAAACAAACAAACAAAAAAATTTAAAAGGAGGAAAAAAAGTTAATTTTGAAAAAAAAAAAAAAAAAAAAAAAAAAAAGAGGAACTTGGGGAAAAATGGGGCCCTTAAAATGTAATGTTAAACTTTTAATAAATTTTTGCTAAATTGTAAGTTTCATGATTTCAATTAATTAGACATGGTTATTGATTACTAAAATTTAATTTAACCGCCAAAAGGAGTCCAAAAAACAAACAAAAAAAAAAAAAGGAATCCAGAAAAATTTTAATTGAAAAAAATGGAATTTGGGAAAAAATAAACTGAATTTGAGAAAATAAATAAATAAATAAAATGTATTTCATAGGGCCCTAAAAACGTAATTTTTGTTAAACTTTTAATAATTTTTTGCTAAATTGTAAGTTTCGTGATTTCAATTAATTTGACATGTTTTTGATTACTAAGATTTAATTGAACATTCAAAACGGAGTCCAAAAAAAAAAAAAAAAAAAAAAAGAATCCAGAAAAATGGAAAAAAAAAAAATGGAGTTTGGGAAAAAATAAACCGAATTTGAGAAAATAAATAAATAAATAAATAAAATGTATTTCACAGGGCCCTAAAAATGTAATTTTTGTTTAACTTTTAATAAACTGTTACTAAATTGCATAATTGTTATGATTTTAATTAATTAGACATGTTTTTTGATTACTAAAATTTAATTTAACTTAAATTTAATTAAAAAAAAAAAAAAAAAAATGAAATCCAGAAAAATTACAATGGAAAAAATGGAATTTGGAACAAAATAAAATGAAATTTGGGAATTTCCTAGGGCCCTACACTGTAATGATGTCAAATTAAAAGTACATTTCTAATCATGTTTTAATAATCTTTTGTCGTGCTTTAGAGAAGTGCACTTATTCTGATGTGTTGACACACTTATAATAACATATTCAAGATTACATTAAAGTTCATGCATTTAAATATATTTGTAATGAGCACAATATACATTAAAGTATATTTTAGTTTACTATAAATGCTTGTAATTCATCAGTACACTTTAACCATATTTCACAGAAAATAGAATTATGAAATTACATATAAAGATGTACTTGTGTGGTAGCCTACATCTGAAGTTCAACTAACGTCATTTAATATAAATGTGAACTATAATACACATGCAGTTAAGTGTTTGAACACATTACTTTCACTTCACACTTCAGTATATTCTCTTAAAATATATTAATACCATTAAAGTGTGCTTCTCGTATCTTCAGATCCCTAATCGAGATGAAAGCCATCTTAATCACAACAACACAAATGAAAACAGTAAATCTAAACTAGCGTCTCAATGATAGCAGAATGACACTGCGGTTGTTTGGGTCAGATCCGTGTCGTCTGTTGTCCATAAATGCACTAACAAGACGGCTTTGATTGTCATGGACAAACTCATATTTGAAGAGTGAATCATGAGGAGCGTGTGAGCGTGGAGGAGTCAGATCTGCACAGCCTCAGATATGAACGGATGGGGAACGAGCCTCTTTCATGTAGTAATTTATTCCCTCTGATTAATTCATGGATGGAGGGAATACAGCGGTTCAGCAGCCCCCCGCTGGGCCGAGCCCTCCAGTCCGCTCCAGCCCTGACGTCACATGACTACGGCAGCCTGTGGGGTCCATGCTCAGATCTGAGCTCAATCACAGGAGGTGTGCAGAGGTCAAATGGACCAAAACCCTGAGAAACTTGAGCCACACCGATCCAGATCCCCGAAAAACTCAACAAATATCACTCTTTACACAATTTATGACCTACAAAATATTTTGGAGCTTGTCAAAACATTTTTTATACTAAATTTATACCTTAAACATTTTTTAAAATAAATTTATGCCTTAATATTTTTGACCTTTCCAAATCTAAAAACTAATATTTTTACTAAATTTATATCTTTAAAAAAATAAAATAAAAAAAAAATATATATATATATATATATATATATATATATATATATATATATATATATATATATATATATATATATATATATATATATATATATATATATATATATATATTTATTTATTTATTTTTTATGATTATTATTTTTTTATTTTGAGGTTGTCAAAACTAGAATTTTTTTTTATTTTACTAAATATATACCTTAAACACAATTTTTAAAATAAATTTATACCTTAACAATATTTTGCAGCTTAGCAAATCTAAAAACTATTATTTTTACTAAATTTATATCTTTAAAAAATTTTTTTTAGAATTTGTCAAAAATAGAAACACATTTTTTTAAATAAATATACACATTAAAAAATATTTTAGAACTTGTCAAAACTAGAGACAGTTTTTTTATTATTAAATTTATACCTTGTAAAATATTTTACAGCTTGTCTTAACTAGAAACAATGTTAAAATATATTTATGCATATATATATAATATATATATATATATATATATATATATATATATATATATATATATATATATATATATATATATATATATATATATATATATATATATATATATATATATTTATTTATTTTGAGGTTGTCAAAACTACAATTAGTTTTTTTTATTTTACTAAACATATATCTTATACACAATTTTTTAAATAAATGTATACCTTAACAATATTTTTGAGCTTATGAAATCTAAAAACTAATATTTTTACTAAATTTATACCTTTAAAAAATATTTTAGAGCTTGTCAAAACTAGAAATTAATTTTTTAAAATATATACATTATAAAATATTTAAGAGCTTGTCAAAACTATAAAAAAGTTTTAAAATAAATTTATACATTAAAAAATATTTTAGAGCTTGTCAACTACAAACAATTTTTTTATTAAATAAATATATAAATTTTTTTAAATAAATTTATAGATTAAAAAAATATTTCTGAACTTGTCAAAACTAGAGACATAGCTTTTTTTTAATTAAATGTATACCTAAATAAAAAATATTTAACAGCTTGTCATTTATACTTAAAAAATAATTTAGAACCTTTAAAATATTTTAGAGCTTGTTATTGTAATATTTTCCAGGTCTTTTCAAAATGAGGTTTGTTCAACCATCCTGGATTTTCTTCCACAAAACGCACACTGCTCTTTTTCACTTAATAAATTTACATGGTCATGCTGGAAAATGCACTAAAACTTTCCAAACATTTAACGTCTCTCACGTCGATGAAGGTGTTTGACCCACTTCAGACGTACAGTGAGTGTGAAAGAGAAGGAGAATTCAGTGAATAACGGACGAGTCTCTGAGAGTGAATGATGAAGACGTCAGGCAGGAGTAACCAGCAGCGGACATGACGTCTATTAGATTCAGACAGATATCAACATCTTCAAGCCTAATATGTGACTTTTTTGACACGATGTTTAGTCTGCTGCGCTTGATAAAGTTGGTGTGACATCACTGACCAGTGACTCAGTCTCCTCTCCATCCACGGGTGATTGTAATTATCGTGCGTCTCAGATGTGGCGTCAGATATCAATCACATCAAACCAGCGTGAAGCGGCTCTATCCTGTGGCTTCTCTATGAAGAAAATGTTTTTGAATGCTTCATATGTTTGTTAACCAAACTCCCAGAGGCAAAGACTCTGATTTATACGACAAGAAATGACTGATCATCAGACGAAGAGAAAAAGAAGAGAAGATATGACATTAACTACATAAACTGACATGCAAGTGTCTCACAGTCACTGAGAACAATAAACTCAAAGATGATGTGTGTGTGTGTGTGTGTGTGTGTGTGGACAGAACTAAATCCTGATGAGTTGGGAAGAGGAAATCAAAAGTTTCATCTGTGACATCACTTCCTGCTACAGAATGAGATAATACATCCTGACAAGAGTTATTATCTCTGACTTTGTCGCAGACATCAGATCTTCTGCGCTGTGGTGACGTCAAACACCCACACGCTCGAAGCTCCAACGAAAACAGGTCAAAGTGAAGCCGAGGCGACTGTGTCACATGTCACACCGCCAAACCTGACACATGTGCTGATGAGGTCCAGAGCGTTGCTATTTACCCTTTCACAGATTTAACATCAGTCTCTGGTGTCTCCAGAATGTGTGTGTGAAGTTTCAGCTCAAAATCCCCCACAGATCATTTATTATAGCTTGTCAAATTTGCCTCTATTTGGGTGTGAGCAAAAACACGCCATTTTTGTGTGTGTCCCTTTAAATGCAAATGAGATGCTGCTCCCGCCCCCTTTCCAAAAGAGGGCGGAGCTTTAACAGCTCAACAACAACAAAGCTGGAGAATCTCACGCAGCCAAAATGAGGAAAGTGTTCAGCCTTACATTGTTCAAACCGGAGTCGACACTGATGGAGAGACTCAGGAAGAAGTTACAACTTTTAGACGTTTCTGAATGGTTAGTGGATAAATTGATGTAGTTGCTGTGGAGTTGATTCAACTCATCCACTAGCATGTGCCGTCATGTTCATCTTTTGTGTTGAATTGACCCTCGTTTGTGAAGCAAGTTTCATCTTTACAACAATCTTCAGTCAGAACTGACGAAAAAATTTTATGTTTTGAATTTTTAAAATTATTTGCTTTATCAAAATGGGATGACATTTGGTGTCTTTTGTCACATCAGCTATATGAACACACAAAAAAATCATGGACATGTTAAAGGCCTTCACTCAGTTTTAATCTAAAATATAGCATTTATTGAAAAAAAAAAAAAAATTTAAAAGGGAAAAAATAGCTCATGAAAATGGTATAAATATTGCATAGCATTATAAAATCCTTTCAAAATTCTAAATAATAATCAGAAAATATTATTGAACAAAATTATATTACATTGATAAGTCACATTTCAAGGCTTCAGTCACTTTTGACCACAAGTGCATTCGTAATCCTAAAAATTTGTCACGCACAGAGACCTTGCACACACTTGGGTAAAGTTGGTTTTATATTCGCACATTCAGACATCCGTATTCAATAGCCTTGTTAATCACACTACATTGGACATTCACAAGTAAATATGCCATTAAAACAATTCTTGCATATTTTGATCGACTGTGAAAAATGTTGTAAGTTGACAATCGTTGATTGGCAATATCATGTCGCTGCTTAAAATTCGCAAACATTAATTTATTGCACATTTATTGGAAAGTCTGAATTTATCAGAAGTCTGAACGTGCGAATATAAAAGCAACTTTACCCAAGTCTTGCACGCTATTAATGAATGCTTTGCGAAAAAAAAAGCAAAACAATACAAAATGGAGTCTTCAAGCAGTGAGCACGATTTAGTTGTCCTCTCTCTCCTTGAAAAGAGGAAATATTGGGTCCATCCAATTTCGAGATTGCATAGTGAGAAAGGAGAGTTCAGGGATTCTCCCGAGCGTTTCAAAGTTTCCTTCAGGATGTCAGTGGCTCAGTTTGATGCTTTACTACTGGCACAATCTGTCTTTATATCCGGTCTCTTTGTATTCCTCACGTTGTTTGTCATTCAGTGCTGCTGTTTGTGCTGTAGGCAACGTGGATCAATTTATCAGATGCATTCGGGATTTTGGCGTTCGCCTACGGTGGCTCTGAATTGTCAAAATGCGTACCAAAAACGTTTTTTTTTTTTGACGGACGAAAGTCTCGGAGGCAGTGTGCAAACGCGATTGACATAACGCGAGGTCGAATTTATTTTTTAACGTGCGAATGTGCAAAGTCAGTTTACTCGTGTTTTCGGGTTGCATGTACACCAATAAGCTGATTAATTCATTAGGCTGATTTGCGTCCGCATCAGTGTGCATGTGCACAAACTCCGCGATGTTTGACCTGATATCAGATGTAATACAGATACACTAGTGAAAGAGAAGCTCTAATGCGTTTGATTAAAGGATCTCTCTGAAGATCACCACAACACCTTCACATCCACACATTATTCCTCTCTTCAGCTCGCGTCAATTAAAGCCTCGTGCCGTCTATTAGCCTGATCCTCTGCTCTTTAATCTCTCTTCGTGTTTCATCGACTGGAGTATTGATTTGATGTTCAGACTTTCATCTCCCACAGCCCAGAATGCAACAGAGGGGGTTTCTTTAACCCTTTCATGTTGAGGAAGAGATCACAGCTACATGATTCAAGCTCTTCATCCACATGTACTGTATTTACATATATATATATATATTTTCAGCAGACTGCTTTTACATTCATGCATTTGGCAGACGCTTTTATCCAAAGCGACTTACATTGCATTATACTATGCATTTGTATCTGAGTATGTGCAATCTCTGGGATGCAAAAAAGAAAATGATACATTAGCTCCTGGTTTACACTATTATTTTTAACACCGAACATAGACACAAAACAAAAGGAATAAGAAGAAGGTCACAACCTGATTGGACAGCTTTTATGATCAAAACAATGCTGTGTTCTGGGTTAAACGAGCTCGCTGTAAGTGTGTACATATGTGTGAAGAGCTTATGAAATGTGTGAAAGAGTGAAAACACTGGCAGGTATTCCTCCGTCACACACAAACGATGATCTGCTGCGAGGAAATGCGGTTCAGACGCCTGTAATGAACTATAATGGGCAACACTGCAACTGTGACAAGAAGAATCAGGTGTGCTTGAGAACATCTCGTGACATCACATCCTGTTTTTGGTTCATTTAGACGTCTCTGGTCCGTTCATATTTCAGTCGAACCGCACCAGAGTTGGCAGCGTTTACACTTATTCAAATGAACCGCACTAGCAGAGCAGTCAAACCAGACTTCATTTTAATGCCAAGAGTGAACACACCCTTAAAAATGATTCATAAAGCATTTATCTGGAGCAGATGAAGTTTTGGTGTGTTTTCCGCATGGGGATCGGAGCTTAGCAGTCACAATGAAGGAGGTATCAAGCAAATCAATCATGTGGACAAATCACACAGCAAGCCATCTTACCATATGATTATCATACAAAACACTGCCCCTATGGACTGAAAACTGGATCCGATTCATTCCATCCCGCTCCGAACACTGCATCCTATTTGTCCTGTGGTCGGGCGCATTGTTTGATGATGATTTGTAATGTAAATATGTGGTTTTCTGTGGCTATGCATGCCCCTGCTTCCCATAATTGGCAGTGACTTCCACGAGCGGCATCCCGGAGCAGCTCTGGCCAGCGAAGGTCTGTCCGTGACACGCGAGCGGCAGAGCCTCTCATGCGGTGCAGGAGTCCGTGGGAAAGAGCCACGGCTTTTCCCGCTGTGACTCACTGCTGTGAGGACGTGATGCACCGCGAGCCTCATCATCATCATCATCATCATCATCTCCAGACAGGACGCTGGTCGAGTGTGACAAACCTCAATCTAGTGCAGATCGCAGCTGTTTGGCATGATATTTTTTTAGTAGTCCTAATTTGCAGCGTTTTGTTCATAAATAAGCTTAATAAATGCATTATAATACATGCATAATGCCTTACAAACAACCTTATAATGTGTTGTGTCATCTCATGAATAATCATAATGACAGTAATAATACTTACCCTCTTATTAGATTTGGTAAAACCTTGTAATTTTACAGTTTTTTATGAATAAACATGATTTGCATTGTGAATGTATTGTTCACATTATAAAGCACTTTAGACTTTGTTTTCGTCAATTTAAGCAGTTAAAGACACTCATAATATGAAGTATGATACTGTGAAGATCTGAAGTGAACAATGTCAAGATATGAGACTCGGGAAAGTAAAAGAAATGAAACTGTGTGATATATAATAAAATAAAATGATGTTCATTCACTGTATGTTATAAATAAACATACTCTTAGTAGTTATATCCACAAATAGGTAAGTATTATTATTATTATTATTATAAGGTTGTTTATAAGGCATTATGCATGCTTTATAATGCATTAAGAATACCCTTATGATGCATTATAAATACAGGCTTCATCTGGTGTTATAATGTACTGTACTCTTAAACGTTACAACCACAAATAGTAAAGTATTATAATGTATTGTAACTGTTGTTATGATTATTTATCAAATGACACAACATTTTAGAAGGTTGTTTATAAGGCATTATGCATGTATTATAATGTGAATACCCTTATAATAATGCATTATAAATAAAAAAACACACACACACACAATATATATATATATATATATATATATATATATATATATATATATATATATATATATATATATATATATATATATATATATATATATATATATATATAAAATACCAAACAATTATTATTTTTGATTTGCCCAATCCTGATTATTTTATCATGTTTTCACTGGGATTTTTATCTCAATTTAAAAAAAAATCAGTTTATCGGTCTGTTCAACCCTGTTATGCTGCAAAACTTCCCTTCTAAAAATAAAGGTTTGATCTTTCTGACATCATAGTTAAACGAGTGACATCAAAAACCTCTGGTTTAAACAGAAGTTAGAAAAAAGTAACATTTTTACTCGAAGCCTTTATATATACGGCATTATAAACATTTTTAATGCATTAATTATGCCTTATAATGCACTGTATGATCTCATGAATAAATGTAACCACAGCTATAATACATTAAAATATTCACTGTTACACCTTTAGAAGGAAATCTCACGACAAACAACCAGTGCAAATATTATAATACATTTTAACTTTGGTTACAAATATTTGTTAAAAGATATAATGCATTATAACATATATTATAAATATCTTTATAATGAATTATACTATAGTATAAGGGCTTTAAGTAAAGTGTTACAAAAAAACAACAACAACAATAACAATAAAAAAACAATGACCTTCAACCCCGTAACATTACACCAGTGAAACATTCTGGATGTAACTGGGTTGACAAAACATCAAACCATTGGTACTATTGGTAATATTTAAGAATCATTCATTGAAAAACCTGTGAATTTCTCAAAAAATGTCATGTTTAATTAAATGTGTAACTTGACGTTTCTTTGTTATTCTTTAAAGGGATAGTTCACCCAAAAATGAAAATTCTGTCATCATTTACTCACCCTCAAGTTGTTTCAAACCTGTTTCTTTTTTTCTGTTGAACACAAAGACATTTTTAAAGAATGTTTGTAACCAAACAATTTTTGGACCCCAATGACTTCCATAGTATTTTTTTTCTACTATAGAAGTCAATAGGCTCCATCAACATTCTTCAAAATATCTTGAATATCTGAAACTCGTACAGGTTTGGATCAGCTTGAGGTGAGTAAATGATGACAGAATTTTCATTTTTGGGTGAACTATCCCTTTAAGTGTTCTCCAATAATCTTGACTTTCAAAAAAATCTTATTTTACAGCGGTAAACTTTTTAAATGACACGAATATAATCCTTACATTCTTAGCATAAACTACTAAATTGAGATTGCACCACTGCTGGATTTTAGAGGAACACAACTACTAATATAATATAATATAACAGCGAGTCTGTAAAAAGTTTCCATTTGTTGCCTGAGCTTGCTTTGTTTTTCAGGTGAGGAGAGAAGGCTCGGTCTGGTCTCATTTTCCATGGTAAACCACAAGATCTTACCGCACACAACTGTACTCAAACAACCAAACATACACAAAGCCTCGAGCAGGCAAAGAAGATCTGTCAAAACACGCCCACCCACCCTTCACATCCCACAAACCCTCGCAGAGCAGCACCACGGACACTCAGAGTCCAAGAGCAGACCAGCGTATGTTTGTTCCTTGCAACACAAAGGCAGAACGTTTATAATTATAAGCAGCAGTCGGCATGAATTAACAATGAATCAAAAGCAAATATGGTCATATTCTGGATCTGACACATCAGTCTTTAACCCTCAGAAGAAGCAGGGATGACACAGCGCCGGTCCGGGTCTGGGATGATCTCACCCGCTCTAAATCACTCTCGCATTAGTCAGGAGATGAAGTTCATCTGCCATTAAACAGCAGGGAGTCTCTTTAAACAGACTCTGATCTCTGTGGATGAGTTCTCTAGCTCTTAAACTGAGGATTCGGCGCATGAATCTCTCAAAATACAGGTTATTTAAGGCATTGATTGTTCCATGAAGAGCATCAGACTCATATAGTCTGATATAGTGAGGAAAAGTCTGATATTTGGTGCAGATGCTGATAAGGGCAAAAAGTGATGAAATTCTGATTCTTGTGATGTAAATCACAGTATAGCAGATGCTTGCATAAAATGCATATAAATATCAATATGTCTTAGTAAGATGATTTTTAAATGCTTAGTTTTCTGATCAAATCTCTAGTTTATAAACATATAATGCAATGCAATACAATGATAATTGAAAGATGAACAAAATAAACCTTCCACGATTATATTTGATACTCATGATTTCTCTAAAAAATGATGTCTGGATAATCAAGTAAACCGAAGATGCTTCAGTAAATGAAATATTTCAAACAACATCAAAGTTATTCTTACGTTTACTTGATAAAATCAGTGCAGATTTGACAGTCAATCAGACGACAGAAAGGATGGAATAGATTGTGTGCGACAGGTTTATCAGCAAAGTTTTGATAATTTAATGACATCCATTAAACATTTGCATTGCACAAAAAAGTGGAACAGGGATTATTCTTCACACTGGGAAAAAAGGTTCTTTTAAGTACTTTGGAAACCCAAAATGGTTCTTCTATTGCTTTGCTAGAGTGCACAACAGTCAGTCAGAAAGCTTTCGAATCGTGTTCGTTTGCGGACACGCATCGGTCTAGAAACTTCGGTCACCTGGCCGTGAAACAGTTAAGGAAGAAAAGCAGAGCGCCTTCGACTGTTTAAAGTCGTTCGCAACAAGGTGCACCAGGTGCGCCGCGTGGTTACCAGCCTCTGTGTTTACTGCTGACTCCCTTCCGCAAGAGAGCAGCTTCACGCCGTGTTTACTCCACACCCCACCGCCCACGCCTCCTCCAAGCCATCAGATAAGACGCAGACAGAGAGAGAGACGGAGGGAAACACTCGCGCTCTCCTCCAACAGATCCTGCAGCGCACAGAAGCGCTTGCATCGTAGTAAAAGTGCAGATACTCACAGGCATAACCACAGCACACCTTCACTCCACTCTCACTGAGACAGAGAAACCTCGCTGATATCACCCAACACAGGATGTAGGATGTATGTCAGCGGCATCACACACACACACACACGCGTGTGCATGAAAACAAACACTTTAAAAGAAGTGCTAAATGCACCATTGTCGTCATGCAGCTACATAATCGTTCAAACTGAAGGCAGAATCGGGGGGTTTCCCTGAAAATCATTGAAAACCTGGGGACTTCTCACTAGAGAGCCACTTTTATGTTTCTCATTGAAAAGTTAGCCTTTTTTCTTCCTCAAGATCCAAGAAGACCTTGTTCTCTGTCCCACAAGCTATTTTTAGCACTTGAAATGCTTTCCAGTTGGCTCTGGACGATCATAAGAGGGGGAAAAACCGCAGCGAAAACCACGTTCCAGAACATCTGAAAGGGAGCGGGCAGCAGATCTGGGATCTCCCTACTTTTAAAGCGATCAGTTTGTGGTGATTTCTCCATCTGTATTTCTACAGGCCGCAGGTACAACAACGCTCAGATTCTGCAGCAGTCGCCTACATAATGCTCTTCCTCTCTCGTTACACTTAATGATCTTCAATCCTGCGAGCAACAAAACACGCAAATGTCTTCTGACGTGACAACAGCCTCACCCTCGCATCTCGAGATACGCCTCGGCCCTTCCTTCAACGAGTGCCTGATCACTTTAAACGCAATCAAAGATCTGAATGCAATGCAGTACAATGATGATTAAATAAACCTTACTTAAAAGATGATGATCTTTTTTGATACCCATGATTTTTCGAAAAACAAAAAAATTATGTATGGATAATCTCGTAAACCTAAGTTGCTTCAGTGCGTGTTCATCTTGAAATATTACTAACAATATCAAAGTTATTCTTGCATTTACTTGTTTACAATCGCACTGTAAACACTAACGCTCAACGTAATTCATTGGTTTGAGTAGGACAAACTCAAATTAAATATTTTAGTTTTGAGTTCAGGAAACTGAATCATTTTAAGTCATTTTGAATTGTTTTATTGTTTTGGGTTTTATGAACTTGTTTCTTTTAATTTAGACAAACTTAAATTTACCTGAAACTGGGCTGGAATTTCTATTTCCAAGCATGCTTTGCCATGATGCTCGAAAGGGGGAATAAATGCTAAATATTAGGGATGCACGATATATCGGCCACAATATCGGTATCGACCGATATATGTTCATTTTATTAGAGACTCAAACTGAGCAAAAATATGCAATTTTGGTGGAGATGCTGATAAGGGCAAAAAGTGATGAAATTCTGATTCTTGTGATGTAAATCACAGTATAGCAAATTCATTTAAATATCAATGTCTTAGTAAGATGATATTTAAATGCTTAGTTTTATGATCAAATCTCTGTAGTTTTAAAACATCTAATGCAATGCAATACAATGATGATTGAGAGATGAACAAATAAACCTTCCTCAAAAGATGATAATATTTGCATTTACTTGTTTACAGTCACACTGTAAACACTAACGCTCAAAATAATTCATTGGTTTGAGTAGAACAAACTCTATTTTTGTTTTGAGTTCAGGCATCATTTTAAGTCATCTTGAATTGTTTTATTGTTTTGAGTTTTATGAACGTGTTTCTTTTAATTTAGACAAACTTAAATTTACCTGAAACTGGGCTCTATGTTCATTTTTAACGTTATCATTATCAGCCTGATAAGACAACTTTGCATATATATTAAAGCAGATAAATAATGGATTAGTTCCTTCAGCTGAGACACTTCAGATTCACACTGTTCACCATGATTTTAAATTTCTTGAAATATGATTGAAATCACTTCAAAAAAGAAAATACAGTTAAGCTCAACATGTACAGCACAAGTCTGTCATATAAACTACATAAATATATAATGAGAATATTATAATCGTGTGTTTGGGACATGGCTTTTAATGATGAGACTTTTGTTTTTGTAATCAGACTCTATAAAAATTTTGATTTTGATTTATTGGCCAATATATTGGTTATCGGCTTTCAAATATAAAGAAATATCGGTTATCGGTATCGGTCAAAATTTCATATCGGTGTTAAGTAGTGTTTAATGTTTTGCTATCTTAATTTAGAAGAGTTTCTGTTATTTTTGGAGGGTTACCATCATGGTGACTAAATTTCCACTATAAAAAATATAATTTAAGATGTCGGCGCTGATTCTTAAGTACATAATACATGTTACATTGTAGAACACAATACATCATGCCAAAGAAAATAAATGTGTAAATGTGTGAAAAGACTATGTGATAATTTAAGTTTAATTTATGAATTAACTTCCTCAAAAATTAAGTTAAGAGCAATTAAAATGCATGAGTACTGAAGATAAATCTGCCAGTTCTGCTTACTTAAACTTTGAACTTCTTAACTTAAATTTTATGTAACCGATTACCTCAAATTTTTTGAGTTTGACCAACTTATTTGGGTTTACAATGCAGTAAAGATTTCACAGCAAACAGACACGTGATGCTAAATAAAGTCTAAACTATCAATCTGATGATAGTAGATGGGTTGTGAACATCATCTGAAGTTCATGCAGATTATTAACTATGAGCTTTAATACACCACAAAAGAATACAGTAATATCGATAAGCCTGAGATTACAATGATGTGGTCGGGCTCCATGCTAACAGCATCAGTGAGAGAAAACGCCACGTGTTTCTCGATAATTGGTAGATCAGGACACACTCGAGAGTGCTGTTGTGATAGAGATCATATAGGAAGTAGGTTAGTCAGCCATCACTTTAACCTCTGTCCCAAAACACGTGAAAACCAAACACACACAATAAAAAACAGGTGACAAGAAACCAAACAGATCAAACAGTCTTTCATGATAAAAGTAACAGGCTATCCATCTATAAGTGCTTGGTAAATATAGGTTTAAATGGCCAATATACAAATGATGCAACTTAACGACAAAATAACGTACAGTTAAAAATAAAAAAAAACAAGCTTGAACAAAGCGTCAGTTTTGTTTTTTTAACCTTACTCCAACTCCAAATGCAGTCATCTGAACAAACAATTTTTTATGTTGCACAATGTTGTGAAAGTTTCCAGCATGCACTGCAGCTTGAAATGATGTGGTAACTTTTATTAAAAACAATTTCCTTCATATCTTTACTGAATTAACTTTTGTTGATCATCAGCGTGTTTATGAAGATGTGCATCTCATCGCAACTGTTGGATTTAATATATTGGCCCATCAGTGTAATTCTGTACACTCTAAAAAATACTGGGTTAAAAACAACCCAAGTTGGGTTGAAAATGGACAAACCCAGCAATTGGGTTGTTTTGACCCAGTGGTTGGGTTAAATGTTTGCTCAAACTGCTGGGTAGTTTTATTTAACTCAACTATTGATTAAAAATCACTGTATTACTTGCTTAAAATGAAGAACATTATGCAATACAATAAACATTAATTAAATTGCTTATAAACAAATGTTCATCTTTTGATTATTGTTTCCTATAGTAATTATGTGTCTGATTTTTAATTTCCAACAAATGTTGGGTTCATTTTAAGCAAGCAATACAGTCATTTTTAAACAATAGTTGAGTTAAATAAAACTACCCAGCAGTTTGGGCAAACATTTAACCCAATCACTGGGTCAAAACAACCCAATTACTGGGTTTGTCCATTTTCAACCCAACTTGGTTTGTTTTTAATAATCCCAATAATCTACATGATGCTCATTAGATGAACAAAAGTATTTGATTAGTCAGGTTAACCTAAATTGATTATAATAGGTTGCCTTTTGTTTTTAAGTTAACTTTTTTTTTTTCAGTTTCATCAAATGAACGCGCTTTATTTACAAATCTGCAGATCTACAAACAACAACACTACAGATAACATAACCAGCATGTGATCAATCATCTTAAAGCGACAGTTCACTCAAAAACAAATATTCTGGCCCACACCCATGTGACTCACTTTCTACAGCTGAACAAGGCCCAAACTAAAAAGTTTTGGAGCAAATGACCCAATGTTCATCATTATTACCAAAACTGTAATATTTACACTTCTACATCCACACATTCTTTAATCTCGGACGCTCACGATCACGAGACGTCATGTTTCACACCTGTGATGTAACCATGACCTGTTGTTCTCCGTAAACGCACAACCAGAGCAAAAGAACTGTAGCTATGGATTCTGGGACACATGCTGAGCTTGTCCCACAAGAGTCTGCGCTGCACTTCCCACTGCTGGGGTCAGCCAACGCCCCCAGCACCCCGAATTAGTGCCGGGCCAGACCTACTGGAGCCTCGGCAGCCACATGGGGCGGCACACATGGGTGTGATCACACGGCCTAATCCCGCTCCCATCTGATACCCATCTACCAGCAGCACGACTGCCACAGCTGGGTACAGCACACACACACACACACAAACGTTATCACAGGAGCCTCTGCGGAGGTTTAAGACACTTCCTTCCAACTGAAACCTTGCTCAAAACAACAGTGCGACATCCCACAAATCAGCGGGAATCTACTGTGAAATGAACAGAACAGCAGCGTGATGGAAAACTGAGCAATTCACCAATGACTTCATCTAGGACACATCAACCCAGTCAATGAGTACGCAGGATCAAACGTCGTCCTGATTAGATGGAAACATGCTGCAAGAGTGTAAAATGGGATGAATATTACAACATAATAGTATGTTTAACTAAACAACTAATATTATCGGCTGGATAATGAGATCAACACTATTATTAAAATGAATAATGGCACGATTGTTGAGCTGAGTTTTGCTACATTAACACTGCTATTTTCCTGTTTATTACTATGAAGCAGCTTTCAAAACTTGTATAAAGAGAATAAATGAGATTTTTCTCTTGATCATAGATGGCAGAAAATCTCATCTCAACACATTTGATGAACGGCTATAACATTTTTGAGGTTAATTTGAGGTCTGTTTTGTGGATTATCAAAGGTTTTTGAGACTTCTGGTTAATAGGGAGTTAAATGTGGAGTAAAAATATTGTTTTCATCTTAAAGAGTTAAATAAAACTAGACCTATGTGCCATCAGAATTGGCGCAGAAGTCCCCGAGCGGCCTAATGTTTACTAGTGTTGTTATTTTTTAATTTAATGCTTCATGGGGCTGGAGCAGTGTGTTGTGATTGGTCAAGTGCTTCGAGCGTGTTTGGGAAATGTCCCGCCCCTTACCATAACCACCAGTTTCAACAGCAGTTTTAAACAAAAAATCCTGGCAGCTGTGATTGCCAGAATAATTCAGTAAAAAATACAGTAAACATATTTACAGAACAACTTGTAAATTTTACAGTATAAAACTTTAATTTACAAACTGCAATTTAAACCAGTAAAACCAACAATGCACACTGCTACTAAAATCTGTTGTGTACCTTTAACATATACTGACAACCATAATAATGCAGGTGGTGAAAGAGGAAGCCACATAAAGAATCATGAAGAAGTTCATCACAAGTAGCCTTTTCACAAGCTGAATTATACTAGTATACAGAAGTATACATTCACACAAACACCATCATGGTAACACACACGACACTGAAATAATGCGATAAACGTTCATTAAACAACAAAGATGCAACATAAAACCCAAATGTGCATAACTGATAACAAAAACTATTATTATTTAAACAAATCAAATGTGAATTGTCACACAGGGAATTTATCATTATTTTCGCCAAGGACATTTTTTTTTTTTTTTTCACAGACAAAAACTAGACGATAACTAAATAAAAACCAGTTTTGAATGACAAAAACTATGACAAAAATCTACAGACATGTTCGTCAACAAATAAAAATGGGACGCTTTGGGAAGAAATCCAGTCAGAACCGATGTCCTGCGCTGTAGATGTGCACATTTGAATTGTAATGTGCCGATCTAGCTTAGTCTGTCGGGACAAAAGCTGGATACACTTACCGCATGTGTGTGACGACACAAACAGAGCTCTATTCGGTGCGGTGTACTGTGCACACACACCTGAAGAGGGCAGCCGCGTGCACAGACGACGTACTACAGCAGACGAGTACTGAATTAAGTTCTCTTTTACGTCTTAATGGACAAATACACACAACATTATGTCAAAATGTCAGTTTTGGTGAGTAATAATATTAATCAAAAAAGAAAAGACTAAGAGAAAAACATTCACTGCTCTTTAAAGCGGTTCTTGATTATGATTTCACTTTTTTTACTTTAGTTAATGTTGCTGTTTGATCATAAACAACATCTGCAAAGTTACGACGCTCAAAGTTCAATACAAAGAGAGATATTTTCTTTTACAGAAATCGCTTTTTAAGGACTACAACGAGCTTCTTCCTGGGTTGGTGACATCACTAACCCTAAAATTTACATAAACCCCGCCCCCGAGAACACACAACAAAGGGGGCGGGGCCATGTTGGGCTGCTTTAGAGAAGAGGAAGAGTTGTTGTAGTCGAGTGTTGTTGTCATGCCGTCATTTTACGCCGGACTGCTTCACAAACGAGGGTCAATTCAACACAAAAGATGAACATGACGGCACATGCTAGTGGATGAGTTGAATCAACTCCACAGCAACTACATCAATTTATCCACTAATCATTCAGAAACGTCTAAAAGTTGTAACTTCTTCCTGAGTCTCTCCATCAGTGTCGACTCCGGTTTGAACAATGTAAGGCTGAACACTTTCCTCATTTTGGCTGCGTGAGATTCTCCAGCTTTGTTGTTGTTGAGCTGTTAAAGCTCCGCCCTCTTCTGGAAAGCGGAGCTCATTTGCATTTAAAGGGACACACACAAAAACGGCGTGTTTTTGCTCACACCCAAATAGAGGCAAATTTGACAAGCTATAATAAATGATCTGTGGGGGATTTTGAGCTGAAACCTCACACACACATTCTGGAGACACCAGAGACTGATGTTGTCAAAGGGGCGTTATAAGACCCCTTTAATTGATGCATTACAGTTTAACGTAACCCATTAGCTTTTAGTCAACTAAAACTAGACAAACAATTCAGATGACTAAAACATGACTAAAATTAAATGGCATTTTAGTCAGAAAACTATGACTAAAACTGAATCAAAATTTGCTGTCAAAATTAACACTAATCAGTATACAATTCCTTGAATGGCCAGACTCTGTTGTGCCTGTACTCTAAGACGTCTGGAGAACGGGTCGGGGGAGGCAAGGCGACTCCACACACCTGGGTGAGAACGAGCCGTCCTGTGGCCCACCTCACCCCTCACATTCATCTACAAGACAAAACAGCAGCTCGCAGCATCACACCTGCGTCACTGACTGCGCCTCGACTGCCAGAAACTTATGGTTGCCTTGAGGTGGGGGATTTTCTTTCACTTTTACTGCGCTTTGTCAAGACGGGTGGCGGGCTGATTCATTAAGAGAAAGTCTTGACGACAAGACGTACAGTAGCACAAACACTGATATGAAACGGCACCGCAATACATGAGTTCAATGTCAAAAACTCAGAAATGTGAGAAAACTGAAGAAGTAGGAGTTTTCAAATAAATCCTGCTTTTGGCTTTTGGAAAATAAGTTTTCTGACAGGACAAATTGGTTGAATTGCCACAGAGGTACCTGGCTCAAATTTTTGATTTTCTTGTTTTTTTCTGTAGAAAGACAAAGATAAATAGTGGTGAAAACCAAAAATATTAAATGTTACAAATGTATATTTACTGAGTAATCCACTATTGTAGAGGAGGGCCATTTTCACCTGAGATTTGGAGCCAAATTAAAGTGGTGTAAAAATGACTTAAGAAAGATGGCAACATCATTATTTTATTTCCACACAGAGATTGGTAGATCTATTAATAAAATCTGTTGACTTTATCAATCTTTGTTTCATTATATGCCAACAGTGACCGTTCAAAAATGGGACAGAAGCACTTCTTGTGTTTTTTTCCACAAGTTTGCATGTCTGTAACTCAAGAAGTATTAAAGATATCTTAATATCCTTTCAGATTCTGGTTCTTAATAAAGTTTACTTTTGGTATCTTCATTTTAAAGGCCCTCGATGGTTCAATCCCAGAGATATGGAGATCTTAATGCGGCTCTATGAGTAAACTGGTAAAGTGTACACATTTTCAGTGGTCAGACTCTCTTTATATAGCTGATACTTTTTTCTTTTAAAGAGGAATATCTGAAGAACTAATAATGTTAAAACTAGAACTGTTTTTCTATCAGTTCAATTGCATAGAACATGTCATAAATATTCCTTTTCCAAAGTTTGCATGCCTGTAACTCTAAAAGTATTCAATATATCTTAATATCATTCAAGATTCTCATTTTTAATAAACTTTTCTTTTGAAATTTTAATATTTAAGGCCCAATATGGTTCAATGCCATTTTCACACCCCTCTAATTTGGTTTCAAATCTCAGGTGAAAATTGACATTTTGACCCTCCATCTACAAAATAGTAGTGGATCACTTTTAATATTTTATAATATTTTTAACATTTAATATTTTGGCTTTCATCACTATTTATGTTGGTCTTTCTACAAAAAAAAAAATAATAACAAAGTCAAAAATTTGAGTTTCCAAAATTTGGTTGATTTGACACGCAACGACCCACAGGGAAATCAACAGGATTCAAACACTGATTTTATGTCTGACCATTACATGAGGAATATCAACTTTTGCCATCAAACAGAAGACTTAGGAGCAGCATATGCTAGAGCGAACAGATTACGGAAACCTTTGGTTCATCAGTCGGTAAAATTAATAAATCAAAATTGGAGTAGGCCTCAGGATTCTCAATCAATGCGCTGCAGCTTTTTGTTTCAGTTGCTGTTTATTGCATTGTGCACGTTGCTGTGTATTGAATCGACCATTTTTAGAAGAGATTCCAACAATAAAGTGAAGTTGAAAACTATCCAGTCGCTCTGAATGAAGGTTTCCACTACATCATCTGCCTCACACCTCGATGAAAGTCTTCGTTATCTGAGAAGAATTTGCTCGACAGCCCTGACTTCATGGGCTTGACATGTTGGAGCACGGCTCTGAGAGGACTCAAACACCTGTCTCTCTCTCTCTTGCGGCAGAACAGACACGACCACACCAATAATTACAGCTATAAACACCTGAGGGCATCCGACGGGTTTTGATAGCTTCCCAAATATTTCCGGCTCCATAAATAACCATGCAGGATTCGTCCGCAGGCGCTCGCTTCAAAGACTGGAGAAATGGGGCTCTTATCAATATTTGTATTTTAATATGTCTAATATATTTCATATAGGCGTGAATTAACCTCCAGTTTGAGCTTCACAGCACAACGACGAGTGACGCGTGCCGATCACGGCTTCCGCTTTCGAACCCAGAACTTGCAAGCTTTCCAATTGTGTCCCAGTTGAATTGGCAGAACGATGGTGTAATCGAGTGTCTGTTACTTATCGCCGTCGGTCAGAGCTGCTCTGGGTGGATTATGACACAAAGCCAGTGTTCTTCTATTGTTTACTCCAAGACTAAAGGCTGCTTGAACAACGGTTCAAGAGCAAGAGCTTTAACTTCAATCAATCGCTTCGTCTGTGGAAAACAACTACACTTACAACTCAACAAGGGATCCAGAGCTTAGCTGTGCATTGACATCAGCTCCGAGCTTGAATCCACAACACAACTATAATTTATAATCTGCCCAAAAACAATCCCCAAATTTGGAAGACCTTACAGTTTGGTTTCTCTGTGGAAAACGACTTGCGTTCAGACGGGACTGATGAAAAGAAGAGGACTAGAACAGCACTAGTTGTGTCATGACCACTAATCACAACAGCGCTTCCCGTACGACGGCCCTCAACATTCACACTGACTCACTTAAAGTTGAGAAAAACTGGAAGATTTCACAGCTGTACAGCATATTCACAAATCCGCCATCATCATCACACCTAATAATGCTTTCATAAAGACACCGTGGAAAAAAAATGCATTGTTGGATTTACTTAAGTGTTTGAGTATGGAGTAATTTGTGCACATAATTTAGTAATTGAAGTAAAGCAAGCAATTTCTTTGAGTAAATTCAAATCATTTTGAAATGGTCACAGTTAAATAATATTTATATGTTATGATAAAGTTTAATACATAAGATGAACACATTTATTGACAATTTACCTTATTAAATTAACTAAAATGCACTCATTGTACAAACTCAATTGATTTAAAAGGAGGAATTTCATCCTATAAACATATGAAAACACAAGCGCCAAAAATTCAAAAACATTACAGAAACTCCTCTAAATGTCCAACATAACTGAACATTAAACACTAACAACATCTTTATCTTTACTGAAAAACACTTTAATCCCTAAATTTACCCTCCTAACGCATTCCTTTGCAAAGCACGCTGGGAACTACGGATCCACTGCCCAGTTAGTTATGACAACATTCATTTTTTGCAATCTTAAGTTGACTGAACAAACACTTATTAAGTACAGCTGACAACACTCATTTTTAGTTTAAACAACTCAGTTAAATTAAGTTAAGGATGGTTTGAGTGAAACTACTGTGAACTTTACAGCGCGAGATATAGTTGTGCAATTACAAGCTTATAACGACACTTCAGGAAGCTCAAATCAGTTCCTGCACGCACGTTTTTCTTCACAAATACACTCCGTCCACACAGCCACACGGTGAAAGTCTTCAGATAAACGACAAATGAGATAATGATGTCATGCTACAAGTCATGCACAGAACTACTATAGCGCGGCGCTGATTTACCGTCTAAAGCATCAAAGTTGAGTAAGCAACGACTGACAGAACCAAACGTGTGCATCATGACACCAAAACGTCTCATGCACAGATCTAAAGCAACATTTGAATATTTAATGAGCTTAAAGGGACAGTTCACCCAAAAATGAAAATGTTCCAAACCTGTATGATTTTTTGCCCCACAATTGTTTGGTTACAAACATCCTTCAAAATATCTTCCAGTGCGTTCAGCAGCAGAGGAAAGAGCGAGTAAAATCATTTTTAGGTGAACTATCCCTTTAAGATTCGAATCAAACGAGCGGAGCGGGACTCTCCAGTGCCCTTTTCTTCTAGTGTAATTACAGGCCTGTCTCAGCAAACTTCAGTGCGGTTCACACACACACACACACACACCTGGACTCCTCTGATCAGATACAGACGGAAGAAGTGCTGTCATGAACTTACAGACGGCGAGACGGGTCCGTTCGGGAGGTACGGCTCCGGCAGCATCAGGAACGGGTATCCAGAATACGGTCCTTTATACATTCCACCATCTTGATGTTTGGGCACTTGAAGGGAGAAAACGAGACACAACAACATGTGAAAACATCATAATCATAATCAGACGGTCTCCAAAATATATAACGATGATCAATCACAGATTCTCTTCAAAGCGGTTTCGATTCTAAAGCGCAAATAACGGAAATAGATCAAACCTGTTTTAGAGGCAAAAAAAAATATATGAGTCAACAGCTTATTTAAGGATGCAGATTTCAGGTTTTCCCCCGAGAAAAGTCCATCAGTTACATATCAGAGCTAGACGAAAGTTTTTAATTTTCCCCAATTAAAGATGCTTTTAATTCAAGCCAAAACTAAAATAAGACTTTATGCGTTCAAGAAATGTTAGCAAATTTCCGGAGGCAATTTTGTCTCAAGCAAAGCCACACGCACAGATTTGTGTAAACAAGGTCACTCACTCACACACACACACACACCTACACACACACACACACACACCTACACACACACACACACACCTACACACACACACACACACACACACACACACACACACACACACACACACACACACACAGTTGCTTGTAGATACAGGTAAAAAAAAGAGAAAAAGAAAAGTAATGCACACTAAAAACTCTTCCCTAAAAAAATTAAAAATGAAACAAACAAAAATGAAACAACACTTTGTCATATTAAGAGAACTCCTCTCTCTCTCTCTGTGTGAGTGTGTGTGTGTGTGTGTGTGTGTGTGTGTGTGTGTAGTCTCACCGTCGTCCAGATGTTCTCGTTTATCGCTGTAGATCCTCTGATCCTCCTGATGTCCTCTTCTGATCACCTGTTCATCACAAACACACTTTATTTCTCTCACACATCACCACAACATCATCTGCACACACGCATGCACGCGCTCCCGGCGCGCTCTTACCGCAGAGCTGGAGTTCTGGCTGATCTCGGACTCATTGACCAGAGATGATTTGAGATCGGCCAGGTCGCTCTCCGTGAACGCGCTCTCGCGGATCTTCTCCTCGTGATCTCCTTCATCTTTAAACGCGATCATCTCATCATTCGCCCCGAGATCATCTCCCCCTCCACCGTTCAGCTGCGGCATATTCACGCGCTCGAGCGAACTTTATTAATGTACTTTTTGATTTGTTGTTGTCGTCGCTGTTTTCCGCGCTCTGATGAGCGTTTGAGACTCGCGCGAGGGAGGAAAAGTTCTTTATGCTGTGACGCTCCGCGCGACCTGAAAGTAACAAACAGTCGAGCTTTAGAACAGCGAAGATCAAAGAGACCGACGCGTGATTGACAGCTACAATGAGCCGAAGGGGGGTCCGCTCTTAAAGGGACACGAACACACTGTTGAGCTTCAGGGAGATCATTAGAAACTCTCATATCCACGAGAATACAGTGCACACAACACACACACACACATGATGATTTAAAGAGGGAAGCCGTGGAGTCACTGAGAGTAATTCAGACTGGCCTAAAGTATCTAAGAAACATGGCTTCACTGGCAACTTACTGAAATATAAAGTAAGATATAAGCGCGTGAATGAGTGATTTCTGAGACAAGAAGAACCCGTCATCAAAGAGATTATTGTCTTTTTTTTAGCGATCGAGCAATAAAACAGAGGAAGAGCTTCAGTTTACCTTGACAAGACAAGAGTCCCGTTTATATATATATATATATATATATATATATATATATATATATATATATATATATATATATATATATATATAACAAGGTATTTAACACTTAGTTACAAATATGCAATCAACATAATTGAAAAAAAGAATATTTTTTTTTTATTTTTATTTTTTATTTTCTGTTTTTATAACAGTGAATTGGGTTGTTTTAACCCAGCGGTTGGGTTAAATGTTTGCCCAACGTGCTGGGTGGTTTTATTTAACTCAACTATTGTTTAAAAATTCATATATGGCTGGATTAAATTGATTAAAAATTACTGTATTTCTTGTTTAAGATGAACCCAAAATATGTTGGAAATTAATATGTTTAATAAATTAAGTTTTAAAAAGTTTTATTATATATTAACATGTTTAATATATAATAATTACAAAATAAACATTTATTAAATTGCTTATTAATAAATATTCATCTTTTGATTATTATTGTAATTATGTGTCTTGTTTTTAATTTCTAACCTACATTCTAAAAAATGCTGGGTTAAAAACAACACAAGTTGGGTTGAAAATGAACAAGCCTAGTGATTGGGTTAATTTTAACCCAGTGATTGGGCTGTTTTAACCCAGCAGTTGGGTTAAATGTTTTCCAAACCTGCTGGGTAGTTTTATTTAACTCAACTATTGTTTAAAAATTAATATATGGCTGGATTAAAATGAGCCCAGGTACCCATAATTAGAGCCAACAATAATAATCAAAAGGTGAACATTTATTAATAAGAAATGTAATAAATGTTTATTGTTTAATTATTATTCATTAAACTTATTAATAAATGTTAATTTTCAGCATATTTTGGGTTCATTTTAAGCAAGCAGTACAGTAATTTTAAACAACAGTTGAGTTAAATAAAACTACCCAGTAGGTTTGGCAACATTTAACCCAAATGCTGGGTTAAAACAACCCAATGAATGGGTTTGTCCATTTTCAACCCAACTTGTTTTTTTTTTTAACCCAGCATTTTTTAGACCGTATTTTGGGTTCATTTTAAGCAGCCATATAGTATTTTCAAGCAATAATTGAGTTAAATAAAACTACCCAGCAAACATTTAACCCAACTGCTGGGTCAAAACAACTTTTTGGAGAGTGTGTTTATACCAACAGGGTCAATTACATGTTACTTCAACTCATTACCCATATAAGTTACTAGTGGCATATTAAATACATGTGCTGATTAGAATTTCCTAAATGACACATTTGCGAAAAGTATGATTTTTTTTTTTTTTGTGAAATATTGAGCGATCACCTTCTTGTGCATGACTTATTTTATAGTTTTGACTCTTTGAGTTTTAATGGAGAAATAATGAATCCTTCCTTCCCATGCTGTGCAGAAATATTTGAGTACATTTACTGTCATGAACTACAGCTGGGAATAAGAATTAAACACAAACAAAAATGTGTCTAGTATTTGCATAAGGCTGCATATTTATACAATATCTTCCATGCATATTAATAAATGGATTAAAAATGGCCTGTTTAATGCATGCAAATCTAAATTATAAATGAGACCTTGTTTATTTGCCTTGATTAAATATAGACAGCTGCTTATCATGGAAGCACCATTTTCCTAATGATTTCTCAATGTTTTCCATCCTGAGCTCAGATTTGCATGCTGCCAGACGGATAGAAGTCAGGTTTATGTTCTAGATTTAGGGATTTGTTCCTCAGCTGGCCTAGATCATTTCTTTATCTTCAGCATTTGTCTTTTGCGCAGACATTGTGTGACTTCAAATGTCAGAGTGTATAATTTACCATTTTGGAAGCCACAGGGGCAGGAAACGCAACGCTAACACGTTCACTGAGCAGAACCTGCTGTTTTTTCGACATGTTTGCATTGAATTAAGTGTCTGTCGCTTGTTCGTGATGGAGCAAGAGCACATGAGAAATTATGAGAAACCGATGTCTCAAAATAATCTTTACTTGAGACATAATGATTTTCATCAAAGCGGCAGGTTTTGATGTGTTTAGGTGAGAAATGAATACCTGGAAATAAGCACAAGCACTTTCCACACTGAAAAATGCTGGGTTAAAAACAACTCAAGTTGGGTTGAAAATGGACAAACCCAGTGATTGGGTTGTTTTAACCCTTTTAATGTTTGACCCAACCTGCTGGGTAGTTTTATTTAACTCAACTATTGATTAAAAATGAATGTATTGCTTGCTTAAAATGAGCGCAAAAAATGTTGAAAATATGATTTATTAATATGTATGTAATTAAATAATAAACATACACTGTAAAAATGCTGGGTTAAAAACAACTCAAGTTGGGTTGAAAATGGACAAACCCAGTGATTGGGTTGTTTTAACCCTTTTAATGTTTGACCCAACCTGCTGGGTAGTTTTATTTAACTCAAATATTGATTAAAAATGACTGTATTGCTTGCTTAAAATGAAGGCAAAAAATGTTGAAAATATGATTTATTAATATGTATGTAATTAAATAATAAACATACACTGTAAAAATGCTGGGTTAAAAAAAACTCAAGTTGGGTTGAAAATAGACAAACCCAGTGATTGGGTTGTTTTGACCCAGCAGTTGGGTTAAATATTTGGTCAACCTGCTGGGTAGTTTTATTTAACTCAAATATTGATTAAAAATGACTGTATTGCTTGCTTAAAATGAACGCAAAAAAAATTGAAAATATGATTTATTAATATGTATGTAATTAAATAATAAACATACACTGTAAAAATGCTGGGTTAAAAACAACCTAAGTTGGGTTGAAAATAGAAAAACCCAGTGATTGGGTTAAAAACTCAACTATTGTTTAAAAATGACTATATGTCTGGTTTAAAATGAAACCAAAATATGTTGGAAATTAAAAATCAGACACATAATTACTAGAGGAAACAATAATAATCAAAAGGTGAACATTTATTAATAAGCAATTTAATAAATGTTTATTGCCATTAAATTCATTAATAAATGTCATTTTCCAACATAATTTGGGTTCATTTTAAGCAAGAAATACAGTCATTTTTAATCAATAAGCAGGTTGATCAAACATTTAACCCAGTCGCTGGGTTTATCCATTTTCAAACCAACTTTGGGTTGTTTTTAACCCAATATTTCCAGTGGAACAGAACAACACCATCAGGCTGCGTTCACAAGCTTTGATGGTTTCCAGGATAAGTGCAGTTCCTAAAAATTATATACTGTGCTTCCTAAATAATCTCCAGCAAACTAATTAAATCACATCCTTTAACTGAGGTCGAGCCACAGTTTAACTCGAGCCACTTGTGTGTTTTTTATTGGCCGCACCCTTCGAGCGACGGTCAGCGCTTTTTTACTACGCTTGGCGTTCGCTCGCAATTATTAAGAAACATGATGATTTGATTGAATTTTATTTATCGCTGTGGATTTTCAAGGCCAGCGGCGGTGGGCATCTCCAACATGGCGCCCGCGTGTCACGTGATTGGTGTTGATCTTCGCGCGGCTAGCGTGGCCTCCGCAGCTCAGGAGAGACCTGTTGTTGTAATCTCTCTCTTTCTCTCTCTCTCTCTCTGGCAGGAAACAAAGGGGCTTGTTAATGCAGAGTCTTGCCTGAGCCTTTGATGTGAAGCACAACCATTCAAGCCTCACACACACTCACACACACACACACACAAACCCATATACGACATGCACACGCTCATCTGCACACGCGTGCAGAACACATTAATGAAAAAGCATAATCTTTCTGCCTTCTGCCTGCAAACCGACGCGGGGCTTCTATTTTAAGACGCGCGAGATTCGATCGGCGTGCAAAAACGTGCTGCACTTCTGCAGGTTACCTCAGTGGAAAGTTCAGTTTATAAATGTTCATTCTCCTTCTCATTAACTTCATCGTTCTGCTGCTCTCACAGGAACATCATTTTCCATTCAGTCTCATTGTTTTTCCACTAGCGTTGAGTTTTTTGTTTGTTTCGTTTGACATCAAGCGCTTCCTAACTTCATTTTACAAATTATATAAGAATATTTACTGAAATACCAAAACTCAGTTGCATAAAAAGAGATCTGAAATGTATGACAATCACCAACAATATGCACCCACTAAATACTGTATTAGTATTGCCATTTTACTATGAATTTATATTAGTCGTTTCATGCACAGTTACAGGATTAATTGCATTTATCATTCTGCTTCTTCTGCTGTTCATGAACTGATCCAGAAAGCATGATTTTTAACACACATTTTACTCTGTGAAAGCATAAAATATTGAAGCAGAAGTGTCAGTCATGTGATGTGCTTTCTTAATCTAAAGTAATTAAATTATTGCAAAATGGTGTGTAAAAAAACTTTATTTTTTCTTTTGTCAAATCAGCTTCTGTTGATTAAATCAATCGCCTTCATTGCATTAATTTCAATGAACTCAAAATTTTAATGCAACCAACTTACTTTTTTATGTTAAACCAACAATTCTTTTTTATAGTGTAAGAAAAGAGCTTCCAGTGCATATAACACAATAATAAAGAATAAAATAAGCATGCACACATTTACAGATGTACAGTTATTAATGTATAGAAAAGTCTAAAAATATGGCACAATATGAAGGAAATTTCAATTTTATTTTTATTTATTTTTTAAATGATGCATTGTGTTGTTTTAGGGTTAAAGGAAATTCTTCAGTTAAATTACCTGATGTACATTTTCTCACTGTGTAAAAAGGAGTTGGTTTCTCAATGACTTGCTTTTGTTGAAACAAAGAGAAATGCAATCATTTCACTGCACTTTCTGCATAACTGCTAACATCAGTACGAGTTTGACAGCAGAAATGAGATGTTTCAGCTCTGATTCAGCAGACTTCAGTCAATCCATCCCTCTTCTTCTCCAGGAGCAGGATCTTTCTGGCTCTTTGTGGATCACTCTAACACCTTGAGATGGGCTGTGATCCTCTGTGTTCATTACAAACACACGCTCTCAGTGACGTGAATGAAGTCATCACACGTCATTAAAGCCTGTATATGTGGCATGCATATGCTTTTATAAAGGTTCATTAAAACATGTCTGAGCTTGATAGAGACATAATGCTCAACAAACCCGACAATGAAAAGATCACTCAAGGCTTTATCTGTAGTGAATCAGTCGTGTTTCAGATCAGACACACATGAGATCATCTCAGTGCCTTTGGTTTCTTATCAATTCACTAATCAGTTCAATCTGCACACAAAATACACATTAAAATCATGCAGATGTTATGATACACGTCTGTGTGTGTTTCTGAAATCATGGCATTGCCATGCTTATTGCTTTATTGATGTTTCTTGTTTCAATATATCCATTCACTCTAAAAATGCTGGGTTAAAAACAACCCAAGTTGGGTTGAAAATGGACAAACCCAGTGCTGGCCAGTTTTATTAAACTCAACTATTGTTTAAAAATGACTGTATTTCTTGCTTAAAATGAACCCAAAATATGTTGGAAATTAACATTTATTAATATGTTTATTAAATGAACAATAATTTCAAACCTACTTTGGGTTCATTTTAAGCCAGCCATATAGCAATGTTTTAAACAAAACTGGTTGATCAAACATTTAACCCAATTGTTGGGTTAAAGCAACCCAAGTTGGGTTGAAAATAAACAAACCCAGCAGTTGGGTTAAATGTTTGCCAAACCTGCTAGTTTAATTTAACTCAACTATTGATTAAAAATTACTGTATTTCCTGCTTAAAATGAACGGAAATTAACCTTTATTAATATGTTTAATGAATAATAATTAAATCATAAACATGTATTAAATTGCTTATTACACTCTAAAAAAAAATGCTGGGTTTAAAACAACCCAAGTTGGGTTAAAAATGGACAAACCCAGCTGTTGGGTTGAATCTTTAACCCAACCTGCTGGGTAGTTTTATTTAACTCAACTGGTGTTTAAAAATCACTTTATTGATCACTTAAAATTGACCCAAAATACTTTGGAAAATAACATTTATTAATATGTTTAATTAATAATAATTAAATTGCTTATTAATAAATGTTCACCTTTTGATTATTATTGTTGCCTCTAGTAATTATGCGTCTGATTTTTAATTTCCAACATATTTTGCGCTCATTTTAAGCCAGACATATAGTCATTTTTAAACAATAGTTGAGTTAAATAAAACTACCCATTAGGTTGGGTCAAACATTTAACCCAATCACTGAGTTTGTCCATTTTCAACCCAACTTGTGTTGTTTTTAACCCAGCAGAGTGTACAGTGACAAAAAAGGCGTTCAGTTCAATTCAATTCATTTTAATTTTATTGTGGTTTTCAAATAACTGAATGCATTTTAAACAATAATATAACATTCTGACAGAACTCCATGATCTGTGCTTAATAATGAATGTTTATAGTAATTCATTTAAACATTTATGTATTTATCTTTTGAACCCTTAACATGATCCAAATCCTCACTTCTGAAATGTGATGCTCATGTTGTTCTGCTTCCATTTTCATTTAAAAATAAAGGGCACAAAACCTTTCAGTTCTTGAAAGAACCACTTTTCCCTCTTTAGTGCAGAGGAAAGCTTAGAGGATCCTGGTGTGTTTTTAGGAGTGTAACACACGGTTAGGATTCTCACATGCTTCATTTCCACTGGATTTGTCTTGTGGGATTCTGCAGCGGTGCGACGTGATTGGCTGCATTAATTGCGAAGCGTGTTTTTGTCCTGGAGGAGCTGTGATTGGCCGTGTGGAGCTGCTGTGGTGTGTTTGTAGTGGTGAGAGGGCGGGTGGAGCGTCGACTTGATGTTTAACAGCGGCTTTGGGGCCAGTGTTTCCATCGCACAGGACACTGATGTGGCATTGGACAGGATGTAGATTCTTATGATGGATAACTGTTTAGATCTCTGAGTGAACACAAACCACCATGTGTGTGTGTGTGTGTGTGTGTGTGTGTCAGACCTAACATGATAGTAAGAGCTGAACAAATAACTGACATCTTCTTAACAATGTCCAGGATGCAGAAAGGTTTGTTTGAGAGTTTTTAGGGGATAGAAAACATCATCAGCTCAGTTTAAAACAATATGAAGTTAATGGAAAGTCCCCAGCGTCAGAGGAAAACACACGTGTGTGAACACGTCCGTGAGCGAGTGTGTGTGTGTGTGTGACTGATCTAAACTCTCCATGAAGTGTGTCTTTTTAAACACTGTGACTCAAAAGTGTCCATCTCAACAATTACCAACAATAATAGTGTGATTTATAAAACAAAATGCATTTGAATCACAATTAATATGGAAATATTGCATTTTCTCCTGACAATAAATGTTGTATCACTTTTGTAATTTCAGATCGTATAACGAAAGGGTCAGGTTTAGAAATACTGTTCTTAGAAGCATAAATGCTTCAGTTATCAATGTTTTATAGAATGTAATAAACTGGAACACATCCAGTTTTACTTTTATTTCTTACATTATTTTTAAAAGCTGTAAAATGAGGAACTTGTTCATTTTGTTCAGAGAGTTTTTCATGAACCAGCACATTTTCTCTGATCTACATCTGTGCATTTTAACATGTTTGAAGGACAACAAATTCAGATAACAATAGATTTACATGAACCAAAATGATCAATTCCTCCTTCACTGTGAAAATGAAACGATCAATAAGTTATGAAGACATATCAGAAATAATCATCAGAATAAGTTAAGGAGTTTTCAACTTTTTTAAAAGTCAGTTTAATGCAATTTAAGTTGAATTGACTTGTACTGCCAAGTTGATTGTACTTTGCTTTGAAAGCTTTGAATGATTCAGTCTTTTCATTTTCATCTATCAGTGAGGAAAGTATATGTTCAACTGATATTTATGTTTTATGAATCATTTTTTTTAGATAAATTAATTTACTGAAGGCTACTAGGAAAGCTATAACATTTATTAAAGGGACAGTTCACCCAAAATCCATCCATCATAAATATAATCCACACGAGAGGGTTAATAAAGGCCTTCTGAAGAGAAGCGATGGGTTTTTGTAAGAAAAATATCCATAATTAAAACTTTATAAACTATAATAACTAGCTTCCAGTAATGGCCGTATGCATCCAGTTCCGGCGGAAGAGTGACCTCTGACCCGACACGTGACGCATTGAGGAATTTAGAGCAGAACAAAACACCGGTCATGAATAAGAAGTCTAAAATGAGACATTTTAAAGAGAAATATTGGAGGATTTCGATATAAGAGAAGAGGAGCTTGAGTTTGAACCGTGAGAGGCGTCACGTGTCGGGTCAGAGGTCACTCTTCTGCTGTAAATCGATGTGTACGGCCGTCTGTATAGCTTATAAAGTTTTAAATATGGATATTTTTCTTACAGAAACCCATCGCTTCGCTTCAGAAGGCCTTTAGTGGATTACTTTTATGACTTTTACTTTTATTACAAAAATAAAACACAAATATTACAAAATGTGATATTAAAAAGTGTAAAAGTCACTTGTTTTTATGAAGTAACACTGTCCAACAGCGACACCCGCAGGTGAAGTTACAGCGGGACGCTGCATCTCTCTTGCCTCCCCTGATCCCGTTGAGTTTTAACAGACTCCCTAATGCATGCGCTGTGACCGGATATGATCGGATATGATTGGATGTGATCGGATATGATTGGTTCATGCCTCTTGTTTTAGTGTGTGTTCTCAAATCGGACAATTACGTTAATGGGAAGTCTAATTAAAAAGTAAATAAACAGCTCAGCCACTCAGATATCACCGCTTTATGTCAAAATCAAACATAAAATGGCCTGAAAACATGATGACTGTGGGGGTTTTGGTGAAATGAAAGGTATCTTCATGTCTCGATGACTGCTGAAAATAAGATGACTATTAAATGAACATTAGTTCACAAATAATATATATTGTTTAAATTGTTACTGTCTTTAGTTATTATTTTTGAATAAATGTAAAAATGCATCTCTTTTGTTATATAATGTTTATTTAACCAGTATAATTAAGTGTAAGAGGGACATACATTTACATTATATACAGATGTAAGAAAAAGTATGTGAACCACTTGCAGAACCTGTGAAGATGTGAATAATTTTAACAAAATAAGAGAGATCAAACAAACTGCATGTTATGTTTTGTTTAGTACTGTCCTGAGTAAGATATTTCACATTTAGTTCACAAGACAAAAAAAAAAGCTGAATTTATTAAAATAAGCATTGATTCTCAATACTGTGTGTGGTCACCTGATGATCCACGACTGTTTTTGTGTTTTGTGATGGTTGTTAAACTGAGCTCTGTTCTTCAGAAAATCCTCCAGCTCCTGCAGATTCTTCAGTTTTCCAGCATTTTTGCATATTTGAACCCTTTCCAGCAGTGACTGAATGATTTTCAGATCCATTTTATCATACCGATGACAACTGAAGGACTCAAACACAACTATTAAAAAAGGTTCAAACATTCACTGATGCTCCAGAAGGAAACAAGACGCATTAAGAGTCGGGGGGTGAAAACTTTTGAACAGGATGAAGATGTCACAATGTTTCTTATTTTCTTTAAATATCATTGTTTTTCATTTAGTACTGCCCTTCGGAAGCAACAGAAGATACTTGCATGTTTCCCGGCAGAAAAAATAAATACAATTTACCTTGATATTCAAATTCAAAAGTTTTCACCCCCCGACTCTTAATGCATCGTGTTTCCTTCTGGAGCATCAGTGAATGTTTGAACCTTTTTTAATAGTTGTGTTTGAGTCCTTCAGTTGTCCTCGGTATGATAAAATGGATCTGAAAATCATTCAGTCACTGCTGGAAAGGGTTCAAATATGTAGAAGATGCTGGAAAACTGAAGAATCTGCAGGATCTGGAGGATTTTCTGAAGAACAGAGCTCAGTTTAACAACCATCACAAAACACAAAAACAGTCGTGGATCATCAGGTGACCACACACAGTATTGAGAATCAATGCTTCACATACTTATTATTATTCAGTTATTGTTTTGTCTTGTGAACATGTTTTATGTAAAATATCTTACTCAGGACAGTACTAAACAAAACATAACATGCATTTTGTTTGATCTCTCTTATTTTGTTCAAAAATTATTCACATCTTCACAGATTCTGCAAGTGGTTCACATACTTTTTCTTATTACAATAAATAAATAAATAAACAAACTAATTTGTAATTCTGTTCTTAAATCTCCCTTCATGAGGGGAAGGAAGCGTCTAAATGAAAAAGCAAAAATAAATCCTTTCAAACTGCAAAAGCTTTGGAAATAAAGGCATGTAGCATGTGTGTTAATTCATTCACCCTCGATTATATTTGACATTTATTAATAATCCAGTCACTAAACCATCAGGCTGTAAGACGAGAAGCAAACCCACTGGTATTGTCAGATAACAATAGTAAATCTACTGAAATCCAGCTCCAGTGTTCATGCCTGGTTTATTTTTATGCTCTTTGTGAATGCTGGGAAACATGGGAGCTTCATGGAGATTGTCAGGATCATTTCATACAAACAACCTTAAAGCCACAGCCTAACTGCAACAAACGAGAAAATCTGCTGCGACAAAGACGTCTTGTTTTCTGACCCGCGCACTTCAGTTCAAGAGTTAGTGTGTAGTCATAAAACTGTATGTTCTGGAAATGAACATTAGATTAAAGAGTCAAACGTAAACTCTGACAAACCTGAATGTGACTGACCCCTTCAGGTGCAGCGCAGGAATTTCAGGTTCATGACGAGCAGCACAACAGACACTGATGAAGGCTTGACACACTTTCAAGATATTTTATTTGACTGTGTCTTTGTTACAAGTTACACTCTGGGTTAAAAATAACCCAAGTTGGGTTAAAAATGAACAAACCCAGTGATTGGGTTGTTTTTAACCCTTTTAATGTTTGACCCAACCTGCTGGGTCGTTTTATTTAACTTAAATATTGGTTAAAATGTACTGTATTGCTTGATTAATATGAACCTAAAATGGGTTTATTCTAAAATTAACATTTACGAATATGTTTAATAAATGAACATTTATTAATGAATAATAATTAAACAATGAACATGTATTAAATAGCTTATTAATAAATGTTCATCTTTTGATTATTATTGTTGCCTCTAGTAATTATGTGTCTGATTTTTAATTTCTCAACTATTTTGGATTCATTTTAAGTCAGTCATACAGTCATTTTAAACAATAGTTGAGTTAAATAAATGGGTCAAACATTAAAAGGGTTAAAACAACCCAATCTCTGGGTTTGTCCATTTTTAACCCAACTTGGGTTGTTTTTAATCCAGTATTTTTTAGAGTGTAAAGTATAGTAAGTATAATGCATGCAACTAACCCTAATGCTAAACCTAACTCTATTACTCAGTACTTAAATGTATAATTACACCGTAACAAGGTAAAATAAAGTGTAATAAAGCCCAATGCCAAACAGATTCTATTAATTATTGCATAATACTTTCATGTTTAACAGGTTATTTCAGTTTGCATGCTTTTTAATTCATGACCTTTAATTAAGATAAATATGAATTAAAAGAAACTTAACAAATGAACACTAAACCTCCTAAAGGTTTTGTATATGAAGCGCCTGAAGTGCTTTAGAGACAGACGGCTGCTCAGATGATGGTCATTCAGAGCTTTATAGGTGAAATACAAGCTTGTTAAATCAATGTTAAACATTTAAACTAATGTGACCATCGGATCGGGGTTAGTAAGATCTCTGTGACTTCAGTAACACTTTATTTCAATGGTCCACCTCAGACACTCAGTAACTGCAACTACATCAGCGAACCCTCATGAGAGTGTGTGCTAGTGAGGGTTAGTAGATTAAATTAACGTGGACCGAGTTACTTTTAGTCAGTCTGAAGTGGACCATCCGAATGAATCAGAGATTTTTCTTTTGTCCTCCATTTAATGTCATTACCTTCTAAAGGAGAAACACATGAGATGAAACGAATGAAAGCAATGAAGGTGTGAAACTTGATTACAATTTTAATTGTTTTTTAATATTATTCAATTAAGGCAAGACAGCTCAGGTGAAGAAAAATATAATAGATTTCACCGTACAGTTGATTGATTACTTTAAAAAATGCAAACAAATTTCTGAAATGTCTAAATATTCAAACGATGCATTATCTTAATAAATATTTGCAAACATTTTCAGAACAGAAATCTGAACATTAGATAAAGATTCTGGCATATTAAAGGTTTTTACAGAGGGCATTTTGGATTTCTCTTTTATCACTTCATAAATCAGAAGATACTGTCAACAGACAGAAAATATGCATGTTTTTAGGCATAAAATGTTCAATAAATCAGGCGAATTATATCATCAACCCTTCAGAAAAAATAAAGTGCAATAAAACAAACACTTAAAACTGTATTTTGGATGTTTTTTTTTCTTCTTCACTATAGAAACATAACTTTATGAAAACCAAAGAACACAAAGTCTCAAAATTGACCAGTGCATGAATTATTATTTTTTGTGTATTTTTGTATTATGTTTTGACTTAAAGTTAATATATTTTAAATATACTAAATTGCAACTTCATCATTACTAATGTGTAATTATATATATTTGTAAATACATGATACTTTCAATAGAAATTACACTCTAAAAAAATGCTGGGTTAATAACAACCCAAGTTGGGTTAAATATAGACAAACCCAGTGACTGGTTTGTTTTAACCCAGCGGTTGGGTTAAATGTTTGACCGCCCTGCTGGACAGTTTTATTTAACCCAACTATTGCTTAAAAATGACTATAGTGAACCCAAAATAGATTGGAAAATTAAAAATCAGACCCATAATTACTAGAGGGAACAATAATAATCAAAAGGTGAACATTTATTAATATGCAATTTAATACATGTTTAGTGTTTAATTATTAAACTTGTTTTATTAAACATATTAATAAATGTTAAATTCCAACATACTTTGGGTTCATTTTAAGCAAGAACTACAGTGATTTTTAATCAATAATTGAGTTAAATAAAACTACAAAGCAGGTTGATCAAACATTTAACCCAACCGCTGGGTTTGTCCATATTTAACCCAACTTGTGTTGTTTTTCAACCCAGCATTAATATATTTTATTTTAACATTTAACCTTATTTCAAAGATAATAGAAGAAGTAATTATGAAACTATACAGTATATAAAAATATGCTTAAAAGTTCAGCTAATTGCAATTAACATACACTCTAAAAAATGCTGGGTTGTTTCAACCCAAGTTTGGGTCAAAAATGGACAAACCCAACCATTGGGTTAAATTTTTAAATGCATTTTTTAACCCAACGGTTGGGTTTGTCCATATTTGACCCTAATTTTGGGTTGAAACAACCCAGCATTTTTTAGAGTGTAATTTAAACTTTATTTTAATTTAATTGCAATTAAGTGTCCGAAACATTACATTGGTTCAGGTCACACTTAACTATATTCTTCTGAAGCACTCTTTGGTTAAAGTTAAAGTCACAAGGGATTCTTCAGGTTTGAAATGATATAATAATATTGTCTTAATAACGCCTCCTATATATAACGCTCTTTAACTATGGCATTAAGACATTTACAGTATGGTCTCCGAGACAATCTCAACCCACAGGAATCTCCAGCAACACGCCACCATCTTGTTTTCCCATGATAGCGAATCAAACTCGGAGCGCAGGAAAGTAAATGTACACATGAGTGTGGGAAAACAGATCAACACATTCATTCCCACCATCAATCTTCATGTGCGGATCAATGCTGGGAACAAACGCTCATCTCCATTTCCACATCATTCACATCCTCGCACCCTCTAATGCCCGTCACAGGCCGGCTCTGCTTGGCACTGATTACAGAGCCTCATAAAGATGGCGACACAAGGCTCACCGCAGAGACATCAGTGCTTCACAATAATCTTTTGATCGGTACGACACGACGCTCAGGCGGAAGCAGTTCATTCACAGCAGAGGAGGCTTTGTTCACTGAATGAGCTCCAATAAGGCAGATGATCTCACTTCTCATGTCAGGAACCCAGCTGCTTCATTAGTTCTTGTCCCACATGCTCTTTCATTTGTTGGTAGCAGCCGTCATAAAGCTTGTTCACACAAGAAAGTGTTAAAGTTCAGCGTGACCTTGTAACAGAACCCGGGACACACTTAACGACCCCTTACGAATGCAAATCGATACTTGAGTCATTCCACCAAATTTGGATGATTTGGACTTACACATTTTTAGATTTTTTTACCAAAATGTATTGCTTTTCTGAACACCCCACAACATTAATGACGCATTTAACTCCCACAAAAACATGTTTTCCCATCTCAGGCATCAAATCCCTATTATTATGGGTCATTATTTTAAGTTATGGACACTATGGGAGCTCTCTGAATATTATTATAAAATGTGATTTGTGATTAAATCAACATTTTCCTATTAATCAGATGTGCCTCACACTAATTCAGTAATCACAAATATAAAAGTTACATAAAATCGCACACTTTTGCTACTAAAGCCTGAAATGGACATTTTTTGATCAGTTTTCTTATGATTGATCTGAACATTTCAGACAGAATTCAACTAATTTTAAAGGATTAGTTCACTTTCAAATAAAAATTTCCTGATAATTTCCTCACCCTCATGTCATCCAAGATGTTCATGTCTTTCTTTCTTCAGTCGAAAAGAGTTTTTGATGAAAACATTCCAGGATTTTTCTCCATATAGTGGACTTCAATGGGCACCAAACGGTTGAAGGTCCAAATGTCAGTTTCAGTGCAGGTTCAAAGAGCTCTACATGATCCCAGATGAGGAATAAGAGTCTAATCTAGAGAAACCATCGGTCGTTTTCTAAAAAAAAAACAACAATTATATATGCTTTATATAAACAGATGATCGCATTGCACGTGCTTCCGTATTCTTCAAAAAGCTTATGCTGTATCCTACGGCTTCCCTATTCAACTTACAGAACAAACGTGGTGCCAGTTACATTTTCCGTAAGTAGAATAGGGAAGGCGTAGGATACAGCGTAAGCATTTAGAAAAGAGTAAATTATCAGGAAAATTTTATTTGAAAGTGGACTAATCCTTTAACTTACTTTCATAAACTTAACAAAAAATAAAAAATAATAATAAATACATAGGTGTGACGGGGTTGAGATTTTTTGCCCAAATTGGCCGCTGCTCTAAATCTAGTGAATAAATGGAGAGCGCATGACATGCATGATAAAGAAATCATGAATAATGTTGATAATTTCCACAAGTAATAGTTTTCTATCTTTAATTGATGTAACGAGTCATTAAGCTCGAGAAAACACAATTTCACAACATCATTTAGTTATAATTATTAAAGAAGGTGGTAACTTGCTCACAATGTTGTTCAGAAGACTTCTATGATGTCACTTCCTATTAATGATGTCACACAAGTATCAGTTCATTCTGGCTTGTGTAACGGGGTTACTGAGGTACAGAACTAAATGATGTGATTTTAATGAATAATCATGAAAACATCACCAGTAAAAGAGCACAGATGGATATTTATGGGAATGGCAAAATGAATGGACTTTTTTTCTCATTTCATTATTCATATCCCACTTTCATAGAATGTATGTCATGTTTTTAAACATTATTAAAGGAGACATTTCAATTAATACAAAAATCTGTTAAAAATATATTTTGGTGACCCAATAGATAAAATACACTGAAGAAGCTCAAATCGTACCGGTTTGGTGGAATGATTCACTATATCGTGCTCAAACGCATCCAGTTGCGTTCAGTCGGCGATTACAGTCGGTGTGTAAGTATTTTATTTTATTCAGCTCGTCATTAGGTGTGTGTCCGGCTTTAGCGTGAATAATCTAAAGAACTTTTTTCCATTATAAAGAACATCGCAGCCGCAAAGGGGGCGCTCACGAGCACCCTTCTTTAAGCTTAAATGACGAATGGGACTTAATGGACACGCGTACGCAGCGGCCATTGTAAGTCCACAAGACCGAAAGACCGAAAGACCAAGACCTTTATCATCAAATATCAAAATAAACATTGTTATTGGTTTCAAGGTATAACATACTAACTATTCATGTTAAATTAAAGTAATACTGTTTGTATGTTTTATAACAGGGCCTCAGCAGGGTGCAGGATTGTTTTGCACAATTTTAAACGTCCACAAACGTTTCCACACTCGTCACGTGGTGAAGGTACTCTCAGATATATGGAAGAGCATTAGGGCCAAGCAATAATAAAAAAAATAAAACCATCTCGAGATTAAAGTTGTTAAATTTCAAGAAAAATCTCGTTAAATTTCAAGAAAAAAGTCGAGATAAAATGTTGAGAATAAAGTCATTAAATTATGAGAAAAAGTCGTTAAATTATGAGAACAAATTCGTTACATTTTGAGAAAAGTTGTTAAATTTTGAGAAAAAAAGTCGAAATAAAATGTCATTAAATGTCAAAAGTCATAATATAATTTAACGAGTTTGTTCTCGTAATTTAACGACTTTTTTTCTCATAATTTAATGAGTTTATTCTCAACATTTTATCTCGACTTTTTTCTCAAAATTTAACAACATTTTTCTCATAATTTAACGAATTTGTTCTCGCAATTTAACGACTTTTTTCTCATAATTTAATGAGTTTATTCTCAACATTTTATCTTGACATTTTTCTCGAAATTTAACGAGTTTTTTTTCTTGTAATTTAACGAGTTTATTCTCAACATTTTATCTCGACTTTTTTCTCGAAATTTAACGAGTTTTTTCTCGTAATTTAACGAGTTTATTCTCAACATTTTATCTCGACTTTTTTCTCGAAATTTAACGAGTTTTTTCCCGTAATTTAGCAAGTTTATTCTCAACATTTTATTTAGACTTTTTTTCTTGAAATTTAACGAGTTTCTTCTCGAAATTTAACAAATTTATTCTTAACATTTTATTTAGACTTTTTTTCTTGAAATTTAACGAGTTTCTTCTCGAAATTTAATGAGTTTATTCTCAACATTTTATCTCGACTTTTTTCTCGAAATTGAACGCGTTTTTTTTTCTCGTAATTTAATGACTTTATTCTCAACATTTTATCTCGACTTTTTTTCAAAATTTAACAAGTTTTTTTTCTCGTAATTTAACGAGTTTATTCTCAACATTTTATCTTGACCTTTTTCTCGAAATTTAACGAGTTTTTTCTCGTAATTTAACGAGTTTATTCTCAACATTTTATTTAGACTTTTTTTCTTGAAATTTAACGAGTTTCTTCTCGAAATTTAATGAGTTTATTCTCAAAATTTTATTTAGACTTTTTTTCTTGAAATTTAACGAGTTTATTCTCAACATTTTATCTCAACCTTTTTCTCAAAATGAACAACATTAGTCTCGAGATGGTTTTATTTTTTTATTATTGCTTGGCCCTAATCCTCTTCCGTACAAATATGAATAAATTAAAATTAAAATAAAATAAATAATACACCTGCAACTTACTTTGTGCTTAAAATGAGTCTAAAATAATAGTTAAAAACAGTTAAAAGTTAAAACAGTTGTAATTTCTAAACAGGAAAAACAGCTTGTGAAAATATTAAATTCAATAATGTTAAAATATTCATTAAATGCCGTTTTATCTTATCTTGCTATATTTATGTTGTTTTATTTTTGTAATGTAAAGTCATACTTCTGTTATAACAGGCATATTGTTTTGAACTGTGCTTGGTTACTATTAATTGTGTAATAGCTTTTGGGTGAATTGTGTTAAAACCAGAGCAAAAATCCGAATAATCAAACTAATTCATAATAATTATTAATGTAATAATATAAGGAATCCACAACAATTAAAAACAAAAACATTTAAAAATGTATTGTTCCCGTTTTTTAATAAATAGATCATAAATTATGAATAAAGATTTTGACCACTCAAGTAGGAAATGTCCCTGGTTTCCATTTCAGAAATCTTTACTCACCTTACTATCCACCTGATTCAAACTGTGTAGTTTTTAAGAAATTCAAACAATAAAAACCGCTTTGTGTCGTGACGGATTGCTGTAGCGCCTCAAACGGCTCATGAACCGATCATCTCTTCCTACTAGTTCATTTATAGCTTCAAATAAACATGAATGAACATCAGAAGGAATGTTTTTTCAAACACAGAAAGACGTCAGTACACACCATTTTTTAAGTTCAAGTCCACCGAGGTTAATCTTCTAACTCCTGACTGCTTTGTCGGACAAAATGTGGGATTCAGCGTTATGATTGGTTAGATCGCTTGTCAATCAAACTCCTGGCAAAGGGTCACTTTGCGATGCATTTGAAAAAAAAAAATCAAAAACGATCCACGAATCGCAATGCATTGATGGCCCTAATGAAAAATTCTTTAAAAGTACTTCTGATAAAAATTGTAAATGTTTTTTCTTGGTCCATCTTACAAAACAGGTCTTTCAAAATTTGTCCTGATAAAAACTGGGACATTCAAAACTGGGCAGGCCAAAAACATTTTTGGTTAATCTTCGCAAATTTTGGTGGTTAAATGTATACGCTTAAATAGTTATTTAACAATCACAGGTTACCACTTTTATACATGTTTGGATTTAAAAGAGCAGAAGTATATTTTTACCACTTTTTGATTTTTTCCCCCCAAATAATTAGCTATTTTTGGCATTCTTCCAATTCTGCTTGCCATGTCTATAATATATACTTTGGGTCTGACGGTGGGTTTTGGCATTCACTAATTCTTTCCATAAGAGCTTTTTTTCCCCATATGAAAAAGAAAAAAGTAGAGTTTACATGAGAAAAAAACAAACAAAAAACTAGGAAAAATTTTCACTTAGAAATTGCAAGTAAATTACAAAGAAACGGCAAGTAACACACTGAATTAAGCAAGCATTTTTGATAATAATCTTTGCTTGACAAGTCACTTTTGCAACACTTGTGTTACTTGCTGTTTCTTTGCAATTATTTGAGAATGATTTTGAATGAGTTTTTTTAAGTAAATCCAAATTTTTTTCAGTGCAAGATTTAAAAGTCTATCATACTATATTAATAGTGAGACTGCATGGAGTATTTGCGTTTGTCACACAGCAGGACCGTTTAAAATGAACTAAAAAGTATCCGGTCAAAGAAACCGAAGACCGCTTTACTACTGTCAGCACTGTGTTACTATGTACATAAAGAAATGGTTCATAATTTATGCATGCGGTGGAAAAGACGAGCTATTTTCGACCAGCACTTCTGCCCTAGATTCGTTCGTTGAGTTAATCTCTGCGCACAACGTGCTGAGTGGAAAATGTTGACGCGATGCTGACGGGTGAGAGTTGAGTGGGTGTTGAAGACCTCCACACAGGCACTTTACCTGGCACTGAGCACTTCCTGTCTGCGCTGCACGCCGTACGACTCTTGAGCAATCTCAGAGACGAGCTCCACACGGGCACGAGAACGGGCCTAACGACGTGCACGAACAATAATACAGTCGGGTGAAGTGAAAGCATGCATTTAGACTTAGCAAAGATTCATCTTGGCTGTAGTTCAAATCACTAACAATCCTTGGCAAACACTTTGAGCAGATCAGCTGTTTTGTCAGAGTATTTTGTAAGAGTTTGTCAACAGCCCCTATCATCACACATCTCTCCAGAGAGCGTCTTCACGTTCAGTCGGGTCTGATAATCATCTTTTTCGCTAGAAACAAGCAAAACAAAAGACAACAGAACAAAGACGCCAAAGTATGCGGTGGTGATTCACTTCATTTAAAGACAAACCACAAACGCTTGACATTTCTGATACCTTTCAGCAGGCAGGAAGCAAGCAGTTGTTTCTCTCCTTCTAATGTCAACAACTTGGGTAATGTAGTGGAAAACCATTATCTGACACTTCAGATAAAGTGGTGCACTGGATATGGAAGTTTCTTGTGTTATTCACACCAGATCTGAAGTTTGCGGAGGTGTGCACGACTTTGTTTTCTGCTGTTATGAAACCCCAAACTGACTACATCATGCTTGATGTCAACACTGTTTCTATGTCACTGATGTAACTACAGGTAAACAGTGAATAACAAAATCTATGTTGATATAGACATTGATTAAAATACTTTATTTCACTTTTTATTTTGTTTTTGGTGACCTTTTACAACAATGAACTGTCACACTTTGCTGTTGTTTTGTAGTCTTTTAGTCTTGTGCAGTTCCCGTTTCCCTCAAATAGGCTGCATCCCAAAACTTAGACTTGTTACCTTGCTGCCTTATCAGGCAATGACTTTGCAGGCAGCGTTTGTGCTTGAAGGTCCCTCATGAAACTGATTTCGGACACACTTCTGAGGCAGCATAACCGTATAACGATCTACAGCAAAATAGAGTGAGCTTTGGTGAGAACTAAGTGAATATTTATAGTCATTTCTTGCTAGAAATGACATTAAAAGTGGAAAACGTTGGTCAAAAATGTACATTTACACACCAAATTCAGATCTCATCTTTCTTTTTCTAGTTCAACTGTCACAGAATGGAAAGCACAGGATTGTGGGATATCAAGGCAGTGCAGGATATGTCTATGCTGCCTTTAAAAATCCATCAGATGAAGGTGTCTCGTGAGACAGGAAGTGAAGCTAACTTCGGACCAGGAAAACTTGTCACCAGTTGTTTTTCACATCCACGGATTGAAGCAACCCTGAATAACATTATATTTAGCCCCTGGAATGTGATTTTTACCTGTCCTGAAATGCAACTGGGCTAGTTTTGATTAGCAATTGGACGGATTTTGTCGGGAAAATCTGGCAACCCTGATTCAGATGTGTCTTGATGCCTTCCTACCTTGGAATGCATCCTCTGAAGGCAGCATTTTTCAGTTTTCGGATGCAGCCTTAGGGGCTACTTTTCCATTGTCTTTCTATGTAAACATGCAAGATGCACGCGTATGACCGCTGCACACACGTCTTTTTATGGCGTTATAAAAACACCACGCTCAAGTTAAAAACAGTTAAACTTTTAAAAACTTTTTTTGTTCCCCATTCCACTCTTGTTTTCAAAGCAAAAACGCGTTCTGCGTGAAGGAGCCTACACTCTAAAAAATGCTGGGTTAAAAACAACCCAAGTTGGGTTGGAAATGGACAAACCCAGCAATTGGGTTGTTTTAACCCAGCGGTTGGGTTAAATGTTTGCCCAACCTGCTGGGTAGTTTTATTTAAACCAACTATTGTTAAAAATTGCTACAGTACAGGGAGTGCAGAATTATTAGGCAAGTTGATTTTCTGATCATATTTTTTTTCCAAGCACATTTTACCAATTCCAATCCACATCAATCTTAATAACTACTATTAATATTGTTTTTAATCATTTATAAGTGATATATAATTGTTCATGAAGGCTGGAAATGAAAAAATGCCCTATATTCAGGTGTGCAGAATTATTAGGCAGGTTTTCTTTTACAGATAAAATGAGCCAAAAAAGAGATTTAACTCAGACTGAAAAGTCAAAAATTATTAAATACTCATGAGAAGGACGCAATACTAATGTAATACTAGAAATTGCAAAGTTAAAGCATGACCATTGGACAGTGAAATGCTCATTGGGTCAGCGGGGTCATACAAAAACAGCTGGAGAAGAAAAGACACGTTAACTGCAAAATAATTAAGAATTAAGGTGAAGAATTAAGTGTGAAACCATCAGGAACCCTTTAGTCTCCAGCGCCACCATTTCCCAGTACTGAAACCTACCTGGAGTCTTCAGAAGTGTGAGGTGTCAGGATCTCAGAGACTTAGGTTAGGTGAAGAATCCTAAAAAATGATCCGCTCTTAATAAGAATCACAAGCTGAAGTGTTATAAAGTACATGAAGACTGGGTTTTTATAGGCCTTATAGACAGACAGCTTGAGAGTGACTCCTGAAGGACCAGCACCACATCCTCTTGTACCACTGTTTGAAGAATTTATCTTCCAGAATCTGGCAGTAAGTTTTGGAAGATCATTTAGTCATATTTCTTCAAACAGTGGTACAAGAGGATGTGGTGCTGGTCCTTCAGGAGTCACTCTCAAGCTGTCTGTCTATATAATTCTTCACCTTAATTCTTAATTATTTTGCAGTTAACGTGTCTTCATTCTTCATTTCCAGCCTTCATGAACAATTATATATCACTTATAAATGATTAAAAACAATATTAATAGTAGTTATTAAGATTGATGTGGATTGGAATTGGTAAAATGTGCTTGGAAAAAAAATATGATCAGAAAATCAACTTGCCTAATAATTCTGCACTCCCTGTATATGGCTAGCTTAAAATGAACCCAAAATAGTTGGGAAATTAAAAACCAGATGCAATTAGATACAACAATAATAGACAAAAGGTGAATGTTTATTAATAAGCTTTAATAGTTTATTAATATAAATTTATTAATAAGCAATTTAATAAATGTTTATTATTTAATAAATATTCATTGAACATTAATAAATGTTAATTTCCAACTTACTTTGGGTTAATTTTAAATAAGCAATACAGTAATTGTTAAACAATAGTTGAGTTAAATAAAACTACCCAGCAGGTTGGGCAAACATTTAACCCAACTGCTGGGTTAAAACAACCCAATTGATTTTTTAGAGTGTATAGAGCGGTGCAGGGATGATGTATTTTTGTAGGAAGTTTGCATCAAACTGTTTCCCTCTACAAAAACCAAATAGGATTTTTCCATTGGCTTTGGGATTAAAGGATTAGTTCACTTTCAAATAAAATTTTCCTGATAATTTACTCTCCTCCATGTCATCCAAGATGTTCATGTCTTTCTTTCTTCAGTGGAAAAGAAATGAAGGTTTTTGAGGAAAACATTCCAGGATGTTTCTCCATATAGTGGACTTCACTGGGGTTCAACGGGTTGAAGGTCCAAATGTCAGTTTCAGTGCAGCTGGAGTTCTGGAGACGAGGGATCTGTGACAGAAGCATTGCAATGATGATATATATAAATGAGATACAGCTGCTGATGGAATGGCAACAGGGACCCTAACCCACCCGGAAGTGCTTTATTAAATATCTATGAGGTAAAGTCAGCATAATTACAAACTGAACCATTTTGATTGAAAAGTTGAGATGAAAGTTTGACCCAACTATCAAAGAAAAGAGATTTGTGTTTATGCATTAAGTCCTTATTACTCCAAATTAAATGATATGAGCGAGGCGTAAAATTGTGTTTAAAAATGAGGGACCGAGCTAATATCATTTGCTTGTATGGAAAAGGGATTTTCATTATCTTATAATTATATGTTAATAAGAATCTTAAACCACCTAGTTTGGAAAAAATAACATCAGGATCAGATTCCAGACAGAAGAAGGCTTATTAATAAAGTTCTTACCATGCAGACCGCAATAATAACCACAGAAACCTCAACATTACAGAAACTCCTTTAAATGTCAAACAGCGGCATTAAACACTAACAGTCTTTCCCTTCACTAAAAACAAATAAATTAACACTTCATTTCAACATTTATTCTCCCTATCCACTGCCTAGTTTACGAAGTTATAAAGACAATTGCATTAAGTTACTACAACTTAATTTTTTTTTAAAAGTCAGAAATTTGAGTTTAAATTACAGACGATATTAAGTTGATGTAATGATCAAAATGATTATGTCAAAAGAACTCAACAAAATAATGTTTGCAGCTTAAAAGGTTTAATTAAAACAAATTGAAAACCATGCATTTATTGAAGTTAAATTACTGAATTACTTTTTAGGTTGTAAATAATTTGAGATGACGACATGTGAAGCTTTAGATGTTCACGTCCTCAGACTGAGGATTATCAGCGCCAAAATAAATCTGCAGCGGTCAGATGGAACAAGTGGGAGCTCTCCGGAAATTCCCAACTTACAAGTTGCAATTACGAGCACTACGAGGAGTGGAAGGCTTTTACAAGTTGAATTATCATAATTACAGTAATTAAGCGTGCCGTGAACACACCTTTAAATCATCACAGTTGTTTTGCACATGAAGGAGAGATGCAGGATCTGTAAATATCTACAAACAAAAACACTCTTCACTATAAAACAAGAACAGAACAACTAACATAACGCAACAGAAACCTCACAGCTGATCAGAACCAGCACAGTGAACAGAAGATCTAACGAGAATAATCAGCTGAACTCAGATCAGAAACCATAGTAACAAACAGGCAAACGACAGAACGTATCACAGTACAAGAAAACCAGCCTGCACTCAAACAATGAGCAGATCAAAAACAAACTCTAAACGTGACATTAATACACAAGGCTTGATTTTGTAACTAATGACAATAAAAACCAAACATGACAAAAACAAAAGCAAATACAATTGTGTTGAACTAAATCAAAAGCTTTTTAAATGTCAAGGAAAAGAATAAAACTATTATGTTCCACCAAATCACAGTCTAAAACAAATCTGATGTTTTTCTTTATATGTCTGTCCCTCATAAATCCAGACTAGAATGATATCCAAACTTACTTTAAGTCGGCAAAAATGTTTTTTTTTTTCTGTGTAACATCAAGCTTGTTCATCAACACTCGAGTTCATCAGAAATCATTCGTAAATCCAGGTTTTTTTTTATTATTTATCGAGCTCTCGATTGCACTTTGTTCCTCTGTAATAGTAACGACAATCACAAACCTCCTCCATCACCTGAACTAACTCAGTTCACAGATGAAGTTTTTGAACTATAGGTAACACTTTATTTTAGGGTCTTTTATTATCATGCATATTACTAAATATTGTCTGTTTATTAATACTTATATTAATGCCTTATTCTGCATGACCTTATTCTACATTCTTAATCCTACACAATACCTAAACTTAACAACTAACTATTAATAAACAGTAAATTAGGAGTTTATTGAGGGAAAAGTCATAGTTAATAGTTTGTGTTCCCTATACTAAAGTGTTACCGAACTATAAAGATTTTTTCTAAAAGCTGGCATTGAAATTTGCAATTTCCTCTGGATCTTTTACAATTTTGCCATAGTTTCTCACTTGTTGAGATGGTGCAATTCTGCTTTTCAAGCTTAAAGAAAGTGCTGAAAAATGCAAAGCTGCAATTTCAGATTTCCCCCCCAGACATGCAGTCAGCGTTTTGGGTTTGAGATCATTTCATGATCAGGTTGTCTTCAAGAAATAAACTCCAATCTCAAATTTAAGTCTCTCCCAATTTTAATGTGTCCTAGTCCTGCTACAAAATGAATTTTGAATTGTGGCTGATTTCCAGTTAACTTTATATCTGGTAATTCTACGAGTGAACTTGTAGAGGCTTCGCTATGCTCTGGTTTGCATCATGTGATTAGTAATTTATAAGTGATCTACAGTTTCACAGACGGACACACATAAGCTGATGTCTGAGGAGTCTTATCAAAATAAAGCAACATCCACAAAGAAACACATTCAAATACCCAAGAGAATCAAATCAGTGCCTGCATTATTTGTGTCTTTGTAAGGCATGTTTGATGTATTTAGTATATTCAAATTGGTGTAAGAAGCTTACTCAGACACACACTCTTTCCTCATGTGTTGCAGTAAGTGAGGTTAGAAGAACATGAGCAAACATTGACTAATCAGACGCTCAGTAACTCACGTTTAGACTGTCAAATCTTTCATCCCAGAGCTTCAAAGTCAAAGCGCCAATTACAGCCACACAACAACACAACACTAACCTACAGCGCTGAAGTCAGAAACAGAGCATTCATACCCAGAGTAAACCATATGAGTCAGTGACATACAAAATACAGACTCAATCCTAATGGATTTACCAGAAAATAACAATTTAGCATTAATTACACCTACAGCCTGTTATATTACAGCTTATCTGTTGATTGCATCATGCACCTAATAAATGAACAATAATGCATCACTGACGTTTTCTTTTTAGAACAATACCTTAATAATGAGACAAAACTGAAAACTACAGGGCCGTTTAAAGAAACCACTTCATTCCCTGTCTCCTTTATGTTGCATTTCTTTTCTTTTTTTATGCACATATTATAGTAGCATTAAAGGGGATTATACAGAGGATTACAAGGAATTAACGAGAGAAGAATTATATACATCTGGCATCTTTTAGAGTCTCAATATTAGTGCATTAGTGCAGTTTTATATGATATAATGTTAGTTATCACCTAGTTTCCCTCCAAACTCTTATTCTTATACAATAAACATATCTTTATTAGATGAATTGTGTTTAAATATTAGATATTCAATATCAGTCCAAAAAAATTGGGTAAACACACATTCATAGAATTGGATTTTTGTAGTCTTTATATATGACTTCTTCTAGACAGTTCTCCACACCTCTTTCCACTCAATCTGATTATCAGCATGATTTGCATTTAGGTCACCATATTTCTGCTTTTTTTTTTTTTTTTTTTTTTTACAGAATTTTTTTTTTTAATGTTTTTTTGTGTTTTACTCACGAAGCTCGAGCACGGTTTGCTTACATTCAGAACACTGCCACCGTCTGAACACTGTTGATAATAACAGCTTCATTAATTTGTTCCAGACACATTTTTTGTTATGCTGGTTAAAGTCTCTTCACATCCCGATAGCAGTCACTTAAGTTAAGTGGTCTAAATGTATTTACAGTTAAACTATTCAAATTTTGAGTTAAAGTGAATTGTTATTTGGTGTATCTTCTGACTGTAAATGATACAAGAAAGTGGGCAAAGACTGTACGACATTGTGTTAGAGATATTAATGAAGAATATTAGCTATTTTTTTTAAACTTTGGCAAAATATTCCATTTCCAAATTTCTTATCACAAAATTCTCTAAATGCTCCTGGTAGCATTATAATACAATCTATAACAGAAGTTGTCTATAAATTTGGGACAGCTGATACACCTGTTTACTAGTCAATTTCTGGTAAATTACAATTCGTGGTATTTCCAAATGTTTTCAAGTACCAGTGGAAACTGTGCAAAGCATAAGAAAGTTCAATGAGTTTCACCAAAAGACAAAAGTGACCTATCCCAGCATGCAATTTGCATTTAAAAGACTCTAATAGCCGTCCAAACACAGCCCTGACGTCTAGGCTAAAACAATCACTGCTGACATAGAATCTGCTGATACCAACATCTCGAGACACTCCAGCGGACACCGCACAAGGCTAGCCTCCATGGACACCCTTCTTCAAGAGCTTTTGCAAAAGCTCACCTGACAAAGAAGAAGCCTTTTGGTCATCGATTCTGTGGTCTTCAACCCCCGAGAACACCATCACCACAGTCGAGCATGGCGGTGTTTTTCAGCCAGGAAACCTTAAAAATAAATGGCATCATGAAAAAAGAAGATTCTGGAGCAAAACATCAGACTGTCTGCAGAAAACCTTCGACTTATGTTGTCGCCTGTACGTGGAAAATGTTTTTTAGTACAACTGTTGTTGTGTAAATGTACCCTAAGACTCTTTAGAAGATGGCAAGCAGCTCCTTTGCAGTTTGCACATACATTTTGTTTGTTTTTGGTTTTGTTTTATTGTTCAATAAAAGCCCATCAACATCTTGAGTCCTCGCTCCTCCTTTACCTCAAACCAGACAGATCTGAGCAAAACAACAACATCAAATCAATCACTTTTTTTTTTCCAGAAACAGATGCAATTGTAACCTAAACATTTGTTTTAAATGATTTACAGCAACAGAGTCGTCAATACATGAAACACGGACGGCAGGCCTTCAGATGCTTCCTCAGATTACATTAGAGCTGCTTGAATTCAACCCATTTTATTATCCTCAGCTGTTAAATTAAATTAATACATAAAGGTATAAATTTATTTTTTTTTAAAGTGTGTTATGTTTGTTATTTGTATTCATGAAAAATTACCTGAACAAAATTAACCAGTTATAAAACATTTGTAAAAATGAGCAGGACGCTAAAAGAAATTTAGTAACTTATGCTTCTAAAAATAATAGTAATTTATGCTTCTACAAGTAACTCACAGTTCAGCAGTTTCTGGCCCAATGGCGACATCTGGTGTGTATGTAAGCAACTTGCAGGTCAATTTATTCAATTTCAAATTTGTGGTCAGTGAGTTGAACGTCTTTAATGTCAGAACATTGCATTCTGCACCAGAGTACAGTTTAAATGTGAATTTCTTGACTTTTATCTTTCTCTGACCTTTCTCACTTTTCTGACCTTTTAGCAATGCCTCTTGCCATCACGAACTGGTTCAATCTTAGTACCCAGTTGTACCCAGTGTTTGGCCTACGTCCTTGTATTCACATATACATTACATCCTTATACATAGTCTACTAAAATACATTACAGTTTCAATGACAGATACTATATGTAATTGTCAGTCAAGTTATCCACAGCAATCAGACGGTTATTTAATTATCGTGACAGGCACACATTGTTACGGTGCTGGTGTGGCAGAGATGAGGCATACACGGACGTCCACAAAACTGGGTACTTTAATGAAACGAAGGAGAATAACACAACCAAAACACATCTAGTGAACACTAGGACTAACAAGGAGTGAAGGGAGTGAGTCCATTATAAAGGGAGTGCAGATGATCAGGAACAGGTGCAGGTAATCCGTGATGATGGGGAAATGACGAGGAAGTGAGTGCAGGTGTGGAGACAGGAGGATGAATGAATGAAGTGTCCAACATTCCACACTTTTTCATTTGGTTAAGTAAGTAAATAAATTGAAATAAACATTCTTTTACATAAACTTTAAAATTAAAAATGATCTAACTATATAATATAATATTGTGCAGGTTGTGTTCAGACTATAAAGTGACCTCAGTTTGTGGAATCGAAGGATGAGGTTATCTGTTTACTTACCCATCGCTCAGTGATCGGTGTAGTTTAGTACGCACTGGTTTCTCAGTGATCGGTGTAGTTTAGTATGCACTGGTTTGTCAGTGATCGGTGTAGTTTAGTACGCACTGGTTTGTCAGTGATCGGTGTAGTTTAGTACACACTGGTTTCTCAGTGATCGGTGTAGTTTAGTATGCACTGGTTTCTCAGTGATCGGTGTAGTTTAGTACGCACTGGTTTCTCAGTGATCGGTGTAGTTTAGTACACACTGGTTTCTCAGTGATCGGTGTAGTTTAGTACGCACTGGTTTCTCAGTGATCGGTGTAGTTTAGTACGCACTGGTTTGTCAGTGATCAGTGTAGTTTAGTACACACTGGTTTCTCAGTGATCGGTGTAGTTTAGTACGCACTGGTTTGTCAGTGATCAGTGTAGTTTAGTACACACTGGTTTCTCAGTGATCGGTGTAGTTTAGTACGCACTGGTTTGTCAGTGATCGGTGTAGTTTAGTACACACTGGTTTCTCAGTGATCGGTGTAGTTTAGTACGCACTGGTTTGTCAGTGATCGGTGTAGTTTAATACACACTGGTTTCTCAGTGATCGGTGTAGTTTAGTACGCACTGGTTTGTCAGTGATCGGTGTAGTTTAGTACACACTGGTTTGTCAGTGATCGGTGTAGTTTAGTACACACTGGTTTCTCAGTGATCGGTGTAGTTTAGTACGCACTGGTTTGTCAGTGATCGGTGTAGTTTAGTACGCACTGGTTTGTCAGTGATCAGTGTAGTTTAGTACGCACTGGTTTCTCAGTGATCAGTGTAGTTTAGTACGCACTGGTTTGTCAGTGATCAGTGTAGTTTAGTATGCACTGGTTTGTCAGTGATCGGTGTAGTTTAGTACACACTGGTTTCTCAGTGATCGGTGTAGTTTAGTACGCACTGGTTTCTCAGTGATCGGTGTAGTTTAGTACACACTGGTTTCTCAGTGATCGGTGTAGTTTAGTACACACTGGTTTGTCAGTGATCGGTGTAGTTTAATACACACTGGTTTGTCAGTGATCGGTGTAGTTTAGTATGCACTGGTTTCTCAGTGATCGGTGTAGTTTAGTACGCACTGGTTTCTCAGTGATCAGTGTAGTTTAGTACGCACTGGTTTGTCAGTGATCAGTGTAGTTTAGTACGCACTGGTTTCTCAGTGATCAGTGTAGTTTAGTACGCACTGGTTTGTCAGTGATCAGTGTAGTTTAGTATGCACTGGTTTGTCAGTGATCAGTGTAGTTTAGTACGCACTGGTTTGTCAGTGATCGGTGTAGTTTAGTACACACTGGTTTCTCAGTGATCGGTGTAGTTTAGTACGCACTGGTTTGTCAGTGATCGGTGTAGTTTAGTACGCACTGGTTTGTCAGTGATCAGTGTAGTTTAGTACGCACTGGTTTCTCAGTGATCAGTGTAGTTTAGTATGCACTGGTTTGTCAGTGATCGGTGTAGTTTAGTACATACTGGTTTCTCAGTGATCGGTGTAGTTCGGTACGCACTGGTTTCTCAGTGATCGGTGTAGTTTAGTACGCACTGGTTTGTCAGTGATCGGTGTAGTTTAGTACGCACTGGTTTCTCAGTGATCGGTGTAGTTTAGTACGCACTGGTTTCTCAGTGATCAGTGTAGTTTAGTATGCACTGGTTTGTCAGTGATCGGTGTAGTTTAGTATGCACTGGTTTGTCAGTGATCGGTGTAGTTTAGTACGCACTGGTTTCTCAGTGATCGGTGTAGTTTAGTACGCACTGGTTTGTCAGTGATCGGTGTAGTTTAATACACACTGGTTTGTCAGTGATCGGTGTAGTTTAGTACGCACTGGTTTCTCAGTGATCGGTGTAGTTTAGTATGCACTGGTTTCTCAGTGATCGGTGTAGTTTAGTATGCACTGGTTTGTCAGTGATCGGTGTAGTTTAGTATGCACTGGTTTCTCAGTGATCGGTGTAGTTTAGTACGCACTGGTTTGTCAGTGATCAGTGTAGTTTAGTACGCACTGGTTTCTCAGTGATCAGTGTAGTTTAGTACGCACTGGTTTGTCAGTGATCAGTGTAGTTTAGTACGCACTGGTTTCTCAGTGATCAGTGTAGTTTAGTACGCACTGGTTTGTCAGTGATCAGTGTAGTTTAGTATGCACTGGTTTGTCAGTGATTGGTGTAGTTTAGTACACACTGGCTTCTCAGTGATCGGTGTAGTTTAGTACGCACTGGTTTCTCAGTGATCGGTGTAGTTTAGTACGCACTGGTTTCTCAGTGATCGGTGTAGTTTAGTACGCACTGGTTTGTCAGTGATCGGTGTAGTTTAATACACACTGGTTTGTCAGTGATTGGTGTAGTTTAGTACGCACTGGTTTCTCAGTGATCGGTGTAGTTTAGTACGCACTGGTTTCTCAGTGATCAGTGTAGTTTAGTATGCACTGGTTTGACAGTGATCGGTGTAGTTTAGTATGCACTGGTTTGTCAGTGATCGGTGTAGTTTAGTATGCACTGGTTTCTCAGTGATCGGTGTAGTTTAGTACGCACTGGTTTCTCAGTGATCGGTGTAGTTTAGTATGCACTGGTTTCTCAGTGATCGGTGTAGTTTAGTACGCACTGGTTTGTCAGTGATCAGTGTAGTTTAGTATGCACTGGTTTGTCAGTGATCGGTGTAGTTTAGTACGCACTGGTTTGTCAGTGATCGGTGTAGTTTAGTATGCACTGGTTTGTCAGTGATCAGTGTAGTTTAGTATGCACTGGTTTGTCAGTGATCGGTGTAGTTTAGTACGCACTGGTTTGTCAGTGATCGGTGTAGTTTAGTATGCACTGGTTTGTCAGTGATCAGTGTAGTTTAGTACGCACTGGTTTGTCAGTGATCAGTGTAGTTTAGTATGCACTGGTTTGTCAGTGATCGGTGTAGTTTAGTACGCACTGGTTTCTCAGTGATCGGTGTAGTTTAGTATGCAATGGTTTCTCAGTGATCGGTGTAGTTTAGTACGCACTGGTTTCTCAGTGATCGGTGTAGTTTAGTACGCACTGGTTTGTCAGTGATCAGTGTAGTTTAGTATGCACTGGTTTCTCAGTGATCGGTGTAGTTTAGTACGCACTGGTTTGTCAGTGATCAGTGTAGTTTAGTATGCACTGGTTTGTCAGTGATCGGTGTAGTTTAGTACGCACTGGTTTGTCAGTGATCGGTGTAGTTTAGTATGCACTGGTTTGTCAGTGATCAGTGTAGTTTAGTATGCACTGGTTTGTCAGTGATCGGTGTAGTTTAGTACGCACTGGTTTGTCAGTGATCGGTGTAGTTTAGTATGCACTGGTTTGTCAGTGATCAGTGTAGTTTAGTACGCACTGGTTTGTCAGTGATCGGTGTAGTTTAGTACGCACTGGTTTCTCAGTGATCAGTGTAGTTTAGTACACACTGGTTTCTCAGTGATCGGTGTAGTTTAGTACACACTGGTTTCTCAGTGATCGGTGTAGTTTAGTACACACTGGTTTCTCAGTGATCGGTGTAGTCTACTACACACTGGTTTCTCAGTGATCGGTGTAGTTTAGTACGCACTGGTTTCTCAGTGATCGGTGTAGTTTAGTACGCACTGGTTTCTCAGTGATCGGTGTAGTTTAGTACGCACTGGTTTCTCAGTGATCGGTGTAGTTTAGTACACACTGGTTTCTCAGTGATCGGTGTAGTTTAGTACGCACTGGTTTCTCAGTGATCGGTGTAGTTTAATACGCACTGGTTTCTCAGTGATCAGTGTAGTTTAGTATGCACTGGTTTCTCAGTGATCGGTGTAGTTTAGTATGCACTGGTTTCTCAGTGATCGGTGTAGTTTAGTACGCACTGGTCTCTCAGTGATCTGTGTAATTTAGTACGCACTGGTTTCTCAGTGATAGGTGTAGTTTAGTATGCACTGGTCTCTCAGTGATCTGTGTAGTTTAGTACGCACTGGTTTCTCAGTGATCGGTGTAGTTTAGTACGCACTGGTTTGTCAGTGATCGGTGTAGTTTAGTACGCACTGGTTTCTCAGTGAACGGTGTAGTTTAGTACGCACTGGTTTGTCAGGGATCAGTGTAGTTTAGTATGCACTGGTTTCTCAGTGATCGGTGTTGTTTAGTACGCACTGGTTTGTCAGTGATCGGTGTAGTTTAGTACGCACTGGTTTGTCAGTGATCAGTGTAGTTTAGTACGCACTGGTTTCTCAGTGATCAGTGTAGTTTAGTACGCACTGGTTTGTCAGTGATCAGTGTAGTTTAGTATGCACTGGTTTGTCAGTGATCGGTGTAGTTTAGTACATACAGGTTTCTCAGTGATCGGTGTAGTTCGGTACGCACTGGTTTCTCAGTGATCGGTGTAGTTTAGTACGCACTGGTTTGTCAGTGATCGGTGTAGTTTAATACACACTGGTTTGTCAGTGATTGGTGTAGTTTAGTACGCACTGGTTTCTCAGTGATCGGTGTAGTTTAGTACGCACTGGTTTCTCAGTGATCAGTGTAGTTTAGTATGCACTGGTTTGTCAGTGATCGGTGTAGTTTAGTATGCACTGGTTTGTCAGTGATCGGTGTAGTTTAGTATGCACTGGTTTGTCAGTGATCAGTGTAGTTTAGTACGCACTGGTTTCTCAGTGATCGGTGTAGTTTAGTACGCACTGGTTTGTCAGTGATCGGTGTAGTTTAATACACACTGGTTTGTCAGTGATCGGTGTAGTTTAGTACGCACTGGTTTCTCAGTGATCTGTGTAGTTTAGTATGCACTGGTTTCTCAGTGATCGGTGTAGTTTAGTATGCACTGGTTTGTCAGTGATCGGTGTAGTTTAGTATGCACTGGTTTCTCAGTGATCGGTGTAGTTTAGTACGCACTGGTTTCTCAGTGATCGGTGTAGTTTAGTACGCACTGGTTTGTCAGTGATCAGTGTAGTTTAGTATGCACTGGTTTCTCAGTGATCGGTGTAGTTTAGTACGCACTGGTTTGTCAGTGATCAGTGATAGTTTAGTACACACTGGTTTGTCAGTGATCAGTGTAGTTTAGTACGCACTGGTTTGTCAGTGATTGGTGTAGTTTAGTACACACTGGCTTCTCAGTGATCGGTGTAGTTTAGTACGCACTGGTTTCTCAGTGATCGGTGTAGTTTAGTACGCACTGGTTTCTCAGTGATCGGTGTAGTTTAGTACGCACTGGTTTCTCAGTGATCGGTGTAGTTTAATACACACTGGTTTGTCAGTGATTGGTGTAGTTTAGTACGCACTGGTTTGTCAGTGATCGGTGTAGTTTAGTACGCACTGGTTTCTCAGTGATCAGTGTAGTTTAGTATGCACTGGTTTGTCAGTGATCGGTGTAGTTTAGTATGCACTGGTTTGACAGTGATCGGTGTAGTTTAGTATGCACTGGTTTGTCAGTGATCGGTGTAGTTTAGTATGCACTGGTTTGTCAGTGATCAGTGTAGTTTAGTACGCACTGGTTTCTCAGTGATCGGTGTAGTTTAGTACACACTGGTTTGTCAGTGATCGGTGTAGTTTAGTACGCACTGGTTTCTCAGTGATCGGTGTAGTTTAGTATGCACTGGTTTCTCAGTGATCGGTGTAGTTTAGTACGCACTGGTTTCTCAGTGATCGGTGTAGTTTAGTATGCAATGGTTTCTCAGTGATCGGTGTAGTTTAGTACGCACTGGTTTCTCAGTGATCGGTGTAGTTTAGTACGCACTGGTTTGTCAGTGATCAGTGTAGTTTAGTATGCACTGGTTTCTCAGTGATCGGTGTAGTTTAGTACGCACTGGTTTGTCAGTGATCAGTGTAGTTTAGTATGCACTGGTTTGTCAGTGATCGGTGTAGTTTAGTACGCACTGGTTTGTCAGTGATCAGTGATAGTTTAGTACACACTGGTCCCAGTGATAGTTTAGTATGCACTGGTTTCTCAGTGTAGTTTAGTACACACTGGTCTACAGCAGCAGTCATGTGAGTGTAGTTGAGGCGGCTCGGGCTCTGGGCTGATGTTCAGTCATCATGGGTTGTTGCTGGACGGTTCTGCTCGGAAGATCATACGAACCTCTGATTATTTTTGATGTTTTACTTTCACAAATGGAGAAATGTCCCAGGGATTAAGGATTGTTTTTTGTCACCTTTCGCTTTTTCTGCTTCGCGCTTTCAGCAACACTTTTAACAGCGACTTCACTCAACTTCACATGCTAGCCGAGGCTAACTCAAATCAATGCCAGATTTCTCTGAATCTTCAAGAGGTTCATGATGGGATTTTTACGTTATTTCATTTCAGTTTCATATTTTACTCTATGTTAAGGACACACGTGAATACATGAAGTTTTCATTTCCGGAAATCAGAGAGTTTAATATGAATTCCTCAGTGGATTTATCGCTGAAGAAAGCGCTGAAAACTCCTCCGACACGACGAACTGCTGAGGTAAAAACACCCACAGAAATACTCTATCGGAGCAGACATGACTGGGAGAAACTTTATAATGTCAATAACTTAATTACACGCGCCAATTTCTCATATATCATCACAATGAAAGCTTACTAGTTTCGATTCAGGACTCATTCAGCAAAGATTCATGAACTAGTGTTAATAATATGTGTCTTTAGTAGTTGTTTTAGGCTAATTGTTTGGTTTGGGTCACTAAGAGATGTTTTTGTATTCTTTATGATGTTATTTGACAGATGTTCAACTAGTCCACAGACTGATTCCTCGGTGAAGTACAGTAGTAAAATCAGTAAACTATTGCTCACAGTGAAAATATTTCAAAAAATTTTCATTTATCAAGCTCAAGTCATTTATTAATGACAGAAATCAATGTAAGTCATTCCAGCGGTGCAGTTTAAGATGCGGGCTGTGTCTCAAATCCTAGTGAGCTGACTGACTAGACAGCGTTTCTGGGCCTCTCCGTCTACCTCACGTGCTTACCAAGAAAGTCATCATAATCGCAAAACCATGCTGATTTTGACCTCATTTAGTGGCTAAAATGCTGCTCAGTAGATTTGGGGACACATCCTAATAATTCTTGCTGTATGCAGATGTTTGGAGGGAAGACTGTTTGTGTTTTTATGCTGGTATTGGCGGGCTAGACTGCATGACAGTGTTGCCATGACCTCTTTCTAGTGTGTGTTACTGTAGGCTGAGATGCACATCTGGATCAAAGCTGAAGAAACAGCTGAGCAACACTATTTCTGTGGTTTTTAAGAAGACAACACTAGTGGTGAATTATTACAAATGTTCTTCCTGATTACATTTTTTGATTTTCCTAGTAAATCTGGGTCATGCTATCAAAAACCTGCTATAAGTTTGACCCAAGACCTCTTTAATATCTGTGGAAGCTTGTTTCCACCACTGAATGAAAAATAAAAAAATATAAAAGTAATTGTGCTATTTATCTCACCATTCTGATTTCTTTTCTTTGCAATTGTGAGTTTACGACTCGCTATTCGGACTTTTTTCTCTGAATTGCATGATATAAATCCACAATTGCGAGTTATAATGTCTCAATTGTGAGATATAAACTATTTTAAAGTATTTTTTCCCCCTCAGAATTGGACTTTATAACTCGCAATTGCGAGTTTATATTTCACATTTCTGAGAAAAAAATCAGAATTGAGAGATATAAACTCGCAATTGCAAAAATAAGTCAGAATTGCGAGATATAAACTCACTAGAGATGCACCGATTGCAATTTTCTTGGCTGATTCTGATTTCCAATATTTTTTTGTTAGTGTGATCTGCCGATACCGATTTTCACCGATTCTGATTCATTTTCTTTCTAAGAACTGTAATTGACAGTATACAAACAAAAATCTAAGTTTCTCAAACAGTTTTATTTTCATGAAAAAAAAAAAAAGTAAAAAACTCAGTAATAAAATAAAAGCAAATAAACAAATTGCAAACAAGACTATAATTAAATGCAATAGAAGAAATGTTTTTCAGGTGGGCAGTAGGTTATTATTCAGAAATACTACAGAGGTTAAAGTAATCATGTAAAATAACACTGGACAGTCTTCATTGTAAAATTAAATACAGATTAATGCTTATAATTAAAGTTATAATACTTCAAGAGCAAAGAGCAGAAAGTGATTTTCTTTGTCTTTTGTTCTTTGATGAACAAAGCTGTCACTTTAAGAGTTTTTACACAAACCCAATATACTGTTACACAGCATGTGTTCTCTGTCTCAACTATTTAATGTTGCCAAGACGAGCATTTTGTATGTATTTGACTGTTTAAGCGCAGTAAGCCACTCATTTTGGTACTTGTGACTCACAAGCTGTTTGAGACTGAGAAGCGGCTTGTACGCGTCACTTATATAGATCAGTGGTGCGCGTGCTTTTGGTGTGAGCGTGAAACCTGTGGGAATGACTAAAATTATGTGCGGTACAAGCACTATTTAACCGGAGCGAATGAGACAAGTGAGAGAGAGGAGGCGGGTGTGTGTGACTTTGCCATCGGAGAGAAGAGAGCGAGAACGCACAGCTGACATTATAGCCTGTGCTGCTGGCAACAAAACGGATTGCTCCGAATCTGTAATATGTGAGACTGACCGGCCGGTCACTGATCCTGGCCAATCATGCGGGAAATCGGTTGATTCTGGTCGCTGGCCAATCGATCGGTGCATCTCTAAGTCAGTATTAAGAGGAAAAAGTCATAATTGTGAGAAAAAGTCAGAATTGCGAGGGAAAAAGTCAGAATTGCGAGAAAAAGTCAGAATTGTGAGAAAAAGTCAGAATCGTGAGAGAAAAAAGTCAGAATTGCGAGAAAAAGTCAATTGTGAGATAAAGTGAGAATTGTGTGAGAAAAACATCAGAATTGTGAGATAAAGTGAGAATTGTGAGGGGAAAAAAGTCAATTGTGAGATAAAGTGAGAATGGCATAAAAAGTGAGAATTGTGAAAAAAAGTCATTTGTGAGATAAAGTGAGAATTGTGAGAGAAAAACGTCAGAATTGTGAGATAAAGTGAGAATTGTAAGGGGAAAAAAGTCAATTGTGAGATAAAGTGCGAATTGTGAGAGAAAAACGTCAGAATTGTGAGATAAAGTGAGAATTGTGAGATAAAGTGAGAATTGTGAGAGAAAAACGTCAGAATTGTGAGATAAAGTGCGAATTGTGGGAGAAAAATGTCAGAATTGTGAGATAAAGTGAGAATTGTGAGATAAAGTGAGAATTGTGAGAGAAAAATGTCAGAATTGTAAGATAAAGTGAGAATTGTGAGAGAAAAACATCAGAATTGTGAGATAAAGTGAGAATTGTGAGAGAAAAACGTCAGAATTGTGAGATAAAGTGAGAATTGTGAGATAAAGTGAGAATTGTAAGGGGAAAAAAGTCAATTGTGAGATAAAGTGCGAATTGTGAGAGAAAAACGTGAGAATTGTGAGATAAAGTGAGAATTGTGAGAGAAAAATGTCAGAATTGTGAGATAAAGTGCGAATTGTGGGAGAAAAACGTCAGAATTGTGAGATAAAGTGAGAATTGTGAGATAAGGTGAGAATTGTGAGAGAAAAACATCAGAATTGTGAGAGTGAGAATTGTGAGATAAAGTGAGATAAAGTGAGAATTGTGAGAGAAAAATGTCAGAATTGTGAGATAAAGTGAGAATTGTGAGATAAAGTGAGAATTGTGAGATAAAGTGAGAATTGTGAGAGAAAAACATCAGAATTGTGAGATAAAGTGAGAATTGTGAGAGAAAAACGTCAGAATTGTGAGATAAAGTGAGAATTGTGAGATAAAGTGAGAATTGTGAGATAAAGTGAGAATTGTGAGATAAAGTGAGAATTGTAAGGGGAAAAAGTCAATTGTGAGATAAAGTGCGAATTGTGAGAGAAAAACGTCAGAATTGTGAGATAAAGTGAGAATTGTAAGGGGAAAAAAGTCAATTGTGAGATAAAGTGCGAATTGTGAGAGAAAAACGTGAGAATTGTGAGATAAAGTGAGAATTGTGAGATAAAGTGAGAATTGTGAGAGAAAAACGTCAGAATTGTGAGATAAAGTGCGAATTGTGGGAGAAAAACATCAGAATTGTGAGATAAAGTGAGAATTGTGAGATAAAGTGAGAATTGTGAGATAAAGTGAGAATTGTAAGGGGAAAAAAGTCAATTGTGAGATAAAGTGCGAATTGTGGGAGAAAAACGTCAGAATTGTGAGATAAAGTGAGAATTGTGAGATAAAGTGAGAATTGTGAGAGAAAAACATCAGAATTGTGAGATAAAGTGAGAATTGTGAGAGAAAAATGTCAGAATTGTGAGATAAAGTGAGAATTGTGAGATAAAGTGAGAATTGTGAGAGAAAAACATCAGAATTGTGAGATAAAGTGAGAATTGTGAGGGGAAAAAAGTCAATTGTGAGATAAAGTGCGAATTGTGAGAGAAAAACGTCAGAATTGTGAGATAAAGTGAGAATTGTGAGAGAAAAATGTCAGAATTGTGAGATAAAGTGAGAATTGTGAGAGAAAAACATCAGAATTGTGAGATAAAGTGAGAATTGTGAGGGGAAAAAAGTCAATTGTGAGATAAAGTGCGAATTGTGAGAGAAAAACGTCAGAATTGTGAGATAAAGTGAGAATTGTGAGAGAAAAATGTCAGAATTGTGAGATAAAGTGAGAATTGTGAGAGAAAAACATCAGAATTGTGAGATAAAGTGAGAATTGTGAGAGAAAAACATCAGAATTGTGAGATAAAGTGAGAATTGTGAGAGAAAAATGTCAGAATTGTGAGATAAAGTGAGAATTGTGAGATAAAGTGAGAATTGTGAGAGAAAAACATCAGAATTGTGAGATAAAGTGAGAATTGTGAGGGGAAAAAAGTCAATTGTGAGATAAAGTGCGAATTGTGAGAGAAAAACGTCAGAATTGTGAGATAAAGTGCGAATTGTGAAGGAAAAAGTTGCAGCTACCTTTTAAATAGTTTTATTTCATGGCAGAAACAAGCTTCCATAAATGTCGGTTCAAAGTGCAAAGGTTGGTTTTATTGCAGGATTCATCAGTTACAGTTTTGTTGTTGTTGTTTGTCCGGTCACTCATCCGTGTTAACCAGCTAGATAACATGCTCTCGTGACGTCTGCAGGATCCGCAACTACAAGAATGACAGAAAATCAAAGGTTTGCATTTGCATGGCATTAAAAGCAATTTTCAGTGGAAACAAAAGCACAAGAGACCGTGAGCTGGCCAAAAACTATGCCACGTTGTTCCCGGCCAGTTATTGTCAAGCACCGTGGTCATCTGTGCTTCATTGAGAGCTGTCTGCTGGGTCACTTCCAGCGGTCCGAGCGGGTCTGACAGGACACGGATCAGCGAGTGTGTGTTTACAGATACTGCGCGTTGCTCCAGGTGTGGGCGGGGATCAGACTCACAAACACAAACTGCACCAGCTCTCAGTGCTCTGATTGCACGTTTCCAGATGGGTGTGTCGAGCATTACGTAAGAGAGCAAAACAAATATTCCCTGTCTTAATTTCCATAGGATTATGCCGCCCACCTCGTCCCTCAAGCTGCTTTGCCTGATGGGAGTTTGATTTTGTGCTCAGATGTGGTGAACGGCTGAAAAAATGAATACAGACAGTTCATATTTTTATTAGATGGTTAACATGGATTCACTTCATTCATTGTAAAGCAAGTTTGTGTTCACGTTCAGAGGCTCTTGTGTTTGTTCGCGTATGTTGGACAATATTTCTCAATAATACAATTTGGCCATTTCTAATTATTGGGGGGATTGTCCCTCTCGGCCCTGCTAAGCACACCCTTAATTGCCAGATTGCAACATGAAAATGGCATTCACAAGCATTATCCAGTCACACCTTCTGAAGTTGCGAACACGAACGATCCACAGCATTCAACCGAACACAACCTGAGAGTGATGCTCTTTACCTGAAGGATTCATCTGAGAGAGACTGAAGGTGTTTTGGGTTCATGTTGAATGAGTTATTCACCGTTCTGAATCTGTCAGTTTGTGCTCAGCAGGGACGCTCAGAAACCCCATCAGCCCATTAGTCATTCTGTTTGAGCGGCCCACACCCGTCGAGCTCCTGACCTCATGAACGCAGGACACGCTTTATTCTTAATTAACATCACTGAATCGATCTGATGTTTTCACACTTCTTTCTTAACTAGGTCAGTCTCAGGGGTCTCTTAACGAGTCCTGCGACTGGTAAACTGATGACAATTTAGTAAAGTTTGTTAATTTACTAATTGTCACCTGTGAAATCACATGATCCCATGCTCAATTTCACTGAATGTGTCTCTGTAGGCTAACAGTGATGTCTTGTATTCACCATGTTTAAAGCTCAAGGGCCGTCATAAGGGTGAAAAACTACATTCAAATTTTTTACTTAAATATTCCTAATATTCATATTTCAGTTGAAAGGTACTGGTTTGTCTCCTAAATCCTCAAGAGGGCGCAAAAAAGCATCTGTAAACCAAATCAAGCACTGCAAATCAATGAAACAACATGACTGTCTGTTAAAAAAAGCAATGGTTATAAAACAAATATAATTTCTTAAATTGCATAAACAAAAGAGTTTATTTTTATGCATAGGTATATGAGAAAGTAAATGGTTTTTGTAAACTAATTATATAAATACTATGTAGAGACAAAAACTCAAAACGTTTGCCTCCAACATTTCAGAAACCAGTGAAGTGCCACTCAGCGTGTTTTTAGGCCTTGATATACTCAGTTCTTTTTCTTTTTTCGCTTAGAGGTGTAGTTTGAACTACTTGACCAGTGATGTACTGTTAGTGAACATCCAGACGCCGCCCACCCTACTGAGAGCGACATTTAACATGTAACCGGGCGCGGGTTGTTTTTCATGTTCGCGGGTTGAAGCAAATTCAAATAATGTGGTATTTACCCCCTGGAATGCAAATTTTACCAGGGGAACCCCGCCAGAAATGTGAATTTTACTGCCTGGAGTGCAATTTTTACCGGGGGATCCCCCCAAAACGCAATTGGGCTAGTTTTGAGTAGTGTGTTTTATTGTGAAAATCTGGCAACCCTGCTTGTGACTGATTAAAGTAACTGGTTATTTGTAAGAATTCAACATAAAAAAAAAAAAAAACATTTAAAGGGTTAGTTCACCCAAAAATGTAAAATTCTGTCATTAATTATTCACCCTCATGCCGTTCCACACCCGTAAGACCTTTGTTCATCTTCAGAACACAAATTAAGATATTTTTGATCAAATCCGATGACATTTCTTCTCTCAAGATCCATTAATGTACTAAAAACATATTTAAATCAGTTAATGTGAGTACAGTGGTTCAATATTAATATTATAAAGCCACGAGAATATTTTTGGTGCACCAAAAAAACCAAAATAACGACTTATATAATGATGGCCGATTTCAAAACACTGCTTTAGGAAGCTTCGGAGCGTTATGAATCAGCGTGTCGAATCAGCGGTTCGGAGCGCCAAAGTCTCATGATTTCAGCAGTTTGGCGGTTTGACACGCGATCCGAATCATGATTCGATACACTGATTCATTTGTGCTCTGAAGCTTGTTAATCTAATCCAATGTCAATTATTAAATTTAACTGATTAGACATTAACAAAACAAACACATGATTTCAAGTTTGTTATAATAAAGCATTTCTTCAACCAAAAAATCTGTTTTCATTCATTTAACGGTCCTTATAACTACTGATAATAATAATAATTGATTGTTTAATGCCGTGACAGCTCTAGTCACGCGTCAGATCGAGGGTTGAACCACAGTGCCACTAGCTCAGGTACGTCCATGTGCTGGAAATAGACAAAAAGAACATGAATGAGGTCAAACCTGAAATGTTAGTATGGCATTGTTTTGATCTCGAGGCATGCTGGGAATGTGAGCGGCTCTTTTGAGCATCAGGCTTTATTGATCATGAACCATTCACCAGTTTCAGAGTATGTTTCTGGTGAACTTCAGCAATTCTTGACAGTTAAAATGATGAAAAACCACGCTGTTAAACAAAACATTCAATATTTTACAATTTATTGGGGCCCAAACCCACACGATTGCTCTAGATACTCGCTCTAGGGTTTTTAGTGCAGTCAAACACCATTCAGAATCATTCAATGTGCGCCATTTCATCAGACTGAAGCATTTATAAATCTACGCCAACACAGGAGAATACATCGATATGTTTCTAAATATGCAAACTGTTAATCACAATTTCAAAATAAAAGTAAAAACCCTTTGCATGTTTTGATGTTGGGGTTAGTTATTGCAGTGTTATTACAGTGGCTGTAGCATTTACATCATAAAGAAGTGGCCAAATATTAAATATTAAGTGGACATTTGAAGTAAATGTCATTTGGCCAATATTAAAAAAGGATTTGATCTGCTGTAAAGTGTAACATGGCGCCCGTTGGCGCCCTCTGCAGCCATTTTATGTAATACATATTGTACATAAGATGATCGTTTATATAGTATGTATTATTGTTCTCTAAAACCGTATGATTATTTGCTTTTATTTGAACCAAATATTATTGCCTATATGTATTTTAACTAATTTTAAAGGCAATTTGTTTAACAATCAGCTGATTACCAAAATAAAGGTTAAAGACAGCCCTGTTTGATCTGCAGAGTTTCAGCAGAAGACACGTGTGCGATGTGATTGTGTGTGAATGAATGAAATGCTTCTTCAGAGGCACATTAAACGCTCCTGACGGCCGTTCTCAGTCAGCTGAGTGTGATTGATTGTGTTTGTAACTCTTGTGTAATTCAGGCTTTAGGGCTCTTGTGAAATATCACCATCATTCATAGAGACCTTAATGATGAGCTCCAGCTGAGCACTGCATCATTCACACACTGTTTCAGTGCTGCATTATTGTGATATGGTGTTGTTTTCAGTGAGTGAAGAGCTACTGCATGCTTTTTATTTGTCCTCATTTGGTGTTTAATTTCAGGGACATTTTAAAGGCACAGTTCACCCAAAAATATTTATTTGTTCTGCTGAACACAAAAGAAGATATTTGAAGAATCAACAATCATTGATGTATTTTCAGCAAAGCTGAATTATGAATATTTCTGTGCTGAATTTTCCATTGCCTCGTGCAATAAATAAATATGATTCGACAAAAACAATTCAAAATAAATGCAGTACAGGTGGATGTGTGTTATAGTGCAAGGATATGGATGCAGAAAAAAAATGTTTTGTGCAAAAGATAAACAACTTACAGAAATAATTTACAAAATAATGTGGGACATAGCTCCTCTTCTCTTACATCGAAATCCTCCGACATTTTTCTTTAAAACTTCTTGTTTTAGACTTCTAATTCATGACTAGAGATCGACCGATATATCGATCTACCAATATTTCCCTCAATATTTAAGCATTTTACTAATCGGATATCGTGGGTGTTTTGAGAATTACGCACAGGATCGCCATTACACCGCATCTGAGGGGAGACGACACAACGGCGTGCACAGGTAACGGCGTGCTTTGCTGTAATTAGTAAACTTTACTTAATATAACAGCCATTAATGCACAAATTAGATGTTACATAAATGCCTGATATGTAGCTAGTTTATGCAGCTCGTCTCTAAAAAATAGACAAGCTGACGGAGTCACGTGAGATAATCTGTCATGTTCTGTAGCAATAAAGATGTAACTTTGCATGAATTAAATAATACAGCCATGAACGATCACATGTTGGAAGTAAAAACTCTGTGTAAATGCATAGATAAACAGTGCTCTGTCAGCAGATATTTCATTATCTAGAACAACAAAAACATTATTAATAATTCTGATATAACATACCAGTTGAGAAATGCAATAAACTACGATATTTTGTTTGTTATATTCCAGTATTCCAGAGAACATCTTATTCAGTTATTTAATATTATCCAGCGAATTATTCTTCTCTCTTTAGTCTATTAAACAGCTTATAAATCTACTAAAACTGTAGTTTAAAATGAAATATAAGTCGATATGACTCCTGTCTTTAATTTATGTGCTCCATTTGAAAACATTTGACATTCTACATTTTTTGCTTATTGTTCACATTAGTGTTGCTGCTGATGCTTTTTATAAATAAAATAATTTTTTGTAATATGAAGATTAAAATTAACATAAAACGACTACTAATTTTCAACAAAAACAGTTTAGTAACAGAGCACTTTTTTATTTTTTTACACTTTCAGACCCCTCTATTTATTGGTGTATAAATAAGATTTGTGTTGTTTTCTATGCAGGAGGGAGTGATATAAATAAAATGGTTTGTTCAGTTCAGTGGTGGTATCGGGCACATAAACACGTAAATTATTGGTATCGGTTCTAAAAAAAAATCAATATCGGTCGATCACTATTCGTAAGCCTAGGGCTTTATGATTTTCTTCCATGTCTTAAATTTAACAGTAAAGCTCTGTTGTGCAGCACTTTGTTTGACAAAAAAGTTAATTTCATATGATTAAAAGATAAATTTAATTAATGTTTTCATTTGATTGCCAGAAAAATTTAAATACACAACAAATAATTTCTGGGAAAAAACAACAACACACAAAAAAACATTTCATACAAATTAATTTTAAAAAGTTAATACATTTTGTTGTTTTTATGAATTCAAGTAATTAGTAGGGTTGCAAAATTCCAGGAATTTTCAAAGCTGGAAACTTTCCATGGGAATTAACGGGAATAAATGGGAATTAACGGGAATTAATGGGAATAAACAGGGAATTTGCAAAATTGCAGGTTAGCCTATAACAGGGTACTTAAATGTTGTTGAAAAAAACATCTTGCAACATAATTTTGGTTAAAACAATCATATTTAATGCAATTTTAGTTTAATTTTTTACCATTCACATTCCTCACACAGCACATGACTCACTGCAGGGATATTGAGGCCACACCCCCTGCATGCACTCTGCTTCCCCCAGTCCATAACATGGACACATAAAATGTTTATATTTGTTTTTATATGATACATTTTATATAAATATTATAAATCTGTATAAACTTCCCAAAATTTCCAGTTAATTCCCATAAATTCCCGTAAATTTCCGTAAATTCCCGTAAATTCCCGTAAATTCCCATAAATTCCAAGTTTCCAAATTGGAATATTTCCAAAATTCCCCAGGTTAAGTTCCCGTGGAAAGTTTCCGGAAATTTACCGGAAACTTTCCGCCCCTTTGCAACCCTAGTAATAAGACATTATTTTTGATTATTAAAATTTAATTAAACCGTTAATTAAATCCAGACAACTTAAAACAGAAAACGCAAAATTTGGTAAAGAATAAAATGGAATTTGAGAAAAACAAAAACGTATTTCATAGGGCCCTAAAAATGTCATTTTTTGGTAAACTTTTATTGAATTGTTGTTAAATTATATAATTTTCATGATTTCAGTTAATCAGACTTGATTTTTGATTACTAAAATGTAATTTAACCATTAAAATGGAGTCCAAAACAAAAATAAAAATAAAATACATTTGGAAAAAAATGAAACCAAATTTGGAAAAAAATAAAACAGGTCAGAGGTCACCCTTCCACTTGACTCTCTCGTGAACGTGTGTACGGCCGTTGCCGTTTGACAGTGATTATAGTTTAATACGTTTTAAATATGGGTATTTTTCTTACAAAAATGCATCGATTCGCTTCAGAAGGCCTTTATTAACCCCCTGGAGCCGTGTGGATTACTGTTATGATGATGGATGCACTTTTTTGGACTTCAAAATCTAGGTTACAATTCACTCCCATTATTAAGCTGGGAAGAGCCAGGATATTTTTAATATAACTATGATTGTGTTCGTCTGAAAGAAGTTAGTCATGTACATTTTTGGGTGAACTGTCCCTTTAAATGGTTAAAAAAGGTGTCCGAGTCCTCTTTCGGGACAGTGTGAACATAAAGAGTCCTTTTTCACTTGGTTGAGTGTGAAAACACTTATTTATCACACAACGGCCTATTAATATGATAAATTAAGACTTCATTTCAACGTTCCATTTTATGTACTGGTATTTTATTTCTGAATGTAATTATAATGCAAATTTTTTTCTCTCTCTCTCAACAATTTTGCACTTTTGACCTGCTGCAACTTGTATTCAGATGTGACTTTTTTTATGATAATTTGGTAGTTGTGGCCCAGTTCTGCGATTCACAACCAGCATGCTTTATGTTGTGATCTGAATTATATCTATCGATACTGACACCATCAGAGCTGATCCATCCTTAATAAAGACACCTCCTGATCATTGCTCCGAGTGTGTGTTGATGCAGTGCATTGTGGGATCAGGCATGCTGAACAAGTCAAAGCATGTACAGAGTGTGTGATTTGCATTTGTTGCTTCTCATTCCATTCGGCGCAGTAGTTCTGCTCCTGTGGCCCGCGGCTCACCGAAGCATTTGCTCAGCGTTTTCTGAAACACTTCCTGTTCTGCTGATCACATCGATTGAGAAGACTTTAACCCCTGAACTGCTGCCTGTGAGGAAACCTAGCTAACAATTCATCTCAAAGTGCACCATGATATTTTCACAGATTATTAGTTGGTATATTGGGTCAAATTGAAATTGAAGAAATCGGGGCTCTGTTACAACTCACGATTAAAGTGAAATGTCGATTCCACCATTATTACGTTGCATCAAAGATTTCTTTTTGCATGTTTTTTGTTTTGCAGCGATGAAAAAAGATTAATTATGGCCCAGAGCTCTAGTCTACAACAGTGTAATTATGTAAGTGTTTTAAGGCACTGAATGAAATGATAGTATGTTGTTTTCTGTTCAGATGTTTGTTCACGTCTCTGAATGGATGTTTTGTAGTGAAGTGCACAGTGGCCGCTCTGTTCAGTCATGAGTTGATGAAGTGTTGCGCATCGTCATATCAACCAGAGAAACAAGTCAAAATGCTGCACCTTTTAAACTCAAAATTCACTAAAATGTGGAACAAATAAATGTTTGTCCTGAAGGAGCGCTCAGCTGTGGTGTTGATATAGTGAGGTCAGCATCACATCTCTCAGAAAATATGTAGTGTGCTTTCTTAATTCACTGCTTTGTAGGGCTGGGCATTGACACAAATTTCATGATTTGATTTCGATTTTGATTTTGAGTCACAAGCTTCAAAATGTTTATGCCGAACGTCACATGGACAAACAGGAAAACTGGGACTCCTCGCATCTGCTATATTTACTGTATGTATATTAGGGGTGTAACGGTTCACATTTTCGGTTTTTAGGGTCACTGTTTCATTACGGTTCGGTTGCCAGTATGCAACTAAATACAACTAAACTATTGATGTTTTACTGTAATATACACCATCATTTTGGTGCAGGGTCACTTTAAACATTGAAAATCCAGTCACTATCAGCCAATCACGATGTGAACAAACCTGTGACCTGTGCATCCAGAGCGAAGAGAACGGCAGGTGTGGCTCACTGATGTGTGTTTTTGTCTCGTTTAGGACCTGAACATCATATACGCTCATCTGTACCACATGGACGTGCTGTCGCACCTCAGAGAACATCAGCTCAGGTGAGACTGACCCCTACTGGACACTTTTTACATGAGATTTGCAATTGTTGCAACCCAAAATTTAGGACAATTTAAAAAAAAAATCGAATGATAATAAAAAGAAATGCCATATTGTGTAACAATAATAATTTAAATCAACAGTGTTCACTGTTGGATGGACTGATGTGTCACATTGCAGTAAAAAATACAGTAAAAACAGTGATATATATTATAATAATGTAAATCAGCTGTTTTCTATGTGAATATGTAGTAAAGTGTAATTTATTTCTGTGATCAAAGCTGAATTTTCAGCATCATTACTCCAGTCTTCAGTGTCACATGATCCTTCAGAAATCATTCTAATATGATGATTTGCTGCTCAACATTTATGATTATTATCAATGTTAAAAACTGTTGTGCTGCTTTAGATTTTTGTAGAAACAAAAAATATGATGCATTTTTCTCAGGATTTTTTTGATAATTAGAAAGTTTAGCAAAATCCTGCTTTTGTACGATTGTAAATGTCATTACTGTCACATCTGATCAATTTAATGCATCCTTGAAAAATAAAAGTATTAATTTCTTAAAAAAGAGATTTGCCTCTCTAAACGTCTCTCTGTGTTACAGGTCCATGTGCATGACGGCCAGATATGAGCGGTATGATGCGAACCACGTTCTCTTCTAGTAAGTGCTTCTCTGAACTTGTAATGACAGGGACTGTGGGGAAGGGTTTGAGAAAACAACACTAACACTAAAACCACAAAAAGAGCTTCATCACTTGAAATGAAACAAATGTTAAATGAAAAAACTTTGATCTTGAGTACATATAGAGTAACAATGCATCCTTCATATCCCCGAAAAGTCTTTAGTTTTGTTATATTTATAAAAGATAGTTGGCTAAACCAAGTCTTTCCGGAAAAAGCCGAGCTCCTGGAGGCGTGTCTACTGTCAGTGCTGTGGGCGGAGCTAAAGAGCAGCTTCTGCGTAGAGATGGTGACATCACTATAAATAAACAGGGAACAAAAACATTTGTGTTGTTTATATTATATGCACTTGCACAACACAGATATCTGATGCAGCTTTACTCACCGCACGCAATCTGCAAATCCTGTGCTGAACTGGGACGTATTCATCACTGAAATCCCGGGAACAAACAAACATACGTGCACAACTATGTTGCTGCCTCGGAAAAGCAAACTTCATCCTCCGTTCCCTTAACGCTGGGTTCTTTGGGAAGCTGAAAAGGCAATCTTTCCCTCGCAACCAAAAACAAACTCCTCTGTTGACAGGAGCTGCGTCTCATTTCAGAGGCTGTGTCCTCCGGAGGTCGCATTTGAAGGCAGAATATGTCATCAAGGATGTCATATTTAAGAAAAGTAACCATAATAAAATTGACTCATATTCATTATGAGGTGTAAAATACTGTAATTTCTTTCTTACGTTGCAATCTAACAATTATTTTTCTTAAATGAGACCGATGATGTATGCAGCCTTCGAAGGGTGCAGCCCCTGAATTGGGACACAGCCATCGTTGAAAAATCTCTCGGCTTCCGTATCCCGAACGAAACACGTTGATTGGCGTGATCTTGCTCTGGCTCTGGGTGATGTGTGTGTCAGGAAGAAGAGCCTATACAAGGAATTACGCCCTTTATTAAGTGATAAATGGCCATACTAGAAAAAAACTCGAAGTAGTCATTTGGCACACAAATACTCCGTCATACGTCCAACTCGTGTTTTGAAACTTTGGCGCTGTTTAGCATGAGAATCCAACTCTTCAACAGTGTAAATAAGTCAGAATGAATGAAATAGCATTTAAACATATTTTATTTCTTCTAGTTACCAAAGCAACATTTCTTTTTTTGAAGTACTAAAATAGCTGAAAACTAAAACTTAAAGGGGTAAACTACTGGCAAAATGTGCTTTCAAAAAAAACTTGGCTGCTTTTAAAGTAAAAAGTTTAAATCGGTGCTTTTTGCCAAATAGTTAAGAAAACTTCAACACCCATAATGCATTGGGCATGTCCTCATCCAAGGCCACGGCACCAGTCTGCTATGGATACGCTTAACCAGAGTCAAATACCACCTTGCTTTAGTAGGAAATACTTCTTAGCAAACTTTTAGTCAATTTTACATGTGCACTTTTTTGTCATTCCGATTGAAAGATTCGGTGGACTGTTTACATGAGACGTTATCTAATCAAGTGATCGACCGATATTGATTTTGACATTATCTAATCCGATATGGTGTTTACATGCGCCGGTGCTTTCAATCGGAATGACTTTGACATGCACACACTAGCCTATGTCCTGTTTGAGTAAACGTTTAGGCGGGAGTGAGTTACTTCCGGCTTGGGATCCAGAGTGTTTGTAGGCTGTGACAAAAGGCTGCAAAGAATCATAAGTATGGAGAGAACGCAGAGACAGGAAATCTGAAACGCCTCCAGTTTAAGCCAAACAGAGGTGAAAAACTAAAAAGGAACTGCTGTTCTGTCAATAAAAACTAAAATAAAAAGTAAAAACTTATAAAAATGACAAAAACATAATTAAACCTTTAACTAGTTAAAGCATAAAATATAAAAATAAAGTCTAATTCAAAATATTAACATGAACTCTACTAGTATATCAATGATACTGCAGCATTCGTCATGTCGAGGGTCCTTCATATGAACGACATGTGATGGATTGGGATGTCATGATGCTGATGTCATGTCCTGTGTTTGTCTTCCAGTGCTGACAGCATCTCCACATGCTGGTACGTCCTGCTGTCGGGCTCAGTGCTGGTGAAGGAGCACATGTATCTGGCACGATGCTGGTATGTACCTCACCGCGCACACTTGCCTTTTTGTGTGATTGGACAAGTGAAATCAGGCATGTGATGATGTCATAGAATTGATATGTGTGTGTGTTTATCAGTCTCAAACGCTTTCACTTCCTCAACATGCCTCTCATTTCTCTTTCCTCATTCCAGTATGAGACTTCCTTATTGTTCAAAAAAATCATGTTAACTAGTAGTATATTCAGTAGGCACGGCCAACTGTTCATCTGCCAACTACTGCTGTGATCTAGTCGACTAACTATCTGTAGCTAGTTCAGTGTATATAGTTGAGTCTTTCTGGTATCGTTAGCAGCGCTGCTCTGAAGGGGATGAATTCAGAGGTGCAGTTTCTCTGTTGTGCTTTAGAGTGCTAACTCTCATAGAAACCAATCTGCAAACTTTACCGCATTTGGGTTTGGCTGGAATAGCAACTATTTCTCTTCCTGCTTAAATGCCCATATGAGCTAAACAAGTGACAACACTGGAGCATTTATGTCATGTTTAAGATTTAAAGCAGCCGTGAAATGCATTTTTTAGATTTTTATATTATGCTTCGCGAGATTAGTTTGATAAAAGGTCCAATATTTGAAAAAAATATAATTTTCATTTTCAATTTGAGGGGCGTTACCTCTTCTAGAAACAGAAGTAAATGCCCACCGCTGTGATTGACTAACTTCATTGCGCCGTATCCACGCCCTCCTTTACAGCATGTCATGTGTTTTGATACTCGAGATAGCAAACGCTGTGATAAAGCCGTATGTTTGAGTCCGAGTCAGATGCCAGCAGAGGGAATTGAAACAACTGGGTATGTACTGGTTTTATTAGCAACACTCAAACGTTGATACTCTTGGTGTCTTAATAGCATTAAATGCTGATTTGACGTGTATTACAAACACACGAACACCATGTCCAGTGCTTCCCACAGGTTTGAAATATACTTGCGGTGGTACCCACGGCACAAAAATGTACTATTACATTTAATTACATACTAATATTATGCATTATTATGCATTGTAAATTATGCAAAATTACAGCATTTAAATGGTTCTCCTTTTCCTATGTTCTCCTTGCTGTCATATAGTGTCTCTCTCAGTGAATGGGACGCAGATTTTACTAGTAAAATTTATAAAATGAATAATATATGTGTCAAATAATGTTAGTCTTTTCTTCCTGTGAGGAGACTACAAAAATTTACTATGAATTAAATGGAAATCAAATTAAATACAATTTATTGTGTAACCAAAATACCAATAATGCCCAAAAGAAGAAGAAAAAACTTAGCATGTGAATTTTAATTATAAACAAGCCCGAAATACATCGGGACTCTTATTTTGAAATGTCTGTACTATTGCAGGCTGATCCTTCAGATTCTAACAATCGTCGAAAACGTTTTATATAAAGGCCATGAAGTAATAATTCATCAACTTGAGTTCATTAGCAATCGCTTGGCATAAATCTGCACTTTTCAATGATTGAGAATCACTCTGAAGCGCTGTTGAGCGAGTTTGTAGAACGTGCAACAGCGCCCCCTTGTGACTGTGCAAAATACGGCGCCCGTGGGAATGTCAGCGAGAGTAAACAGTTCTGACGCACATATAACGAACAGGTACGAAACGACTAGTTAATCGATCGCGAATAGTTTCATTATCTTGCGCGCATATAAAAGTATGAGGATAAAAATAATAAAAGCAAAAATATACTTGGGCGGCCGTTAATATACCTGGGCGGCCTGACCAAGTAAAGTCTATGTGTGGGAAGCACTGATGTCTACATCGGGTGTGATGGATTAAAAATAAGTGTACTTACCTGCGCTGCCTCCGAGGACAAAATTTCATCTGTCAATGAAAGATATTTTGAAAAACCACCAGCATGTTGAGAATAATTCACAAAACAGTCTGTTGTGAAATGTGAAGAACAAACAAAAACTTTATCTTTATGTGAAGTTTTAGCTCAAAATACCCCACAGATACATTTTTATAGCATGTCAAAATTGCCACTTTTTGGAGGGTGAGCAAAAACGTGCCATTTTTGTGTGTGTCCCTTTAAATGCAAATGAGCTGGTGATCCCAGCCCCCTTTCAAGAAGAGGGCGGAGCTTTAACAGCTTATGCTCCGGCATACCGACAAAAACAAAACAGGACAATCTCACGCACCGAAAATGTCAGAAACTGCAGATTGTGGTGTTCAGCCTTATATATTCGAACCAGAGTCAGACAATGTGACGTGTTCACACTTGGCAGATTTGGTTTGATTGCTCTGTTAGTGTGGTTTATTTGAATAAGTGTGTCATCCTAACTCTGGCACGCACCAAACAAGAGGAGCGAGACCCAAACTCTGGTGTAGTGCAACTGAAACATGAACGCAACACGGACCAAAGACTACAAATGGACTAACAGAACCAAGAAAACTGAACTACAAGTGAAAGATTTGAAAGATTTCTTCTGCATTTCTTCTCTGTTTAAATAATAAAAAATATGGAGTTGACTGCATTCACACTGAACTGAGCCTATCTGAGATGCTGAAAACACAGTTGGATCACGAACTGCTTGCGTGTAAACTTCAGTCTGAAATGCACTGTTGGAGAGAAGAAAGCAGTGGGAAAATGAGTCTTCAAACCATTTAAAATATTCACAATTGATATATATTCAAATTAGTCCTTGATTCAGTCCAATATTAAGGATTTGATCTTCTGCGTAACAACAGTCACCAGGACGTTGTTTGATTTGTTTTTCACATATATGAAGCATCGTGGCTCCAGTGTTTGTGTTCATTGTGGGTGTGTCTTGTCCTGAAACATAAAGGGATGTGTGTGTGTGTTTGTGTGTCCTGTGTGTTTGCTGACCTCTGCAGGGGTCAGTGGGAAAGAGGAATGCGGAACTCGTGCCAATAGAGTTTTCCAGCTGTGTGTGTCATGAACGCATGCAGACAGGAAGCTGCCCTCACTCCTGTGACCAGACCCCGTACACACACACACATGCACACGCACACACAATCAACACCACAGAGGAGAACTGGGAAGTTTGCTCATTTAAGAGCAGTTTCCTTTCAGGATTTCAGAGTGACTCTTTTTTTCATTTTTGGATGTTTGAAAGCATGGAAATCATGATTTCTCTTAAATAAGACATCGTTCCTCACCGGGACAGAAGAATCTGGGTGATCTTGTAAAGGTGGGAATATTTCAGATGCTTTAAACCGGTTTGGCTGCATTGTTTTGGCTCTCGGGCTTGAAGTGGCTTGAAGCTGTTGGCGACTCCTCACTTCATGGATAAGCTTCTTTCGCCGGAGGTCATCGGGATCCTGTAGCAGCACGTTCATTCTTAACGGAGGTGTGAGTGAGCCGAACCTCTCAAGCTTTCACTCGTTTGCTGTTGTCTTCCTGGCATCATGTCGTTTGTCTCGTCTCACTGTGAGTAACAGCGGTTTTACTATGACTTCACTGCCTTCTGAACTCAAATCTGCGTGGCTGATCTCACGTGTCGTGTTGTTTTAACGGTGTCCAGCACAATCACTGGCTGCCGGTGGTTTGTGGCTTCAGTGTCAGCACTCTTTTTTTGACATGGAGACGCGTTTTTGTCATCAATGGCTCGTGTTTTCCACATCTTCAGTATCAGAAAGAGGAAGTTTTAGCACTGACTCTCACTTCTGCTGATGTTGAGCACGTTTTGATGCCTTTATATGAAACTTAAGATGTGCTCATGTAGGTACTGCACAAATGACTAGATTTTCACTTTTTTCCCCACTGGTGTTCTGGGTGTTTTCTTTCGTCTCGTGTGAAAGAATCCCTCTTGAACTTTTGGTTCCTCCTCATCAATGGACATTACCTGTTTTGTGGTAAAGCAGGAAAAATGGCTCATCTGATCACTTAGTAAACTAGGGCTCTATGATTTCCATGATGTGGAAAACACAGATGGAACCACGGAATCGATAAAAATCATAATTGAATTTATAGTAAAGTCACAGAATTTTTGCAGTTTTTGTCTGAATATTAAAGACTGCTGTTGAAATCTGGAGTCTACATGTTGTCTCAGTTCGCTCTGCTACATTATTATGACAAATATTTTGTTATTGTACAGTGTACAGCAGGGCTTGGTATTGACACAATTTTCACAATTCGATTGGATTTCTATTCACATGCTTGTGATTCGATTATGATTATTTTGGATGTAGTATATCAGTTACAGTACATGGCAAATTTTAATATTATAATAAGTAAAGTTTCAAATGACAATCTTATTTCTACTCCAATTCGTTTTTTGTTTTTTTTTAAATATAAACATTTAAATCGCAGCTGTCATAACTGATTTATTCAAACATGCATTAAATATTGAAGAACATTAAAAATTATAATGAATATGTAACGGTGCATAGCTATATTTATCAGAATGCTGCTTTCTAGAGTTCACTTTTCTAGCTGACTAATGAATTTATGGTCACTGAATGTTTTTCTGAGGTAAATGTGACGTCACGTGACATTAAAGCTGTTTTATTGAGTCTTTCCGAGGTTGAAACACTGATTGAGCGATTACACGAGACATGATACGGATTTCAGTAAGTTGTACTTTATATTTTAACATGCCTTCAGATGTTCATGCATGTTAATTTCGCTGTAACTGGTATTAAAACGGAGGAGAGGATGACATGCTTGCAAGCGATCCGTCACGCCACATTAAACAGCGCCAAAACGGTATTTATTTTTTGAATAAGATGGACGTCATTTGAAATCTGAGACTTTGCTTCATATTTCACAAAAGTAACGAAGCACAAAGATTATTGCGATTTATTGGATGGGAGGAGCTACATATTCTGCTCATTCATCAACTGAAAACAGACTAGACTAATCGATTCTTGGGATTTAAGAAACGATATCGGTTCGTTAAATCGAGATTTTTTTTTTTTTTTTTTTTACCCAGCCTTAGTGTACAGTAATGTAGTTCTCAAAGTATTAAAAAATATTATTAATAATTATAGCAATACAATTAAAACTTTTAAAAATATATTTAAGGAATATCACACAATATTTCTTCCATGTTTTAGTTGAAACAGTAAACCTCTGTTCTGCAGCACTTTGCCAAAAAATAAAAAAATAAATTTGTACAAAATCATAAAATTAATAAATAAATAAACCTGACAACATACAACAAGAAATTTCTAAAAAAAAAAAAGCCCTATTGTTGTTAAAAAATCTAATAGATTATTATAATACTGAAGTTGTATGAATTCAATTGATTAGACATGCCTTTTAATTGTTCAGATTTAAAGCCCTATCACACACCCGGCTCCAGGTGTATGTATTTTTTGCTAGTTCCAGCCTGACGCAGTTATCATTTTCACATTGTTTAAATAGCAAATGCACTTGCGTCCATCTGTTCACCCTTGGGTGAGCTGGTCTGAAAACGAGGTGTGTTCATGAGCATTGTTGGCGTGTTGAGGCAACTGAAAACGACTGCGCTATTGACCAACAAAAACCTGGTTTAAAGTCAATGACGCAGTATTTTTTTGTTATTTAAAGGATGCGTTAGTAATATGCGCCTATAGGTGGATGCTTATTACACACACAGGGACATGCAGCAGCACAAAAACATGACAAATATTAAAAATAAAAGGATTACAAGGCTTTAACCCTCTGGAGAAGCGTTCAAATCGCATGCAAATTCTGCTATGTAAATAGCAAATCCGCCATGGTGCAAGCACACCTGGCTTTTAAAGGGAATGGGAGATGAAACTCTGATTGGTTTATTACATGTTACACCCAAAACACACCTGTGACTCATTAAGAGACTAGGCACAACCCTTTTGGACCATGCACCTGGAGCGCTGACAATTTTTTCCGTCGTTAAACTAGCAAAAGTGGATTCTAACACACCCTAATTGCACCTGCGTCATGAGCTTCAGACCATACGCTTAGATCGTTAAAATAGGTCCCAGAGGGTCTATATGTAGAATTCAGAAATTTATTAGCGACACCGGTGGCTGTTATGTGAACTGCAGCCAGCAACTTATTGCTCGTGCTCACACTCGTGCACACGTAACGTACAAGAGACTGAACGTGATTCAATGCCCTGATATACTCACAGTAAATTTATTTTTTGTTCTTTGTTTAGAAGTAAAAACTTTTTCTTTTGGCATTATCCTGAACATTGTATTTGCATTAATTTCATGTGAACGAAAGTGAGGCTCACGGGAGCGTGAGTAAATGTCACATCCATTTGATTTTCCCGAGTCTTTCACATAAAAACCAGCCTACATAGGCTTTCATAGACAACCTAGGAAGTCTCGTTTTTTAAGTTTTGTTACAAGCTGTTCACACATCGGCAATACAAAAATGAATAATACATGAAAATTCTTACATATAGCCAATTTAATTAAACCATTCAAATGGAAAACCAACATATTTAAAGGATTAGTTCACTTTTAAATGAAAATTACCCCAAGCTTTACTCACCCTCAAGCCATCCTAGGTGTATATGACTTTCTTTTCGATGGTGTTATTAGGTGCATATTCAAGTTTAGTGCACTTTACTGATAACCGTCATTTTTGGTCGTACAGGTAAGAGTAATACACCATTCAAAACTGTAAAGGGAACAAACAGGATGCGCTTTCTGCCGTCTTGCTCTCTGTGAACGCGTCAAATAATAAACCAAAACTCAGTGTACACTTTACTCACAGACATGAGAAATACATCTATATAAAGCTTGAAATGTCAAGCGATTGTCAAACCAATTCAAGTGGAAACAAATACTCTCAGATTATGTAATGTGCATATGACGTAAACTACTGCGAAGATGATGAGTTAGCATCATCGACTTCATCTCTGCAGCCAAAAACACAGAAATCATTATCAATAAATTATTAAAATGTTTAGACAGTTTCCATGCTGTTTTTTTTCACGACACATTCATAATCATTACTTCTTCCGGTGCGCCGCAGCAAGCTTTATGTGTGCACTTGAGCGCTGATTAGGCAATGTATTATATATTAAAGGCTCATTATTATGATTTATATGGCTTATTAATATACACATGCAATCGTTTAAATGAACGACGACTAGTCCACTAGAAAAATCTTTAATCGAGGGCAGCCCTAGTTGGGCTCTTGTTGAGCTGCAGTACTTGCGCTTATCCACAGAGAGGAGTGCATGAGCTCGCAGTGAGATCCAGAACACTTCTGACAGCTTTTCTCTTCGTCTGTCAGCAGACTTCAGTCTCACTGGAGTGTGAAGAGATGTCAAAGCAAACCTGACCTCTGACCTCCCCCCCGGCTCTGCTCACGCAATACAGACACATCTGCACTACTCCGTTATCTGAGAGCGGAAACTGAAAGTCCATTTCATGGCAACACTGATACACAGGTGTTTTTTTCAGTGTTAAATGGAGGAGTTTTTGGCCTGACTGCTGTGTCAGTCATTGCTTCCAATGCAACAGGAGCTGGGTTTCCCTCCAAACGTGAAGCAAATCTTTTCAAAGTTTGCCAAAAAAGGGAGTGCAAGTTAGCGGATGACAGTGGTATTGATAACCTAATAACCAACATAAATAAAACACTTTGACCGCGCATTCGTGAAGGGTTAGCCTAAGCACTTTCTGATGCAATACTTCAAAATGTGCATAAAAACAGGGTGATGGAAACACAGCTTGTTACAACACCATCACCACCGATTAGTCATGTGTTTAATGTTCGCTACGTCAGAATTTATTCTGCAAATGCATTTCAATCTCCCATTATTTGCATCAACTCTCTTTCTCACAAGTCAAAAACAACCTCAAACAAGCGTAAAAACATTTTTTTTTTTTTTGCGAATTAAGGGATTTTTTCATCCAATTGATTCAGTGCACGCTTGATGTAAGCGTATAAATGTGTTTGAGGCCCGTCAGCATGTGTCTGAGATGATTTGAATGTATCTGTGCATTAGGTTAATTTTAATATGATGTCGAACAGCACCAGCAGTGCATCTTCATACAATGTGAAGCGTTGTATTATTCACTTGACTCGTTTACTACAGTGTATATAAACAACAGAGAGTTGCTTTTGCTGTCCATATGAGCACTGCACTGCCATCAGCTGTGTGTCAGTGTGTTTCTCTGTATGTTTAAGCTGCTCTTGACCTGTACTTTTGACTTTCACTTCCAGTATAGGCCACTTTAATATGTGGAAGTAAATCAGTTATGTGAATCTTGCAGTGTGCGACGTCAGGTCGGGATTCTTGCTGTTTTTTTTTTTATTATGTCAGTCTAGCTTTTTTGGGGTTTGTTTTCTGTCAGTAGAACTCAAGCAGCATTTAAGTTGTTTCCTTTCATAAGGTAGGCAGAATAATTTAGATTCAAGTAGGGGTTGGCGAAATGATCAAAATCTTGCGATGCGTCCAAAATTGCGTACTAAGTACTACATTTGAATTTGGACTTACTTCACGACTTTTAAAAAGAAGTATCTTCTGTATAGAATGAATGTGTGTATTATGAATGTACTATATCCGCCATGTTGGCATTATCATGTGACCTCCATTCATAAATCTCCTTTGGCCTCATGGGATAGTAAAGTGTCCATCGAATGCACACTTCAGAATCTCGCCGGAAGTAGTAGGTCATTTCGCCTACTGTTTTTCGAATACTATGTATTCGGACATACTACTCTGTTTGCGTACTGTTTTCCGCATGCTATATAGTAGGGAAGTATTCGATTTTGGATGCAGCATTGGTCTTTGTCTCAAAAGTTTGGTCTTGACAATATTACCTCCCCCACTAGCTTGTTTTCATTAGCAGTGTGAAATGAGACACTTGCCTCATTGAACATTATCTTCACTAATGTTGTCTTTTTGTTTACTTCTTCAAGACTGCCAGCTGTTCAGTATCTCTTATGGGCCACATTATGTAAACGCCATCACCAAGAACTAGGGCTCAAGTGGATCATCATAATTGGCATTACATAACCATATAGACAAGGGATGGGCAAACTCGGTCCTGGAGGGCCACAGTCCTGCAGAGTTTTGGTCCAACCCTAATCAAACACACCTGAACCAGCTAATCAATGTCTTTAGGGTTAGTAGAAGGCTGCAGTCAGGTGAGTTTTATAAGGTTTGGAGCTAAACTCTGCAGGACAGTGGCCTTTCAGGACATCCCTGATACAGACTGTCTTTGTGGAAATAAAAACCCTTGGATTTCTGATTGTGATTAGCATGATCCGGGGGTGTGTGAGTTCACGCTCTGATGTGTTTCTCTGCAGTTTCGGGACGCAGCGTGGAGGACGACGAGGCTGTGAATGCATCACTTTAGAGCCGTCAGAGATGATTGTGGTGAGTGGCATGTTACACACATCTCCTCCAACAGCAGCCGGCAGATATCAGACCGCAGCAGACGTTCAGACTGACAGCAGTAGAGGTTTCTATCAAAACATGCTTCCTTAAAACCACATTCCAGATTTGATTGTGTACACGTGTGACACTTTCCTCTGAAACCAAGTTCCCTTTTGGCAGACGTGACCTAGGCCGCAGATAATCTTAGTAGTCAACAATATCATTGTTTTAGGCTGCTGTTGTAGGTGATGTAAACTTTCTTGCCAATAGTTATTTAATACTGTTTAACATTAACATAACAAACATTTCAGTCTGCTGTCGGATGTATGTTTTTTTCCTGTATATCATGGGATAGACAACTACAACTAACCTCAAGACCGTTCCCAACATCACGGTCACTTTTTTTTCTTTTTCAATTCCTCCATCATCATTCTCTTTGGTCTCTATATCACTCCTTCGCTAAAGCTTTGATGGAGTGACGTATCGTGTGCCGTAAAACAATCCACCGTTTTCATGGAAATTCGTTTCTGCTTAGCAAACTTGCACACTCCCAGAACATGACGTTTGATGCAGTACACTTTAAAGGGCACATATAATGCCCCTATTTGGGTGTGAGCAAAAACACAACGTTTTTGTGTGTGTCTCTTTAAATGCAAATGAGAATGGCAGAAGAGGGCGGAGCTTTAACAGCTCAAGAACAACAAAGCTGGAGAATCTCACGCAGCCAAAATGAGGATTGTTCAGCCTTTTGTTTAGTTCAGTTCTGACAGTATATACTTTTAAAACTACAGAAATAATATACTTTAAAAGTATGCTAAAGTGTACTTGTTTTTCACAAGGGCCTCCAGGAGCAGTAAAACCCCTGGTTTAATGTGATAAAATCAGTGTCTTCTCAGGGTAGAGCTGGTGAATGCTGGAGTGTGTATGTGTGTAATAATATCTCGTGTTATCTGTCGTTCTCCAGCGAGCAGGAAATGAACCATTATATGAGCTTTATCTTTGCATCATGAACTCTCGCTGAAAACGAAAGCTCAGGGTTCATCCCTGTACTAGCTCTCTCATTGGCTGTCCTGAAGTAAGGCATCTGTTGAGGATGTAAATGAAGGTCAGTGTGTATCAGAGATCAGAGTGTTTATGCCACAGGACCAGCTGGGAAACATGCCGTTTGATGTATGTAACATCAGGATGGTGGCCGATATAAACTCAACAGCTGCTAGACATTTTCCACTGAATGCAGGTGAACGGTCCTCTGATTACGTCACATTCATAGTGAAATAAACTCTGGACCTGATGTGTGAAGTCCTACACCTTTAATTGCTGTTTATAACAAGGTCAGTTACCTGAGGAACTGTGAGAGGTGGTTAAACATTATCAGCATGATGGTATAAAACAAACATTTATCTGAAATAAAATAATGTATTATTTCATGTAAGCTAGTTGCCAAGTCAGCATTTCACATTTTCATTTATTTTTACTCGATTTTATTTAGTTAAATAACTAAAACTAAAATAAAAATGTATAAGAACTAGTGCAGGTAAATGGTTGATAAATACTGTCTCCCAAAAGAAAGAAAGAAGCGATTCTGAAATCCTGCAAAGGTTTGTAACAAATTTGCATAATGCCAGCCTGTGGTCTTGATTGGCTGCTCACAAACAGTGTCTACTTTGCTTCGCCTCGTTGTTAACATTATATGCACTCAGGCGCCGACTGCCAACAAAACAGACATTTGAAGCAGTTTTGACTCATGACCGGGATCATTATCGCTGTGACCGCTCCATCTTTCAGTTTTTAAACGATCTGTAAATCGAATGTGGAACTGTACCTTGTTTATGAAGCCATAAGCGCCGATCTTGAGGGCTTGAGCAGACGGAAAAACACGAGATATTCTCCATTCATTTTAACCAATAAAACAGTGATTGCAACTATCAGTTTCTATGGTTATTTTAATAACAAATATCAAGAGCGCATCAATGTAATGCATGAGCACAAATCTCTCAGCTCCACTAGGTTCTTTGGATAGAATGGTTATCTTTCCCTCACAACCAAAAACACACTTCTTTGGTGACATTGTTGATTTCGTGAAGTCTTGTGACCTGTGCAGCGCTGCCGACGACTTCCGTAAAGCCGAACACACGTTGATGGGCGCGCTCTTGCTCTCTTGCTCTGGTTGACGTGTGCACGCACTGTTCCGGGAGAAGTGCCCGTATAAGGAATTCTGACCTTTATGACGTCACACAGGCACATACTCGAAAAAAAGACTGCAAAGTTTACGAGGATTTGGCACAGAAATTCTCTGTCATGCGTCCAACTCGTGTTTTGAAACTTTGGCCATGTTTAGCATGAGAATCCAACTCTAACAGTGTAAATAAGTCAGAATGCATGAAATAACATTACACCCCCCCTTTAAAGTGTTGACCTGGGATGCATGTAAACCTCCAAAACAAAACTAGGAGCCTTTAATATAGCTTCATAGGGGCACTTTAAAGGCCTTGATCAATAAAGAGAAAAAAAAGTCTTTTAAAAAGTCAGTTTTATCAAATTTAAAGGGATAGTTCACCCTAAAATGAATAATTATTATAAATATATGAATGAATATATTATAAATGAATAATAATTGTATAATTACAACCAGCATCAAGCTTTATAAAAAAGACACAAAGTATCATGGAAGGATCCCGTGCGACACGTGTCGTATATTCCAAGTGTTCTGGGTTTAGTGAAAAACAAACTGAATTTAATGAATTTAAGGTCTCGACTGTGCATTCATGAGGCTATTAGCGCCGCAGTTCACGCCGACTCGCCCAGAAAACACAAGCTGTGAGAAATCCCGATTAATAAAAATGCAACATGAGCCCAGACAAAACGCCCAGAGCCGAACTTTGAGATGCGTCTCTTCATCTGTCTTCTGGATGCTTAAATCTGCACGTCGTATTAACAGCATGATGGATGACCGCTCTGCACTGACATGACAACTCTTAAAACACATACATCTCTCTCTCTTCACTCTCTACACCTCCAGAGCTTCTTTTTATCCAACTTTTATCCAACATGACTAAAAAATGAGGAACATCACGGCTGTCCTTCTCTACAAAGGATGCATGTGATGGTGTAGAGTGTGTCCTAAACAGTTATGCTAGGAGACAGTTTAATGTTTCTGCCATCCGTACCCATGAGGCCTTGCAGTGCTGTCCGGGTGGGCAGCTGACACTAGGGTTTGAACAGAGCTGAAACACACACTCTTTAATAACACCAATTCACCCGATGAAGAAGCTTATAAAGCTCTTACACCTGAGCTTTGCTTCGTTTTTCTGCTTTTACATTACATGCACAGTTAAGCGTTCTGTAAAAAACAATTGAGAAAAGTGAACTTTTACAGTGAAAACAGCAGCTGTGTTTGCCAGAACTGTATTGTAAAATTATGGTAAATATTTTAAGTAAAAAAAAAATCCTATATTTCATTATCTGATATAATGTTAATATATCAAAGTAGTAAAACGTTTATAATATATTGACAAAAAAAAGACACATTATGAATCTCTCACAAGCTGATGTTAATACTAATATATACAGTCAAAACAAAAATTATTCAGACATTTTTGATATTTTTGATATATTTTTACTAGTGGGTGCAGGACACTATAGTTCATTTCTGTAAGTGAGGATAGCAAAATAAATAAACTGTGACATATTATACCCAAACATTCTTCATTCAGTGGAATACCAGTAAAATTGATACAAATTTGGAACCAAAAATTATTCAGACACTTTGACCATGTTTTGCTTAAGTGTTATCTGACATAATTAAGATGATTTTTTTCTGACACAGATCTTGTCATATTTTATTACCATTTTTTTAAACTTATAGTGAATAAACTGTATTAATGAATGAAATGTTCAAGGTGTCTGAATATATTTTGGTTTGACTGTAGATACACAGTGTCATACACAGAAATACAAACACGACACTAAAATAAAGCAATAATAAGAAACTGTTATTTCAATGAAAAGACAACTGCCACACTGAGAATTCTGGGAATGTCAATTTATTTGTTTTTCACTCTAAATTATAAGAATACTTGTTCTTTTTCTCTTCCAAAAACTGTACATTTAACATTATTTAACTGAAAAATTACATTGAATGTCCCATTAGATCTATTGCAGTTTTTCACTGCATTTTGTGAGGGAATTTACTTAAATAAAATGAACAGGTTTTTACCGCAGTGTTTTACAGCCGTTAGAATTATGATCATTTTGTACAGTGTACGTTTGACACATGCTCACTAAACCTGCTTTGTGACACTCCACCTGACCTGCAGAGGTCGACACGACTCTCTCAAACATGAGTGGCACAAATGCAGGTCCCTCTGAGCTCCTCACACAATGCTTGTGTTGTTTCCACCTTCCTCTTCTGTTGATTTATTGAGATTTTCAATCGTCGTTTTAGAGTAGTCATTATTTTGATTTGTCTGTCAAGGTTATATGACCAGCATGAGGCACAAGATAGACAGATAGACCCCCTTAATAGATAAGTGTCCTTTTTGCAAGACAAAAAAAAAAAAAAAAAAAAAAAAAAACACCTTTATTTGTCACTGCCATGAAGTTAAACCACTTATTAAAATATCTCCACCTCCATTAAGCATAACATGCTTCTAGTCTAGTGTTAATGGTAAATAGTGTCATGCAAAGTCGGAAATGCCACCGAAATTAATTTAAATGCACCCAAATTTCAAGATATGAAATGCCCTTGTTTGAGATTTTGTATTTAAAACATAATATAGTTAAGCAATCTCACACGAGCAAGAGTGATATTTTCTCGAATATCAGCACGATTGCAAATGTGATATTCATTTTATACAGCAGTTCAATAAACAACACATTTTTTTTAGACACAACATTGACAATTTTTTCTCTATTTTGCCAACGAAAACAAAGCAGTTGCATCTCCCAGCAACACATAGTGCTGTTTCGTTCTTGAATGATTCACTGTTTTTGAACAAATCGGGTGAGTCAATGATTCAATGACTCATTCATAAATTCAGTGGACACTGCTGCTTTAATGAATGAATCAGTTGAACGAATGATTCTATGATTCACTTATTAAGACTTGCCGCCACCTACTGGCGGTTTTAGTTACATATATATATAATAGTATCATTTAATTTTTCCTTGCATTTGATATTTCTATATTCAAAATGTTATATTTTGAACATTAATCTCATAACATTATTTATGCAATTGCAGTGCAAATGGATTTTGATATATGGTAATATGGATTTTGTTGATACTGATTTCAGTTAGTGTATTTAGTTAAAGCTACACTATGTCACTTTTGGCCCTGTAGTGATTGATGCAGAACACGGAAAGTATTTTTAGTGAAGATCGTTTTGGTAATTACGTGAGTTGTGCTTCAGATGAACCTGATGTCTTGAGACTCAGCGCTGGGGTCAAGTTTACAGATGTTCGATCACTTTATCAGTGTGAATGTCACTAACAACATCAACAGATAGACAGATACCTGAAAAATATGGCTATTCAACAGTTTTAAAATAACGTTACACTGACATTAGGCATAACAATTGCTATTCATATATTAGATAACGATAGAAACCATAACTTGGCAAGGCTATTTACAGGCAAACAGACCAAAGTACTGACTGCTTTAGAGATTGGCATTGTTACCACAATAAACACTGTGTTGCAGACCTAGTCATGCACAACAAATGTGATTCTGGTTTTATAATGGTCACTAGCAAAGGTCTAAGTCGAGCTATTTTTCCACCTGAGAAACATAGCTCGACTTAGACCTTTTCTCTCTTTTGCAGACACAGAAAGGCTTATACATGCCTTCATAACAACTAGGTTAGATTACTGTAATGCCTTGTTCTCTGGCCTTCCATCTGAATCGTTGAGAAAGCTTCAGTATATACAAAATTCTGCCGCTCGTGTGCTCACTCGTACTTCTCCTCGTGAACACATTACACCGGTTCTTTCACAATTACACTGGCTTCCCATAAATGCGAGAATTGATTTTAAAATTCTTATTTTAACATACAAGGCACTTCATGGGACTGCACCTGAGTATCTTTGTGATCTCATCATACCTTATAATGTGCTTCCTCTACCCGTCAGAAATGCACCAACGTTGGGTCATTTTAAAAAGTTGATTAAGACACATTTATTTAAGACAGTCTTTCTCTAATGAATTGTATTGCTTTTGTTTTTGTTTTATTCTATTACTGTAGCACTTTGGGTTTAAGAAAAGCGCATTACAAATAAAATGTATTATTATTATTATTACACTCTAAAAAATGCTGGGTTAAAAACAACCCAAGTTGGGTTGAAAATGGAAAATGTTGGGTTAAATGTTTGCCCAACCTGCTGGGTAGTTTTACTTAACTCAACTATTGTTTAAAAATTACAGTATTGCTTACTTAAAATGGACCCAAAATATCTTTAAAAAATTAACATTTATTAATATGTTTAATAAATGAACATTTTAATTTAATTTTAGATTCATTTTAAGTAATCAGTAGTTGGGTTAAATAAAACTACCCAGCAAGTTGGGCAAACATTTAACCCAACAGTTGGGTTAAAACAACCCAATCGCTGGGTTTGTCCATTTTCAACCCAACTTGGGTTGTTTTTAATCCAGCATTTTTTAGAGTGTACTTTCCCTTTTTGCTTGTTATGTAAACTCTTTTCGTTTTCGTTGTGACTTCAAACTGCTTTCCTTTATTTATGGATATGACGTAAACAGACACGGATGAATGATGATAGCATGCAGTTTCCTGGGAAATCCGCCCTAACAACACTAAAATATAAATGTTATTATAGGCTAACCAGGGTGATTTAGGGGAAGTCAAAAACAGGTTTGGAATATGGCTTTATGCATCATAAACTCGCTTATTATTTGAATTTTGTTAATTTCGAACAAAAACAAGTTGCAAATGCGATGTTGTCTGGCTATATGTTAGTGTGCCGACTACTATCTAAAATTGTCACTACTGACCGAAACGTCATCATTGTTTTGGTAGTGACAAAAGTGAACATAATCATTTATTTGGGGGAAATAGACAAAATTTTAGGACATGATGATGCAAATCATTAGTATTTTAGCAGTGTTTTAGTATGTGAGTTAAATTGTGTCATGTGATGTGGTTACTATCAAAACATGGGGTGTTTAGTCAAAAATAAAGTATATTGAATGATCAACTAAGATGTTATTATAGTGTTTGGTTCAATGTTTATTCAGACTAATGAATCCTTAACTTTGATATCAGTTTGATAAACTTTATGACTTTTTTCGAACATTGGATCGAAAACACAACAAATCTCATAAATTACACTTGAAATATCGTTAAAATTGTAGTTCTTATTGATTTACCTGTGAAAACTTTAAAAAAAAAAAAGCAATAAATATATTTACAAAGAAGATGTAAACAAAATCTTAATAGGTCAATGTAACCCTTCTTATTAAATTATTTATTATTGTGTTTCGGTAGAGACAAATTTGGGGTGAGGAAGGAAAAATATTTCAAAACTTTCTGAAAATACAATATGAGAATTAACTGTACAATTACTAGAAATGTGTAGCTTGGATATTGTACAATTTGCATGCATACAAAATTTGTGGAAAAATAAAAATTTTTCAAGACTTTTCCAACTATATATATATACACTGCCCTCCAAAAGTTGCCCTCCAGCATTAGCAGCTATCTGACCTAAATTGGGTTCTGATTGGTTCATTGTATTCTAAACTTAATTGGCAATCAATTGTTGAAGCTATTAAGGTCAGCTGACCCAAAAATCTTTTACAAACCTGGGCCAAGTTTAAACCAGTAACCAGCATCACAGCCGGCATTTTCTGACTTTGACATGTTTATATTGCCATTATTATGTAATCAAAATGAAAATTATTATTGCTGGTCTTCAATGATAATGTCAAGTTACTGTAATGTATTTGCACCAAAAAATGATAAGGATTTATGCTGATATCGTCCAAAACCACACTTTGCCAGGGGCGTTTCCAAACGTTTGGAGGGCAGTATATATATATATATGAATTATGTCAAATTCATAAAAAAAAAAAAAAAAGTGTTGCGGCGTAATGACCATGGCAAATGTGTGTCCCTTGGCCAAACCAGTTGAGAACCACTCATACAGTACATGCCAAAATGGCAAATATAAATTGGAAACCTCACACAGCCTCTGACACCAGTGACTCCCAGCATCCTCAGCTGCTGAACAGACTTCATAGGAATTCAGTGGAAGCATGTTAGTCGCTCACACCACTCGAACGAGACGTTTAACGCTGGCTATTTACAGTTTCGAAGACGCAGCACACGTTACAGAGGGCTCATGTTGTCTTGGCTCAGAGAGGATATTTGTGTATTACGGCTTCCTGCAGGAAGCTGTGGCCTGACTGCAGTTCTGCTGTGTTAAGCTCGCCGACTCCGTCTGTCGACGCGGCAGACTCGCGCTCTTTCGTCCCGTGTAGCGTATGAATGCCGTCCACATGAGTCTCCTGCGCCTCCACAGGCTCTCTGTGATCTGGAAGAACTGGATGTTCAACCAGGATGCTGACTCTTCTGACGCCGGCTCTTTACAGGTGGAGAACACCAGCGAGAGCGACGATGCCGCTCTACAGAGACACGGATCTCAGCAACAGTCGCGCCGACGCTTCCACAAGGTGAACGCTGGAGGAGAGCGACAACTCATCGTAGATGCCCAGGATGCCTCGGATACGGTAAGAGGACGTATATATTAGATCTTAGACTTCAGACGGACACGGGAATCTTTGCTAGTGTTTGATAAGTTTTGTAGTGAGTGAAGTTCAGTACGTGGAGTTTATGTGTTCATGAGGGGAGTTTCTTCTGCTGATATCATCTGTCTGTCAGTTAGACTTCTCAGTAATCTGTTGGACACACTCCTCACTGTGGAAAACGAGGCTTTGGCCGTTATCTGCTGCTGGTAGTTTGTTAGCAGAGACTGTGCAGTTTCCTGTGCAGACAGGGAGAGTAGCAGCGTCTTAATTGTGTGGTTCTTCTCTCTGCCCGTGGCTCTGTGTCTATGTCATGTGCTGTAGCAGGTAAGAGCTCTCATCCTCCCTTCCTTCACTGTGGATGTGCTTTTTTTTGTGGATGTACATATTATATATATGTTGGTGCACATAAACACATATTTATTGAACATCCAAGACCAAAGAATATTAAGCTACCCAATAAAGCCTATTGTATCATATTTTATGTTTCTAAGGCCTCTAGATGATCAAAACATTGGTGCACACAATCTACTCCATCCCTTCTGTCTCTGATTGATAGTTTAGACTCTTTTTAGCAAGTAAAAGTCTTTTCGTATAATCGTACAAATGTCTTTTTGTTGTCAAATCTGCACTGATTTTTATCAAGTAAACATTTTGATATTGTCAATAATATTTCAAGATGACACTTAGCGAAGCAGGTTTACTTGATTATTCAGACATCATATTTTAGATCATCTGAGGAAGGTTTATTTGTTCATCTGTCAATCATCATTATATTGCATTGCATGATATGTTTTAAAACCAGAGCTTTGATCATAAAACTAAGCATTTAAATATCATATTACTAAGACATATTATTGGCAGATACAGATATTTAAATGCATTTTATGTCAGTATCTGCTATACTGTAATATCTTATTGATTTACATCACAAGCTTATTACAAGCTTATTTGAATTTCATCTTACTTTTTCTCCATATAAATATCAGTATATGCATCAAATTGTGTATTAAGTATGAGCTCCATATTCTCAATATATCATACTATATGAGCCATAAAAGTCTATAAAATACATACTAATATATATATGTATATGTATATATAAATATAAAATATAGTTAAATACCACATGCCAAATTCTTAGATCATTTATCTGTTTGCAACAGAAGAAAATCTTATCTTTATTATCATGTTTGTTTAATATGCTTTTTTTTTTTTTTTAAATTATCATAAACTTGTAAATGTCATTCAGGTTTTGGAGAGTTGCCTCACATGACATTGGTTTGGCACACAAAATATAAGCAGTGAAACACATTTTTTTCTCTCTAAGAAATAATCAAAACGTATATAAGATTACATTTTCTTTTAGTAAGACTTTTTTTCTTTATTGAATGTATGAGTTGCATTTTTAATGTATTTTTTGAGTAAATGATTAGAGAGGTCATGGTTGTGGGTTCAGTGTTATTAAACGCTCAGTGATCAGTATAGAGATGGTAAACTAGAGCAGAAAGCAGGTCTGTGGTGTTGTTTCCTGTCAGACTGCAAGACGTCTGTGCCACCGGTTGACAGTCAAGCCTTGATGATTCACCAGACTGCTGTAATCAGGAGTTCACGCTGACATGTGCCGCTGTTTCTCCATTTGTTATGAAGAGTTAAAGGTGTTTCCTGAAGTGAAAAGTCTGAAAGTCTGCAGAGACAACTGTTTTAGACTTCCTGTGTCAACACCAGTTGCATGCTAGGAAACCTATTCATTATGGCTGCGTTTACGCTGCAAGGCTTAAAGGATTAGTTCACTTTCAAATGAAAATTACCCCAGGCTTTACTCACCCTCAAGCCATCCTAGGTGTACATGACTTTCTTCTTTCTGATGAAAATGTAAATATCCTGACGCATCTAAGCTTTAAAATGGCAGTGAATGGGACCAACGAGCTGAAGAATGTGCATCTATCCAAAGCAAATTATACTCCACATGGCTCCCGGGAGTAAATAAAGGCCTTCTGAAACAAAGCGATGCATTTGTGTAGGAAAAATATCCATAGTAAAAAAATATCAATAGTAAAATAGCTTCTGCCAGACCTCCTTCTGTATTCAACTTACGAAGAAAGTGTAATGCCTCTTGCAGTTTTAAATGCTTATGCTACGTCCTACACCTCCTGTATTCAACTTAAGGAAAAAGGAACTGATGCAATGCCAGTTATGCTTACTTTCTAAGTTGAAAACAGAAAGCGGTAAGTTGAACTTCTTAAATATGGATATTTTTTCTTTCCACTTCAGAAGGCCTTTATTTATTTCTACTTTTTTTTTTTTTTTAATAACAACAAAAAAAGAAATATGAAGCAAGCCCAGCCCAGGTGAGAAAAAGTAACGCTAAAGTAAAGTATTACTTTTCATAAAAAGTAACTAAGTAATGCAATTAGTTCCTTTTTTAGAGAGTAACTCAATATTGTAATGCATTACTTTTCATAAAAAGTAGCTAAGGCAATTAGTTCCTTTTTTGGGGAGTAACTCAATATTGTAATGCATTACTTTTCATAAAAAGTAACTAAGTAATGCAATTAGTTCCTTTTTTAGGGAGTAACTCAATATTGTAATGCATTACTTTTCATAAAGTAACTAAGGCAATTAGTTCCTTTTTTGGGGAGTAACTCAATATTGTAATGCATTACTTTACATAAAAAGTAACTAAGTAATGCAATTAGTTCCTTTTTTAGGGAGTAACTCAATATTGTAATGCATTACTTTTCATAAAGTAACGAAGGCAATTAGTTCCTTTTTTGGGGAGTAACTCAATATTATAATGCATTACTTTACATAAAAAGCAACTAAGTAATGCAATTAGTTCCTTTTTTGGGGAGTAACTCAATATTGTAATGCATTACTTTTCATAAAAAGTAACTAAGGCAATTAGTTCCTTTTTTGCGGAGTAAGTCAATATTGTAATGCATTACTTTTCATAAAGTAACTAAGGCAATTAGTTCCTTTTTTGGGGAGTAACTCAATATTGTAATGCATTACTTTTCATAAAAAGTAACTAAGTAATGCAATTAGTTCCTTTTTTAGGGAGTAACTCAGTTACTTTATGAAAAGTAATGCATTACAATATTGAGTTACTCCCTAAAAAAGGAACTAATTGCCTTAGCTACTTTTTATGAAAAGTAATGCATTACAATATTGAGTTACTCTCCAAAAAAGGAACTAATTGCCTTAGTTACTTTATGAAAAGTAATGCATTACAATATTAAGGCAATTAGTTCCTTTTTTGGGGAGTAACTCAATATTGTAATGCATTACTTTTCATAAAAAGTAACTAAGGCAATTAGTTCCTTTTTTGGGGAGTAACTCAATATTGTAATGCATTACTTTTCATAAAAAGTAACTAAGTAATGCAATTAGTTCCTTTTTTAGGGAGTAACTCAATATTGTAATGCATTACTTTTCATAAAAAGTAGCTAAGGCAATTAGTTCCTTTTTTGGGGAGTAACTCAATATTGTAATGCATTACTTTTCATAAAGTAACTAAGGCAATTAGTTCCTTTTTTGGGGAGTAACTCAATATTGTAATGCATTACTTTTCATAAAAAGTAGCTAAGGCAATTAGTTCCTTTTTTGGGGAGTAACTCAATATTGTAATGCATTACTTTTCATAAAAAGTAACTAAGGCAATTAGTTCCTTTTTTGGGGAGTAACTCAATATTGTAATGCATTACTTTTCATAAAAAGTAACTAAGGCAATTAGTTCCTTTTTTGGGGAGTAACTCAATATTGTAATGCATTACTTTAGATAAAAAGTAACTAAGTAATGCAATTAGTTCCTTTTTTAGGGAGTAACTCAATATTGTAATGCATTACTTTTCATAAAGTAACTAAGGCAATTAGTTCCTTTTTTGGGGAGTAACTCAATATTGTAATGCATTACTTTACATAAAAAGTAACTAAGTAAGGCAATTAGTTCCTTTTTTGGGGAGTAACTCAATATTGTAATGCATTACTTTTCATAAAAAGTAACTAAGGCAATTAGTTCCTTTTTTGGGGAGTAACTCAATATTGTAATGCATTACTTTACATAAAAAGTAACTAAGTAATGCAATTAGTTCTTTTTTTAGGGAGTAACTCAATATTGTAATGCATTACTTTTCATAAAGTAACTAAGGCAATTAGTTCCTTTTTTAGGGAGTAACTCAATATTGTAATGCATTACTTTTCATAAAAAGTAACTAAGGCAATTAGTTCCTTTTTTGGGGAGTAACTCAATATTGTAATGCATTACTTTACATAAAAAGTAACTAAGTAATGCAATTAGTTCCTTTTTTAGGGAGTAACTCAATATTGTAATGCATTACTTTGCATAAAGTAACTAAGGCAATTAGTTCCTTTTTTGGGGAGTAACTCAATATTGTAATGCATTACTTTACATAAAAAGTAACTAAGTAAGGCAATTAGTTCCTTTTTTAGGGAGTAACTCAGTATTGTAATGCATTACTTTTCATAAAGTAACTAAGGCAATTAGTTACTTTTTTTAGGGAGTAACTCAATATTATAATGCATTACTTTTCATAAAAACTAACTAAGGAAATTAGTTCCTTTTTTGGAGAGTAACTCAATATTGTAATGCATTACTTCTAAAATGTAACTTTCCCCAACACTGTGTGAAGTTTAAAATTGATAAAAAATATTTATATATTTCACACCTGGTCGTTCTTTGATTTTTATTGCACACCTAGCCGTGTATTATACCAATTATACCATGATGACTCGGCAACATGGACACGTTAAAGCTGCTATTGATATTTGCATTTTCTTTAGTTATTTTATCTACAGGTCATAAAATCTAGAATTCTGAATTGGAATAAAGTTTACATTTATTCAAATGAATTCAATAAACAAGAGATGGTGCTTGTGTTATTACCTGTGTCTCTATACAAAAGTGAAGCTGTGAGTTTAATTACTTCATAAACAGCAACATTGTCTCCTCATTACTGAGGAATATAATGCAGCTGTTTAGTAGTGAAGCTGTTTTATTGATTAATTTCATTGGGCAGGAGAGGAAAACTAGTTTCTGTGCTCCTGAACGGAAAGGGGAATCGCAAATAAATGCGTTTAAACGTAGATCAGATGTCCATATATTAGATATGCATCTGATTTAAAACCAAACTTGAAAGAGTCTCAGAATGGATGTATCTTTGTGTTTACACGTGTACAACAATATCCAAACAGTGTCAGAGAGCCTATGTCTGCTGTTGTGTTTGGTGTGGAAATGACAGTGATAGTGCAGTGTGTCATTTGTGTATGAATACCCCTCGTGCTCAGCTAATGCAGTCAGAGCTATGACTAATGCTATGGCGTCATCATGACTCAACTTTAACCTTCTTTAGTCCTTTGAAAAGATTTTAAAAATATTATGAAAACAACGTTTCTGCCTCTGTAGATGTAAACACTGACTTGTGGATAATATAAGAGCATTTGCACTTTGTTAAAAATGCACAACAAAAGGACAGAATGCACATTTTCCATTTCAAGGTGGTGGGATGTGGTTTTCACATCACATCATAGTGATACAATACAGAGCGTTTCAAGGCAGATTTACAGTAATAAACAGTGTTAATGTTGTATAGTTCATCAATTATGAAACAAATTCAATTTCAGCTGTTAAGCAGCTCTACAGAAGACAATAGAGTCATTATTCAGATCGGTTCAGTTCACTGTTAATTCAATTCAGTGCAATAGTGTCAGTGCACTTACTGAATATTAATTTTGTGACAGAAGCTTCTCTCCTCATGAAGCACATGCATTCAACGCTATATTAAAGCGTCAATAAACAAAAGAGCCGAACCGGTTTCTGCTTGCACTTAGAATGCATTTTTGGCTCATTTTTTGTTAATGGAGATTTGGTGCATCACTAAAACACTGGAAAAGCCAGAGCATATTGTAGTAAAGTTTGTTGATACGGGAAGAAGGAGGTGGGAACCGGCAAACGTTCAAACAAACTTTAATGTATAAAATAAACAAAGAACAAAACGAAGTAATGCCGGCAGTCCCTCACGGACAACTGCCGGCCACACAATCATAATAAAACAAAGCATAAAATCCATGCCTGGTCCTCTCTAGTCCTTCAATGTTGTCACTCCCCTTTTATGCTTCCGGAGCTCCTCCGTGAGAGATTCGAGACCGGTGCAACACGCAGCTGACGCTCGTTAACACCCTGCACGTCACATATATAAATAGGGGTGGGAATGTTTCACCTTGCAATTCTTGTTTCAGTTTATGGAAGCACGATGCAAAAAGCTTGTCAATGCATCAGTGTGTACAACCCTCTACAGTGTAAGTAAAACACTCAAATATATGACCAAATCTTCAACTAATGTCTATCATTAGGCATTGGCTAATAAATTCTTAGATTTTATTAGAAGTATAACTAATGCACAAACGGCAACCTCATTGGCTGGCGCTCATCTATTACCGTCCCTGTTTTGATTTCCTCAGCATGGGCACCCTGACTGGTCTGCAGCTATGCAGCTCCATACAACAAACTGATGCCCTGTGTATTCTGACACCTTTCTATCAGAACCAGCATTAACTTCTTGAGCAATTTGAGCTACAGTAGCTCGTCTGTTGGATTGGACCACACGGGCCAGCTTTTGCTCCCCACTTGCATCAATGAGCCTCGGCCACCCATGACCCTGTCACCGGTTCACCACTGTTCCTTCCTTGGAGCACTTTTGATAGAGACTGACCACTGCAGACCGGGAACACCCCACAAGAGCTGCAGTTTTGGAGATGCTCTGACCCAGTCGTCTAGCCATCACAATTTGGCTCTTGTCAAACTCGCTCAAATCCTTATGCTTGCCCATTTTCACACATCAACTTTTATATCTAAAATAAAGTAGTATAGCAGTCTGGTGAGTAAACTAAAGAATTTACTAGCCAATGGCGATTCTTTTGCTAAGTTGTGCATGGAGGGTTGGTGTGTTTTCAGCTGCAGTGCAGGAGTGCCTCTCTTCATGTTCATGTGTGCAGATTAGACTCCACATAAACGCTCTGAGCTGCCAGTGGAAACAGAAGAAGAGGGTTTAATATCCTCGCATCAGAGGCGGCCCGTGGCTTTCGTTCTCTGTAATAAAGTCAGAGCGACCTTAAACTGTCAATTAGTGCACATCTCATTTTCTATGACTGTGCTTGAGAATGAGTAGTCATAGCTAGGAAAAATCACCCAATGCTTGTGTCTGCTGCGTATTTCACTTAGCTTAGCAACATGCTATGGACAAACTCCATTGAAATCAACTGTGCGATGCACTTGAAATCACTTATGAGGCTCCGCTGGAGCTGGACAGGTTTGTAAAGCTGATGTGCGTTCATCTGCACGAGAGCAGCAGGAAGCTTTACATGGACGCATGTGAGAGGAGAATCTGTGCGGCTGCTGTTTGTGCTGGAGATCTAATTTTAGAGGATGACATCATGCCAGCCCTGCTGCCCCCCTCCCAGCTCGGCCTCATGGGCCGCTTCATATTTTCATCCACTGAAAGCAGAGGAGATCTCTCATGTTGGGTGATTTTCACTCTGCTGTGTGTGCTTCAGATCCCAGCACACTCTACAGGAAGAGCTGGGAAAATAGCAGGAAGTGAGGTGCGCTAGCTCAACCCTGCAGGCGTTAACTTCCTAGTGCTGGACTAGAAAGTCAATCATGCAAACATAAACCTCAGTCATCATTTAATTGTCTTCATGTCCTTATAAACTCATTTTCATAGAACACAACAGGAGAAACTTTGAAGAGTGCTCCACTTGTTCTTTTCTGGATTCACATCATAACAAAAGTCCATGTGATTCATGCTGTTTTCCCAGTCGCTGGGCCAGATGTCAAAACCAGACGAAGTGTGTGTTGCCGTCACACATATGCAAAAATCACATACTCTGGTTGGTTATAATCATGTTAAGGTGAAATGTTATTAATAGATATTTTATGTTAAATACATTTCACCATATACAGCAGGGCTTGATTTTCAGAGTGGGATTGCGCGATACTAGACTCGCGTTTTGGGAGTTGCGGAGTTGACGGAATTCTCACTTGCACAATCAGGCCAGTGTCATCACTAAAGTTAATCATTTGCACGTCTTTCAATTCTTACCAATTTAAACATTCAAGCGATTTTAAACTATTCAATACTTGCGCGATCTCTAAGAGATGGTTTTTCCTGCGTGCGTGCGTAGAGTAAAGCTGCATCACACACAGTTCGTGACTAACAAAACTGAGTTCTTTTTCACGGATTACAGTGCTTTAATGGTCAAAAACACAAAATGATGTTAGAATTCTGCTCTTGGTGATTATCCTTGTGAACACAGCCTTAAATAAACAAACAGTTGTCGGCACCAATAGCCTCGTGGGCAGCATGGCGACATATAGCGCCGTTGTGCTTTGAGCGACTCGAGTTCAAGTCCAGACTCGCTGACCTTTCCCGATCCCCTCTCTCATTTTCGCTTCCTGTCTGCTTACAGTACTATTATAATAAAGACAAAAATGGCAAAAATATTTTTTAAACAAACAAACAAACAAACAAACAAACAAACAAACAAACAAACAAACAGTTGTTAAAAAAATGTGTAACAGTATAATGGACCTGTGTACTAGCTCTTAAAGTGACAGCAGCCTAATATATGTCTGTCATTAATGTTGATAAAACAACAAAAGATGCGATTTGCACATCTGCACGCATACATAGAGTAAAGCTGCGTCACAAACAGCTCACGAATAACAAAACCAAGGTATTTTTCGATGATTATAGCGCCTTAATGGTAAAAAAAACACAAAATTATGTCAAAATTCCGCTCTTGGCGAATATCCTGGTAAACACAGTCGGTTATGTCTTAAATAAACATAAACAATTGTCGGCACGATAGCCTCGTGGGCAGCATGGTGACATATAGCGCAGCTGAGCTTCGGGCGACCCAAGGTCGAGTCCAGACTTGCGGACCTTTCCCGATCCCCTCTCTAATTTAGCTTCCTGTCTGCTTACAGTACTATTATAATAAAGGCAATAAAACCAAAAATAAATCTTTAAAAACAACATAAACAGTTGAGAAGGAAAACGAATGCAGCCTAAGTGTCTGTCATTATTGTTGATAAAACAACAAAAGATAGCTTTAATTGTAAGGAATCAGGATTAATAGCATGTTATACAGGACTAAAAGACTATCCAGTGTTATTTTTATTTGATTACTTTTTTTTTTTAGTTTCTGTAGTATTTCTGTACCTAAATACTAGTGTTAGACCTATTCCAAAAACGTTTCTCTTTATGTAATTTGTATCTTTATTCTATTGTATTTATTTGTGCTACTTTTTTCAGTTTAATTCAAGATTGAATTCAAAGCTTCCTTGTGTTGTGCATACTCTTGAGCAACACAGTTACCCCATTGTAAAACACAAATGCAATGAGTGAGCAAAAATGTAGGTGAGATAAATGTAATTTTAATAAAAATGTCAAAAAAAAAAAAAAGCCCCCTCAAATTAAAAAAATCCCCCCCATAAGAATCACCTAAGGGGGGAATTCCCCCTCATTTTCCCTATTTACAGTGAAAGAGCAAGAAAAGCTGCATTATAGCTCATTACATCTGCTCGACTGTACAGCTGCTAATGAAAGCTCTGTAATCTCAGTCCATATTAAAGGTGTTTATTGTGTTTGAGTGTCATGTTTGCTGAGTGTGTTGTGCGGAAAGCCCTTATATGGAGTTGGTTTTGGCGTGATTTATGCAAATGACCAACCTCAAGCATGCAGTCACTCATTTAGAATACTCCAAATAAATTAATGTGCATGTGAATTAAGCAGAAATATTTTTTTTATGTGCTTACAAATACGAAATAATCCACACAATTATTATTCAACCCAGACTGCAAAAGCAGTTAACAAATCATAAAAGCATTTAACAAGTCATTTGCTTAATTTGAATGTATCTCTATTCTGCTTGCACACAATAACAAGGATTTTTAATGCATGAGGTGAATATCAAGCTTGCGAGTGTTATTGTCCGGGTGGTCTGAGTACCACAGTCTTGTCACTGTCACTCTTCTCAAAGCTGGAGAGACAGTGAGACCCGTGTGCGTTTAAACGCCCCGTTCCCTCAGTGTGCACTCATTAGTTAGAATCACAGACTCATTAATCAGCCGCGAGACGCCGCTGTCCTCCGCCACTGATGCACTGTGTGTCTTAATGCTCCGTGAGTGCGAGTCGAAGCTTCTGAACCAGCGCTCATGAAACTCATCCTCTCAGACAGGAAGTACATCCTGTCTGTCGTCTGTTTACGCTTTCTACAGCTGCACCGCAGTTTTACTTGCTCAGTAAATGTGGCTGAAGCAGGTTTGCAGGGATTTGTTTGACAATGTAATTACTTATCGTTAATCAGTCGTTAAAATTACAGGATTAGTTCACTTCAGAATTAAAATTTCCTGATAATTTCCTCACCCCCATGTCAACCAAAATGTGTATGTCTTTCTTTCTTCAGTGGAAAAGAAATTGAGGAAAACATTCCAGGATTTTTCTCCATATAGTGGACTTCACTGGGGTTCAACGGGTTGAAGGTCCAAATGTCAGTTTCAGTGCAGCTTCAAAGAGCTCTACATGATCCCAGACGAGGAACAAGAGTCTAAACTAGAGAAACCATTGGCCATTTTCTAAAAAAAAACCCCAAAAAACTTTTTAACCACATCTGTGATGCTCCACGCATTACGTAATCATGTTGGAAAGGTCACGCATGATGTAGGAGGAAGCACTGCGGTAATCCATCTCATTTTCTCCTCCTACTTCAAAATCGTCCGACATCATTGTTTTACCTTTTTTTGTAAAGGCCGTTTGATTTAGTCTTTGACATTCACTTGTGAACACTGGATCGGTACTTCCGCCTACGTCACGTGACCTTTCCAACATGATTACGTCACGCATGGAGCATCACAGAGCAGTGCAAGACGAGCATTTGTGGTTAAAAAGTATAGAAATTAATTTTTTTAGAAAATGTCTCTTATTCCTCGTCTGGGATCATGTAGAGCTCTTTGAAGCTGCACTGAAACCACTATATGGAGAAAAATCCTGGAATGTTTTCCTTAATTTCTTTTCGACTGAAGAAAGAAAGATGTAAACATCTTGGATGACATAAATTATCTGGAGATTTTAATTCTGAAGTGAACTAATCCTTTAAATGTCAGTCAGTTTTTGCTTTATTAAGAGATTTTAAAGTCTATTATATTAATAAACAAGTACTGCACAGGGTGGAATGGCAAAAGTTAATATTTTTAACATTATTATGTTTTTAAAGTAATATTTCTGGATGCAGTGTGTCATTATTTCTCCTAAACACTTCCCCTGTCTGCCATTGGTCAAACAAACAGATTGCACCACCCCATTGGTTGAGTCATTATTATAGTGTCACTATCAAAGTGTTTCACTATCATTTTTTATGATAATATAATCAAACCATATGAATAGCTCACTAATAGTTAACTCTGCATAGGGTGGACATACATTGTTTTGGGAAATCACCTGAATATTATATTATATTTAGCAAATGCATTTATTATTGCATTTATTATAATGCATTAGTAGTTTGTTTCTGTTTTCTTGAAAGAAATGCTTTTTATCTGTTATTACTAAAAACATTCAGAGCTACATGGATAATAAACCTGAAGTATGTTGCATTGATCCCGTTTGCAAACACAGACTTAAAATGAGCCCTTTCTGTGTTCACTTAATGTTGAATGAATGTTTGTGTCAAATAAATGTGATACAGTGATGAAACCCTGCAGAGACACTAACTGTGTGTGCTGCATCTCTGAATCTGATCCGTGACTGACGCGGACAGTAGCCAGTCCCATAATCCTTCACACCAAACTGTGTTATGCGCCTCGCTCGCTCCTCGGGAAGCTCCATGTGCTGAGCTCCCATTGGCTACGTCTGAAAGAGATGATGTCATGCTTCAGCTTCTGAGGCGAGGGAATCAGATGCGCTTCCCATTACATCCCACCGCCAGAGAAGAGTGTGTGCATGCAGCTGCAGAAAACAAATGACGTGTGTCACGCAGCATGTGTGCTTTTAAGCCATTGTGTTTCCCAGCGTTCTGACTTGATAATAGGATCAAGTGTTTGAGAGGTTAATCTCTTCCCTTTTCTCCTGCTACTGCAGAAATGTGCCTTTGTCACGCTCACAAAAGAGTGCAACAGATCGCGGCACGCGTGCAGGAGGAATACATTAGCATAACGAGTGCTTTTCACCATCCGTCTTCCACGGCAGTAATTTATGCTCCCCGTCATTGTCGTTTATGAAGTGGGTTCGAGCACAGTGGACTTTACAGAAGACGCTGGCTGTTTTCTGATCAATAAAGACGCTCGCGTTTCCTCCGCGCAGCCAATCGCTCTAATGTAGTCGCCCCATCCCACCCCTCCCTCCCAGCACAGGTGATGTCATGCTTTTCTGCCGGGCTTCTCTCTGTCCCTCTCACTCCTAGACGCTCCGTCTTCAGCGGCAGAGCATCCGATCGATGGACGCGTCTCGAGGGAGAGGCTCCAGCCGGGGATGCGCGCTCGGAGGCTGGATGCAGCAGCAGCGGGACGAGTCCCAGAGGTGGATTCTAAGTGTCTGCATTGGGCTCGTTCTCCAGTGCAGCGCGGGACCAGAGAGGTGCAGACGCTAGCGGAGAGTTTCCCGCCCTCAGCCTGGACTCCTGGAGTTGTGCTCATGTGAAGAGGAAGTTTTGATGGTTCCTGGTGACGACATGGATACTTGGATTGCTTGATTCACTCGTTCTTTGACGTCTCGGCCAGGTCGAGTGTTTATTTGTTTGGATTCTGAGAGGAACTTGCTCTTCCTTTTCTCTTTTACTGGAAAGTTTATCTCTCTTATTGGGAAATGGCTTTCCTCGTCCGTTGCTATGCCAACTGCTTGCAGCCGTGGTCCTCCAAAGTAAGTGATGTCATCATGGTTGTGTGTGTCTATGTGCTTTGCTATGGATTGGCTTGCGGTTTCCATTTCTTTCTTCATGCATCCGCTGCCTGGGAGAAGGGTCAGCATCTGGGCATCTCATTTTCCTGAAGGCTCGGATAAATGATTTTTACCAGAATATTCTGCATGCTGATCAGTGAAGATCAGAAGTTCTCCACAGCTGTATGGAGCTTGTTTCTTCAGTTCTGATCAGTCATTAGGGGTCTAAATCTCAGCTCCTGGAGGGACACAGTTCCCTCCCTGCTCCAACACACATACCTGTAGTTTACAAATAAGCCTGAAGAACTTAATGAGCTGGATCAGGTGTGTTTAATTAAGGTTGGAGCTAAACTCTGCAGGGCTGTGGCCCTACAGGAACTGAGTTTGATGATGGCAAATGCCAAATGGCATTGCAAAAATAACCAAACGTGTTTCTCAAACATCTGCCCCAAAACTCATGATTGGTTGAGGCTGCTCAAACAAACAGATTATTGTTCTGAGAGCAAAGACTGCCAGTGGACATCAAAACATCACACTCGGCTCACATTCAGTGGGATTTGATTGGATGGTGAAAAGTGGGCGTGTCATATAGGACTTTAGAGTCAGCTATTACGCAATTATGAAGAATAACATGCATTTCAAAGTCAGATGTGTTTGTGCTCCGATGGGTTTATAGAGGAACTTTTCTTCTTCTGAGTCAGAGAGAAAATAAATAGCAGCAGTAGCTCTGGGCTTCCCCTATTCACAAAATTCTGTCGCAACATGCATTCAAGTCCAGGGTTTCCCAACACGGCCAGTGGACACATGCAGTCGCTTCAGCTATGATTCATGAAGGGAACGTGCTCTAGTCCGGAGGACATGACATGTGTGTCTGACTGGTGTTTGTCTTCATTATGTCCACATTCACACTTCACTCTGCGGTTACTCATTCACTAACACTGCCAGCTTAAATCAACACTGGAATTGTACAAGACTGTTTTATGTGTTTGGTAGACTAACTCGGACATCATTCACTCACCCTTGTGTTGGTCAGACATGACTTAAAGGTACAATATGTAAGATTTTTGGATTAAAATGTCCCAAAAGCCAGTCGAACAGTTATATATTTTGTTGACTTGTCTACTTACATTATCCCAGATGTTTCCAAGAATGTTTATATCTAGAGAAAAAGCAATTTTAACCAGTACACGGACCTTGTCTGTGCATCATCTATCAATGACATCATACCCGCGCTACCCTAATGTTTTATTTTGTAGTGTAGAAAACATTAGATGTTTTATTAGACAAGGGAACAACTGTTTGGTTACATTTATAGACAGAAAACTAATTATTGTTTAGTCTTATTGTTTGAATCTCGTTTTCTTGATTTTCCGTGAGTGTTTTTATGCCTCAAAGAAAAACACTATTTTGTCAAGTAGCTAACACAGCATAATCAGATGCGGCTTTATTTTTAGTAACTGTAATACAGCATTCTCTCCGTCACAGTATGTTTTTGCATGCCATTTATCAACATAAGCCATCTAGCATTTATAATGATATACTAATATTGATCTAGCTTACTGCAGTCTCACAGCAGCCGCCGAGGGAATGCTCAGAGTATAACATTATTTTCAACACATTCAAATGTATGTAATATGATAAACAGCGCTGTGTTACCTCATACACTTAACCGGAAGAAGCTGAAGCGGCGACTGCAGCATAATAAAAGTCCCACTGCTCTTGAGGCGTGTGTCGCGCTCGAATCCAGTGGCTTTGTTCAGCTCCCACCTGCTCTGCTTCATACTACAGTAACATTAATAATCTCATTCATGAACATGATTTCTGCCCGAGTCCCATCCCGATTCTTTTCCACCGGCTGTAAGGTGAAGAAGACAATCTCCCATGATGAAAATATACAAATTATGCCTTTTAATGTCTTATACAGATTGGAAGAATATGAGGGACTGACAGTCACAGTCTCCATTTACTTTCATTGTGTCTTTCTCATAGAGCTGCACGATTTATCGCAATTTTATTGCATGCAATTTGGCAAAGGCTGCGATTATTTTATGCGCAGCTTGTCAGAGCTGTACGGCTCTGTGATCAGTAGTAAATGCTTCTCCATTTAGCCAGAGGGCACTCTTGTGCAGAAACTCTACATATATCCTGCCGCAGAAGAAGATATCACTCATCATATCACTGTAGCTGAATAAACAGAAGATTGATTGATTAATTAAACATGACTAATAAACACACGACTGCCTTATTCTGTGCCACATCATCTCACCGAAGGATGCTCAACTGTTATTATGAAGTGAGTTTGGAGTAAAAACATGTTATTAAATTTTGTATTTTTTTGGACAAGATGTTAATAAATGCTTCTCATGTCTGGAAATATATCTGACGCATGTTGCTTTTTCAAACCAACAGACCCAAACTCCAGTGCATTCAGATGGATTAGCATTTGAAGCCATACTTCATTGACAAGCTGCGCATTAAAAAAATAAATCACAGCCTTTGCGATTTCATAATTGCACTAAGAATCGCGTTTAAGCTCAATGTTATTTTTCGTATCGTGCGATACAAAGTATCGTGCAGCCCTACTTTCTCATATCCGTCCCCCCAGTTTTTAGCCATTCCACGATCACGGTACACAAAATCAACATAATGGCACATTTCTGTTGCAATCCTACAGTGTTTGCCATTAAAATTAAAATAAGCAGTACTAAAAGTTATTGATATTTTAGTGTGTTAAAGAAATGTACATGAATGAGAACAAAAAGCGTGAGACCTGTTTGATGTTAAAAAGAGTTATGCACAATAAACCGTGAGAAAAGAATTCGATGCAGTACTATTGCGCTGACTGACACACACCCGAAGTCATCTATCACACACTTGAATGGACAAATACACACAAATATGTGTCAAAATGCCTATTGTGTGCACTATTCACGTAAACAAAGTTGTTAATGTCTACAATGAACGTAAACAGTTGAGAAAAGAAACGCACATGTATCATTGTTGAATCTGTGCGTTTGATCTTAAAGTGACAGCAGCCTAATAAACCTGCTGCCGTCTGTGTCATTAATGTTAATCAAAAACAAAAGACAGAGAAAATCACTCACCGATCTCGACTGATTACTTTCTGAGGTTTTTTTAATACTAAACTAAACCTACCCGATTAACGTAAAGCACTCTTTATTTCATTTGCAGCTTTGTCATATTGTTTGTAATTTTGCTTCTTTGTTCTTAGTTTAAAAATATCTTATTTAAAAGTGGAGTGTCAAAATTTAATAAGACAAAAATAATCAGGCTTTCTGCATTTTCTTTCTGTCAGTACATCTATTGTCATAATATGGTAAATGTGGTATCCTAATTATAAAAAAAATGCAAATTCCACAGAATTCTGGAAATTACAGTAGGAGTATCGGTTACTTTGATCGCACAAAAGAAAAAAGAAAGAAAAAAAAGTCTCTGGAGATTTACACTGTCACACTGACTAACATCTACTCCACCGAGGACATACAGTCATGGGGGTTTTTGAGCTGCGCTCAGTTTAATTACGGTGGGTTTTCTAGGGCTGACTACCTTACATATCACGGTATCTGTTTTGATTCATTAAAGATCATCATGATCGGATCATTTTGCTTTGTTCATTTCTCTTTTCTGTTTGAATGCTTTATGCATACATACATCTCTTTTCCTCTCCATTTAAGTTGTCGTTCAACAGTCTCATAACGTTCCGGTGATCCGAGCTGCGCTCATGGCGTGCTGTGATATGTCCGAGCTGGAAAATCTCCATCATTCATAATTCAGAAGCCGATAATTGGCCTTCAGCTTTGTGTCTCGGCTGCACTCTCCGGCTCCATTAATGTCCCGGGGTCTGGCCATCTTTGAACTTGGCAGCCAACCGCCTGGCAACGTTATTAAAGGCTCTCTGAAAGCCTCCAGCAGCTATTTTCCCCTCTTTACTGTCCATGGACAAGTGTCAGTGTTTTAGCTCTCGGATGTCAGGTGCTTGGTCTCTAACATCCTGTTGGACAGTCCCTACTTTATGGGCATTGATGGTTCCATGAAGAACCTTTAACATCCATGGAAACTTTCCATTGCACAAAGATAATACTTTATAGTGGAAACAATGTTCTTCAGATTATTGAAATGTTCCTCACTAGCATTGTATCCTCACTCCTAGAGACCAGACCAGCACTCCTTAAATTCATCTGAAAGATCCACATTTACTGCCTGAGAAATGTCTTATGTTTAATCAATAAATACAGTTAGAATAATAAAACACTAAAGAGCTGTTACCAATCAAATGAAATCTCTTACAACAAAATTAATCTTTGCACTGCAGAGGTAGGATCTGAACTGATACAGTTACACCTGCATAAAATATTGTAATGAGCAATATATTTTTTAAAGCATTTATTAATCTTTATTAATGTAAGCTCACATTGTTCATGTTAGTTCACAGTGCATTATCTAATGTTAAACTTTTGATTTTAATAATGAACATGAACTATGATAAATAATATACGCTGTAGAATATTGTTCATTGTTAACTAATGTAGTTAACTAATATTAAAACATGAAACCTTAATGTAGTGTTAATGATGTCTACATAATTTTTACTCATTATTGTTTGTTTTCGTTTTAAGTAACAAAAGTGTATTTTATGGTTTCAGGTTTAGTTTTATGTGACTATAAACACCCTGATGCAAACTGACGTTATCATTACTGTAGAGTAAGGTGACCAGATTTCTGAAATGAAAACCATGGTTTTTTCCTATTTGAATAGTCAAAAATTCCCTGAAATCTCCTTTGTTATTATCTATTAATTTAAAAAAAAAAAAAAAAAAAAACAAGGAATACATTTTTTTTTCTTTTTTTGCGGGTTCCCTATGTCATTATTAACATTAATAATATTAATAATTATCATGATTTTGTTTAATTATTAGGATTTTTGGTCTGGTTTTAATACAATTCACTGCACCTGAGAGAAAAAAACAAAACAAAAACATATATAAAACACACAATGAAAACAATTAATATTAGGCTAACTATTGTAAATACCAAACAGTTCAAAACAATGTTATAGCAAAATTATGAATTATGAAAAACACATTACAAAAATGAAACATAAATATGATATGATAAACAAAACAATTTAACAAATATTTTAACATTTTACAATTGTATTTAATATTTTCGTTTTCACAAACTGTTTATACTGTATATAGAAATTACAACTTTTTTTAACGTAATTGTTTTTGTGAAAATGACTCTAACTCTTATCCTTAATTGGGCTTGTTATTTTGCATTTTAGGCTTGTTTTGTTTTAAGCAGAAAGTATGTGTATTTTGCAGATGTAATTGTTTATTTTTTTATAGTTAATATGTGCCGAAATTACTGTGTTGTGATTGAAACTTAAAATTTTGCAAAAAGCACATACAAACAGACAGTATTACTTTAATTTAAAATGAATAGTATGTTTAAAAAAAACAACAAAAAAAACACGATAATGTTTTTTTCCGATATTTGACGATAATGGCGCTATGCTCTCATCCAGGTTACGTTCTTAATGAAGTAGTGGCGCGCGACCAAATAGAGTCAGCGTAACTCACAGCGCCATCTGTTGATGAAAATAATCACTACATGATTGCTCCTATAACCAGCAGGCAGCTGTATGTTGGTTGGGCTTTTTTACAATGTATTTGTGGATTGTTTTGAATGAGATGTGAAACAGGGACATTTCTGGGGACAGCTCCAGCCGGGGACAGAACACCAAATACTGGGACTGTCCCTTGAAATCGGGGACATCTGGTCACTTTACTGTAGAGTGAAGATGCAAATCTGTGCAGTCCCTGTTACATGACTTACAGGAATATCATCCTGCTAGTATTTCACATGGTTTAGTCTCGGTGTCGTGACATGCAAATCCTTTATTACAGGTTTAGAGCTGTTAGTAATGTGTTAAGTCTCCATCAGGACTCCACTTGCATCTTTTCTTCGCATTCATCTCACCCAAAGGGAGTGGCATCTGACCTATGTTTTTGTTGTGTTTTGCCGATGGTCACGCTTTCACTCATAGATTTCCTTTCAGTCAGCAGAACTGAAGTAACAGGAACTGAAGGTAAGCTGCTCTTTTAAAGTGCAGGCAGTGTTTGCCTTGACTCATAATTTAACGATGGAAAGGAGCGTGTTGAGGCTAATGCTGAGTGTATTGATCCTGAACGCCTAACCTTCCTGTCCACATGACACCCTAAACCTCCCAGGATAGAGCGGCTAAAAGCTCTCAGCATCTGTTTGGATAATATTCAGACGTAAGAGCCATCGCTGAATGATGGAGCACATCTTTTATTTGGCCTCGCTTTGTGGAAGAAGAAGGTTATATTGGCATTCCTTTGCTATCTTATTTCCCCAATCCCTACATCATTCCTCTCTGAAACATCTCCACGCATAATGAGAAAAGGGGTACGGACTGCTTTTATGACTCTGAAGCTGATAGTTTGTAATTAATGTAATGGCCAGTTTACAACAGGAACAAGACGAACCACAAAATGATTCGCAGACAAAAGGTATTATTATACTGCAGTTCATTTTGGTTTTCTATGTGACCCGTCCATAGGTGGAACATGTTTACTTTATAAAGCACAGAATAGAAAGCCTCCCAAGTGTTTGAGATCAGGATACATCTGTGATTCACATCCTGATTCACGAGCATTTGATCTTACTGCTGGTGCTATTCTGCAGAGCACTGAAGACATCAGCCGTTATCATGAGGTCATACGGGCGATTGTGGGTTCAAGTTAAAGGTCTGACATTGAGTGTCTCTTTGTAAGCAAGAGCTTGGGCTTTGCTCATGGAGCGCAAGGACGGGGCAGGTGCCATACGGCTGCTCTGTTTACAGCGGTCACATGGTGTAGGTTGGCCCCTTGTTTGACCCCCCTGACCAGCACTGCCTTAAATACAAACATACCACCTGTCTGTCTGTCTTTTATTCTGGATGTCCCAAATTTCAGTTAAATGTTGATTACATTTTGGTTGCATAATAAAAATATAACTGGTCATGTAAAATATGCACATAATATCAATAGGTCGACCGTTATACCCCTAAATCTAATCGAATCTTAATCGTATCGTGGCATGTTTTGACAAATATCGTATTGTAAGAGAATCAATGTCGGATCATATCGTGACAAAACATCCAATTTACACCCCTAGTGTTTAGGGGTGCGTGTGTTTGTATGTGTTCAGTAGTCCTGGTTCACTCAGAGTTTATTGCATGTGCTGCAGGGCTCTCCTCTGCTTTAATACCATTAACATGCGCAGTGCAGGGCTCGTTTGTGAGAGCGATAGCTCCCGGAGAATTAGTGCAGGAGGAAACATCTAACGAGAGGCCACATCACCGCACGACCCTGCCTAATTCATTCAGCCTCCCAATGCAGCCGGACATCAGGAACACCATGAACACGGCTTCACTTCACTGACACCTGCAGGACAGCAAACGGCACCATCTCTGTTTGATTCCTGCTTCGTTTAGCTCATCAGCAGATCAGATCATGTTCACAGCACTAAATCAGTTAAGTGTCTGTTAAGTGTGCATGTCTGTGGAGTGCGTGTCCTTTTGTAGATAACAAAGACATCATCACATTAAAGGTCCCGTTCTTCGTGATCCCATGTTTCAAACTTTAGTTAGTGTGTAATGTTGCTGAGTATAAATCAAATCTGTAAAATTTTAAAGCTCAAAGTTCAATGCCAAGCGAGATATTTTATTTAACAGAAGTCGCCTACATCGAATGCCAGTTTGGACTACATCCCTCTACTTCCTTCTTTAATGACGTCACTAAAACAGTTTGACTAACCTCCACCCACAGGAATACACAAAAAAGGGGGAGTGGTCTTGTTGCGCTTCCATGGAGAAGAGCAAGAGTTGTGTTTGTAGAGTGTGTTTGTCACCATGTCGTCGAAACGCTGTTATTTTCATCCCGCAGTCCAATCACCTTTGTTTGGCCTTCACAGGGATGCTGTACTTAGAGATCAATGGTTACAATTTATGTTTAACTCAGTTCCTGAAAATTATAATTGTGGTATCCTTACTGCAATAGTTAATGTTGGACTGCAGTGCACATAATGGCCACAAGAGGGGACTACGTTTATGTATATGGCTGTTTTCCGTATGAGGTAATCTTCTGAGTGAGTGCTAACGTTGTACATTTTCTGTCGCTGCTTGTGGAGATTAAAGAGTTCAGTCTCTCGGGAATTATTGTCTTTTGTGTTCATTTGGCACAACACCACAATAATCCACATGTAAAACTATGTGCAGCACACGTTATGGTAAGAGGCGTGACCTTTCCGGACAAGGAGCGCTAAGCTGCTGTCGAATCACAACACAGGAACCGCTGGCACAATCAGAACTCGTTACGTATTTCTGAAGGAGGGACTTCATAGAACAAGGAAGTCATCAGCCCGTTTTTATGACAGTGGAAACAGCGGTATACAGATAAGTAAATTATGTGAAAAATACTGTGTTTTTTTTACACGCGAAACATGAACACATGTTATATTGCACACTATAAACACAATCAAAGCTTCAAAAAAACATGAAAAACGGGACCTTTAAACAGCACATGCAGAGGTGGAGTTCACTGCATTTACTGTGAATTGAGACATCGGTGGATCTGCTTGTGTGTAAATGAACACAGTTCTCCACTTCACTCTGAAACAGCACAAACAGATTATATACTTATTTAATTGCAACCTTTTGCAAATTTATAAGCTCACTAAGCTGTATATTATTTAGATTTTAGTTCAATTGACAAGATGCTTTGCCTAAGCAATGGCACAAAACACAACGTTAGAGATCTCTTATGTTACTTTGAGAAGTGTAAAAAAATTTTCTGTTCATTCTGAAACTTATGGGACATGTTAGACTGTGGCAGGTCAAGGGCAACATGTGAACTAATTCAGATAATATAGCTTGACATTTCTGCTTTCTCGGTCTGTTTATTAAGGCCAGTGTGTTCCCCTGCAGTTGGCTTTTATGGGCATTTTGAGGCCGATTTTTAACCTAACACGAAAACACAGTGTGACATCCATTTGTGCCAAATAATTCTACTGATTTATGACTGACAACTATAAAGTCCAAAAAACATGAGCTACACCAAGATCTGTCAGTAATGCATGAGAGATTTCAATGCAGTTGGCTGCTCTCTGTTGCTTTACACAGCGCTTAGCTGTTATTTTATAGTTTTTGAGACCATTGTTTTCATGTTCAGTGTTTTCATGTTACTCCACATCAGTGGACCGTGAGCCTGTGATCTGCATGAGACGCTAAACAGTAAACATCTGAGCACAGGGCCGTGTCGTCCTCTTGAAGTGATGCTCATTCTGAATGTTGTCGTGTCTAGACATGAGCGCGGTGGGACGCATGAATAATTCAGTGGAGTTCCCACAAGGACAAAGTTATGTCCAATAAAACCTCCTTCTTGAATAGCTGCAGTGTGAGTATCTTGTAGGATTACAGCGAGGCTCAAGCGCACTGTTTGTGTGAAGGCAATGTATTTCCATCCAGGTAAGCACCTGAGGGTCTTGTCAGACGGTATTTGCCCGTGCGTCATTGGCGTGTGAATCCTGGCGTCTGGCTGATGTGGGGCAGGAGGCAGCATGCATTCATATTTAATCTCCGGCATCATTAATAGACGCACAGGGGAGAGACCCTCAGCCTGGCGCTGTGTGAGCGAGCACAGTACGACTGCAGCAATTAGCAGCACCTCTCGTTTGCCCTAATGCCATCGTTACGAATAACGGATGCCCTTTACACAGCTGTCCAGCTCATTCACAGGATGAAAGGCCTGACGCACCAGCGCTCTCATCAACAGACACTTCTCACATCCTCTGCTTAACTCATGTGTGGCCTGCAAAATATTCTAGAATAATTGCTCTCCCATTCTAATCTAATAAAATCAATTAACTGCGGCTTGTTCCACACATCATTACGCCATTTCTATGTCATTGCACATGCGCAGTCCTTTCCAGTTTTTCAACCCGATCAAGTGTTTACACGTCCTCTCGATTGGATTAGAAAAGGAATAAACAACCCTTTCAAGAAATTTCATTCTGCTTGAGCTCAATCAGATCAGTTAGGTGTTCACATGAAGGCTTTTCTTGATTGAGCAGTCAATCCGATTACTAACGGATTATTTGGTTGCATGTAAACGTAGCCACTGAAAAGATTTTAAAGCAGATTTAGGTGCACATGAAGGAACAGACTGGCTGTATCACACTGTCATTTGGACAGAATATCTCAGTGGAGATCAATAAACTCCAGCTTACATGTTTGTCGTGTTTTCTGATCTGGTGCTTTTTCAGATTGAGTAGATTGTTTTTTTTTAAGAAAATATAGAGATTTTGGTAAACCTCATCTCATCTGATCAGGGTTATGATCAACTACATGATGATTGTACATGGAAATATGTAAGGGTGACTGTTGGGCCATGTAACGCTGATGTTAATAATAGATCTCCCCATGATTTCTGCCTTGAAACGCAGACGGAATCACTGAAAAAGGAATTTATTGTATAACACGGAATGTCACTGAATTTGGCTCATTATGGATGGATAAATCCAAAGTAGTCTACATGTTGTGTTTGTCTCAGCTTGCTCTACTACACAAACTCAATCATGTGTGACGCTCGTCTGCGTCTCACTATATGAGGACATGAACTTCATCTCCAGAGAGTCACTTCAGCAGCATTTCATCTGAGAAAATGATCAGCACATACAGCTCTTCACTTGTCACAGTTCTGTTTCCTGAGACTTTTATTTTGATGTTCTTTGCATTTCTGTGGTTTCCTGTTCTGAGTTCATGTTTTCTTTGGTTGCTATGTTTTCAGATTATTATATTTTCAGTATTATTTATGTGTCCTGTTAATTATCTCATTTCCTCAGGGTATTTAAGGCCGTTTTCGGTTCAGTTTTTCAGTCCTTACCTATTCCCGTGTTTGTGATGGCTGTTTCAGCTTGTGTTTGTTTTCTCCAGTGTTTCTTTTGTTTAAGAATAAAGTCTGTTTACAAATAGATCCTCAGCCCTCTCTCTCCTCGGCACACCATCACATCACTACAACCCGCCAAAATAAACGTTTGGTTTAAGTGGAAGAAATTATGACATAACTATTGTACAGAGGAATTTACTACATTATTTTTTAGGAATATCACACATTGTTTCATCCATGTTTTAACTGAAACAGTAAACCTCTGTTGTGCATCACTTTTGTTTGGCAAAAATTGAAAGGAATTGTTCAAATTTCATTTTATTACATTTTAAAAGATTGATTCATAGTTATGTGTGTGGTACGTGTGTTTGAAATTGGCGTGTTTGCTCTCACAGTCCTGCAGAGTCGGACAGGTCGCTCATTATAAATGATGTCCTCATCACAACTCAACATTTCTCTCTTCCTTTCTTGTCTGGACAGCTTCCTGGTGACCTCAACAAGATGCATCTGACGGACCACCCCCACCAGCAGATGCACATGCCGCCCAGCCAATCAGGATGCAGCATCGCCAGTGACTCGGGGAGCAGCAGCCTATCAGACATCTACCAGGTAGTCCCAGATCTGTGTACATTTATTTATTTTTTTTTATATGTATTCTTGATTGAACATCAACAGAAAGGCATAACTGAAAGATTCACAAACAGAATTCTCAATTCAATCACATTCTCCACAACATAAACAAAAAATTTAAAAATAAAAATAAGCAAGTGAAATAAGAAAAAATAAAAATAAAGTAGGGGAGTCTGAGCTTTTTACATTATAAAACCAATAAATAAATCCAAATTTTTACTTTGAGACTTTTCTTCCCTCTCAATGTCTCCAAATATTTTGAAAATTTCTCTTTAAAACAAATAACTGACAAATATATTAGGGATGCACCGAAATGAAATTTCTGGGCCGAAACTGAAAATTCAGGATGCACTTGGCCGAAAACCGAAGTGAAAACCACAAATAAATAATACATTAATAATCAATAATACAAACATTTAAATTGCTCATAAGGCAGTTTTTAATAACAGAATTGTTTCTGCTCCAGTTTGATGGTTAAATATAAACATTTAAACGAAAATAAACTACAATAACTTGTTTTCATGACAGATTTATTCAAACATACTTAAAGACATCACTAACAGGTTAAGTAGAAATATAGTGAATATGTAATACAGTGCATACATTTAGTTATTTTTTTTTCTAGCTAATCAGTTTATAGACATTGAATATCCTTCTTGAGTGACATTGAATAGCCTACAAACTGTTTCATTGACTTCTTTAGTGACTCAAAAGAATCACTGAATCAGTATTTTGAGTTGAGTTCTAGTTCCTCTCAGACTTTACTCAGTAATCTGCCTTTTCTATTGATGGATTGATGATTTATAGATTAGTGCCTGATTTGTTGTGATGTTTTCTGGGGAGAGTAGATATAATGGTTTATGTAAAGTTTTTTCTAATGGTCATGTATATAAACAATACAGTAAAAGATTCAATTAAATGAACACTTATTTGACACAGTGAGCCAGTAAAATGTAAAACAGTAAAGCTGTCAGTATATTTTGGAGTTTAAACAAGTAGAAACAAACCCTTCATGAGCCCAACGAACATCATCAGATGCTGGACTGAGTTATCAGCCTAACCGATATCATGTTTGGTTTGATGAACAATACTTAAAATCACAAATCATGATGCTAAAAGCATTCAAATGGAAAGAACATTTCCTTTACTTGTAACTCTTGACATTCATTAACATGCACAGCGAGGCTTTAGATCTGGGTCACTGGTGCGCACAGGGCAGCGCTGACGAGATAATCACAAATATCCGTGATTCTGCTGAAGGATGTCAGTCACTGATCACATGCATATGTATTTATGGCTGGAACATAATGCAGGCCTTGATGTAATTACTGGTGAAATCTGATATTTGGCATTATCAACTTCTAGTTCTCAGATACAGTGATCTTGATTCACATCACAGATCAGATCTGTCTGAATCCTCTGTAAGGTTAAATATGAAGCGCAGTATTGAAAGTGAGGATGCATTAGGAGTGTGTTGACTCCCTCTGGTGTTCAGATGTTTTGTTGATCAGAGACGTGGGTAAAGCTACTCTACATTGTTCACATGCATGATGTACATTACTGGACAAATGAAAGGTGCTTTCCTTAATGGACACAAAGTAAAAGATTGAATGATTCCTTATAAATGAAAGGTCTGAATGAACAGCTTCTTCCTCTCACACACACACACACACACACACACACACACACACACACACACACACACACCAGACAAGCATCATCTTCATTACACACATGCACAACACGTCACTATTCGTCGATGTCTTGCTCTGCAGGCGGGCATATGCAAATGAATTTGCCCGTGTGACGTCAGAGATCACAGAATATCAAAACCAGCCGATTTTGGAGCTTGATTAAATTAATGCTTTGTTTATAATGAGGAGGATGTTTTAAGCTATGAAACTGTTTTAATGGTACTATGGGTTGCAAAGGAGTGGAAAATGTTTGGTACATTTTTCTGAAAATTTCCATGGGAAGTTAAGATTTTTGGGAATATTCCAATTTGGACACTTAACAAGAATTTACAGGAATTAAAGGGGATTATTTGGAAATTTGGGATAACTCATGCTCACACACAATCCTTAGTGACGTGAGTGAACCTCGGACAAAACAGTGACCGAACGTGATTCACCGACATCATGTCGGCTTTCATTAACAACCTAGGAAGTCGGGGAAGGTCTCGTTTGGATGGAAGCACTTCCTTCAGCTCAGACTCGTTCACTGCCATTATAAATCTCAGATGCGTCAGGATATTTATTTATATATCTCAGATTGTGTTCATCAGAAATAAAGTCATACACACTAGGGGTGTAACGGTACACAAAACTCATGGTTCGGTACGTACCTCGGTTTTGAAGTCACGGTTCGGTACAGTTTTCGGTACAGCAGGTGGAGAGAAAACTAAACATAAAATTGCTTTTTTTTATTATTAAACAGAGGTTTACTGAACAAATTGTGTTTTTGTCTTTAAATATATTAAATTAAATTAAAACTAAACGTTTCTTAAGGATAAAAAAAATGATCTCTGCTAATGCTATAAACTATGTAGGGAGCCCTAACTTGAAAGAAGCCCAAACTATTAGCCTAAATTAAATTGCTTTTTATTTTTAGATAAAATAATCAACACTCAAATAACAAATTGTATGCAAACCTGTAAGCTGCACCTAAGGCAGTTTTTGCATTAACTTCTAAATGTTTTTACTCCAATTCGTTGTTGAAATATAATCATTTCTACACAGTGGCTGTTATTTTAACATCAGATTTATTTAAACATACATTAAATAGCCTAATCAGGATATCACTAAAGGATTAAGTAAAATAATGAATATATTGGCTAATACAGTGCATATATTAAGCGAAAGAGTTCATTTCTCTAGCGAACTAACAAGCTGTGATCACTGAATGGCTTTTCTGAGGTAAATGCATCATGACATATTGTTGAATACGGATGCTTTCATTGATGTCTTTCCACCGTTGAAACACTGAATGAGCGATTACATGAGATATGACCGTTTCAGTAAGTTGTACTGAATCTTGCAACATACCTTCAGATGTTCTTTCATGTTTATTCTGTAACTAGTATTAGGGAGGAAGAGATGAACACGTTCACTTGCGCTCCGCGCTCGCGCTGCCGGTTGAACTGAGGCGCCTGTACAGTGATCTGTCACCCCACATCAAAGCACGTCAAAATGGCATTTTCTGTTTAAACTTCATGATTTCGTGGACAGAATTTGAAGGATGACACTTTGTTTCTTATCGAAAGTAACAAAACGCAGAGCTTATTGCGGTTATTGGTGGTGAATATTGGTTGCAATGTAATGCTTCGGTACACACGTGCACCGTACCGAAAGCCCTGTACCGAAACGGTTCGGTACAAATACGTGTACCGTTACACCCCTAATACACACCTAGGATGGCTTGAGGGTGAGTAAAGCTTGGGCTAATTTTCATTTGAAAGTGAACTAATCCTTTAAGTTCCCAGTTATAGGTTAACCTGCAATTTAGCAAATTTCCTTTAATCCCCATAAATTCCCATGGAAATGTTCCATTTTTGAAAATTCCCTGAATTTTGCAACCCTAACAAGACCTCTTATATGTCAAAAGATTAAGGCAAATGTGATTTCTCATGTCATGACCGCTTTAATAACCGCAGCACGCTGGACTCTGATATTTGCAGCGCTTGAATCAGTCAATCACATGTAGGCTGTCAGAAATCCCTTCTTCCTGTTACTAAATTAGTTTAGCAGAGATCATGTTGACACTAATGAGAAAGGAAGTGCTGAAGAGCATTGAATGCGGCTGTCACTGATGTTTGTTCAAATCATAAATGATGAACTTTACAGTTATTGAACTGAACTGAATCAACACTGAACTGATTGGAGTTCAGTCTTTTAATTATTGAATTTGCATGTCACATATTTGATGAAGTTTGCATCATTGATTCGGTTTATTACAGTGAAGCTGCTTTGAAAGCATCTGTAGCGTGTGAAGTGCTATAGAAATAAAGCTGACTTGTTCCTCCACAGGCCACAGAGAGCGAGATGGGTGACGTGGATCTGTCCGGCCTCCCCGAAGCTCCTGTGGACTCAGAGGAAGAGGAGGAAGATGAAGATATCGAGCGCTCCTCAGAGGCTCTTCTGGGCAGAGATCTGGTGCGAGAGTGTCTGGAGAAGGATGCGGTGGATCGGACAGACGACGACATCGGTAAAGACAACAGGCCTTCTGTGAACGGCACACTTTTAAGTGCTCTTGCTTATATTTCCATGATGTTTAAAGAAAAAAAAGTGTTTGAAAGTCAGCACAATTGTCATTAAAATACCATAAAAAGTCTAGAAGTTACTTCATGCATATGAAGGGCGAACATTACGTCACCATCTCTCTCTCTATCCAAACAGAGCAGCTCCTGGAGTTCATGCATCAGCTGCCGGCTTTCGCTAACATGACCATGTCTGTCAGGAGGGAGCTGTGTCGAGTCATGATGTTCGAGGTGGTGGAACAGGAAGGGACCATCATTCTTCAGGACAAACAGGAGGTAGAGCCAGTCACGCCAACATGACTATTACTAGTAGGGCTGGGCAGGAATATTAGGCTGCTGTCACTTTAAGAGCTGCACAGATCCAATATACTGTTCACACAGAACGTGTTTTTCCAATCCAATGCACCACTTTTCCATTGATTTTCTATCTAAACACGCGCTAGACGTACGTGTATGCCTCTCGCACATGACACGCGTTCTAAAAACTCAAGTTAAAATCAGTTAAACTTTTAAAAAATTCCGAATTCAACAATTCCCATTCTGCTTGATTCCGAATCTCATCGATTCCTAATTTCAAGTCCAATAAGGTAAAAACAAACAAACAAACAAACGTAGATGTCAGTCACATTTATTCAATGTCTTATTTCAAAACATTTCATTATAGCTGAATACCATCAACAAAAATCAACAGGCTTTTGACAAGTAAACACTGAACAAATAAACAAATTAGCAATTGCACAAATACAACTGAACAAAGATATGATTGAAATAAACATTGTTTAAAGATTTTCAGGTATTCAGGTACAGAAACTCTAATCAAATGTGAAATAACACTGCAGTTTATGGATAAAATATAGGCTATGTTACAAAATATAGTTACAAAAGTTATTTAGTCAAGAAGAGCGAGTGAATTTTCTCTGCATTTTCATTAGGGATATTTTGACATTTTTGTGTGTAATTTTCCATTCAAGTGCAAAAAGACATGGAAGAGAACTCAGAACCGCGCACTATACCGTATGAGAGGCGGTTTTCTGTGCGCTTGTTTTGAATGCGTGAATGGAAAACAGCGTGCGAGTCTTCTTTGCGCTTGAATGGTTTAAAATCTAATTAAAATAAGTGCACAGGAATCGAAAAGCAGAATCAAAATGCACGTTTCTTATCGAATCACTGATTCTTGAAAATTTGGAACCGGTTCTCGATACCCATCACCCATCAGCTGTTTTATTGTCGTCTTTCCGCGATTGAAACACTGATTGAGAGATTACATGATTCATGATTCATTGTTCTGAATCTTTCAACATTCCTTCTGATGTTCATCCATGTTTATTTGGTGCTGTAACTAGTAGTAAAGAGGAAGAGATGAACTGAGGAGCTACAGCGATCTGTCACCAAATATTAAAGAGACACAAAACGTCTCGGTTACAAAGGTAACCCTCGTTCCCTGAAGGAGGGAACGGAGACGTACGTCGGACAGACCGACGAATAGGAATCTCGCTAGAGAGGCCAATCTACTTCGAGTGTAACTAAACGAGCCAATGCACATTGGCATGCAATCATATGCATCAGCTGCTCGCCTCGCAGCGCGGGTATATAATGAGCAGCAGGTGCGTTGCATCTTCAGGTTTTCGCTGAGGAGCCGAACCGGATAGGCGGCAGCATCAGCGGGGTACAGCGACTGTGGCGACGGGACGTACGTCTCCGTTCCCTCCTTCAGGGAACGAGGGTTACCTTTGTAACCGAGACGTTCCCATTCAGTCGGTCACGTTCGACGTACGTCGGACAGACCGACGAATAGGAATCCCTACCAAAGCGCCACAGGAGCTGCCCTCTTCCAGCGCTCTGTTGTAAGCCACCTGAACCCCCTTGCCTGAGGATGGTGGGACAGGGCTAACACAGAGAGAGTCGATCACTGCTGTTCCCCAAAACCCATTCAGTGAGACTATTGGATAACGCTGGGAAAGCGTACCCTTCGCTGGGAAAGGAACGCTGCGGAAGCCACATCCTTCCCCGAAGGAGTTATGTGGAGAAGTACATATGGACTAACCCTGTAGGGCTGTGCTACATATGGAAGAGCTGGGGTGACTCCAACCCGATGAAGGGTAGGTTCTCCCAGAGGGAAAGACACGGGCTTCGTTTAGGAGCAACCGTGGAACCAACCATATGGGATCCCCCACTAAGCCGACACTAAGCCGGGGCCTCTCCGTGCCTCTGACCTGTGGCGAGAACATGGGAGGAGACCGGCTCGACACGAAGGCTATAGTATCTAGCGAACGTGTTAGGTGTCGCCCAGCCCGCAGCTCTACAAATGTCTGTCAGCGAGGCGCCACGAGCCAGCGCCCAGGAGGATGCGACACCTCTCGTGGAGTGAGCATGCAACCTGAGCGGGCAAGGCACACCCTGAGCTTGGTAAGCCAGGGCGATGGCATCCACTATCCAGTGGGCCATCCCCTGCTTGGAGACAGCCTTTCCCTTCTGCTGGCCTCCATAACAGACAAGAGCTGGTCTGAGGTCCTGAGGCTTTAGGTTCTGTCTATGTACAGTTGCAAAGCGTGGACTGGACAGAGTAAAGCCAGGGCTGGGTCTGCCTCCTCCGAGGGCAGCGCTTGCAGGCTCACCACCTGGTCCCTGAAGGGAGTGGTAGGAACCTTGGGCACATAGCCAGGCCGGGGTCTTAGTACCACGTGGCTATCACCCGGCCCGAACTCCAGGCACGATTCGTCGACCGAAAATGACTGCAGGTCCCCTACCCTCTTGATGGAGGCCAATGCCACCAGCAGCAAAGTCTTCATAGACAGAATCTTTAAGTCTGCTGACAGCAAAGGCTCAAAGGGAGCAATCTGAAGTGCTCTCAGCACCAGAGTGAGGTCCCAAGAGGGTATGGAGAGGGGACGAGAAGGATTTAACCGTCTCGCCCCCCTAAGGAACCTGATGACCAGGTCGTGCTGACCAACAGATTTGCCATCTAAGTGGTCGTGGTAAGCGGATATAGCAGCAGTATGGACTTTGAGGGTGGAGGGGGGACAGCCTACGCTCCAACCCTACTGCAAGAAGGAAAGCACGACTCTGATCGAGCATCTTCGGGGGTCTTCCCGTCGAGAAGGGCACCACTCGACGAACAGGTTCCACTTTGGAGGCGTAAGCACGTCTCGTAGACAGTGCACGTGCCGAAGTGATGGTGTTAAGTACCTCAGGGGGTAAGTCACCTAGAACCTCCGCATCCCGTCCAAGGGACCAGACATGGAGTTTCCAGAGGTCTGGACGCGGGTGCCAAAGAGTGCCCCGTCTCTGAGAAAGAAGGTCTTTCCTCAGAGGGATGGGCCAGGGAGGGGCTGTCGCGAGGAGTGAGAGTTCTGGGAACCAGGTCCGGTTGGGCCAGTAAGGCGCAACTAACAAGACCTGCTCCTCGTCCTCCCTGACTTTGCACAGGGTCTGTGCAAGTAGGCTCACTGGGGGAAACGCATATTTGCGCAGGCCCCGGGGCCAGCTGTGAGCCAGTGCATCTGTCCCGAGTGTCCCCTCGGTCAGAGAGTAAAACAACTGGCAGTGGGAGGTTTCTGGTGAGGCAAACAGGTCTACCTGAGCCTCTCCGAATTCTCTCCAGATCAGCTGAACCACCTGGGGGTGGAGTCGCCAATCTCCTGGCAGCGCAGCTCGTGATAGCTCGTCGGCCACACGGTTGAGCACACCGGAGACATTAATGGCGCGAAGCGACCTCAGATGCTTCCGACTCCACAGGAGGAGATGGCGGGCGAGTTGTGACATGCGACGGGAGCGTAGACCACCTTGACGGTTGATGTACGCAACGGTCGCAGTGTTGTCCATACGGACCAGTACATGCTTGCCCTGAAGCAGGCCTTTGAGGAGGCTCAGAGCAAGGCGTACTGCCAGCAACTCGAGGCAATTGATGTGCCAATGCAGATGGGGTCCCGTCCAAACCCCTGAGACTGCATGCCCGTATTACGTGGCACCCCAGCCGGTGGCAGAAGCATCTGTGAACACCACAGCATGCCGGGACACCTGTTCTAGGGGCACTCCTGCCCGAAGAAACAAGGGGTCCGACCACGGACTGAAGGTTCGGCGGCACTCCTGAGTGATTGGCACCCGGAATGTGCCGCGCTGCCACGCCCATCTCGGGACTCGGCCGTGAAGCCAGTGCTGAAGCGGTCTCATATGAAGCAGACCGAGCGGTGTTACAGCCGCAGCAGCCGCCATATGCCCCAGGAGCCTCTGAAAGAACTTCAGTGGGACCGCTGTCCTGCCATTGAATGTATTCAGGCAGTTCAACACTGACTGAGCACGTTCCTCTGTGAGGCGTGCTATCTGCTCGACCGAATCCAACTCCATACCGAGAAAAGAGATCCTCTGCACCGGGGCGAGTTTGCTCTTTTCCCAGTTGACCTGAAGCCCCAACTGGCTGAGGTGTCTGAGCACCAAATCCCTGTGTTTGCACAACTGATCCCGGGACTGTGCTAGAATGAGCCAGTCGTCAAGATAGTTGAGAATGCGAACACCCTGTTCTCTCATGGGAACAAGGGCTCCCTCCACGACTTTCGTGAAGACGCGGGGAGACAGGGCCAGCCCGAAGGGTAGGACTCTGTACTGATATGCTCGACCTTCGAACGCGAATCTCAGGAATGGCCTGTGTCGCGGAAGAATTGAAACATGGAAGTACGCGTCCTTCAGGTCAATCGCTGCAAACCAATCTCGGGGACGGATGCACTCGAAAATGCGTTTCTGCGTGAGCATTTTGAATGGTAGCTTGTGGAGGCTCCGATTCAAAACTCCCAGGTCCAAGATCGGTCGTAACCCGCCGCTTTTCTTGGGTACAATGAAGTAGGGGCTGTAGAACCCCGACCTCAAATCGGCTGGAGGGACCGGCTCTATCGCGTCCTTCGCCAGGAGGACTGCGATCTCCGCACGCAGGACAGGGGCATCGGCATCTTTCACTGTAATGAAGAGGACGTCCCTGAACTTGGGGGGGGGGAGCCGGGCGAACTGAATCGCAAAGCCGACCCTGATGGTCCGAAGGAGCCAGCGAGACGGACTGGGGAGCGCTAACCCGGCTCGCAGAGACCGTACAAGCAGGACCAAAGGGACCACCGGTGTACCCGCAGCAGGGCAGCGAGGTGGAACACAGGGACGCGGCTCGGGGGGCTCTCTATGTGAGGCGGCCCGAAGCGGCGTCACAGTGTGCTAGGCAACACTTACCTGGCTCCACGGATGGACAGAGGGAGCAGTCGAGGCTTTGGCTGCCCGCTGCTCGCTGCTGTCCGCTGGCGACAGAAGAGGGGGATGAGAGTGGTGAGGTTTTTCTCCTCCCACTGCTCTCCAAACCCTCTTCAGACCTGGAAATGGAGGAACTGCTCTTTAAAATTTGGGTACCGCTGCCTCTTGGGTCAGTGGCGGAACAGAAACAAACCCAATAAAGGATTTACCACCTGGCCCTCCTCCAGGGGTGGAAGAGCAGCCCCACCCATCTCTGGGTTGCCCGTCTCAGGGGTGATTCTCACCAACCAGTTAAACAGCTGCAGAGACGGGAGGCGTCATCTCCCCGCAATGGATACAGCAGAGCCTGCTGGGCCGGAGTTTCTTGCAGGGGACGACACCCTTGGCGACGAGCAGACTGAGGGGCGGCCCAAGAGGAACTCAATGGTTTGTCATGGGAAGCTCCCCTATCCGCTACTAACTGAGGAGAACCGCTGGGCTCAGTCCTCGACAGTGTCACCGAAAGGCCACCTCGTAAGATGGGAGCATTGAGAAAGCATTTAGCTTGACAACCTCTCACACCTCACAAGGTAAGCCAGGGGGCACTTCTGGACCACGGAGGTGGACATCGTCTGGCTGAGGGCCTGCGCCGTGACTTTGATCACGGTTAGTCAACAAGCGCAGCTCAACCCCAGCACAGAACTACCCTCATGCAAAAAGAGTGCCTTGGCCTCACATGCAGGGTGGGTGTGGTCTGTGTACAGCCACCCCATCCAAGAGGGTAGTGAGAGAGGAAAAACTTATGCAGATTGGCACCTTTGGCATTCCATATTTATGGCACCAATATACCCCCATACTGCCAAGTTTTCCATGCACATCTGGAAGACCCAGGAAAGCATGGCTGTAAACTCTGAATCTGAGTCAGCATAAGCACACACCATTACAGTGGGCAGCGTCACCCTCATTTCCAGAGCATAACAGCACTCTCTCCGATGCTGCAATCGACGTCTGTCCCTCAGCTGGAGCTCTGAATGAAATGCTAGGTTCCCCTATGAGAAGGACCAGCAATCCAATCCAGAAACTGCACAGCTCGCAATGCGCTAGAGAGGGAGGGGCCCTAGAGGGTTGGTTCCCCGAAGGAACCCCTCAACCTCATGTCACCCAAGCCATATCAGCAAAGTAGACCTCTTCTGGTGCACCAGAGAGGGCGCTACAATGGAGATTACGCAAGGGAACCGCGCATCTAGAGCGCCGAGCGAGCGCTGGGTTGCCGTGACAACCCGCGCTGCAGCCCGGCAGCTCGACGGCACACGACACGCAGAGGAGCGAGAGGTTTGCTCTCGCTGATCTCCGCGGTCTCCCAGAGTGTCGGGCAGACCCGCGGCTGTGCTTTTACACACAAGCGGCAGCTGGCCAACAACAGAGGGGACTCAAGCTTCCCGGAGAAAGAAGAGTCACGACCGGCGTGTCGACGGGATCATGTTCTCATATGAAAACATGAACACCCACGAACATCATTTCAGCACGCACCCAGACATGCGAAACGGTGATCGTGGCCGTCAGTGAGGACAGGAACGATCGCATCCAGAACACAAGTAGGATGTCGTCTTTAAAAAGACGCGAATCTACTTGTGTAAGCTCTTTCAGGGACTTTACTCTTTTAGAAGTGCTGAAGCACGCAGGGGAACGGCCACCGCAACACAGACAGGGATTGTGTGCAACCTGTCATGTGCTTTCTCTCTCTTTTGAAGGCGCTCACTCTTACCAGCCGTAAAAACGGCTTTTCAGCGCTCAAAAGCGCACCGTACCGGCCGTGAGAACAGCCTTCTGACGCTGTCAAACAGCTATTTGCTCAAAAACGGCAAACGAAACAAAAACAGAAAAAGAGAGGACTTCGACCCCGCTGCTGTGCTGTTCGCCCGCACTCGGAAAAAAAGAGAAGTTCAACCAAAAAGCTTGACTCGTCTTCTAGCAGACACTCGCTTGCAGAGAACAGGAACAAACACCGTTCGGCTCCGAAGCGAAAAGCTGAAGATGCAACGCACCTGCTGCTCATTATATACCCGCGCTGCGAGGCGAGCAGCTGATGCATATGATTGCATGCCAATGTGCATTGGCTCGTTTAGTTACACTCGAAGTAGATTGGCCTCTCTAGCGAGATTCCTATTCGTCGGTCTGTCCGACGTACGTCGAACGTGACCGACTGAATGGGAACCACATTTATTGAGTGAATTTAATCGTAATTTGACATTAATTGAAAGCTGAGACTTTCATATCAAAAAGTTTCAAAGCACAAAACTTATTGTGATTATTGGATGGCAGGCGCTACAAATAATGTTTAGTGAGGTTTTGTTTATGCATCAAATAGCACAGATCTTAGATCTTGGGATTTAAGAATCGACATCATCAAAACAAACATTGATTAAACGATGCACTAATATTGCCAACCCACTCATCCTGACAGAGCAGACCTAAAGCCCAGCTTGTGCAGAGAAACACTGTGTGGTCAGTTTATTTTTACATCCCAATTCATACGGAGAGAGACGTGACTAAGAGAAAGAATCACTTAAGAATGAAGAAACAATTCATGGAAACAATAATAGCAGATGCTCTGAATTGTTTCAGACAGTGATGACAGTTCAACTTAGAGAGATTTGAGCAGTCTGTCATGATGAAGAGTAATTATGTTAGATATCAGACCACAGGAAGACACTGTTGCACGTCATAAATGAGTTTAAAGGAGAGCTAAATGCACAGATGCGCTCAGTGTGTGGGCTACAGTGAAGGTCAACAAGACAGACACGCTTTCTTTATGAGAGAAGAGAGACACAAAGAGTGGGAGCAAAGGTCAAGATATTTCAGCAGATTCATTCAGACACATACTGATATCTTCCCTTCATCTGCGTTTCCTGCAGCAGTATTACTGTATAATAATCGACCTGACATACATGAAGCTCACCTGATTTCTGTTCGGTGTTTTATGATCTCGTGTGTTTGCAGCTGGACCTGTGGTACGTGATCCTGAACGGCGCTGTAGAGATCAGCTATGGAGACGGCCGAGCAGAGATCCTGTGCATGGGCAACAGCTTCGGCATCTCGCCGTCTCTGGACAGGCAGTTCATGACCGGGGTCGTGTGCACTAAAGCAGATGACTGCCAGGTGAGAGCATGTGTGGAAGCCCATTTCTGCCACGCAGGAAGAAGAATGCTTTGGTCAATCAGAATTATGACATGAAAAGTCATGAGATACTCCAGGGGTGCCCACGAGTTCAGATCCAACCCTGATCAAACACACCTGTCTGTAATTATCAAGTGTGCCTGAGGATCCTGATTAGCTGCTTCAGGTGTGTTTGATCATGGCTGGAGCTGGAAGGAAGATCTCCAGGAACAGGATTGGACACCCATGAGGTACTAAGTCATAATTATGAGATAAAATTAAAATTATGACATGCTATGTCATAATTATAATAAAAAGTGAAAAATAAGAGATAAAAAGTAAAAATTATTAGAACAAAAAATAATAATTATGATGTTTTTATCTTATAATTATGAGATAAAAAGTTAAAATTGAAATTGAAATTTTAAAAGAAATAAAAGCCAAAGTTATGAAAAAAAGTTTAGATTATGACAATTATAAATTAAAAAGTTGAAATTATGAGATACTGTCATAGTTATGATAAAAAGGAAAAAACAAAATAATAAAAAAGATAAAATTATGGGGAAAAAAAATCGAAATCGACAAGTTAGAATTATGAAAAAAAGATAAAATTATGAGATAAAAGCCAAAATTATGAAAAAAGTTTAAATTATGACATTATATTTATGAAATAAAAAGTTGAAATTATGAGATACTGTCATAATTATGATAAAAAGTAAAAAGTTATTAGAAAAAAGCCAAAATTATTAAATAAGTTGAAATTGATGTTATAATTATTAAATAAAAAGTTAAAATTATGAAATAAACACCAAAATAATGAAAAAAGTTGAAATTGTTATAATTATAAAATAAAAAGTTAAAATTGAGATACTGTCATAAGTATAAGTAAAGTAAAAATTATTACAAAAAAGGCAAAATTATGAAAAAGTCCAAACTGACAAGTTATAATTATGAAATAAAAAGTTAAAATTACAAGATAAAAGACAAAATTATGAAAAAAATAAAATAAAATAAAATTATGAGATACTTTATATTAAATTAATTTATGAGATAAAAATTATTAAAAAAGTAGAAACGGACAAGTTACTATTATGAAATAAAAAGTAAAAATTATGAGATACTGCCATAAATATGATATATATATATATATATATATATATATATATATATATATATATATATATATATATATATATATATATAATCATATTTAAAGGAAAAATTGTTACAAAAACGACAAAATTATGTCCATATTGACATTATAATTATGAAATAAAAAGTTGAAATTATGAGATACTATATCATAATTATGATAACAAAGTAAAAAGTTATTAGAAAAAAGCCAAAATTATGAAATAGGTTTAAATTGATGTTATAATTATAAAATAAAAAGTTAAAATTGAGATACTGTCATAAGCATAAGTAAAAATTTACAAAAAAGGCAAAATTATGAAAAAGTCCAAATTGACAAGTTATAATTATGAAATAAAAAGTTAAAATTACAAGATAAAATCCAAAATTATGAAAAAAAAAAAAAAAAAATTAAAATGATGAAATACTTTGAATTAAATTAAATTGTGATATACAAAATTATTAAAAAAGTAGAAACGGACAAGTTACTATTATGAAAAAAAAAGTAAAAATTATGAGATACTGCCATAAATATGATATATGTAAAAAAAGGAAAAATTGTTACAAAAAAAGACAAAATTATGTCCATATTGACATTATAATTATGAAATAAAAAGTTGAAATGAAATCGTTATGATAAAGTAAAAATTATGAGATAAAACTGACAAAAAAAATCTAAATTATGACAAGTTGTAATTATAAAATAAAGTTGAAATTACGAAATAAGTCAATTTTGACATAAAAAGTTATAATTATGAGATAAAAAGTAAAATAAATGATGATATACCAAGTCATTATGAGATGATGTCAAAATTATGACATACTATGAAAAAAAAAAATAGAACAAATAAAATTTTGAGATTTTGAGAATTATGAAAAAAGTCAAAATTATAGTTTAATCATGAAATAAAAAGTTGAAAATATGAGAGAAAAGGTATTTTTTGACATGTTAAATTATAATTATGAGGTAAAAAGTCAAAATTCTGAGATAAAGAACCCATTATGACACAAGTCAATTAGGACAGGATATTTTGAAAGTCACTGTGGTCTAAACAACATTGACATTTGGATGTCAGAACGATGTTCAGTTCTGGCTGAACGAACCCTTTAAAGTGCACTACAGCCGGCCTGTGTGAACAAGATAAAACTCTCTCACGCAATGGCAGTTTCACAAACCTTTACGGTTTCCCTCTATGATGCACCTTCTCCACTGAAATCAGCAGTGTGTAGATTCAAACCCGTATGATTTTCTTTCCTCTCTTAAAAGGGAAACATTCTGAAGAAGCTGAATGCTGTCATAAAAGTCTTTTGAAATCATATGATAGATTAGTGTGAGGAACTGACCGAAAGTCAAATAAGGAATAACTACCGATGGGCCACAAACATAATGCTTCTTTTAAAACAACGTTGCCACTTATGAATAAAAGGTCATGGGTTCAATTCCCAGGGAATGCAGTAATGGAGTACTGAAGTGCAGAGCAGCAGCAACAATATCACATATTGGCGATAATCTGGTGGTTTTGACCCTGCCACAAACTCACACTTCAGTCGGTGAGCAGTGTTATTGCTGACGTGACCTGTAGCCTTGTGGTCAGGGTCCGAATGTAAAGGTCTCCTAATATAGCAGAGCTGCTGATTCCTCAAAATAAAGACTCCACCTCAACTTCCTCTTACGCTGTGAACCCAGCGCTCGTGCACATCCTCTCAGAGACGTCGCACTCATGAGTTGGCGCAATGATTGCGCTGGTTATCCATGTCTGGTTCAGACTAACCTCCTGCTGTACTATCGGTTCATTGCTCTTCCTCATGTCGTTGTGGACCAGTTTGTGTGCATCGCACAAGAGGACTACTGCCGCATCCTCAACCATGTGGAGAAGAACACGCACAAGGTGGAGGAGGAGGGCGAGATCGTCATGGTGAAGGAGCACCGAGAGCTGGACCGCAGCGGCACCAGGAAGGGCCACGTCGTCATCAAGGTGAGGAAGAGTCGGGTCCCCGATTCATCACGCTCAGTGCTCTGCGGTCAGTTTAATGCTGGTCAACGACACTGTAATAAAGGTTAAATAGCCAATGACAGTCGATTTGAACAGAAAGCATCACAAGATGACCCTTAACTTAAGATGAGACGCTACAAAACCATTGTTTTTCATGGACTGCTCAGTTTTGAGATTAAGTGTTTATTTTATTGCACTTGTATCTATTTGCATCTGTAGATTTTCAATTACCACTTTAGCAGCTTTACATACACCAAACTTTACAATGTTATTCCTTTCTACATTCTGGAGGTTTATCGTTCGGCTGATTTATAGAACATTAAAACATATTTTTTCCTCTGATTTATCCAAAATCCCCTCTGTAAAAAACTCTAATATTTTAACAAAATCAAGATTTTTGAACCTGGCTTTTATCCTATGTGCATATTTCTCTACTGGAAATGCATGCAAATTAGTTCATATTTAATTAGATAATGCCTCATTTGCATATTTAAACATTCCAGAAAACCCAAGCTAATGCACTGTGATTAAATCATCTGGGGAAGTATGGTGAGATCTGTTAAGAAGGCTGTTTCTGTGCAAGTTGAACTCGCTTGGACTCGGCAGTCGGAGCATTTCCTCATTTTCTCCTTGTACAAGTGTCAGTCCATCAGATCTGTCATGGCAGTGCTCTCCACTCGTTTCTGATTGGCTGTAAACCAGGCATTCGGGGTCAGGTTCAGTTTCAGGCCGGCTGATGTCGGTTTCTGATCCTCTGGAGAGCGACTGCTCTGCGTGACGTCTGCAGCAGTCACATGAAGATGTCTGTGCTGTTGTAGCTGTTATCTCCTGATATTTCAAATAGTGCTGTTATAGACACCATTAGAGAAAAAAATTGGCCGATACCGATAACCGATAATTCTTTATATTTGAAAGCCGATAACCGATATATTGGCCAATAAATGTAAATTTTTATATAATTTTTGAGAAACAAAAGTCTCACCATTAAAAGCCATGTCCCAAACACACAATTATGATTTTATGTAGTCTGTTTGACTTGCACTGCACATGTTGCACTTAAATGTTTTGTCTTTTTGAAGTGATTTTCAATCATATTTCAAGCAATTCAAAACCATCACAGTGAACAGTGCGCATCTGAAGTGTCTCAGCTGAAGGAAATAATACATTATTATACTATATCGGCCAAATTTTGTTATCGTGCCGATAACGGTAACATTAAAAATGAACATATATCAGCTGATACCGATTTTGTGGCCGATATATCACATCAGAGAGACTCAAATGTGTACACTCGGGTCAGACCTTAGCCCACAATGCCCACATTAAAACCAGTTTTCATTGTCCTATCTGCATGCATTCTCTGTATCAGATGCTCTTGTCTTGTGTGTATCAGGGCACTCCAGAGCGTCTGATCATGCACCTGGTGGAGGAGCCGTCAGTGGTGGACCCTACTTACATTGAGGACTTCCTCCTGACGTACCGCACCTTCCTGTCCAGCCCCATGGAAGTGGGCAAGAAGCTTCTGGAATGGTTCAAAGTGGACAGTCTAAGAGACACGGTCAGTCTGTGTGTGTGTGTGCATCAGTTCTCAGTTTCTGTTTCTTACTAAGGATGCACAATATTTGATTTTTACCAATATTTTTCAACTCGTTTTGGCTGATAGCTGATGCTACGGCTTTGCAAAAAAAATATACAGACTTTTTTTTTTTTGCTCTTGAGAAACTCTGGGCTGATGGAGCAGTGTGACTCAGTGTTCATTGCTCTATATCAGTGATTCTCAACCTTTTTTCCCACGCCGCAGTGTTTTATGGTGGCACATATGGTATTTTATTTCTGTGGTATTTCACATTCTCCGAAATCAACAAACACAACAAGAAGTTTCTTTTGGTTTCACAGTGTTGAAATGGCTGGCAGTGTGACTTCTTCATATCAAAATGAAACTCTCTTGTTCAGTAAACTCACGTTACACAATTCCCTGATATGCTGATCCAAAATGATCAACTTATGCTAATGATCAAACTTATATTTGTTTAATCCATTTTAATTTATCAAAATAAATTGTGAAACTGTAATTTATTTTTAAAATGTGGTCGGAATATCGCGGGCCGCATTTGCATTTGTGACGGGTCGCAGGTTGAGAACCACTGCTCTATATGCTGAGTTTAATGGTCCATAAAAAAACATTGGTACAGCAAAAAGTGATCAAAATTTGTCTGGATTCAGCCTCATGCTAGACGAACTGCTCTAACGAAAATCCCAAATTTGAGCACTTTATATCAGCCATATTTTGCTATCAGCCATTTTATGGCGCGGTTTCTTGGCCATCGCAGAGGATGCGTTAAAGCGAACACAAGGCCATGATATTAGAGATATACTGTTCTAACGAAACCAAATCTTTATCTTTATACATGCGCATCCGCACCCTTGTTTACTTCATAGTAAAATGGCAATGATGCACAAAGGAAATAGGTGATAGTATATACATAAACCAGAAATTGTAATGCATGAGCACACAACGTTTCTTGTGCTCACACAATAGTTTCTCGTTGCCACGCAAAAAGTTTTTTATTTTTGTAAAGGCCCCTTTATCATATGATGCCTGTACCGATATGCCGATATTTTCCAATATATCATCAAGTCTCTCATGAGCAGGAATTATAAATGAATTATTTTTCATTTCAGCTAGAATTGAGCAAAAACTGTGTGTATTTTACCTTTCATTTTATTAGTGCTCCCTAAATAAATATAACTTCTTACTGGGTGTACAGTTGAATGAACACAGAATGACCACAGTGCTGACTTATTGGCAATATCATATCAGGCTGATGCCGATTATTACATTTTAAGCCTTTATCGGCTGATTTCAATATTGTGCCGATAATATTGTGCATACCCATTTCTTGCACTGTTGTTTTTGTAGTAAATAATGTTTTGCATGTGTTTACATATTTTGGGATCTTGCAGGTGACGAGAATTGTGTTGTTGTGGGTGAACAATCATTTTAATGATTTTGAAGGCGATCCAGTGATGACTCAATTCCTGGAAGACTTTGAGAAGTTGCTGGATTCCTCGGTGAGTGTCGACATCAGACACAACAGGTTGATTTAAACAGGATGCCTATGGTCGTGGATAACATAAAAATATCAGGGGATCCTAAAATAGGGATTTTTAGACCCTTGTAAAAAAGCACAATGTATTTTAATGTAATTTCTGCTAAAATTTGTATGTCGTGTATTTAAATATATGTGAAATCACACATTTGTAATGATGAAGTTGCAATTTAGTACATTAAAAATATATTAACTTTAAATGTAATATCGAATAACATACAACAGTTAAAATTATAATTAAGACTCCACATGTGCTTAATGTTAGCCAACAAATCAAAATAAGTGCACTTCTTTAAAGCACGACAAGATTATTAAAACATTATTTTAAATGCACTTTAAAGACATTATTTGAAAGTGTACTTTTTAAAAGTGTGTTAAGAAAGTACACTTAAACGGCCTTTAAAATTAATATTTTAATATCTGTAAGAACAGTTTTTTAAGTGCACATTCAATACAATCAAGTGCTCTTCTTTTGAGAAGGGAAAGTCTTGTAAATGAACTATCTTTAGACATCATGGAAATGTCTATTGAATAAGTGAAAAATGAAACTGTATAAACGAGGGTTTGCATTTTCACAGCAGAGCAGCTATCTCTAGTTTCACTACAGGCATGATTTACTGAATCAAAATCATTGTACTGATCTGAATATGTAAATATTTCTTGAATGTGTGTTTCACTGAATTGTCTCTCAGAAAATGAAGGGTCACCTTCGTCTGCTGAACATTGCGTGCGCTGCTAAGGCGAAGTGTCGTCAGATCACTCTGCAGAAGCCTTCCAGAGAGTCTCCGCTGTTCTTCACGATTCAGGGCGGCAGCGAGCGGTGCTTCGGCATCTTCGTCGAGACCGTGGAGCCGGCCAGTAAAGCAGCAGAAGCGGGGCTCAAGCGTGGAGATCAGGTACCAATTAGAGGAACACGAAAACAACGCTTGCCATATTGATATTTCAGCATAAACTCATTGTGCTTGTTTGTCTTCAGATCATGGAGATTAATGGGCAGAACTTCGAGAACATCTCACACTCCAAAGCCATGGATATCCTTAGGAACAACACGCACCTCTCTCTTACTGTGAAGACCAACATCTTCGGTATGTCACAGTACACATGGTGTCGGGGGGCGCTAGTGTGTCGTGGGTTGGTAGATCGCACTTCACCACAGCTCCCACAAAATTGAATATTAATTAAATAATTATATCAGCATAAAGAAAACGAAGACTCTTTCCAAACTCATCACATATGACAATCAAAGTTGAAACCGCTGTTGTATGAAATGTAGTGAATGATTTGAAAGCGCTCTGAGAGACTTGTTTGCTAGCGTTCGGCAGCAGATGCCTGATGTCTTCATGTCACGTGGGTCACACAGCTGAGCTCTTTGATTGGCCGCCATTTAAATCACTTAATAGAACAAAACCGACAGACATTTAAACCTCTTTATGGATCAAAACTGACCGATATTTAAATCTCTTCTGGATCAAAACTGACCGATATTTAAATCTCTTTACGGATCAAAACTGACCGATATTTAAATCTCTTTATGGAGCTAAACCGACCGATATTTAAATCTTTTTATGGAACAAAACCGACCGATATTTAAATCTTTTTACGGAACAAAACCGACCGATATTTAAATCTCTTTATGGAACAAAATCGACCGATATTTAAATCTCTTTATGGAACAAAACCGACCGATATTTAAATCTCTTTATGGAACAAAACTGACCGATATTTAAATCTCTTTATGGATCAAAACTGACCGATATTAAAATCTCTTTATGGAACAAAACCGACCGATATTTAAATCTCTGTATGGAACAAAACCGATCGATATTTAAATCTCTTCATGTAGCAAAACCGATCGATATTTAAATCTCTTCATGGATCAAAACCGACTGATATTTAAATCTCTTCTGGAACAAAACCGACCGATATTTAAATCTCTTCATGGAACAAAACCGACCGATATTTAAATCTCTTCATGGAACAAAACCGACCGATATTTAAATCTCTTCTGGAACAAAACCGACCGATATTTAAATCTCTTCATGGAACAAAACCAACCGATATTTAAATTTCTTCTGGAACAAAACTGACCGATATTTAAATATCTTCACGGACCAAAACCGACCGATATTTAAATCTCTTCTGGAACAAAACCGACCGATATTTAAATATCTTCACGGACCAAAACCGACCGATATTTAAATCTCTTCTGGAACAAAACCGACCGATATTTAAATCTCTTCATGGAACAAAACCGACCGATATTTAAATCTCTTCATGGAACAAAACCGACCGATATTTAAATTTCTTCTGGAACAAAACCGACCGATATTTAAATCTCTTCATGGAACAAAACCAACCGATATTTAAATTTCTTCATGGAGCAAAACTGACCGACATTTAAATATCTTCACGGACCAAAACCGACCGATATTTAAATCTCTTCTGGAACAAAACCGTCCGATATTTAAATCTCTTCATGGAACAAAACCAACCGATATTTAAATTTCTTCTGGAACAAAACTGACCGATATTTAAATATCTTCACGGACCAAAACCGACCGATATTTAAATCTCTTCTGGAACAAAACCGACCGATATTTAAATCTCTTCATGGAACAAAACCGACCGATATTTAAATTTCTTCATGGAGCAAAACTGACCGACATTTAAATCTCTTCATGGATCAAAACCGACCGATATTTAAATCTCTTCTGGAACAAAACCGACCGATATTTAAATTTCTTCATGGAGCAAAACCGACCGATATTTAAATCTCTTCTGGAACAAAACCGACCGATATTTAAATCTCTTTATGGATCAAAACCGACCGATATTTAAATCTCTTCTGGAACAAAACCGACCGATATTTAAATCTCTTCTGGAGCAAAACCGACCGATATTTAAATCTCCTTACGGATCAAAACCGACTGATATTTAAATCTCTTCATGGATCAAAACTGACCGACATTTAAATCTCTTCATGGATCAAAACCGACCGATATTTAAATCTCTTCTGGAACAAAACCGACCGATATTTAAATCTCTTCTGGAACAAAACCGACCGATATTTAAATTTCTTCATGGAGCAAAACCGACCGATATTTAAATTTCTTCATGGAGCAAAACTGACCGACATTTAAATCTCTTCATGGATCAAAACCGACCGATATTTAAATATCTTCTGGAACAAAACCGACCGATATTTAAATCTCTTCATGGAACAAAACCGACCGATATTTAAATTTCTTCATGGAGCAAAACTGACCGACATTTAAATCTCTTCACGGACCAAAACCGACCGATATTTAAATCTCTTCTGGAACAAAACCGACCGATATTTAAATCTCTTCATGGAACAAAACCGACCGATATTTAAATTTCTTCATGGAGCAAAACTGACCGACATTTAAATCTCTTCATGGATCAAAACCGACCGATATTTAAATCTCTTCTGGAACAAAACCGACCGATATTTAAATTTCTTCATGGAGCAAAACCGACCGATATTTAAATCTCTTTATGGATCAAAACCGACCGATATTTAAATCTCTTCTGGAACAAAACCGACCGATATTTAAATCTCTTCTGGAGCAAAACCGACCGATATTTAAATCTCCTTACGGATCAAAACCGACTGATATTTAAATCTCTTCATGGATCAAAACTGACCGATATTTAAATCTCTTCATGGATCAAAACTGACCGACATTTAAATCTCTTCATGGATCAAAACCGACCGATATTTAAATCTCTTCTGGAACAAAACCGACCGATATTTAAATCTCTTTATGGATCAAAACCGACCGATATTTAAATCTCTTCTGGAACAAAACCGACCGATATTTAAATCTCCTTATGGATCAAAACCGACTGATATTTAAATCTCTTCATGGATCAAAACTGACCGATATTTAAATCTCTTTACGGATCAAAACCAACCGATATTTAAATCTCTTCATGGATCAAAACTGACCGATATTTAAATCTCTTTACGGATCAAAACCGACCGATATATAAATCTCTTCATGGAGCAAAACGACCAATATTTAAATCTCTTTGCGGAAAAAAACTGGCCGATATTTAATAATAATCATAATAATAATAACTTTATTTTTATATAGCGCCTTTAAAATAGCTTCTCAAGGCGCTTTACATAAAACAATCAAATGAGAATACAACACACACAAAGTAAAACAAGTTATGCTTATATATATGAAAGATAAAAAACAAGACAATGAAGAAAAAGCTACCCTAAAAAAAATTTAATTTTGAATATGATTTAAAAATACTTAAAAATCTCTTTATGGGAAAAAAAAAACTGTCCGACTTTATGTAAAGCTGCTTTAAATGATGTGTATTGTGAAAAAAGCTATACAGATACATTTGACTTGATTTTGACTTGCAGTTTTCAAAGAGCTTCAAAGCCGCGTGAGGCACGAGAAGAAGAACGGTGGTCCTCACATCCCTAAGATTCAGGAGAGGAAGAGCAACCGCTTCTCCATCCCGGATCTGCCCGGAGACATGGAGTTTCCTTCGGACAGCAAGAACCGCAAGAAGTTGAAGGCCAACACTGTGTCCGGAGGACGCAACAAGATCCGTAAGATGCTGGAGAAGACCAGATTCAACATCCTGCCCCCAAAACCCTTTAGGTAAAGACACGTTCCTATGTGGATGATGGTGGAAAATCACTTGAGGTCACTCCATTCTCTATTCTTTTCCTCATTCTTGTCCGTGTCATTCTTACGCTCTCACAAGGTTTAAACAAACCTCCATTCATCATTTAGTTTGGTGTCCATTAGTTGGTCATCATAACCATCAGGAGCTCATGAAAAGATGTTCAGCTCAATCAAAAGGGGGGAAAAATAAGAAATTACATCCTGAATAAAGAAATCAATGTCTGTTTTAGTAATTTTAAGAGTTCTGACATTGTTTTCAGTTAGGCAGTTAAGCACATTTCTTTAACAATTCCAGATGTTTTATTATTTTTAGTTTATTTAGATAACTTCAGACAGGCGTTTTTGAGTTAATCTTACAGTGACCCTCCAGAGGCAGGACAGGACACCCCTGTAGTATATTGTTGTTTTCTCATTGTGGTGAGAGAAAATGTATTCAAGTGTCATGAAAATTACACCATGTCCTAACCAGACACAATAAGATTCCATCGACAATCAATCACAGATCTTGGCCCTCTCTGTGAGTGCACAACTGTTGCACTTTCAACAAAATGAATAAGTAAATAATCAAACCATTTTAACTAAGGCTGTTGATTCTTTTGGTGGCATTCATTAATTATGGAAAAAAATTACATGTTAAAATTATTAGCGCTTTGATGACCTGTACATCACCTTATATTACATGCATTTTAGTTACAAACATGATGCAGATTAATAACTGACTGCGTGATAAAACCTATTATAATGCATTTAAAATTCCACCAAAATTGAAGATATAGGGCAAAAAATGCCCCAGTATGGGTTTTTGTCTCATATTTATATCATATGATACATTTTAGCAATATCACAAGAGTGTTTTTTCCCAAATATGTGCATGATTATAAATGTGATACTCAATTTTATACTACAGTTTAATAAACAATAAGTTAATATTGTGTTACATTTTAAGGCCAATTCACACTGCACAGACAAACACCAACACAGACAATCAAGTTGGGGGTTGGATTTGGACTTTTGTGAAAAATAACTGTCATGTTCACACTGTACCAACAAACACCAACAAACTTTGAGTCAGAATGTCTTTATGTGTCATTTTTCGCCTGAAATAAGGGTGTAGGAAACGAAAAGGGGTTGTGGGTGAAGCCGTGGTTGCTGTGACCGGGAAAGATGGGCACATACTAGAAATGATCCAGAAAACTAGATGATCTGTTTCATTAGAAAGATTAAATACTTCAGCTTCAGTAAATTTTCACTGTTTATGATCAAATTCAATTGCAGTGACAGTTAATTTATGTCAGGAGTGCAAAATAATCAGTTGGTAACATGATATTTTGATACGCATTCATATTCACTCACGTCTGCTGTGGTTTATTTGTGTTCACACAGCTGCACTGAATAGTCTAAAAGTGCGATAGTTTAATATTTATTAGACAGAATCATAATTTATATTCATTATTCAATGATTTATGCAATATGATGACCATTGGCGGCTTCCTGCACTGCCTGTTTGTGTTTTCACTTCCCAGAGAAATGTTTCTATGCATGAAACTATGACGCTAATTAACATACAATTACGATAGTATATGATTTGAATGTGATTTTCATGAGGTTAGGGGTATTTGTTGTCATAGGGGACCAACGACAACAAACGGTGATGGGTAACACACTGATCTGACTCCGACTGACGTGTTTGTTGGCATTTGTCTGTGGAGTGTGAATTGGCCTTTAGACACAATACTGTCAATATTGTTAGTTTCGGCAGTAAAAATTTAACAAAGCCACAGCAAAACTGTTGCGTGTCTCTAGAGAAAAACACAGCGGTGTTTAATTACTAAATGAATCTGTGATTTTAAATGAATTGAGTGAGCCGATGATTCAGTGACTCATTCATAAAGACGGCCACTTGCTTCGTTCCTGAATGAATCACATTTGAATGAATCAGTTGAATGAATGATTCAACGACTCACTCATTAAGACAGTGACTTGCCACTGCCTACTGGCGGTTTTAGTTTCATATTTAGAGCATTTCATTTTTCATTCATATCCATGCCACCTCTGAGCTGCATTAAACAGTTTGTGTTACTAGACCTAAATGACACTTCAGATGGATGACTTTTCTCATCTAACACAATAATGACTTTAAATGATGTTTTGGGGTGTCATTTCTCAGCCATGACAAAGACACATTTTATTGTGTGTCATGTCTGGTTAGAACAGTGTGTAATGTCACAGTGCAAAAAATCTGAATGTCCTAAAACAGGCTTCATGTTGCTCATGCACAGTATACGTTTTATTTTTTGAAGTTGGGGTGAATGTGAGCCCAGTAAGAGTGTGTGTGTGAGAGTATGAGTGTGTTTGTGTATGTGAGTGCTTCACGGGCTTGTGTTTGTGGGTCATCTCTGTGCTTGATGCTTGTACTGCTTGACATCACGTGTCTTCTGTTTTTATGGCTGCTTCACTTGCACAGGGGACTGTTTGGGTAAGAGACACCTGCTCAATACACTCTCTCTCTCTCTCTCTCTCTCTCTCTATCATGAAATGATGTCATAATGTTAAGAGTAGTGCAGCACAACCTCTGCCAGAAGAGATTGTTTGCGTGAACATTGTGTTTCATGTCGTTTCATCTTCACATAAACTGTGTTATTGTGTTCACAGATGTCTTTGTGCATGATCACAACATATTTTTCACTTTTTCTCTTTCCTGCAATTTCACGAAGAATTCCAACATATCCTAACCAGGCACAATGTTTCCAACAGCCAATCAGAGCATGATGTTTAATACACAGTTATGGAACAAACACAGCACAACAGACATCAAATGCTGCGACTAACAACATTTCCTGTTGACTAAAGCTGTGATTGGCGAGGAAAGCTTGTGTCATGTCGTGCCTTGTTAGGTGTTTTCTGTCATTGGTCAACAGCTTTTCCTTGTGTAAATGACCATGCAGTCACAGTGCTTTCACGTCTTGTGTGGAAGTCGTTCTTTTCACTTCCTGTTTCTGTGAAATCACAACCGCTATTTGTCACGTGACCTAGACAAACACTAGCTGTGTCATGTATACATGAAAAATAAGAAGAAAAATGACATTTCTTATTTTTATATGTATTCATGTAAAAATCCTGCTATGGCAAATCATAATTAAAGAAAATGAGATTAAAAATTATCAAAGTTATGATACAAGTCATTATGACATGAAAAAAAATTTCATAATTTACTTTTCATCACAACTTTTTATATTTTTTGACAGATTTTATCTCAAGTTCGAATTGTTAAATTTCTACATTATTTTTACTTAATGCTTGGACAGTAACTTGGTATGTCATAATTTTGACGTCATAATTTTGACTTTTTATCTCATTTTCTTTTTATCTCATAAAAATGACATAGTATGTCAATTTCAACTTATCTCATGACTTATAATTTTGACTTTTTATCTCATAATAATGACATAGTATGTCAATTTCGATTTATCTCATGACCTCTCATAATTTTGACTTTTTATTTTATAATTATGAGTCTTTCAATTTCGACTTCTCAACTTATTTCATAATTTTGACTTTTTATCTCATAATTATAACAGTATGCCAATTTTGACTTATCTCATGATATCTCATAATTTCAGCTTGTCAATTTCTCATAATTTTGATTATGATATATAATTATCTCATAATAATGATATAGTATGTCAATTTTGACTTATCTCATAATTTTGACTTTTTATCTCATAATAATGACATAGTATGTCAATTTTGACTTATCTCATAATTTTGACTTTTTATCTCATAATTATGAGTCTGTCAATTTCGACTTCTCAACTTATCTCATAATTGTGACTTTTTATCTCATAATAATGACATAGTATGTCAATTTCGATTTATCTCATGACTTATCTCAAAATTTTGACTTTTTATCTCATAATGACATATTTTGTCAATTTCAATTTATCTAATGACTTTTTATCTCATAATTATAACAGTATGCCAATTTTGACTTATCTCATGACATCTCATAATTTCAGCTTGTCAATTTCAACTCATAATTTTGATTATGATATATAATTATCTCATAATAATGATATAGTATGTCAATTTTGACTTATCTCATAATTTTGACTTTTTATCTGATAATGACAGTGTCAATTTCGATTTATCTCATGACTTATCTCATAATTTTGACTTTTTATCTCATAATAATGACATAGTATGTCAATTTCGACTTTTCTAATGACTTCTTATCTCATAATTAGAACAGTATGCCAATTTCGACTTATCTCATGACATCTCATAATTTCAGCTTGTCAATTTCAACTCATTATTTTGATTATGATATATAATTATCTCATAATTATGACTTAGTATGTCATAATTACAGTGGGCTCCACAAATATTAGCACCTGTGACAATTTGTTTTTGTAATTTCTGTTCTTAATCTTCATTCATTCAAATTATTCACAAAAATCTAACCTTTAAGTAAAGTTACCAAAATTTACCAAAGCATAATTTTTTTTTCTTATGTGGTGGAAATGGGCTTCCATACCCGTGAATCTGATGTGACGTGCTTTACTCCATCTACAACTGTTCGGGATGTTGTTCGTGCATTTGTGTTGATGTTTCCTGCTGTACCGGATCTGTTCTTGAGGGGCATTTCATGGAGTCAAGTGATGGATGGAGAGGCTGTGTTAGTGATGCTATGCTCTCAGAGTTGATCGTCACGTCTGTCTGTCTCTCTGCCCTGAGATCGAGACAGCAGAATGTAAATTAGCCCATCTGTGTAAAGGTCAGCGTCTGATTGGCAGCGAATTTACCCATGAGACAGCACTATTTCCTCTCGTCTGAGACGTCACATGTGCTCGCCCTTCTGCTGTGTTTGGTCATCTCAGGCTTGTGTCTCATTCATGGATTGTGTGTGCATATTCATTGCTCGTGTGTGTTTAGAGCGCTTTCACACTGCAGGTTCACAGTTCAGTTTGTTTAGACTCCACAGCTTTTATCATGACCATCGGTGAGCAGCTCGCATTCTTCACATCTATTGCAATCCATCTGCAGCAGATGAAAACTTGTCAACAGCAAATCAAAACTACCTCTGTTTCTTCTTAATTTATCAGTGATCTTTCTCTGAAGCATCTTTCCCTTTTCTTTGACATCACGTAGGGTTATTGGAGGATGTTAACCAGTTGCAGAACAGCTGTTTTTTCTTATTAATAGTAGTTATTGTTTTAGTAAAATCACATTCGGTCTGTCTCAGTCCAGTCAAATCAAGTGTGAAAACGGCCTAAATGTCCGCCTCTTCCATCTGTGTGTGTGTGTTCATCAACATGCAGTGTTAATGTTTGTGCTGGATGTAATCCATCTCTCTCTGTGTCCGCAGCGACAGTGGCTTGTCTCAGTCTCAGGATGACAGTATTGTGGGCACTAAGCAGTGCCGGCACAGCGTGGCCATAATGCCCATCCCAGGCAGTCTGTCGTCCAGCAGTCCTGACCTGCTGCAGCCCGCCGCCAGCGTACTGGACTTCAGCAACCCCTCAGGTAACACATCACACCATCAGAGAACCAGTGCACTCACCCAAAGCCAGTATAATGACCGCACACATCATCATATAGCGCTGAAAATATCAAAGCTTGATTTTACACAATATTTGCACCAAATTTACTTGTATGTATCTGAGAACAGTGTGCAGTGACACAAGAGGGCAGTGGAAAAAAGGCACCCTTGACACCCTTGATAAAAATAAGTGCTCTTGTACATTTTTTCACAATAGAGGGTTTCTTCTGTATATGAGTGGACATCAAGCTGTTTGCTCCTTATTTCAAGCGTTCCACATTTAGATTAGACATTAAGTTAGAATATATGAGGATGCTAGTAAGGATTCCAGTAAATGTTTCCTTTCTGCAACTTCAGCTCTGGGTTGTGTCAAATGAAAGCTTGCGGCTGGTTTCAGATCCACTGCATAAGAATGTGGAAATCAGCTGAAGTTAATATGCAGCATGATTTTCTGTACGAGAGATGTTCATAACGAGCTTTAGATTAGTTGTGATGTCTCCAGTGGTGGATCATGTGTGCTGTAGCTGTCATGTGTCATCTCTCTCTCTCTCTCTTTACTTTCTGTGTGTTTCTTGGCTCCTCCAGTGGCTGGTTTCTACTGTAAGTACACCCACTGTACACGTCATGCACTCTTTTCTGTTTCAACTCTTTTATGCCATTTTGTTAAAATGTTAATTGCATGTGGTTATGAGTTTGTGGCATGAAACGTTTTACACTCAATGTCCAAAAGCATGTGAAAATGTTTCAGTGTGGTGGATTGTGTTCCACACCCGTAAGACTTTCATTCATCTTCAAAACACAAGTGAAGATGATATTCATGAAACCTGAGCGATTTCTGTCATTTAAATCATGAGCGTGATGCAATAGTTTTTAAGCCATTGCCTTGTTTTCCAAATAAATGAATAGATCTGAGCCAAACATCTCATCATTGACCTGCATTTCAAATGCCTTCGCCTGTCCCGTGTGTTTAAATGCATCTCCTTCCTCTTGGCCGTTACAGACATTCCAGATCAGGTGATCCGCGTGTTCAAAGCCGACCAGCAGAGCTGCTATATCATCATCAGTAAAGACACCACAGCCAAAGATGTCGTCTCGCATGTTGTCAGCGAGTTCGGCCTCATCGCCGCTTCGGAGACCTACTCGCTGTGTGAGGTCTCTGTTAGTTCTGAAGGGGTCATCAAACAACGCCGGCTGCCGGACCAGCTCTCAAAACTAGCTGACCGCATCCAACTCAACGGCAGGTAAGAGCAGAACCAGAACCACTTAAGGGGCCGGTCACACTACACATTTCATTCCATTGACTTCCATTCATGCTGATGCAGGAAAACATAAGCTCATGTGAATTTCGCTGCATTTCAGAGTTCAGACCACAGCCTATAGCGTCAGTTGCTAGTAGACTAGCTGGCCTACGTTACACTCATCTCCCTAAACCTCACTCCCATCCGTGTCACAGCACCATTCCAGGCAGGATTTGAACTGGCGTTTCTGGCATGGGAGGTGGGCATGGTAACAAGGACCATAGCCTATAGTGTCAGTCGCACGTACGCCTCTTGAGACCAGGGAACTGAGGTTTACTCACACAGCTCTGACTAGCTGGCCTCCGTTACACTCACCCCCCTAAATCTCACTCCCATCCGGGTCACGGCACCACTGCAATCCCCTCTGGTTCTACTCACACGGCTCTGAGTGGGATTTGAACCAGCGTTTCTGGCATGGGAGGTGGGCACGGAATGTGAATTTCGCTGCATTTCAGAGTGTGCCTCTTGAGACCAGGGGAGTGAGGTTTACTCACACAGCTCTTACCAGCTGACCTCTGTTACACTCACTCCCCTAAACCTCACTCCCATCCGGGTCACGGCACCATCGAAATCCCCTCTGGTTCTACTCACATCACTCTGAGCGGGATTTGAACTGGCGTGTCTGGCATGGGAGGTGGGCACGGAATGTGAATTTCGATGCATTTCAGAGTGTGCTTCTTGAGACCAGGGGAGTGAGGTTTACTCAACGGCTCTTACTAGCTGGCCTCCATTAAACTCACCCCCCTAAACCTCACTCCCATCCGGGTCATGGCACCACTGTAACTACTTCCGGTTATACTAGCACTGCCCCGAGTGGGATTCAAACCTCTTGAGGCCAGGTACTCAGACTAGCTGGCCTCTGTTACACTCACCCCCCTAAACCTCACTCCCATCTGGGTCATAGTACCACAGTAACTCCTTCCAGTTGTACTTACACCGCTCCAAACAGAATTCAAACCTATTAAAGCCAGGGGAGTGAGGTTCACTCACACAGCTCTTACTAGCTGGCATCTGTTACACTCATCCGCCTAAATCTCACTCCCATCCGGGTCACGGCACCACTAAAACCCCTTCTGTTTCTACTTGCATCGGTCTGAGCTTGATTCTAACCAGCATTTCTGGCATGGGAGGCAGACGCTAACAAGGACCACATAGTATCAGCTGCTAGTGCGCCTCATGAGACCAGGGGAGCGAGGTTTACTCACCAAGCTCTGACTAGCTGGCCTCCATTACACTCATCCCCCTAAACCTCACTCACATCCGGGTCACGGCACCACTATAACCCTTTCTGGTTCTACTGGCACCGCTTCAAGTGGGATTCGAACACGCATTTCTGGCATGGGAGGCGGGTGAACTTACTAATTAACTATGACACTTTTTTTTTTTTTGTTAACAGAAATCTTACCTGCTTCATGTATGCATTATATGCAAATGTATTAGTTTTTTGTTGTGTAATCCAAATTTTATATGTAATTTAAATACATCAAGGCCTAAACACCATTGAGATTGACAGATTACACTGTCTACATAGCTAATAGATCCCAGAGGGACACAATGATCTGTGCTGTTCAATAAAGCTGCACTGGACATGACCGATGCTGACAGCCACAAAGACACGCTATACAGTAATCCCGTCATTCGTGTGTTTGCTCAGGTACTACCTGAAGAACAATATGGAGACAGAGACGCTCTGCTCCGATGAAGACGCTCAGGAGCTCTTGAGGGAGAGTCAGATCAGCCTCCTGCAGCTCAGCACCGTGGAGGTGGCCGCGCAGCTCTCCATGAGAGACTTCGGCCTGTTCCGGAACATAGAGTCCACCGAGTACGTGGACGACCTGTACAAGTTGGACCCGGGCGGTGGCGGTGGGGGCCATCTGAAGCAGTTTGAAGAGATCATCAACCAGGAGACTTTCTGGGTGGCCACTGAGATCCTCCGTGAGCCCAACGCACTCAAACGCATGAAGACCATCAAGCACTTCATCAAAATAGCCCTGCACTGCCGCGAGTGCAAGAACTTCAACTCCATGTTCGCCATCATCAGGTGAGTCGGCCTTTCGGTCGAGCTGTCAGTTCTCCAGCTGTTCTCCTTCCACTTTCTCAATGATTATAAGAAATTAATCTGCCATTTAAATATGAGACACACCTAACAAATAGTTCAATCTGTCATGATGCTGCTGCACGGATGTTATCTGTGTCTTGTTTTGTTTGTTTGTCTCAACAATGAGTTAAGCTAATAAGTTAACATACAACTTTTTTTATTATTTTTATGTTATGTTAGTGATGCTGCCCTGATAAAGTTGCAACAGATGTTTCTAAATCATCCACAAGACAAAATAATAATAAAATAATCACTTATGATAACATTTAGAAAAAGTTGACATGCTCTTGGTCATCAGTGTTTTATGGTGGCAATGCAGCTTCATCAGATCATACAATGCAGATTCCCTCTTATTTATTATTATTATTTAATTGTCAAAGCTCTTTCTGATTCTATACGAGGTGTTTGAACTTATGTGGAGATGCAGATGTTCAGGAAGTCATGCGTTGTTTTTTTGTGGTCTTCAGTGGTCTTAATCTGGCTTCAGTAGCTCGATTGAGGAGCACGTGGGAGAAATTACCCAGTAAGTATGAGAAACTTTTCCGCGACCTTCAGGACATCTTCGACCCGTCACGCAACATGGCCAAATACCGCAACATACTGAGCAGCCAGAGCGTGCAGCCTCCCATCATCCCACTGTTTCCTGTTGTCAAGAAAGACCTCACCTTCCTACACGAAGGTCAGTAGGTCAAGTTTACGCACGTGCCTGTAATGGTTAGTCAGCAGGGGTTTTTACGTTTCAGGTCCTTAAACTGTCCAACATCTCTTATCTTGCTCAGGTAATGATTCGAGTGTTGACGGCCTGGTGAATTTCGAAAAGTTGAGAATGATCGCCAAGGAGATCCGAAACGTTGTGCGCATGACATCAGCCAACATGGACCCGGCGCTCATGTTCAGACAGAGGTGAAGACTTGCACACAGACACACAGAGTGAAAGGAAAGCATAAACTCAAAGTCCACTGGAAATCAGAATTGATTCCTGCACTTATTGTGAATGACTCATTAGTGCATGTTATTGTGAAAGAAAACAGTGTTTGTCTTCACGTCACACAAGACTGGGTGGGAAAGTCTGGTAGTTTTATGCAGCAATGCACATATCAAAAGTGTAGTCAGATGAGATCAGGTCTCGCCCTACAGCTCATGTTTTTATTTACATGTCAAATTAATTTAATGTCAATCAGTTGCTCGCTTCTGTGAACTCACAGGCTACGTTCACACTGTCAAACCCGTATTTAGGGCCCTATGAAATCCATTCCCCCCCCCCCCCCCCAAATTCCATTTTATTTTTCCCCAAATTCCGTTTTTTCTGTTTTAATTTTTCTGGATTTCGTTTTTTTAATGGTTTAATTACATTTTAGTTATCAAAAAGCATGCCTAATTAATTGAAATCATGAAACTTAACAACAGTTTATTAAAAGTTTAACAAAAAAATTATTTTTTAGGGCCCTATGAAACACGTTTTTTTTCTCTCAAATCTGTTTTATTTTTTAAATTATGTTACAATTAGAATTTAAAAAATCTGCATTTTTAAGTTTTCTGAATTCCACTTTAATGGTTTAATTAAATTTTAATAACCAAAAAGCATATTTAATTAATTGAATTCATAAAAACAACAACATTTACTATTATTTTTTTTTTAAATTTCATTTCTATGAAATGTTTTTTTTTTTTTTTCAGAAATTCTGTGTTGTCTAAATAAAAATTTTCTGGCAATCAAATGGAGGCATAAATTATTAATTTAATTTATCTTTTAATCATATGGCATTAAACAAACTTTTTTGTCAAACAAAGTGCTGCACAACAGAGCTTTACTGTTAAAATTAAAACATGGAAGAAAAATTGAGATTATTCCTTAAAAATAATTTATTATAATTGTTGTTATTAGTGTTAGTAATATTATTAAAATCAGACGCAGCTAAATTTTACTGTAAAACAGTAATATAAATAATATTTCTGTCACAGTTTCTTCAAGTTAAACCAAACTTTTGACGGGTTGCAGTGAAGACCTTTGAGTTGCTGTGTGTTTATGATATGACGGTAGTTTTCTCAAATGAAATGGTAAAATGCTGATGAAGTGACTGTCAGTGCAGCTCTGGAAGTTCATGCATTCATGTGCTCATATAGTGAGGTGGCAGAGGCTGCAAGTTAACAAAACCACACATGACAGATGGTTGACACACATTTGCATGGCTCTCACACTGTATGACTAGTCTGGTTCTGTTCACACAGTGCCGTTTTCCTGAGAAAAAGGTTTTGAGTCCTGAAAATTTACAGGTGTGAGTTCAATTGCTGAATGCGGTTATCACTCCTGTAATAAGTGAACTGTGTGTGAACGTAACCATATTAAGGACTCAAATACCGGGGATCGACAAGCGCATTCTGCTGCTGTGTGATCGTGGCCATACAGCAGATGATTTCTCTTTGTCTTTGTGGTGGTGGTTTCTGTCTGTCTGAGTATTTCTGTCTTTCTCTTCACCTGTTTTCTGCCTCTCATGGGCTTTGCTTACAGGAAGAAGAGGTGGAAGAGTTTAGGGTAAGTGTGCTGTCCTGCATGTCCTGAATGTGTCATGACCGTTAACCTGGACACACCATCTCATGCAACTCTTACTTCCTTCCTCTCATCCTCTAAACCACTGATCTTCATGTAACAGATCGTGCTCGTCTGTTTTGATCCATTTATTCTCTCTTTTTTTTTTTTTTGCATTAATGGAGCTGAATACGTTGCATGGCCGCATTATGCTGCTGTAGTCATTGTTTGCTCAGATTGGCAAATAAATGGGGTTTATGTGTAACGTTTCATATTCACAAATAAATGAAAGGACTTTCACAAATAGAAATTTCATAAATACTTCCAAAAATGTTTCTGAAAGAAGTCACCAAAGCTGTGTCTATTTGATTAAACACAGTAAAAACAGTGAAATATTAATACAAATTTAAAATAACTGTTTTCTATGTGAATATATAGTAAAGTGTAATTTATTCCTGTGATCAAAGGTGAATTTTCAGCATCATTACTCCAGTCTTCAGTGTCACATGATCCTTCAGAAATCATTCTAATATGATGATTTGAAACATTTTCGATTATTATCAATGTTACAGTCATATTTGTGTGGAAACCGTCATACATTTTAATTTTCAGGAAACTTTAATGGATATAAAGTTCAAAATAACAGCATTTAGTTGAAACAGACATTATATTAGACATCACATTTGATCAATTCAACTTAATAAAAGTATTAATTTCTTTAAAAAAAAAAATAAAATCTTACTCCAATCCTTTGAATGGTAGTGTACGTATATAAGCAGCTTCGCCAAGAATAAAACAATTTCATAAACAATGCAAAGGAATTGAAAAACAAGATTCACAAATTAGTTTTTATTAGGGATGCACGATATATCAGCCACCATATTGGTATCGGTCGATATTTGTTCATTTTTAATGTTATCATTATCGGCCCGATAAGAAATTATGGCCGATATATTAAATCTGATAAATAATGGATTATTTCCTTCAGCTGAAACACTATAGATGCGAACTGTTCACTGTGATGGTTTTGAATTGCTTGAAATATGATTGAAAATCACATCAAAAAGTAAAATACAGTTAAGCTCAACATGTACAGCACAAGTCATATAGACTACATAAATATATAACGAAAACATTATAATTGTGTGTTTGGGACATGACTTTTAATGGTGAGACTATTGTTTTTGTAATCAGGCTTTAAAAAATTATTTAAAACTTTGGATTTAGATTTATTGGCCAATATATCGGTTATTGGCTTTCAAATATAAAGAATTATCGGTTATCGGTATCAGACAAAATTTGAGACTTTTGGCCTTATAATCAGGCTCTAAAAAATTATATAAAAATTTAGATTTAGATTTATCAGCCAATATGTCGATTATCGGCTTTCAAATATAAAGAATTATCGGTTATCGGTATCAGCCAAAATTTGACACTTTTGTCCTTATAATCGGGCTCTCAAAAATTATATAAAAATTTAGATTTAGATTTATCAGCCAATATGTTGATTATCAACTTTCAAATATAAAGAATTATCGGTTATCGGTATCAGCCAAAATTTGACACTTTTGTCCTTATAATCAGGCTCTAAAAAATTATATAAAAATTTAGATTTAGATTTATCAGCCAATATGTTGATTATCAACTTTCAAATATAAAGAATTATCGGTTATCGGTATCAGCCAAAATTTGACACTTTTGTCCTTATAATCAGGCTCTAAAAAATTATATAAAAATTTAGATTTAGATTTATCAGCCAATATGTCGATTATCGGCTTTCAAATATAAAGAATTATCGGTTATCGGTATCAGCCAAAATTTGACACTTTTGTCCTTATAATCAGGCTCTCAAAAATTATATAAAAATTTAGATTTAGATTTATCAGCCAATATGTTGATTATCAACTTTCAAATATAAAGAATTATCAGTTATCGGTATCAGCCAAAATGTTCATATTTGTGCATCCCTAGTTTTCATTTTTCATATTTGCAAGAAAAGAAGAAATGCTTGTACTGTATATCGTTAAGTTTCATTTACAATGTGAAACCTTTACATTTTAGTGGATTTCTGTTTGTGAATGTCTTCCCGTTTGTCACTGAACATCAGGAATGACGTCTCTGACAGTGAGGTTTTTTAGGTTGTTGTCTCACTCCTTGTCCGCTCCTCCTCCTCAGGTCTCTGAGTCAGGGCAGCACTAACTCAAACCTGCTGGACGTCCAGGGCAACCACAAGAAGCGCGTGCGGCGCAGCTCTCTGCTCAACGCCAAGAAGCTGTACGAGGACGCCCAGATGGCCCGCAAGGTGAAGCAGTACCTGGCACACCTGGAGGTGGAGACGGACGAGGAGAAGTTCCAGATCATGTCGCTGCAGTGCGAAGCGGCCTACAGCACACGTGCGTACACTGATCAGCACCGATCCTCACTGCAGGGTCCGATAAAACTAACTTCACCTGCTGCTCCAGCTTCAGATGTTTGTCTGAGGACAGTCACTGCCATCTAATGGACGGCCAGACAAGTGCTAGACTTTATATTTGTGGATTTGCTTTATTTTCAGTCAGCATCATCTTGTGATGCTGCCAGTCAACTGATTAGTAGGAACTTAATGCCTTAAGTAAAATGATTTCAGTCCTTTTTGTTCATCTCAGAAAAGGTAGAAATGTGTAGAGAGTTTACTATAGCCTCTTCAATCACACTTATACTGTATAAATTAATGTCAGCAGCTCTGTTTCCATCCAAAGTTGTGAATTTAATGGTGACACTTTACAGTAAGGTTTTTTATTTGTTTACAAACTAACATAAACTAACATTAAACAGCATTTTTTATCTCAGTTAATGTTAATTTCAACATACGCTAATATTATTATGAAAATCAAAAGTTGCATCTGTTAAAATTATTTAATGGATTTACTAGTAACACTTCATAATTAGTATACAATAATATAATTTAATATTAGTTTAAAGTTCATAGATTATATATTGTAGTCTCTATATTGTTAATATATTAATAGGCTAAATACAAATAGTGAGGTTTTCATTCATTGCCAATGTAATTAACAAAATTAGCTCAAAAAATAGTTAATTATTTTATGGTTTGTTAACAACTTATAAAACATATAAGTGATGTACAGTATTTTAAACGTAATAAATGAGTTGTTCATATGGTTATGGGAGTAAACGGTTTTCACTTTAGATTAGGTCATGGAAAATCTGAAAATTAAGTGCTTTAAAACAACCTTTATTAGACATTAATTGCATTCATAATCACATTAAGTGATCCTTAAAATGTTTATATTAACAATGTAGAGACTACAATATATAAACTATGAATTAACTATAAACTAATAGTTTTTAAGTACTTTATTACTGTATATGCATGCGCAAAATTGGAATATCACACGTCCCATGCATTCAAGAGAACAATGTGTAAATGTGTTTCATAGATCCACCACAAAATACGTTTTTAATGCACATTTTTTTCCATCTAACGTTTCTTTTTTTTATGCAATATATTTGCATAAAAATAGGTCTTCTTCATTTATATAGTGCTTTTTACAATACAGATTGTTTCAAAACAGCTTCACAGTGATAATAGGAAAATGAATGGGCGGAGATTATTTTGACTTTACGGCAGCTCTAGGAAAAAGTCATTATCGAGCTAAAGTGAGTTTTTGATTGAACAGGTGTATGGAAACATAGCTAATGATGGTAAAGATCACACTTTACAAACAAAACATCTGACAAAATGAAAAATGCCTGTCACTCAAACTCAGTTCCTGGTGTTGTGTGTGTTTTTCTCCTGCAGTATCAAAGAACCTGAGCGAGCGGAGGTCCACTAAATCGGACATGTCCCCGGTGTCCATGCGCTCCGGTCTGTCTTCAGCCAAGCCTCAGAACCGCGTGTCTCAGGTGCTGCAGGTTCCTCCCGTCAGCCTTTACCCGCTGCGCAAGAAGAGTCTCGCTAAAGACCTGGCCGCTTCCTTCAGTACGTGACCATCACCATCTGTCTCTCGCACACTGTCTGTCTGGCGTGTGCAGCATCATCATCACGATACAATTCCATAATAATTATACATATAATTTTAACTTACGCCATGAGTGTTGTTGTAGTGAGACAGCCGTACAGCTCCCTCTGCTGTCTGAGCTGTGTCAGTGTCATCTGTCTGCTGTGCCCTTCAGGTCCCAACTCGCCACAGACGCCGAAGAAAGCTGCTGTTGCGGCCGAGGACTCGAGCGTCAAGAGATCCGAAGACGCGTCCACCGTCTCGTCCCTGCACTCCAGTCCTACCGTCTCCCCGCAGGGATCTCCTCGTAAAGGTGCGTCCCCAACAAACCGCTGGACTGCCTGTGTTTCAGACACACTAAAACACAAACATAAAAACATGCATTATATGTTTGAAAAAAACTACAGAGCTTTGATCATAAAACTAAACATTAAAATGTTAATTTAATTAATTAGTTATGGAAGAATAACTCAAATAAAATGATTTAACGCATTTAACGCACTCGTCCCACCCCAGACTTACATTTGATACAGTTGATGGTGACGAACATGAGCAGGGCGACAGCTCGCTGCGTGATGAAGCCTATAGAATGAGTTATAATGACCATAAAATCAAAAATGCCTCTGTATGATATTTATATCAATTTTTTTTTTTTTTTTTTTTTTCAATTTAAAAGTCTCTAGTGACTTTTTTTTATTTTTATTGAAGATTAACAGGAACAGATTATAGTTTACAAACAAGAGTACATATAACTATACATGTCAGGGGTAATACAAAAAACAGAAAAGATAAAAAAAAAGAAAAGAAAGAAAAAGAAAGGCATTTTACATGAAATTGTATCTATTAAACAACTGTATAGTTTTTATTGCTTTCAAGTTTTTGCTTTTGGATATTGTCTCTAAATATATTTTAATATCTATTTTAAAATCTTGGCAGTTTTTTAATCCATTTGACTTTATGAATATAGTAATGGTCAATAATAATAATTCAATCAAATATAAACAGAATATTTCTATCACCCTTAAAATGAAAAACATTTTAGCATAACATCAATAGTTAAGCAATATCACACAAGTGCTGTTTTGTCCGGAATAGCACGAGTGCAAATGTGAAATTGAGTTTATACAACAGTTCAATAAAGAAAAAGTTATATTTTAGACACAATATTGGTAACAAAAATATTACCAATAATGCCAGAGCAGAACTGTTATGCGTCTCTAAGCAACACACAACGTTGAATGAATCAGTCAGTGAATCAATGATTCAATGGTCCATTTATAAAGAGAGCCATTTACTTCATTCATGAATGAATCAGCAAGTTTGAACAAATCAAATGAATTAATGACTTATTCATTTAGACATTTACCGCCACCTACTGTTAGTTTTAGTTTCTTATTTAGAGTATCACTTAAAAAAAAAAGTCATATTTTGGGGATAGTTTGCCCAAAAATGAAATTCTATTTATGAAATACTCATACTTGTGTTGTTTCAAACTTATATGACTTAATTTTATTTTGTGGAACATAAAAGAAGATATTTTGAAGAATATTGGTAACCAAACTGTTTTGGTCTGTAAATATACCCAAATACTATTAATTTACTATTAATTGCCACATCATGTAATTAACTAGACTAAAAAGTTCATCATAATTTCCTCTCCTCCATGTCATCCAAGATGTTCAATTCTTTCTTCAGTGGAAAAGAAATGAAGGTTTCTGAGGAAAATATTCCAGGATTTTTCTCCATATAGTGGACTTCACTGGGGTTCAACGGGTTGAAGGTCCAAATGTCAGTTTCAGTGCAGCTTCAAAGAGCTCTACATGATCCCAGACGAGGAATAAGAGTCTTATCTAGAGAAACCATTTCTAAAAAAAATAAACATTATATACTTTTTAACCACAAATGCTCGTCTTACACTGCTCTGTGATGCGCCACGCATGGCGTAATCATGTTGGAAAGATCACGCGTGATGTAGGCGAAAGTACCGCGGCAGGGCGAAAAACTCATTTTCTCCTCCAACTTCAAAATCGTCCAATATTGTTGTTTTACTTTTTTTTGTAAAGGCCGTTTGATTTAGCGTGAGCTTTCCAACATGATTACGTAATGCGTCGAGCATCACAGCGCAGTGCAAGATGAGCATTTGTGGTTAAAAAGTATATAAATGTTTATTTTTTTTAGAAAACGACCGATGGTTTCTCTAGATTAGACTCTTATTCCTCGTCTGGGATCATGTAGAGCTCTTTGAAGCTGCACTGAAACTGACATTTGGACCTTCAACCTGTTGAACCCCAGTGAAGTCCACTATATGGAGAAAAATCCTGGAATGTTTTCCTTCATTTCTTTTCCACTGAAGAAAGACAACTTGGATGAAATGGGGGTGAGTAAATTATCAGGAAATTTTAATTCTGAAGTGAACGAATCCTTTAAAATGACTATTATTTCAGGCATTACAGGGTTAATTGTGTCTTTAATGATATGAAACATTCCCATCATTCTCTCACAGCAGGCGGAGCTCCCAGACAGAACTGCGGTCAGCTGAACCTGTCGGGTTCGTCCTCGTCTCTGGCCAGCGAGGTCGGCAACAGAGCGGCAGGCGGCCGCACGTACGGCATAGGTGGGGCTTTCCTTCATAGACAGATCCTGAGGATGACCTGTCAGAGCGGCAGACAGGAAGAGAATAGACAGAGACAGGAAGAGCGCACAGCAGAGACCCCACGCAAGCGCTTCAGGTCCCCCTTCACACTCTTTAGAGACAGGAGCAGGTCCAGGGACAGAACTGAGTCATTGAGACAGGACGATCAGCAGACAGACAGTCTGAAGCCCGCAGCCAAGCAGCAGACAGACAGACACTGCAGGAGGAAAACTGTGTGATCACATGCCATTATGTGCAGTTCCTGTTCCTCAGTCAATGTCACCTAAGCACTAGTTCAGCCAGAGATGAAGATCTTGTCGTCATTTATATTAGATTTACACATTCGCATTTGAGTGATCAAAGCTGGCACAACACCATTAGGTTGAATGTGTGATTCAGGTTTCACACGTTTGTGTTTCACAAGAGTTGAGTGAATGATGACAGGATCTTTAAAGTGCTCTGAAGTGTGATTGTTCAGTGAGGAGATGCGTTGATGTGTTGATTATGCCGTCATATATGGTTCTTCTCTTTATGATAATGATGTGACTGTGAGTCTTTCATCAGTTGTGGAATAAAGGCAGATGTTTTGCATTGTTTTGCGCTCTTGTTGGGTCCGAGTCGTGCTCAGCGATGTCCTGTGAGTGTGACGGCAGTTGCGCTGATCTTCTGTCTGCTCTCTCCGATAGGTTACGCCCTCATGCCCGCCGGCAGGTCCGACCTGTCCGACTCCAGCGAGATCTCTTCCCGCTCCAGCATCGTCAGTAACTGCTCTGTGGACTCCATGCCCACCGCGCCCACCATCAGCTGCCCGTCAGAGACGCCCGGAAACACTCCAGCGGACTGCAGTCAGCCCTGCACGAGGTAGCGTATCCCACAACACCTCAGCAAGCATGATCAGAATCATTAATGCTAGATTAATGATGAGCAAACATCCTCAGGGTTCCCTTAAAAAGTCTGACATTCACTTGTAGGCCATAAACATCTGAAATATCTTAAAGGGTTAGTTCACCCAAAAATGAAAATGTCATTTATTACTCTCCCTCATGTCGTTCCACACCCGTAAGACCTTCATTCATCTTCAGAACACAAATTAAGATATTTTTGATGAAATCTGATGGCTCCGTGAGGCCTGAGCAATGACATTTCCTCTCTCAAGATCCATTAATGTACTAAAAACATATTTAAATCAGTTCATGTGAGTACAGTGGTTCAATATTAATATTATAAAGCAACGAAAATATTTTTGGAGCGCCAAAAAAAACTAAATAACGACTTATTTAGTGATGGCCGATTTCAAAACACTGCTTCAGGAAGCTTCGGAGCGTTATGAATCAGTGTGTCGAATCAGCGGTTCCGAATCATGATTCGATACACTGATTCATTTGGGCTCCGAATCTTCCTGAAGCAGTGTTTTGAAATCGGCCATCACTAAATAAGTCGTTATTTTGTTTTTTTGGCACATCGGATTTCATCAAAAATATCTTAATTTGTGTTCTGAAGATGAACAAAGGTCTTATGGGTGTGGAACGACATGAGGGTGAGCAATTAATGACATTATTTTCATTTTTGGGTGAACTAACCCTTTAAATAGTGCAACAGAAGTGTTAGAAGCTGGAGGTAGTGAAGCGTAGACATTTCAAAATAAGAGTCCCTGTGTATTTCGGGCTTGTTTATAATTAAAAGTTGCATTATGCATAAAATCTCTTTATTCTTGATATTTTGGTACACAATAAACTGTATCTGGCATTTAATTCAACGCCCCGTCACACGAAGGAAAGAAATCAATACATAGATTTTACTAGTATTAGCAAAATAAGCTTTTTAATTTCTCATTCTATCTAATAGGTATCTAGAGTGTTATATATAATCATATTTTTAATGAATATATATAATCATGTATCATTTTGACTCATCTCTTTTCTAAAAAATGGTTTAAAGGCTTAAATGTGAGTGTTTTTCATTTAAAATAATGATTAAAAAAATTATATATATATATAATTTGAACTATAAAGTAGTTTAAATAGTCATTTTTCCAGTCATTTTATGGTTTTAGGATGTTACCATAGACATTGTTCTACACATTGACACTACGGTCTTAATTTTTATTTGTACAGGCTTTAAAAGGGTCTTAAAAAGCATTAAATCATCACCAAAATCTGAGATACATGATTTATTTTCAGATTGTATGGATTTGTGCCATATGGACATACAGTGTTCATTTTATGTGTTCAGGTCGTAAATTTGATTTTAAAACCTGCAGAAACCCAAACAGTTTTCAAAACATTTGGTATCTCAGACTAACCTTTAGCTGGATTTATGAAAGGATGTTCATTTGTCCTGTAGTAAAACAGGTTCAGCATTTGCAGTCTTGAACTTTATGATGTGGCTTATTGGTTATATTTCATCTCAGCTCACTGCCTTTCTGTCACCGTTTACAGCAGTTGTGCAGAATATATTCCTCTGAATATTCCTCACAAGGTGACATTAGGGTGTGTTCACACTTGGCAGGTTTGGTTTGATTAAAATGAAGTCTGGTGCGATTGCTCTGTTAGTGTAGTTCATTTGAATAAATGTGTCATCCTAAATCTGGTGCGGTTTGACTGAAACATAAATGTAACACAGACCAAAGACATGTAAAGGAACCAAAAACAGGACATGATGTGACAAGATGCGACCCTAAAAAGTTCTTAAGCACACCTGGTTCTTCTCGTCACAGTCGTGATGTTGCCCATAGTTCAGTACAGGTGTCAGATACGCATCTCCACATTTTATAAGCTATTCACACATACAGTATGTACACATATACAACAAGCTTGTTTAACCCAGAACACAGCATTGTTTTGGTCATAAAAGCTGTTTATTAGTATCATACACAATGCAGTTGTTTATGAGAACTCAAAACAAAAATGAATGTGCATGGTGAATACATTAGATGTGTGTGAATGAAAGCATTCAATGCAAGAAAGCTCTGAATGAACAAAATCACACAATCTCAAAACAGTTATTGACATTTCCATGAATCTCTAATAAGTCACTGAAGCATGATCAACTACTCAGTTTAGAGTCACAAGTGCTAAAGAGAGCTGTAACGTATTGTTCTTTAAGTCTCCAGTTAATTATTTTTTATAATGAGAGGGATCGTTTGTGCACTTTTCTTTCGTCCTAGTTCATCATCGTCTCGACAGTCCACGGTGAGGGAGTCCAGCTTCCCGTTGTCCACCAGCGGCGAGGAGCTGACGGTGCCTGAGCACACCACTGAGATGGCCGACAGCGGCCGCGGGAGCTGGACCTCCTGCTCTAGTAACTCCCACGACAACCTCCAGACTCTTCCGGGCCAGCGAGCGCCGGACCTGCTCAACCATCGCCACACGCCCATGGGCGGCCCGATCGCCGAGGTGGAGATTGGCCCGGGTTTGCCGGAGGACAATTGCTCCAGAGACGACCCTGAGCTCAGTCAGTCCAGACAGAGCTGGACGTCCTCCAGCTCGCTGTCAGACACCTACGAGGGAAGCTGCGGCACCATCAAACGCAAGACCGCAGATCACGCCGCCTCCGACGGGCAGCACAGCACAGATCCTGCGTACAAGATGATCACGTCCAGCACGGAGAAAGGACTCATAGGTGAGCTTCGGTTTCGGCTTCCACATGTGACACCGGCAGATTTCACCATCCTCTCATTGGATGATCAATGTGCAGCTCTTTGGCTTGCGCTGCTGAGTGCTTGTGTCTTGATACCTCGAAGACACACATATATATATATATATATTTATCAGTAGAGCGATTTAGCCTAGATGTCCTGCGCTTTCCACAGATATGGCACAAACTGGTGTCTCATTATACTTTATATATTATATATAACAATAAAGACATCAGTTGTGTAGAGTAAGTACTATGTGATGCATTTAATCAGTGTCAAATGTATTTGATAGAACTCTTCACAATACACATTGGTTTAAAGCAGCTTTACAGAAAGTCAGACTGTTATGTCTTAATGCTTTACCACAGCGCTAGTTTTAATGCTGGGCGATAATAATGATAATAATAATAATAATATATAATAAAATGTTTCATTTATATAGTGGCTTTTCCAAGCTCAAGGACGCTTTAGAAAATCAGTAACATAATAGACAGTCAATTCACATAATCATAAACAGTCTGTAGATAAGATTATATATAATGATGATACGAGTGATCCTGCGGATATACATCTAGATGCATTGTATTTAGTGTTGTCTTGAAGAGATTTAATTATCGGCCATTTTTTTCCATAAAGAGATTTAAATATCGGCCAGTTTTTTTCCACAAAGAGATTTAAATATCCGCCATTTTTTTCCATAAAGAGATTTAAATATCAGTCAATTTTTTTCCATGAAGAGATTTAAATATCGGCCGTTTTTTCCATAAAGAGATTTAAATATCGGCCAGTTTTTTTCCATAAAAAGATTTAAATATCCGCCATTTTTTTCCATAAAGACATTTAAATATCGGTCAATTTTTTTCCATGAAGAGATTTAAATATCGGCCGTTTTTTCCATAAAGAGATTTAAATATCGGCCAGTTTTTTTCCATAAAAAGATTTAAATATCGGCCGTTTTTTCCATAAAGAGATTTAAATATCAGCCATTTTTTCCATAAAGAGATTTAAATATCGGCCGTTTTTTCCATAAAGAGATTTAAATACCGGCCAGTTTTTTCCATAAAGAGATTTAAATATCGGTCAATTTTTTCCATAAAGAGATTTAAATATCGCCCATTTTTTTCCATAAAAAGATTTAAATATCGGACAGTTTTTTCCATAAAGAGATTTAAATATCGCCCATTTTTTCCATAAAGAGATTTAAATATCGCCCATTTTTTTCCATAAAAAGATTTAAATATCGGACAGTTTTTTTCCATGAAGAGATTTAAATATCGGACAGTTTTTTTCCATAAAGAGATTTAAATATCGGCCATTTTTTTCCATAAAGAGATTTAAATATCGGTCAATTTTTTTCCATGAAGAGATTTAAATATCGGCCGTTTTTTTTCCATAAAGAGATTTAAATATCGGCCATTTTTTTCCATAAAGAGATTTAAATATCGGCCAGTTTTCTTCCATAAAGAGATTTAAATATCGGTCATTTTTTTTCCATGAAGAGATTTAAATATCGGCCAACTTTTTCCATAAAGAGATTTAAATATCGGCCATTTTTTTCCATAAAGAGATTTAAATATCGGCCAGTTTTCTTCCATAAAGAGATTTAAATATCGGTCATTTTTTTTCCATAAAGAGATTTAAATATCGGTAAATTTTTTTCCATGAAGAGATTTAAATATCGGCCATTTTTCCATAAAGAGATTTAAATATCGGACAGTTTTTTTCCATAAAGAGATTTAAATATCGGACAGTTTTTTCCATAAAGAGATTTAAATATCAGACAGTTTATTCCATAAAGAGATTTAAATATCCAACAGTTTTTTCCATGAAGAGATTTAAATATCGGCCATTTTTTTCCATAAAGAGATTTAAATATTGGCCATTTTTTTCCATGAAGAGATTTAAATATCGCCCATTTTTTCCATAAAGAGATTTAAATATCGCCCATTTTTTTTTCCATAAAGAGATTTAAATATCGGCCATTTTTCCATAAAGAGATTTAAATATCGGACAGCATTTTTTTCCATAAAGAGATTTAAATATTGGCCATTTTTTTCCATGAAGAGATTTAAATATCGGCCAGGTTTTTTCCATAAAGAGATTTAAATATCGGACAGTTTTTTTCCATAAAGAGATTTAAATATCGGACAGTTTTTTTCCATAAAGAGATTTAAATATCGGACAGTTTTTTCCATAAAGAGATTTAAATATCGGACAGTTTTTTCCATAAAGAGATTTAAATATCCAACAGTTTTTTCCATGAAGAGATTTAAATATCGGCCATTTTTTTCCATAAAGAGATTTAAATATTGGCCATTTTTTTCCATGAAGAGATTTAAATATCGGCCATTTTTCCATAAAGAGATTTAAATATCGCCCATTTTTTCCATAAAGAGATTTAAATATCGCCCATTTTTTTTTCCATAAAGAGATTTAAATATCGCCCATTTTTCCATAAAGAGATTTAAATATCGGACAGTTTTTTTCCATAAAGAGATTTAAATATCGGCCATTTTTTTACATAAAGAGATTTAAATATTGGCCATTTTTTTCCATGAAGAGATTTAAATATCGGCCAGGTTTTTTCCATAAAGAGATTTAAATATCGGACAGTTTTTTTCCATAAAGAGATTTAAATATCGCCCATTTTTTCCATAAAGAGATTTAAATATCGCCCATTTTTTCCATAAAGAGATTTAAATATCGCCCATTTTTTTTCCATAAAGAGATTTAAATATCGGCCATTTTTTTCCATAAAGAGATTTAAATATCGGCCAGTTTTCTTCCATAAAGAGATTTAAATATCGGTCAATTTTTTTCCATAAAGAGATTTAAATATCGGCCATTTTTTTCCATAAAGAGATTTAAATATCGGCCAGTTTTCTTCCATAAAGAGATTTAAATATCGGTCAATTTTTTTTCCATGAAGAGATTTAAATATCGGCCAACTTTTTCCATAAAGAGATTTAAATATCGGTCAATTTTTTTCCATGAAGAGATTTAAATATCGGCCATTTTTCCATAAAGAGATTTAAATATCGGACAGTTTTTTCCATAAAGAGATTTAAATATCGGACAGTTTTTTCCATAAAGAGATTTAAATATCGGACAGTTTTTTCCATAAAGAGATTTAAATATCGGCCATTTTTCCCATAAAGAAATTTAAATATCGGTCAAGTTTTTTTCCATGAAGAGATTTAAATATCGGGCATTTTTTTCCATGAAGAGATTTAAATATCGGCCAGGTTTTTTCCATAAAGAGATTTAAATATCGGCCAGGTTTTTTCCATAAAGAGATTTAAATATTGGCCATTTTTTTTCCATAAAGAGATTTAAATATCGGGCATTTTTTCCATGAAGAGATTTAAATATCGGACAGTTTTTTCCATAAAGAGATTTAAATATCGGACAGTTTTTTCCATAAAGAGATTTAAATATCGGCCATTTTTTCCCATAAAGAAATTTAAATATCGGTAAATTTTTTTCCATGAAGAGATTTAAATATCGGGCATTTTTTTCCATGAAGAGATTTAAATATCGGCCAGGTTTTTTCCATAAAGAGATTTAAATATCGGGCATTTTTTTTCCATAAAGAGAGCATCATTATCAGTAACTATAATCTAGTTCGAGAATCAACTCTGTGACACATTCTGTCTATTTATTTAATTTTCTTCTATCAGAGATAAATAGAAAGTATTTTGCTGCAGAAGGCCGTGTTTTGTGCCCTGTTTGTGTGAAGCAGCCAAGGACTGATGGCATTCAATGTGCAAATCTGCTTGTGTCGTGATCTGTGCATGCTGTGTCAGTTTCTTTGATTTACGTACCCCATTTCTTTAATTGATGTTTGCTTTGTGTCTGTGTGTGTTTGTGTGTGTATTGTTTCTTTCTGTGCTCCTTCCCCTTCATCACGTCACTTCCTGCACCTCTCCACCTGCTTCCTGCCAGTGTACTGTGTAACGTCACCCTGCAAAGACGATAGGTTCAAAGCGCCGCCCCCGACTCCGCCGGGGTACCAGGGCCTGAGTCTGGGCGACGCGCACGTGCAGGACGGAGGAGCCTTGCGGCCGGCCCACGTAAAGCCGCCCGAGTATAGCGTGGCCTTGCAGAGGTGCAAGCTGCGACACAGCCTGGCCGAGCCCACCTTGTCCCGACCGCCCAGTGTTACTCTCCATTCTCAGACCGATAGTGAGGAGGGTATGTGGCCGATCCCTGCGGAGCTGAGAAACACATCCGGCTCGCATTTCACCCCCATATCTAAAGAAGCAAATGGTATTTTACACAAAGAAAATAGCATTTCAAAGACTACTTCTGTATTACGGTAGTATTTGTTGTGCCAAATTTAATCAAAGCTGATATTAAGGCAAGACACTACAGGAAGAAACATGCACTGGTCCATTTTGAGATTATGGGCTGTTTGGCTTTTTATAAAGTTACATTTTCATAAAATTATATATTTGCATTCATAGATTTCAATCATAATACATATCTTTAAAGATTGTGTTTTTGTCCACTTCAGCAGCTTTACATACACCAAACTTTACACTTTACATTCTGAAGGTTTGTCCATATCATTTGCCTGATTTACAACATTTAATTCCTAAAAACATGGTGAAAATGTTTTTTTTTTCTCACTCTATGCTAATTGGAAAATTATTATTATTAAGTTCTTACAGTGCGTGATTTACTATTTCGTTCCCTCGATTTGCTTAATCTTGCGCACGATTTACTATTTTGTTCCCTTCATTCGCTAAATTGTGTGGACGATTTACTATTTCGTTCCCTCGATTCATTAAATCTTGCGCATGATTTACTATTTCGTTCCCTCGATTCACTAAATCTTGCAAGCAATTTACTATTTCGTTCCCTCGATTCACTAAATCTTGTGTGCGATTTAATATTTCGTTCCCTCGATTCGCTAAATCGTGCTCATGATTTACTATTTCGTTCCGTCAATTTGCTAAATCTTGTGCACAATTTACTATTTCGTTTCCTCGATTCACTAAATCTTGCACTCAATTTACTATTTCGTTCCCTCGATTCACTAAATCTTGCAAGCAATTTACTATTTCGTTCCCTCGATTCACTAAATCTTGTGTGCGATTTAATATTTCGTTCCCTCGATTCGCTAAATCGTGCTCATGATTTACTATTTCGTTCCTTCAATTTGCTAAATCTTGTGCACAATTTACTATTTCGTTCCCTTGATTCGCTAAATCTTGCACTCAATTTACTATTTCGTTCCCTCGATTCGTTAAATCTTGTGCATGATTTACTATTTCGTTCCCTCAATTTGCTAAATCTTGTGAACAATTTACTATTTCGTTCCCTCGATTCGCTAAATCTTGCACTCAATTTACTATTTCGTTTCATTGATGTGCTTAATCATTTCGTGTGGACGATTTACTATTTCGTTCACTCGATTCGCTAAATCGTGCTCATGATTTACTATTTCGTTCCTTCAATTTGCTAAATCTTGTGCACAATTTACTATTTCGTTCCCTCGATTCGCTAAATCTTGCACTCAATTTACTATTTCGTTCCCTCGATTCATTAAATCTTGCGCATGATTTACTATTTCGTCCCCTCGATTCACTAAATCTTGCAAGCAATTTACTATTTCGTTCCCTCGATTCACTAAATCTTGTGTGCGATTTAATATTTTGTTCCCTCGATTCGCTAAATCTTGCACTCAATTTACTATTTCGTTCCCTCGAGTCGTTAAATCTTGTGCATGATTTACTATTTCGTTCCCTCAATTTGCTAAATCTTGTGAACAATTTACTATTTCGTTCCCTCGATTCGCTAAATCTTGCACTCAATTTACTATTTCGTTTCATTGATGTGCTTAATCATTTCGTGTGGACGATTTACTATTTTGTTCCCTTGATTCGTTAAATCTTGCGCATGATTTACTATTTCGTTCCCTCAATTTGCTAAATCTTGTGCGCAATTTACTATTTCGTTCCCTCAATTTGCTAAATCTTGCACGCAATTTACTATTTTGTTCCCTCAATTTGCTAAATCTTGTGCATGATTTACTATTTCGTTCCCTCAATTTGCTAAATCTTGCACGCAATTTACTATTTCGTTCCCTCAATTTGCTAAATCTTGCACGCAATTGACTATTTCGTTCCCTCGATTCACTAAATCTTGTGCGCGATTTAATATTTAGTTCCCTCAATTTGCTAAATTGTGTTGACGATTTACTGTTTCGTTCCCTCGATTTGCTAAATCTTGCACACGATTGACTATTTTGTTCCCTCGATTCACTAAATCTTGCGTGCAATTTACTATTTCGTTCCCTCGATTCACTAAATTGTGTGGACGATTTACTATTTCGTTCCCTCGATGTGCTAAATCTTGCGCATGATTTACTATTTTGTTCCCTCGATTCGCTAAATTGTGTGGAGGATTTACTATTTCTTTCCCTCGATGTGCTAAATCTTGCACACGATTGACTATTTTGTTCCCTCGATTTGCTAAATCTTGCGTGCAATTTACTATTTCGTTCCCTCAATTTGCTAAATTGTGTTAACGATTTACTGTTTCGTTCCCTCGATTTGCTAAATCTTGCACTCAATTTACTATTTCGTTCCCTCAATTCGCTAAATCTTGCACTCGATTTACTATTTTGTTCCCTCGATTCGCTAAATCTTGCGTGCAATTTACTATTTCGTTCCCTCGATTCACTAAATTGTGTGGACGATTTACTATTTCGTTCCCTCGATTTGCTAAATCTTGCACTCAATTTACTATTTCGTTCCCTCAATTCGCTAAATCTTGCACACGATTGACTATTTTGTTCCCTCGATTCGCTAAATCTTGCGTGCAATTTACTATTTCGTTCCCTCGATTTGCTAAATCTTGCACACGATTGACTATTTTGTTCCCTCGATTCGCTAAATTGTGTGGACGATTTACTATTTCGTTCCCTCGATTTGCTAAATTGTGTTAACGATTTACTGTTTCGTTCCCTCGATTTGCTAAATCTTGCACACGATTGACTATTTTGTTCCCTCGATTCGCTAAATCTTGCGTGCAAATTAATGGAAACTAATGGCAGGGATTGTTTGTGAATTGCTGGTCGGCGTACCAAATAGGCTTTATTTTATGCAAAATATAATTTCCGTTGGGGTGAAATGTGACCTGGTCATGTTTTAGTGACATTGGTTGAAACAAGCAATTGAGGTTTGGGATGTAACATTGCTTTCAGTGTGTGTTGATGCTTTGCTGTGTGTTCAGCGCAGACCAGCAGTGATGCTTTGAACTCACTGACCGTGACCATGTGTGTTTTTCAGATGAGCAGGTTTCAGCCGTGTGACTGGACGTCAACCGACGCTCCTGGTTAATGCCAGAGATGGTACAGGTTTGCACCAGTTAAACACATCTTTGTGGTAATTTAGCAACAAAACCCATCCATCCTTGATCATCGGCCACCTCGCTGAAGAAAGATTGTCCACCAAAAGCTGCCCCTGTCTCTCCAATGCCTCTTTCAGTTGACGTCTCATGTTTCACCCTCCTGCCATGCAGAGACACACTGTTCACCATCCAGTCGGTTCCTCTTGGAGAAAACGGACATTTGTCTCATAGAGCTTGAGCATCACACCATGTGCATGCAGCACCTTCTTGCATCCAACATGGTTCGAAGGCACGTTTATGGTACTTTAATGGTGCACACCTTCCTCAATGTTTGAACAAGCTCTGTCCACCGTGAGATCAGGACGGTTCTCACCCTTACGCATGATTTCAGCATCTGACGCGTTTACACACGTTCTCGGTTTACAGTGTTTCTTCTTGCTGAAATGCGCATCGTGCTGCCTAGTTTTTTACGCAATAATAATGGTGGATGCCGCACTGACGACGTCGTCCGATTTGTACAGTCTAAGCTATTGGATTTGCTACTCCTGTCGTTGTACATAGTGAGCGAGATCAATAATGCTTGTCAAGGGAAAATATATTTATATGCTAGATGTGCATTTTCATTCCTTATTAGTTCATGCTCTTTGGACAGAACATTTTGTATAGAATGCAAATGTTTTCATAGTCGTTGTTCTCTGTAAGCAAATGAATACATTTGTATATGAACTAAACCTTAGATGTATAGGGTTGAAATGAAATAAAATAATGTATTATATTAAGGGATAATAACTGGAGTATTACATTTTTATCATTTACATTAACGTCTGGACCCAGATGCTTTTCTTCTTCTTCTTATTTTATTTTTCGTATGTTGTTTTGCTATGAACAGCATAGATTGTATTAATGATATAAGCATAAAGGGTTTTTTAATGTATGTTTTGTTGTAAATGAATGTTACTGATCATGTACAGCTGAGAAGAGAGTGCGCTATATAAACTGTATTTTCACTATTTTGTTGAAATAAATCTGGGGTTGTGACCGCTCCTGTTACTGGGCAGAAATTATTTGTTTCTTAAAACTCTATTAGGAACGTTACAGGTTCATTGTAAGAGTTAATATGTCTCGATTTCCACTGACCATCATTTCAAACAGTCTTGCAGGATTTTTCTGTTTCTGTAAGGATCTTCCAGAGACTACTTTATTTAGGCCAAACAGGTAAATGCCTCATCTTTGTACTGTTCCCTGTTTATAAATGACCTGATCCATGAATATGAATTTCATATTTCATCAGTATTTGGTGTGTGTCTAGTATGGGGATTGATATTCAAATTTCGTTTGACTATAAATCCGCAGTGCTCTGTCATAGACATGCAAATAATATTGCATATCATTCTTCATGATTTGTGAATTCAGGTGACGCTGTCCTCCGGTCCAAAATCTTCTTTTTTTTCTTTTTTTTCTTTTTTTTTTTTTATAATACCTATAACTCCAAAAATTAGACACTTAGAAGCCTGAAACCAGTGTCACCTTGATTTGCCTGCTTGATTTGTGAAATTGTTTTATTTATTTTTTTCTTTACAAAAAGCTCTTATCTGTAAACCCCTTGGTAAGTTCGCTAATCAGGATTGTGAAAAATAGCACATCTTTAATGACCTTCACATCCTAAATCAGCTTGTAAGTTTTGTCTAGTCGGGTCATACTAGGCTCAAATAGACTATTTGTGATTTGTAAAATATTTTACAATACAGTCCTTAAGTTCACTATTCTGATTTCTGAAAGGTTTCATGGTACGGTTTGTGTCAGTTAACCCTTCACTGAATCTTTAAATGTGCCCTAGAATGCTTGTTCACAAGATGTAATATAAGTCTAAGGTGTCCCCTGAATGTGTCTGTGAAGTTTCAGCTCAAAATACCCCATAGATTTTTTATTATTCGATTTGTAACTGCCTATTTTGGGGCATAATTAGAAATGCACAGATTCAGCGCGCTTCCCCTTTAAATCCTCGCACTCCCCACCCCCGAGCTCTCGACTATTTTTTTTTATTATTAATTTTTAACTGTCTATTTTGGGGCATCATTAACTATGCACCGATTCAGGCTGCGGCCCCTTTAAATCGCGCGCTCCTTGCCCCCCGAGCTCTCGACTATAAAACAGTGCATAAACAAAGTTCACACAGCTAATATAACCCTCAAAATGGATCTTTACAAAATGTTTGTCATGCATACTGCATGCTGATCATGTGAGTATAGTATTTATTTGGATGTTTACATTTGATTCTGAATGAGTTTGATAGCGCTCCGTGGCTAAAGCTAACATTACACACTGTTGGAGAGATTTATAAAGAATGAAGTTGTGTTCATGAATTATACAGACTGCAAGTGTTTAATAATGAAATTATTAAACTCGAAGCTCGAGCTCGGGGGCGAGGATTTAAAGGGGCAGCAGCTTGAATCTGCGCATAGTTAATGATGCCCCAAAATATGCAGTTAAAAAAATTAATTAAAAAAAATCTATGGGGTATTTTAAGCTGAAACTTCACAGACACATTCAGGGGACACCTTAGACTTATATTACATCTTGTGAAAACACGTTCTACGGCACCTTTAAAGCAAAGTATTCACACTTTCAAAAGCTTCAAGCATCAGACCCCCAAGACACTGACGAATGCAGGGCCTCAGCCTCACAGAACCAGCACTTTACCTACTTTACACGAAAAGAAGGTGGCGCACAATTCCTGAATGAGGGGACGAAGATTGTTATCCAGGGTAACACACGTGTGAGTACTTCTACTGTTCAGCATCAGTAATAGCTGTAGGAAGCTGCGTTCAATCAAATCATCTGAGCTCAGGATGGTTCTTCAAACTCGGATTCGACCTAACGAATGCCACATCAATAATGAACATCCATCGGTTCTCTGTTCTCTGCAACAGCAGGCCAGGTCCCAAAGTAAAATCAAGCAATGACTTGTTTAATGATTCTCTATCATCGATGTGTGATGAGCTCAGGACAAGAGATGCATCGGCGTCTGAATATTCAGCAGCACGTTCAAAGCCCTGCCAAGTTGACAGAGAATATTTTAGGTGGTTAAATGGGCGTTTTTTCCTTCCTTCAGGCCTCCATAGCTGAGACTTCTGGAAATTATTCTAAACTGCTTTTCACAATATGCATTATAGATCACAAGAGCAGCTCTCGGAGTCCAGACAGAAGAGTATTAAAGGATGATAAAAGGGAAAGAAGTACTTCCCATTAATTGTGCTTCATGTTCAGATTTTGTACATCTACGTAAGATTTGTAAACCTCCCGGCACAAAGTGTGTTTTAATTTTTTTGTATTTTGTGATTGTTTTGATCACAAGAACCAGTCACTTCTCAACAAACGTTGACCAGAGTTTTTCATTTCAGTTCTGCTCCTGAACGGACTCTGTCCAATCCTCAACCAACTATCAGGGTCTTCAGGATGACTTGAAACTTCCAGGCAGGGAAGAACTGGAGAACCCGGCTGTGTGTCATTTTGAAGGCTGCTCCCTCCGGAGGTCACATATGTCTGAGGCGATTTCATTTCATCGTAGCATGTCATGGACGTGTCGAACTGAGTAAGAGAACCACAAGAGAAACGAAAGAAACACTGACTGCCAAACACATCTGAGGGATTCAAAGTGTTCTCAGAAACGTGGTGTTTTACGTTTCATGGTAGAAAATTGAAGCTTCTGTTCTGAATTATGTGTAACTCTGTTTTGGATTAGATTGTAAAATGCATTAATGTTGGAACAATAACATTGTTGAAACAAAGTTGATATTCCTCCCAGTATTATTAATAATAATATTTAACCCTTATAGGGTCTTTGGGGTCTTTTTAGACCCCAAACGACGTTTGCTCACATAAAAAAGTTATCTTTGTCCAAATGACATGAAACTTTCTATATCTAAAAAAAAAAAAAAAAAAAAAAAAAAAAATTATATATATATATATATATATATATATATATATATATATATATATATATATATATATATATATATATATATATATATATATATATATATATATATAAATTGAGTGATATCTTGTTTTTATGTTGGTGTAGAAAAAAAAGTCACACTCAGGATATTTGTAAATGTAATTTTGTAACAAAATAATTGTTTTTTAAAAAACAAATGTAATTTAACTCGGTTTATTAATGTTTTTACTTCATTTTTGTGCAGTTTTTGGAGGATTTGAATAGGTTTTTATACAAAAACATCTTTTGATGTAAAATTCACTTTATAAAAGACCCACATTTCTAACTTTAATTCATGGGGATCACATGGATAATTTGACATGGTTTAGTGTAAGATTTTTGACCATCTTTTTGAAAATGCAGTTTTAATAGTAAAAACAAATCTCATTTTATCCAGTAGATGCTGCAGAGCTCCACTATTTGCTGTTTGACTGACTGAAAGACATCTTTACACAAGTTTTTTTCAGTTGGATTCATGTCTAAATGTTATGAAATCACAATTATGACAATAAAAAGTACTTTTTGTCAAAGTGTAGTTTTTTTTTTTTTTTTTTTTTTTTTTGGTACTGAAAAAAAAAGTTTTTCAATAATATTGATTGGATATTGAGGATGAATTTTGTCCATTTTCTAAGCGGGGTCTCATCATAATGTAACAATATTGAAAAAAAAAATTCATTACAAAAAATACTACACTTTGACTACAAAATCTTTATTGTCACAATTGTGATTTCATAATATTTAGATATGAATCCAATTGGAAAATACTTGTGTAAAGAGTCTTTCAGTCAGTCAAACAGCAAATAGTGGAGCTCTGGCACCATCTACTGGATAAAATGATCATTTTTTACTTTTAAAACTGCATTTTCCAAAAGATGGACAAAAATCTCACACTAAACCATGTCAAATTATCCATGTGATCCCCATGAAAAATAAAAGTTAGAAATGTGGGTCTTTTATAAAGTGAATTTTATATTAAAAAGCTGTTTTTGTATTAAAAAATATTTTTTTATTTATTTATATAAATTTAAAAACTATGATAAATCCTCCAAAAACTGCACACATGTCGAGTAAAAACATTAATAAACAGAATAAAATTACATTTGTTTAAAAAAAAAAAATTGTTACAAAATTACATTTTGTTGCCTGGGGTCTGTGGAGACCCCAAAGACTCTGAGTGTGACTTCCCAAACGAAGACCGCACCAGGGTTAATAACTCACAGTTTTACTCGTGAACCAGGATTCTGCTCTTCTGGTCCTGAAAAGCCACTTTTCCTGCAGGATTCATTTGCGCTCCAACACGCCTGGCTGCATCGTTCAAGGTAAACCGAAGACTTTGATTAGTAAATTCAGACACATTTCAATGGAGTTTAATTAAAGGAATGAGGAACCCTGTCCTTAACAAACAGACAGAAATGCTTCGAGAAAATCATTAGAAAGAATCGGTGCCAAGGAACATCTGAAGCTCAGCAGACAAAACGTACTTCCACAGAGAAACACTAGGTGTCAGTGTCCATTCACTCCTGAAGCTGGTGTGATGCTGACAGAGACTCTAGTCTGAGAGCTGATTTACTGAGCATGAGCACACACTCCTTCAGCTGTGTTAAAAACCAAACACAGATGTGTGCAATCTATACAACAGAGAAACTCTGGAATAAAAGTGCATGCTGAAGAACACTGATACTCTTCCAGAAAACTGCTGTGTGTGATTCATACACAAAATGTCATCACTTACCTCATTTTCAAACTCACTTAAAAAGTGTTTGTATACCCAATGACAATTACAGCAATAAAAGACAAGAAAAATATGGAAATAAACATAACAGACAAAGACTTCCTTTTGAGGCGTTTGATTCTGTGGAGCATCAGTTGGTTTCCTCTATAATAACACAGGCTGCTCTCTCAGGACCTGTGAATATTAGCAAGCCCTGTTTAACTGTGAGAAAGACTTCATCAGAAAGTCTGAATGATGAAATCTGGAGCAGATCAGATTGAAATCCACAGACCAAAATCAAACACACACACACACACACACTCAGACAGACGCTTGAAGCAGAGATGCAGAAGCATGACCTCTGAGTCTGTGTGATGATTGTGTTTAGTGTGTCGTTCACCTGAGCAGTGAGACAGAGCTGAAAGACACTACACTGAGCTCTCAGACACACTATTATGAGTGTTGGCATTTAATAAAGTCTAGTTTAACATCAGTACACTGTAAAAGAGCCTCATCTGACAGATTGATGATGCCAGGCTCTTCATTTACACCACAAGCACAATGGCTTGATAGACAGACTCAACGGTGTCTTTGGCCTTGTCTACACATGCACGGGTATTTTTATAAACAGAGTTTTTCCTCCTTCGTTCAAAAGAAAAAAAAATCGAGTCCACATGAAAACGTAAAAACACGCTGTCAAGAGCATGCCAGACCAACAGGTGGCGATATAACCCTAACCGTAAAGCCATTTTGGCCAATCAGAAGCCTGGAAAAAAGGTTATTACTTGTTCCAACGTCACTAGAGTTTCAAAAAAGCTCCAAAAAGCTTGTTTTGAGGCTGTGTGTTCGACTGCGCAAGTACACTAGCATATGCGTAAAAAAATGAAGTATATCCAGGGCTTCACTCTCAATAGAGTATCAGTCCATTAGGTTAGGGTTGGTGTTAGTAGAATAAGTTAACATTTAGATGCAAAATTACTTCTAGTCAGTAGAATGTCTCTTGAGGAGCATCAAGATAAAGAGTTAGCAGATATTAAGCAGACAGTCTACTGATACTCTGATGAGAGTTCGTTGACTTGTACAGTAGTGGACAGTGAAAAATTGCCACATTCACCCGTTATGCAAATATTATTAAAATGTGTTATAGATTTTGTAAGCTTGGAGTCGATTTTATTTGTGATAATAACACACTGAAACGGTCCAGGTGGTCGTACAAAGAAATTATGAACGCATGCAAAAACAAGAGAACCAACAAAATATTAACTCATTATGTTTTTTTTTTTTTTTGCATGTAGCTGTATTTTTTGCCAAATCCTTTGCCAAAACCCTTTTTTTTTTTATTTTAGGGTTTAAGAATCGATATCTGTTCATCAAACTGAAAATCAAATAAAATCGATATTGTCAACACAATCTAGAGCAAATGTGCTTGTCTAATGAAACACTGAAGCGTGTTTATATGTAGACTGGAGACTGAGAGCACAATTACAGCTCAGTGTCATGCTGTTTACTCAGTAGATCCCTCTTCTCCGGCTGCTCATCTCCCTGCCTTTTCCTTTTCTATTACAGGACACGCAGGGAAAATAGATTTGAATGTGATGACTTTGAGAACACATGGAACCGGAGGACTGACACCGGTGACCTTCTGCGGCGGTGCGTTTGATGACTGCGGTCACGAAGATGGCGTGACATGAGAGACACACACAGTAATCTATACATATGCTTAAAAAAGACCTGACGGTGTCTGGCTCAGGTTAATGTAAGACAGGAAACACGGGATCTGAGCCTGCTTCAATCGTTCAACAGTACTGTGTCAGTGTTCTAACAATGTTTGAGTATTATTCTGGTTTGTCAGCATGCTTTGACTTCACAATATACTCGACTAAATAGGAATGCTTTAATTCATCACTTAAATATATAATTTCAGACATTTATAATCTAGGCAGACGGGCGATTCCACAGCTGAGGAACTCTGTAAGAAAATCCACCTCCTTCAGCAGATGTTCTTACAGTCATCAGAAATTTAACTTGGCTGTTACACAACATGCAGAGCAACCGTTAAACGTAATGAGTCCCAAAAGATGACAGCTTACTGTCATTGATTCCCACCATGTTTAACAGTTGGCAAGAATGGTGTTCTTTGGCTTTCTCCAAACTTATTTCCTCTGGTAGGAAATAAAAACCCTCCCTTCATTCACACGAGAGCCTAGGTTACACCAGCATGTAAGGCAGTTGTGAACTCTGAATTGCAGTTAATTATGCAGCCTTTGCTATTAACTCTCATCGTTTTATTAAATTACATTGGAGACTGGGTCAAAGTGTTTTGTGGTAATATCATTTGAAAATGCTTTTTGTGACATTTAGTAAGTGTACACCAATTACAAATATTAAGACAAAAAATGTTATGTAGTACATAGAAAAATGAGACACTATAATATTTTGGGCATAAGCTCTTTTTTTATATGAAATAACATCATATCTAAAATGCAGTCTTGTTTTTGAGTAACTGTAAATGGAGAGTACTAACACCACCAGTAAAACCTCAAAATATGGACTATTAATGTGATCTGTTTTGACTGTGCAGAACAGTTCTGCATGTGACATTAATGTGACGCTTCTCCCGATTCACCTTTAGTATGTATATGTAATGGAGGCTAGCTAGTAAGAGCTGTGTGAGGAAATCTCACTCCTCTGTCCTCAAGAGGAACACTGCTTCCATTCGGAGCGAGTAGGACCGGAAGTGGTTACAGTGGTGCCGTGACCCGGATGAGAGTGAGGTTTAGGGGGGTGTCAGCTAGTAAGAACTGTGAATAAACCTCACTCCCCTGGCCTAAAAAGGTGCACTAGTGACTGTGGTATAGACCCCTTAATCGTCTACGACACTGTGACGTCACCGCTCTAGCTGGAGGCAAAACATGAATAAGAACTAATAGCGGTCGCGCTAAAAGTTTGAGGTTTTGACTTTAAAATGTCGTCTTGTTGTGTTTTTGGCTGCCAGAATAAAAGGAACAGCACTTTTGGTTCAAAACTAAAGTTTTACCAGATCCCGGCAGACATTCCTTCACAGAAATCAAAAGGATAATTGTGGTTGAATGCAATACGGCGTACAGACTGGACGGAGACGATCATAAATAATGCTTGTGTTTGCAGTGCACACTTCATATCAGGTAAAATAATCGATGCATATGTAATGGTGTGTTGGTTTTATCTAGTACAAATCAGCAAGTTTCTGTTTTATAGGTGAAAAGTCGCCAACTTTCAGCGCACTAGCTAGCTTAAACGTTAAACAAACATACAGCGATAGATGTGTGTGCAATCCTTTGAATGGTCTCTTAAAATAATCCACATTGCTAGCCATAATCATAGTTAGCCCAGCGTTAGGTTACATTAGACAATAAGACTTGACAAAATTCCCAGAACCACCCGAAAGTAATTCATATGTTGTCTAGGAAATATCCAAAACTTAAGGTAATTTACAAAAATAGCTGTCACAGTCCCGCAGAGTCAGTGATTGTACATATTCAGACAGTTCTGAACCTTCTTCAGCTTCTATGTTTAATAAATCCCTCCTAAAACATGCTAGCTTACGCTTGTCAACATTGAGTCCAGCATCTCTTTTTGCCTCCAGCTAAGCCCCGCCCACCAGGAAATGTTGCAATGTTTACAAACTTTTAAGGGGTCTATAGGCTGGGGTCTTTAGTGTCCTTGTTAGCGCCCACCTCCTATGCTGGAAATGCCGGTTCGAAACCTGCTTGGAGTGGTGTGAGTAGGACCCGTTATATTGGTGCCGTGACCCGGATGGGAGTGAGGTTTAGGGGGGTGAGTGTAACAGAGGTCAGCTAGTAAGAACTGTGAATAAACCTCACTCCCCTGGCCTAAAAAGGTGCACTAGTGACTGTGGTATAGGCTGGGGTCTTTAGTGTCCTTGTTAGCGCCCACCTCCTATGCTGGAAATGCCGGTTCGAAACCTGCTTGGAGTGGTGTGAGTAGGACCAGTTATATTGGTGCTGTGACCCGGATGGGAGTGAGGTTTAAGGGGATGAGCTTATGCCACCCCTTTGGCCACCCCGCTCACAATTGCTGTTTCTGTCTACTTTTTTTGTTGACAAGAATTGTGTTTATTTAAATGCAGAACCATCTCTTTAAGATCACAAAAACGGGAGACTTTTCAGACGCGCACTCCAACTTCGCCTCAGTCAAACGCGCGCGAAACGATACAGTTGCTGAATGAGCTTCAGCAGAACAACAGTGAACGGCGAACATTATATAGCTATAGCTTACGTAAATGCTTCTCAGCTGGTGGGTTGCAAGACCGCGCACTTTTCAATCATGCGCGAATATGGTGCGCTGTACTCACTATAAATGCAACGTTGTAGTTTTATCGTCTATTAAGTCATGAAATAACCAAAAAAGCTGCGTTAAAACTGCATGCATGTAGGCCTATATATGCGTCACATGTCTCTGGACTAAAATATTCTGCTATGTGAGATCACAATATAAGGCACAAGCTAATATGTAATTTTCTAATGCATAAATAAATGTGAGAACTGTGGATTTGTACTAGAAGATGCTAATTTTGCGTTAATTTATAAAGTACAAATAAAAATGTATCACATTTAAATGCATCAGCAAATGGGAATTCAAAAGAGAACACTTTTTTTCTTTGTAGGCCTAATGAGTTTAATTTTAAGTATGATAGAACTGTTGCAATTAACATTTAGTGTTTACTTTTTTGGTTACTTTTTGAAACAGACAAAGCCCCTTTATTAATATGCCTCCAAGTGATGAATGATTAAAAAGAAAAAGAAAAAAAAGGGTCAAATTCACTCAGCATTCCATGATCTCAATTACAATTAAGTAGGCTACAAACTAACTGTATTCAGTTGTGTTGTAGGCACAGTCCAGTAGCTACATTATAATCAGACTAATTTTTATGTTGAAATAATGAAGATTTCTGTGCCACCCCAGACTGGTTGCTATCCCCTGCCTGGCCACCCCTATGAAAAAATCCTGGCTCCGTCACTGTATGAGAGGTCAACTAGTAAGAGCTGTGTGAATAAACCTCACTCCCCTGGCCTCAAGAGGTGCACTAGCAACTGATGCTATAGGTTGCAGTCCTTGTTAGCGCGACCACCTCCTATGCCAGAAACGCCAGTTCGAATCCCGCTCAGAAATGGTGCAAATAGAATCGGAAGGGGTTATAGTGGTGCCGTGACCCGGATGGGAGTGAGGTTTAGGGGGTGAGTAACGACTGAGACTATAGGCTGTGGTCTTTAGCGTCCTTGTTGGCATGTCCCATCTCCCATGCCAGAAACACTGGTTTAAATCCCGTTTGGAGTAGTGCGAATAGGACCAGTTACATTGGTGCCGTGACCCGGATGGGAGTGAGGTTTAGGGGGATGAGTGTAACGGAGGCCAGCTAGTAAGAGCTGTTGAGTAAACCTCACTCCCCTGGCCTCAAAACGCGCACTATAGTGGCTGACATTAAAGGCTGTGGCCATTGTTAGCGTACCTGCCTCCCATGCTGGAAACACTGGTTCGAATCCCGCTTTGAGCAGTGGGATAAGGACCAGTTACATTGGTGCCGTGACCCGGATGGGAGTGAGGTTTAGGGGGGTGAGTGTAACGGAGGCCAGCTAGTAAGAGCTGTGTTAGTGAACCTCACTCCCCTGGCCTCAAAAGGCACACTAGCAACTAATGCTAGAGGCTGCGGTCTTCAGCATCCTTATGTCAGAAACACTGGTTTGAATCCTGCTCGGAGCAGTGTGAGTAGGACCAGTTACGTTGGTGCCGTGACCCAGATGGGAGTGAGGTTTAAGGGGATGAGCTTATTGGAGACCAGCTAGTAAGAGTTGTGTGAGTAAACCTCTGTTCCCTGGCCTCAAAACATGCACTATAGCAACTGACTGCAGTCCTTGTTAGCGCCTGCCTCCAATGTCGGAAACACCTGTTTGAATCTCGCTCCGAGTGTGAGTAAAACTCACAGTGGAAGTGGTTACAGTGGTGCCGTGACCCAGATGGGAGTGAGGTTTAGGGGGGTGAGTGTAACGTAGGCCAGCTAGTCAGATCTGTGCGAGTAAACCTCACTCCCCTGACCTCAAGATGCGCACTATAGCAACTGACGTTATAGGCTGCGGTCCTTGTTACCGAGACCACCTCCCATGCCAGAAATGCCAGTTCGAATTGAAATTAAATGGTACTCTTAAAAGACAAAGTCATGCAAACAAAAAATAAACTACATGGTTGGACATCACAGGTCTCATTTATAAAATGTTGTGTAGAAACCATCCCTCAATTCGATCTTACGATTATTTCTCAAATGTGCGTACATGTGATTTGGAGAACGAACATGTCATTAACATATAAAAGAGCACCAGTCAACATCCAAATGCATTACTTGAGAATGGTGAGTTGCAAGAATTGCTTAGATTTCCTAATACCTGCAGTTCTCCGATTCTCTGGCATAAGGAAAAGAGTGTTTTTATAAATCTGAATGGAAATCCGTGGATTTAAGCGTACATACACAATCTGTGTGTACGAATGTTTTATAAACGAGGCCCTACGTTTCTCACTTAGTAGTCAATATTGTGCTTTTGTGCTAGTGATGCAATAATGTGTAACAGTGCTCTATCAAGGCCCTGAATGTTAATCAGCTTTTATAGTCCACTATAATGATCTTTTGTCTTTTTCTAATTGGACAAACCACGAGACTAACGCGAGACAGAACAGGTTTCTATGCTGTATGCTCCACTTATCCGTTATTCACAGGAGAATTCCATTAGCAACTGTTATCTGCTGTCTCTCATTTGAGGTTTAACTGGAGGAAAACATATTCACCTGAGTAAAATATCAACATCCCCCGGAAGCACTCGTGAACCTGTCCTTGTGATTTACAGCTCATCTTAATTGCCGGTGAAATTCACAGAGAGACTGTGCTCGCACGTGGAATGGCTCTGTTATCTTCTGAATTCTAATGGTCACAAATGTAAATTGGCTCCTCACAGCTCGCTGTCCATAAGCACTCATCTTTTCATAACTATGCCTCAGCAGGTGTTATAAATAAAGCAGTTCGAAGAGAATCCCAGTGGGGAATGATTGATAGGTTGGCTAACGGACGTCAGTGCGGTATTTTTTGCCGCCTCTCCTCTGTGTAAAAGTGCCTCCCTTAATTTAAACCACACGGCCCATTTTAAAATGAGTCAGTCTGCTAAAGTGGAGGAGTATTTTAACTTATGATGCAAAATTAATGGTGTTGAGGAAGCTACATTTCAAGCTGCTTAAAAATGTAAATGCAGCTTGCTTCATGGGTATAAGTGTTTCCAATCATTCACTCCCAAAAGAGAAGACAAAAATCCCTGGTCTAGATAATCAATTTTATTTCCACTGATTGAGGCTCACCTGCCATGCATGTCTTAATGACTGGACATTTCCTGCCGCTGATCAATGGCCCCCTCATGATGACCTGTCAGTAACCTCTCTGGCCATACATCATTACTGGAGGCAGAGCATTGTGTCTGTGATGGATGAAGCTTGGGGGGGGGGGGGTTGAGTTAACTGATTGTCCTGATGCGCTTTCACCCTCACGGATGCCTGGAATTAAGAGCACCGCTGCCTCTCTCTAAACCCCTCTATCAGCCGCATCCTGTTTGATCACAGCAGGAGAGGAAAAGAACTGCAGTGGATTTAACTCAACCCTGATGAAGCTGCACGTATCAGCATAAAGAGAGGATGGTGGACCTTTATAATGAAGAAGCATGACATTGCTACTGCAAAACTGGCAAGAAACACTGTGTGTAAATCAATTGAACGTATTTGTTCTTAAAGATGCAGCAGTAACTATGAAGAAAAGTGGTTAGTAGGGTGTTGCAGTGGATACCTGGACATTGCCATACAGTTACTAATGTTTCGTGAATTGTTATTTGTATTGTGTAGGAGAGTCCAGGGTTATGCCCCTGGGAGAAATTTTGGCGAAAACACTACCAAAATGTTCAACTTTGTAAGAATTATTTCTAATTTTCTTAAGCATGTGTTTTGTATGGAAGCTTGTTTCCACCATGGACTAAAACCCCTTTAAAAGATAATTGTGCCTTTATATTTTGCAAGTGTGAGAAAAAAACATGCAATTCTAACCGTTTATATCTCGTAATTCTGACTTCTTTTCTTCAGAATTCTGAGATATAAACTTGCAATCGCGAGTTATAAAGTCCAATTCTGGGTGACTTTTATGATCTATTGCAACAAAAGGCCCATATGACCCCAGTGGATGAATCAATGTCTTCTGAAGGGAAACAATAAAGACCCCGATATGCCGTACCTCAAGTGAAATTGAGGAATGAACTGGTGTGGCATCATTCCGAACAAAATCAGGCCACAACAAAGTTCGTTTCAGGAGTTTGAAACAGCTTGCCTGAAAAGTTTACTCTGGCTGGTAAACACCTTCGTACTACCATTGGTCCATGGCGATGATGTAGTAGGTGGGTGTGGTTCTGAGGCTCCGCCTTCTTTGAGGTGTAAAATCTCCGGTTAATTGCCGAGCTTGTGCGAGCATATCCATATCGCTATGATCAGATGCTTTCTGAACTGCTGTTTTCTCACCGATTTCATTTAGTTGTATTGTAGGGGAATTTACAGTTACGACCTGAGGACCAGATATGATGAATGAAGACCAGGAGTCAGAGATGCAAACAATTGAAGAAAAACTTACTAAAGAACAATTTGCAGTTTCATCAGCAGAAGTCCGTAGGCCACCCTCCGTACACACTCAATACAACAGCAGTTATACTCAAACACAGGTCACTAAACTACGTCATTACTTCAGGTTGAATTGTTCTGATTGGTTGAGACATGGATAAACTTAGAAAATCTTCACATATGGACATATAGTTCTAAGCATATAGGGGTCTTTATTTCCCAAACAGCAACATAGATCTGGACCAATAATTGCTAAAATAGTCCTAGTAAAAATGGTTGTTTGGGTTTTCTGGGATCAAGCGTGATGTTTATTGGCCCAAGAAAGTGTTGTAGCATCAAACAAAATAACACTTCCAGCATGCCTAACATGCATAAAGAAAATGGTGAAAAGTGTACAATAGATTTTTTAAAATGTAGTAGTTGAAAGGACATGTTGAGAGGTTTTGTGGCACTATCCATAGCTTGGACCGTTATCTGCTGCTGCTTGTTTTTCAGCCTGACTGTGACAGTGAATCTTGCATTTACTGCTGTATTAAAAGCCTATGAGGAGCTGTGATGTGTTTAAAAAGACATTTAGAGATAAGAGGGGGAAGGGATCTGTTTGTTCTTCAAACACTGTCTGTGTTGCATCCAGCCCTCAGAGCAGAACGGGCCGTGAAAGCGTGAGAAGACTGCAGGGAATGAAAGCGATAACAGTGCTTTCCTGGAGTGCTCAAGCCTTTTATTTGGATAAATCTGTCATTGCTCTCTGATCCATGAGTGTGTGTGGCCGTTCCTCAAACACATCTGTTTCTCTCCTCATACCTGCTGCTTATGGACACGCACCGCCACTAATGAATATCAGCTATAAGAACTCAAGATCTTACTTCATCATGTGCAATATTACAATTGGCCTTATTTGTAATTTCATGTAATATATTTTCATATATCTAGAAGATGAATGTGACAATAATGCATCGGCTTATAGTTAACTTAAATGGCATTATTACTCTTGATATGTCATATAGGTTTACGTATATTAAATATTCATACTAAAATTTGTATATGTACGTATCTAGATGATGTTTTTTCCCCCTACGCTATATTTTGCATCATAGCTTCAACATCTCTTTTGTGCTTTCAGCACTGACCTCTCTTCTTTTCATTATGGAAAGGTGACTTCGAGATGGTCGGCTTCATATTGTGCTGGTAATCATCTAGCGTTGAGGTTATGTGTGTCTTGAGGGGAAAATGGTATATTAGGGCAGTAATTGCCCTTGTGCTCTGTGTGTTTGTTTTTTATGATAACCCCACTTTCTGCTGTGACTTTGACAAGTCCTCTCACCTCGTGCTCTGCCGTCGAGACATTTGCATCAAAACTGTGCTCGGGACAAGAGTCGCAAACAAACATATCGTGCTGTTCCTGATGGCTTGGGAAGGAGACGCCTGGGATTGTGTGCTAGGTTTGACATCGCTGCGTGTTGACATTGCTGGAGCTCTCTGACTTTCTTAAATGGTGCTCTCAATTAAATTTTGCCCTCCTCTTCAATATGGGTGGAGGTGATGCTGTCCTTGAGCATCAAACAACACGCTCCTAGATTAGATAGCTGCATGTGCTCCATTTCTGAGGAACTGCTCTGGGACCTGGACTGTGTTTTCTTCCAGCCTAAATAAGGACACATTTATGGATTCTTCTAAACATTCATCCTGCATCATAACCAAGAGCGGACATTATCTCTTTCAGCAGAGTTTGCTTGTGTGTGACTTTCTTGTGATTCTGTCATTGACAGTTGTTGTTAAAATCTGGCTGGATGTTTGAGATGCCTTTTCGGTACAGATTAACTATTTCATTTCACTTAAGTGTGTACACTGTATTTCTGATTTCTTACAGGTGTTTTGAATTATGCATTGCATTGTGCTGTGTTTTAGGGTTGAAGGAAATCTCTGTAAATGTTAAAGGGAAGGTTGATTATGATTTCACTTTTTAACATTAGTTAGTGTGTAATGTTGCTGTTTGATCATAAACAACATCTGAAAAGTTACAACGCTCAAAGTTCAATGCAAAGGGAGATATTTTCTTTTTAAGGACTACAACAAATGGCTGGTAGGGACTACAACGAGCTTCTTCCTGGGTTAGTGACATCACAAACCCTAAAATTTACATAAACCCCGCCCCCGAGAACACACAACAAAGGGGGCGGGGCCATGTTGGGCTGCTTTAGAGAAGAGGAAGAGTTGTTGTAGTCGAGTGTTGTTGTCATGCCGTCATTTTACGCCGGACTGCTTCACAAACGAGGGTCAATTCAACACAAAAGATGAACATGACGGCACATGCTAGTGGATGAGTTGAATCAACTCCACAGCAACTACATCAATTTATCCACTAACCATTCAGAAACGTCTAAAAGTTGTAACTTCTTCCTGAGTCTCTCCATCAGTGTCGACTCCGGTTTGAACAATGTAAGGCTGAACACTTTCCTCATTTTGGCTGCGTGAGATTCTCCAGCTTTGTTGTTGTTGAGCTGTTAAAGCTCCGCCCTCTTCTGGAAAGTGGAGCTCATTTGCATTTAAAGGGACACACACAAATAGGGGCAAATTTGACAAGCTATATTAAATGATCTGTGGGGGATTTTGACACATTCTGAGGACACCAGAGATCTTGTGAAAAGGGGCATTATAGAAAAATGTACTGGTGATTTTCGGCCAGGGCATTATGTTTTTCTACAATTTTCCCCTAGCATATTCTGACGACTTTTCTCAGCATGTTAAGTAAAATGTGTCATTTTCAATATCTTGATTGGATCATGTCAATATAAGTGTGCAAATGTAAACACAGTGTGTGCTGACTGAACACAGTGTCCGACTCCCTCTAAATGACACTGTCAGTCACACAGCAGCTCATCCATATAAATATAATATTTTCACAGGTAATTCTCAATGCTGTCACCTTTGAATGACATCATCCTCAGGTGAGGCCGTCCTCTGAGAGCGGCGAGCGATGAATGAGAGATTTCAGGAGACAGATGAGAGACTGCGCTGCCTGGGTCATCTCCTCGCTTCACCTCCGCTGTAACTCACCGTATCATCTCCACACACTGTGGAAGAAGCTCCTCGTTGTATGAAGGTCTTTTTATTAAGTTTGAAAGTCAGCATGGAGCTGCGTTCACATACCATTTTAGCAAAGGACTTGATTTGACCAAGGTTTGGCTGGCCATTATGCTGCCAAAAAGGATCTTCCTTCATTGTATTTGGTTTTCAATCATACAGTTTTTTTACACCTTGCAAATTTAAACATTCAAGCACATGAAGATGTGACTAATTTCATACTTGTGCACTGTGTGAGAAGGTTTGTTTGAGTCTCAGACAGCGTGCAAGTACTAAATTGAGCTCTCTTTCACATCTTGAAAGGACAAATTCACATACAATTTAGTCAAAATGCCTATCTTGTTGAGTATCCTAGTGAACATAGTTGGTTAAGTGAATGTAAACAGTAGAGAAATAAAACGCATGTGTATCAGTATATTGGATCAGTGCATTCAGTCTTAAAGTGACCGCAGCCTAATAAACCTGTTGCCGTCTTTGTCAATAATGTTCATCAAACAACAAAAGACAACGAGAAAAATCTCTCACTGCTCTTGAGTGAACAACTTTCATAACTTTAATAAGGATTAATTTATATTTAATTTATACAGTGAAGACTATGCATTTGATTACTGCGCTATTCCTTGTAGTTTGATTATTTGTTCTTATTTTAATAATGAACATTTACATGCCTTTAATTATGTTTGAAATTTATATTAGTAATTTTAGCTGTGGTATCGAAATTGGAATCGAGAATTGTGAAATTTCCAACATGTTCTCCAACCAATACGCCCATATAGGTAATTTGTCACTTCATTTGGGTTTCACGAAGCGCAATTGGTAGAGCATTGCAATATATAACAATATGCAATCATGTGATCATGCGATCGTGGGTTCGATCCCAGGGAACACATGTGCTCATAAAGTATTTATGCAGTATAAATCACTAAGGTTAGGTTTAGTGGTGGGGTGGGTGTAGTCGTTAATAAAAAAAATAGTTTTGCTAAATGGAAATGGGACAAATGGTGTAAAAAGTCCACACATTGCATTTAAAAGAACACGCATTTTGATTGGTAACGACAGTCATATGTCATTTCATGACGACAGACGTAACGCGACACTGTCATTATTTTTACGCCCACTAGAGGGTACATGACTTTAAAACGTAAATATAGGTCGTAATAAGGTGCTTGAAAAACGACCTATAGGGTTGTTGTTGTTTTTTGGAGGACAGTCAAAAAATTAATTTAGTTTTTGTGGTGGGGCCTTATTGAATCAAATTGGGGATCGAGAATTGAATTGAATCTAAACGAAAATCGTATCAAATTGAGCTCTTGCAAATTGGATTCAGCCCTAGTGTTGATGCTTCTTTTTCACATCTTTTCAAATCAATTATGTGCGATTATTGCGGTAACCTTTATAACATTAATGCTGACCAATAATAAATAACTGTGTAAAATGGTGATCTACAACATAAAGCTATTTGACAGTTAGTGAACATTAACAGCATGTTGACATTTCCTAACACTGCTAATATGGGCTCACACTTCAGATCCGCTCAGAAAAGAGGAATACACAAGAGATAAAATTGTGCAAAGTAGTCTATTTATGGGCGATGAGACGTGAATGGCTTTCAGTGTCAGATGAACAGTGTTTCAATTTAATAGCTGTTCCCTCTGGAGAAATAAAACCGTTCTCTCATTATAAAACACGTCTGCTCCCCCACAGGCAAGCGGTGGACTTAACCTGTCTCTTTTACCAAAGAATTTTATTGAATTACTCCACAAACCTCAACATGAAAATCATCATCATCATAATGACCGATGGTTTCCCACCATCTCAAATCTTTTTACGCCATTTCCTAATGCTTCGTCAAACGACGTCTGGAAAGGTCTGTCCCCTCAGCCTGAACGATGCCCCCTAAAATTGATCCAGGCAGTCGACATAATTAAACTTACACCCATCCACATAAGACCCAATTACTTTCACCTGGTGTATTGACATGTGAGATCGATAGTGAGGTAAAATAGAGTCCTGGATTGTGATGCAGCTCAGACTACACTGCAATCTACGCATTTGTGAGTATTTGGTTAAATGCACTGCCAGAAATGCACAAATCAAGTATCACTGTCACTGTCACGCAGTAAAAAACACTACTCTTAGTGGGGTTTGTTAGTCAAATGCCAATATTACTAGTGTTCATTTCATAGTGTGTGTGCTGAGGAGCCTCAATGACAGGCTCGTACATGGGGTCAAAACATTATTCCCTCTACTGACAGCCATTTAAATCTAGCGGTGTATTCGGAGGATATGATTGGGAAGAGTTTGGGACAGTGGTGTTCTCAACCAATCAGTGTTGACATTGTGACATCATTTTCCAGTGGCTCATTGTACACTCCAAAAAATAACTCTTTGAACGAACATAAAAAAATCATGGAAAGGATTTCTACATGATTAAGTTGCTTTATTTCAGCATTATGCAATTCTGTTATTCCAATTTAATATACTTATGTTGGGTCAACTTAATTTATTAAGGTTGATTCAACTTATTTACTATGGTTGGGCACAGCTTAATTTAACTAATTTGCAATGTTTTGGACCAACTCATTTACTTAAGTTGATCCAACCTATGCAATTTAAGTTAGCCTAACAAAAGTGCTTAATGCTGAAAGAAAGCCATTTAATCACGCGGAAATCCATGATTTAATTACATTAATTCAAAGAATAGCTTTTGAGAGTTAATAAATTAAAACCTTTTTACCATACACTCAAAAAAATGACACTTTAAAGTAACTCAAGTCAATTATGGACAGTGTTTCCACACAACCAACTTAGTTTTTATTAACATTAAAGGTTTATTTTTACTCTATGCAAAAGTTGTGACAAAACAACTGACTAAGGAAGAATCTATGTAATCGGTGTAATAGTTATGTCCAACTTAACTTAATCAATTGTCAAAAGACAAGTAAAATCCAATAGAATCAACCATGTTAAATTAACTAGAATCAATTGTGTTCATTTAAAATAAAATAAATAAAAAGCAATAAATAAATAAATAAATAAATACAATTGTTTTCATATACATTGATTTTTACAATTAATTCTTCTTGTTTAATTTTGTGATACACATAACTTTTGTGATGTTCTGTGTTAGAAATCTAGATGTGATGCTGGATTTATCCTAAATTATCTTAACCAAAAACATTGTAAAGCCTAAGTTGATCATAAGTCCATTGGTGGCAATGGTTTTACAATCAACATGGTCTTACAATGCTTTTGGGAAATGCAACCCAGAGCACTACTAGGGATGGGCATATCGATATGAAGTATTGATATATCGATACTGACGTTGAGTATCGAAAGTATCGATACTCAAAAATATCGATACTAAGATGCATTTTTTTTAACCAGTGATTTTGTTTAATTAACAATACATGTATTGAATTGGACAAATAACCTATGTTAGGGAATAATTGTGTTGTAGAGCTATTTTCCTGCTCATCTGAACACGCAAATATTGCAAGTCAGAACCAATCAATCACAGAGAGCGTTCGCTCACTGCCGACACTACATTCAAACGGCTGCATGCGTTTAATATTGTTAGAAACCATTGATGCTTTTGGGAAACGCAGCCCAGAACGATGCTTAACAGAAGACAGAACAACATAATATGTTTGATTTATTTCACAACATGAAATAGTAGCCTACATAGTTTTTGCAATTACATTTTTTTTAAATTGAACATTAAATGTTCTTATTGATGTTCTGTTCTGTAACTACACTTTCAGAATACAAAGTTTGCATTTTATGGGTGCAACATCCTGTCACTGGCAGTCCCTTATGAAAATGAACCATTACTAAAGTGACCATAGTTCAGCTAAGTATTTGTAGATTCCGATGGTTACCACTACAAGTAAACATTTTAACCATGTGTAAACAAAAATATAATCTAATAAATTGCAATTAAGGCATATTGAATGTTAAAATACCTTTCAAATATAATGTTAAGTGGGTACCATTACCCATTTTACTCATAGTAATTCAATAATTTAGGGGCTTAAATTATTAATTAAATTCAGATTAGAGGTATCGTATCGATATCGGTGATTTTGGCCTTGTATCGAAAACAAAAGAAATGGTATCGCCCATCCCTAACCACAGTGATTACTTTCTTATTAAAGTCATTTGAAAGTTTGTTAGCAGGTCCTCAACCCAAACAAGTGCAACAATTCACCACAATGGTAACCCTAAAACTATTAATTAACAGAAACTTTAAACATTAAAAAGTCTTTCCATTTTGCTTAAAATAACACTTTATTTCAACATTTACACTCCTAGTTCAGCCCAATTGCAAAGCATGATGGGAAGTGAAAATCCTGTTTGATTGAGTCCTAATTGGGTTTACTTGATTTAAACATGTTATTTTAATATAAAAACATCAAGTTAAGTCAAAAAGCAATTGTTTCAACTCAATTTAACACGAAGCAATTGAATTTGAACCAGAAACCTGATACAATGGTGTTGAATCAAAATAAGTTGTTTAAATAAAGTGAACAGCATCAGAAATCACTTTTTTCAGTGTAGTTAGATGGAAAAGTACAACCACCATTTTATTTAAAATTGTTTCTTTTCCATACCACTGAGGAAAGAAAGTTATACAAGTTTAAAACGACATGAGGTTGAGTAAATAGTTCATGTTTTAACTATCTCCTTTCAACATCAGAGTCTGTGTTGTGTTCAACATACCCTACAGTAGCGCACATTACTAAAGACTGGCCAGTGGGAGTATCTGGACAGAGTGATTTGTGAGCTTCATAAGATCAAAGAGCAAAGTGTGCAGTAACGTGATCACGCTGTTACAAACGCTCATCAAAAAGATGGGATAGCCATGAAACACAGGCACTGTAATTAGAGCAGAATGGCTTGTTGTTAGCTTAATGATGTTTTAATCAGTGCTAATGTAGCTGCGGCTTGAGCTGGCGTAATGTCCTTTTAACAGTCGCTTTAGAAAGATATTCATCTGATGACCTGTTAAGGACAATTCACACCGCACCAACAGACGGCGACAGGGTTTGTGGGATCAGTGTGTCGGAGTTTGTTTTCTCTGAATGAACATGCTGAATCGTCTGAATGTGACGTGCTGTAATCTGGAGTCACAGATTAAGGAGTACAAAGATGAAGATGAGTCAAAAGTTCCAGTTCCAGTATGAATGTCTCTAATAATAATAGAAACTCAGATAATCCACAAAAGCGAACAGTGTGTACCAAACACAGACAACTGAAGAGTGAACAAGGAGGAACTTAAATACACAGTGATAATGAGATGATGACAAACAGATGTGATGGTAATTAGTGTCCATGGAAACTAACGATTGGTGGAAACTTGAACAAAGACAACAGGAAATAATGAATACTAACTAAAGTCCATTTCACACCTTTGCAGGGTATTTTCTTCTCAATAACATGACTGGCACTGCAAACTAGGTTTGTTTACAGTACATTTCATATCCTTCGTCCATAATTATATATTTTTTTTCCAGACGATTTCCTTCAGAAATGTCATATTTTGTACACCCTGTTTCAGTTTAAATGAAATTACCTTGATGTCTCTTTTTGCCGTGTCCATTTTTGAAGTGCGTAGGTCTTGTCTCTAACTCTTCACCTGCCATTGATGGTGTTTTCACTGTTATACGATAGGGGGCGCTATTACACATCTTCCTAAAGAGTACTGAATCTCCTGATCAAAACACCGGTGAAGAAGAAGCAGAAACAAGCGATAGCATATGTAAGCAGATGCATATGTAAAATAATGCGATCATCCACATTAAACAGCATATACATCAAAACTGCCTAACGTTATTGAATGAAATGTCGACCCAGGATGAGCTACAGGACAAGATTTGAGATGTTGATGGACTCGATCTACTCCATCTGTGTTTTGATCATCGTTGAGAACCCAATCCAGATGAGGTCTTTGACAAAACGTTTTCCTCAAAATCTTGCTTTTTTTTAATAAAACATTCCCACATTCAAGTGTTGATAATAAAAGACTGCATGAAGCTACCATAATATGGGTTTTTGTTTAAAAACAGGCTCTGTTCTTTCTTTTGATATATTGCATATTCAGATATTCACACAAAAAAATATTCTGGGAGCCATGAATCTTTTGTGAAAATGTTCAAAAATGCTGACAGGGAAAGAACTGATAAAAAGTCATTAAAGGTGCCACAGAATGGAAAATTGAATTTATCTTGGCATAGTTGAATAACAAGAGTTCAGTACATGGAAATGACATACAGTGAATGTCAAACTCCATTGTTTCCTCCTTCTTATGTAAATCTCATTTGTTTAAAAGACCTCAGAAGAACAGGCGAATCTCAACATAACACCGACTGTTACGTAACAGTCGGGATCATTAATATGTACGCCCCCAATATTTGCAAATGCCAGCTCATGTTCAAGGCATTACACAAGGGCAGCCAGTATTAACGTCTGGATCTGTGCACAGCTGAATCATCAGACTAGGTAAGCAAGCAAGAACAACAGCGAAAAATGTCAGATGGAGCAATAATAACTGACATGATCCATGATTACATGATATTTTTAGTGATATTTGTGAATCGTCTTTCTAAATGTTTCATTAGCATGTTGCTAATATACTGTTAAATGTGGTTAAAGTTACCATCGTTTCTTACTGTATTCACGGAGACAAGAGCCGTCGCTATTTTCATTATTAAACACTTGCAGTCTGTATAATTCATAAACACAACTTCATTCTTTATAAATCTCTCCAACAGTGTGTAATGTTAGCTTTAGCCACGGAGCGCTATCAAACTCATTCAGAATCAAATGTAAACATCCAAATAAATACTATACTCACATGATCTGCATGACAAACACTTTGTAAAGATCCATTTGAGGGTTAGATTAGCTGTGTGAACTTTGTTTATGCACTGTATTATAGTCGAGAGCTCGGGGGCGGGGAGCGCGAGATTTAAAGGGGCCGCAGCCTGAATCAGTGCATAATTAATGATGCTCCAAAATAGGCAGTTAAAAAAATTTATTAAAACAAATCTATGAGGTATTTTGAGCTGAAACTTCACAGACACATTCAGGGGACACCTTAGACTTATATTACATCTTGTGAAAATGCATTTAGGGCACCCTTAAAAACCTAAAAATAAAATTAGGTGTAGTAAATGTTGTAATGTGCCTATATGTACTAACAATGGTCTTGATGGGGGAGGAGTCAATCAGGTGTGCATTAGCCAGTAGTGATCAAATTAAGCTCCTCATCAACAGCGATCATAATGAAGCACTATTAAATATGAAGCAAAAGACCGCAGGCTTCAGACACATCTCAAAAGATAACAGACGTACTGTCCTCTTGTAAACTTCTGAGAAGCTAGCTACTCCTGATTATTGTCGAAAGCCCCTAATCTTTCACTCACGTTATAAACGTCAAATAATACAAATTTCAATATTAATTCTTAATTGTTTTTCATTGTTCATCCTAGACTAGAGGTGCTGAAAAAAGAGAAAAGGAAAAGAAAATGTTTGATCGTTGTCTGATGTCTTGACCATTGCACATTTATTAATTTCTGGCAGGGCTTTAGTCCCTTAGTGCCGCCACTGGCCAATAGTGTTAATTTCAGCTGGAAACTGCAGTAAACTCTATGCATTGGTGTGTTTTTGGAGGTCGACGCACATTTTTATAGTGTGCCGGGGTCGAATTTCACAAAATCAAAAAAAGTCTAATGTGTCATTTCCACATAAAGAAAGTGATTTCAGAGAAATAAGAAGGCATTGCAGAGCCACAGAGAGTGATTTCACGTGCAGCCATGTGCATTTACAAAAACACTACTGTATAATTACTGACTGATTAACATAAAATGATTTGTCATGTTTATTTTGCTCAGAGTGAATGAACATGATGATTCTGGGCTCATCTAGAAAAGTAATATTTCATGCTGCAGTCGGCTCTGAATGTTGTTAACCTATGGTTATAATATTTTCAATTTAAATGAACTACCAGCTTTATTTGCATTTATATGCCTCCGTCTCCTATTCTACTATAATCCCTGTGATGTTTGAAAAACACTTTAGTGTTTGCTTTTAAGTTATTTTTATGATGATACATTTTTTAAATGGACAACTATCAATGCCAGTGGAGGTAAAACTGGTTGCACATGACCACGCACAGTCTGGGTTGGTGCACTTCTCTTCAGGTTGATTCAAACAGTTTTTAACACATTAGTCTCAGCTTTGAGAAAGCCATGCTCAGTTTGACCTGTTCAGTAACTGCCGTCTTCTGGGAATCAAGTTATCTCTGTTGCCAATATTAGGTTATGTGCTGTTCTCATCTTCAGCAAATATCATCATGTATCATTCTGTCATACTGGATGTGTGTTACTCAGCTGCTATGAAAATACGCCTGCAGCCAAACATTTCCCACAGAGATTTGTCCATAAACTTTTACCAAAACTTGTTACTATTTTTCACCTGAAATCAAGCCCATTTGTTACCACATTTTTTTTCCCCACAGGCAGTGTGTCGATATTCAGAATAGCACACTGCCATCACTTCTGTAGATAGTATGCATACTGTGCACATTGTTTTCTGTATATGCATGGGATACATCTGCTGTGCATCAAATTAAATGTCAATAGTGTAGGCCCTGGTGAAAAAGAAATTATTTTTTAAATGTAATCAATTTTATAAACACATTATAAATGTGTAATTACAAATATATTTAAATTAGTGCTGTCGTCAACTTAATTAATTAGTTATGGGAAAAAATAATGCATTAAAATTATTAAATTACCAAAAATTAAAATTCTGTCATCATTTACTCACCCTCATGGCCAATGAAGCTTTGTGTAATAAATTCTATGTCGAATCAAATAATAATAATAATAATAAATCTACTTTTTGTATTGTTTATTTGATGCTTTTCTCATTTAACACAATAATGACTTTATTGTTTGGGTGTAATTTTATGTGCGATTAATTTTTGACTAATTATGTCATTCAGTAGTACACTTTAACTGAATTTTTTCAAAGACAATAAAAATATGAAATTACATATAAAGATGTACTTAAGTGGTCAAAAAAAAAATCTTTAGTTCAACTAATTATGTTACATTTTCCTTTCATCACGAATATGCAATTAAGTGTCTGAAACATTACAGTCACAGCTGGACAGGCAATGAAGAGGAGAAAAGGATCTAATTGCAACACTTTCAACTTATAGTTAAACCAAAAACAAATGAAATAATCCACTTGGGAAACAACAAAGAATAAACGTAGAAAACGTGTGGAATAAGCAACACATGACCAAGAACAGAAGGAACTGAGGGCTTTAAATACCTAAGATAACGAGAACTAAACAAGGAGCAGGTGGAAGTAATCAGTCAAACAATGAGTAACTATGACAACTAAATGAAATAAGAGCTGTGTTCGAAATCGCCCCTATACCCTCATTCACTATTCCTTACATTAGTCCACTAATATAGTTCATGAAAATGAAAACGAGTGAATTCGGACACTGAGTGCGCCGGAAGGGCATATATTGTGCCTTCTGTTTATTAATTATCTGAAAACTGGCAGCTCTGGTAGTAATGAAAAGATTTATCTTGAACTATGTATAAACCTTAATTAAACAATTTAATAATCAGTTAAAAAGGAATTCATACCTGTATGATATTACGCTGTATGATTTGGAAAATGGATGGACGGATGATTCAGCTGCAGGCGCCATCTTCTGGCAAGATGTGGGAATTCATTTGGCGCACCCGTCATAATGCATTATGGGTATTCTTTAGCCGTTGAGTGTACATCAGTTGCACACTCATTATTGCGGTGCATTGTGGGATTGAATGAGTGCACTCGATAAGGTCCACTTTGGTTTTGGACACCAGTGCATATGGCTGTTCCCTCAAATACTGCCCTGTTTAAGGATTCAGACACCCAAGGAATGATATACAAACTAAGAGTCCATCATATAAAATATTGTGTTTGTATACCATATATTCTATGAGGACACCCTCTTCTAATTAATGGGTTCAGGTTATTCCAGTCATTTCAGTGAGGACAAATCTTTATGCTTTCATAATCGACAGATTTTGCAACATCGGCACAGTTATTGAATAGTCATAAAAGATGAACTTTACACAGTTATTAAACTGAATCAAGCTGAAAAATAACACTAGTATCTTCTGTCAAGCTGCTTTACAGCAGAATTTGAATTTGTCTCACGCTTAGTGGAGTTTCCATCATTGATTGTCAACTTTTGACTTACTACTCTTGACTTGGGGCGAATCTTTTCTGTTCCAGCATGTGCAAACATCCTGCAAAAAAACCCAGACAAGAGCCGCATGAACACCTTCAGGATCAGGTTGTACACCAACAGCATCTTTTATTTCTCTTGACCCCATAAGGCTGAATAAGAAATCCATACATGTTGACATCACACACACGTGATGAATGACTGTAGCGAGCAACAGCGACGTCTGCAACGCAGAATCATTGTCACCTTTAGACCCGGTAAAAGTCACGGCAATAATGAGTCTCGGGACCAGATGCATCATTCCCTGCGTGAGGTCTGATGGCTGAAGCAGATGAAATATAAATGAACTATTTATTGCATCGAAGTGCAGATGCACGATTAGATTTTCTTTTATCATGCAATAAGAATATGCTACTAGAACCAAAGCTATTGACCGCAGCACAACAGGCAAGGACGAGCATCTTTAATGTTAGCAGTGCTGGTCATAACAGAACCTGTTTATCCATTAACATGAGATTACACTTTACTGTTCATAAAGATTTTCCATTAATCGTATCCTTGACTGGATCTGGCGTGGTCTAACTCTCTGGGTAAATAGGACAGGGACTCGGGGAAAGTAAATTACTTGCCACTTTTATTGCCAGTCCCAAGATGGGTATTCCAGAATGCAGAAGGCAGCATATGCCCGGCTAATCTGTTCCCACAGCTGTGCCAGGTGTCAGGCTGCCAGAGCTTTCTGCAAGGGCACGGGGCACTGCGCTACAACTCTCAATCACTTTTATGTCTCGAAATACAAGCAAAGAATGCATTGGAATAATGATAACAGTGCATGACATCCAGTGTTCACAATTTCCACTGGTAAAAGCAAAAAGCGAGAAAAAAGGCAGAACCCTTGCAATGTGCTTAAATGGAACGCCCTAAGACCTTGATCACTTGGAATAAAAATGCTTTTTTGAAAGCGAAAGTAAAATGCGTACGGCTGTGGAAGTTGAGCTTCCATAGGAATGAGCTGAAAACACTCTGCGCCAGTAGACACACACCATTATGATTGCCAATGCGGCTGTGCGCATTTTACTTTCGCTTTCTAATTAGTGCCAATTCAGAGACAGCAGTTGCTTGAATGGTGGGTTGATTCTTATTCTTAATGAAAAACACATCAACTGATGAATGAAATCTGACTCCTGCTGCTGATCTGTGCTGCCACTCTCGTTATGGTAGTGTCTGAACTAAATGATTTTTATTACTATAAAAAATAAAAACGTTGCTGTGGTGAGCAAGTGACGTAACCGGTGGTGCAGCTGAACGCCGGTAACACCGGCTATCACACCAAGCCTAGTCAAAACACAGGGCAAACAGGGAAATCCAGGAAATCAGGCAGAAGATCAGAATCGTAATACGGGAAACCAGAGAAAGCACTCAGAAACACAGTGTAACACAAACAAGACTTTGCAAAGTGAGAGTAGGCAAACCTTAACAAGATAATGACACACAGCTGGAAGTCATCAAATAATAAAAAGTCCAGGCAATGGGTTATGGGAAATGAAGTTCATGATGGAAAAGCAAAGGAGTTGAGATGAGTGCCCTCTGGTGGATATCATGGGCACTCCAGCTGGTGGATGTAACACCACAATGGAGATTATTTATTGTTTACAGTTTTCTTCCTTATGAATTTGTTTTGTGCATCATTCAGCTTGGGCTGAATGCAAGAATTACACAAACAAAAATAATAACAATACAATAAGCTATAGCAGTAGCTACAAGATTTATGAAGTTACATGTCAAAACATCTCCAATATCATACACTGGAGTTGTAAACTTTCTCCCTCGGGTCAAAATTGAGGGGTTGAGGATCTGTCCAAATACACTTCCCTCGCCCACTTAAAGGTGCAATATGTAAGAATTCTGCAGTAAAATATCCAAAAACCACTAGGCCAGTGTTATATATTTTGTTCACTTGAGTACTTACAATTTCCCAAATGTTTGCAACTGTTTGTAAATCGTGAGAAAATTGCAGTTATAACCAAGGCTGCGGGACGTGTGAGGAGTCGCCTGTCAATGGCGTCATACCCGCGTTATCCTCGGTTTCTGGTTTTATTTTGTAGAAACCATGGAAACACCAAAGATGCTTTAATATTTACATGTTTTAATAGGCAAGGGAACATCTGTTTTGATATATTTATAAACAGAAAACGAATTATTGTTATATAGCTCAACACGTTTAGTCTTATTGTTTAAATCTCATTTTCTTGATGTTTTGCGAGTCTCATGCTTTACCATGCCTCAGAGAAAAACACTGTTTTGTGAAGTAGCTAACATAGCATAATCAGATGCAGCTTTATTTTTAGTAACAGTAATACAGCATTTTCTCCATTATACAATACATTTTAAAATTAATTGCATGCCATTTATCAACACAATCATCCAGCATTTAATGTGATATTGTAAAATCGTTACAACATCAACGTTATAACATCATTTTCAACACACTCAAATGTATCTAATATGATAAACAGAGCTGCGTTACCTCATACTCATGACCGGAAAAGCGGCAGCGGCGCCGGCGACTGTGTCATAATAAAAGTCCCGCTGCTCGTGAGGCGTGTGTTGATCAATCGCTCCAGCTCCTCGTTCAGCTCCACAACACTCGCTCCTGCTCTGCTTCATACTACAGTAACGTTAATAATCACATCCATGAACATGATTTCTTCAAGAGTCCAATCCCGATTATTTCCACCAGCTGTGAGGTGAAGACCACATGTCTCAAGATTCTGTGCTCAAACTTGGCATCAAACAGGCCTCTAGCAGACAGAACATTTTACATATTGTACTTTTAACAAAGTTGAATGCACTTCAAAATGTTGGTGGGGTTCCCCCGAGGGGAAATGCTTAGGGAAGTTTGTGAGTGTATTGCTGCGTCCCAATTCACCTACTTATACTTCACACTAAAAGTATGTACTCTTTTTGTGAAGAAAACGCACATACTTTTGAGTGTGTAGCAAAAGAGTAGACAAGCTTTTGGGACATACTATCACATCATTAAATTGCGAGAAAAGAAGCAACACATTGATCTGCCAGTCATGGGTCTTTCTCTCCTCATGTGTTTGCATAATGATGCATTTAAAAGTTAATGGCGAAACTGATTTTTTATAAAAGTTCACGTTGTTGCCAAACCTCTCTACTTAACCTTCAGTCATACAGTCATTTTTCCTCATGTTTGTAGTTCTGAACCGAATCCTCCTTCAAAGCGCAGTGGGTTGTGGCAATATTAGCTGATATAGTGTGCACGGATCCACACTTCGAAAATCTACCAGAAATAGTAGATCATCCGGGGACTTATGGCAAACTCTTTTCAACACTATGCTTTGGGGTGCACTTATTGTAATCTCACATACAATTTAGGATGAAAGCATGGACATTGAGATGCAGGGTATGTCTAAAAATGGAGTTAAACGCAGGCCAGTGCATTTCTGATGATGACAGAAAAACATGCATCTGTGGGTGCAACCATTCTTTTCAAGGCCCCTCCACCACCTGCAAGAATAAGTGAGAAAGACTGAAATAATTGAGGATTAAGGACCTCTAAATACTTTCTCTACTATGTCCAGTTCATAATCCCACCCTGGGACAAAATCACATGGAAAGAAAAATGTCCCCATGCTGTTCTCGGCGGGTACACGAGCACTGAATGGCCGCAGAGGTATATACAGGGTTGGGGAGTAACGAAATACATGTAACTTAGTTATTTAAAATACACATTTGTATTTCATTACAGTTACATTTTAAATGGGAGATAATCAAATTACAGTTACATTTGAAAAGTATTTTAGATTACCAAAGTGATTACTTTGAATTTTATTTAAACATTAATGTAAACTGTGACGGGTAATTAATGTAAAACGCAACTGATGATTCTCCGACTCTGACAGTCTGCAAAAGCATCAGCTACATTTCTGCTCATAAGATTCATTCATCTTGCAAAATATGCAACATTTTAATAATCTTAACCATAAAAATTGCAAGTTATTTTTATTTAGTACTGTCCTGATTAAGCTATTTCACATAAAATACATATACTTACATATATTCCACAAGACAAAATGTCTGAATTTCTAAAAATTGCCCCATTCAAATATGTACAGTATATACCCTTGAATTTGAACTCTCCTCATAATCCATGACTGTTTTCATGTTTTGTGATAGTTGTTTGTGAGTCCCTTTAACTGTTTAACTGCTAATTACAACTTTTTATCTCACAATTCTGACTTTTTTCCTTGCAATTGCGAGTTTGCATCTTACAGTTCTGAACTTTTTTCTCAGAATCGTGAGATATAAATTCCTAAATGCAAGTTATAAAGTCAGAATTGCGTGATTTAAAACATGCAGTTCAGACTTTTTCTCACAATTGCGAGAAATCTCACAATTCTGACTTATTTTCTTGCAATTCTGACTTTTTTACTGGGAAATTGTGAGTTTATATCTCAGAATTCTGACTTTATAACTCGCAATTGCAGCTTGCAACTCTGAGAAAAAAGTCAGAATTGTGAGAAAAACGTGAGAAATGTAATTACATTTTTTGTGTGTGTTACATACTTATTAATATTCCAAAGTATTGTAAAATATTTAGATTAAGTTACAAAACTTGGGTAATCTAATCTAACAAAATATGTTACAAATTACTTTTTAAAATATTTTGTAATCTGTAGTGAAATACATTTTAAAAGTAACCTACCCCATATATATATATATACAACAGAGTTTAGCTTGATTTGTCATGCTCAAAGGTAGCTTATGGCTGTTTTACTCTGTGAAGGTGTGTCATCTCTTCATTTTGCCCAGGACTGTGTCACAAGGATAGGGAGATAGGGAATACTCTCATCAAAGACTGGAATCAAAAGCATCCAAGCCGCTTTTACAAATTGATTTTGCCAGTACATGCGCTTACTCTCCCAGTGTGCTTTGCTTCCAGTAGCAGTAAGGGACTGTGTAACGTTGTTCTCACTTCATGGGCTGGGATGATTTTACTCCCACTACACAGTGTGAGATTTAACATTAATCAAAATGACTTCCTAATCTCACCCTCAGTCGGCTACGGAGTGCCATTTCCCACTTCACAGGTGTGAAAGCCAGGCGCATCAAACCGTTATGTGCGACCGAGTGTGTCTCATTCTCAGATATATTTGTTCCCCTCTTGTGGGAGGAGGGTTAGCGCTATCTTTGATGTGTCCTTGTGGTGGCGGCTGTCCGTGGAATGAGGAGGAAGGAGTTGTAGTAATGAATATATCTTTTTTTTTCTTTCTGAAATACACATCCTTATTATTTTCCGAGGGCTTTTGCACAGCCAAATGTGCTCCAAACGCACGTGTTTCAAACTGTCCAGATCAACTGCTTCAGAAACTTCAGGAACTGACCCACATCAGTCGTGCAGATAAAGAGAATCCGATTAAACAAATAACACAACAACATGGCATATTTTCACTTGGATCAAGCAAAATGGGCAACACTTTATTTTAAAGTGATGCAGTTACACATACCCACTAACAGTAACAGTAAATTATGCATAAATGCAAGCAACTCACCCTAAAGTAACCAAAGCCTAACCCAAACCTTCACCTTAAAGTAAGTACATATTATTATTATTATTATTATTATTAGTCAATAAAAACATTAAATTAAAGTGCAAAGGCAAAATAATCCAGAAATCCTGCACATGGATGAATTTTGGCTCATTTCTCCTTAAACTCGGCTCTAACTGATGTTACACAAGGATCTCTTTTGGTTCTTCTAAAATGTCAGTCACAAGATTGAATTCATTAAACCTGATTGCAAAGCACTTTTGAAACAGTTTGAAGTATAGTGCAATCACTATTGGATTTGTGCTTAGAGAAAATGAGGGTGCAAAAATGAAGTAAGCCCATTGTCGTGGAGGATGTCATGCAGCATCAATTTAATCAAATAAACTGTCAATCCAGTCATGCCTTCCAACCCAAAATCAATGAAGAGAGAAAAAGTGCCATATGCAAATCAAAATGGCGTTCTGGCCAGTGCTGGTGTCTATTAGCATAACTCATTCAAGGGCCACGGAGCAACTGCAGAGAGCAGCTCCTGTCACGGAGCAGTTGTTTTATGGAGGTCTTGTCACACTCCTGCGTTTAATTGACATTAAAAATCAGTGAACGGCATGCTAATTCTTTGTGCATCTGACTGTTAGAGCACCATTAGCATATCTGCAACAAAGCATGTCCTGCCAGTGAAACAATAAAGCATGTTCTCTCAAGGTTTGCGTTAATGAACGCAAGCGGAGATAATGGTGAATGCACGTTTAATTCAGTCGATAATCCACCCAGCATGTCACAAAATGCATCATGTCTGTGAAAAGGATCAGTATTGGCATATTTAGTTTATTTGTGTTTGTGTTTCTTGGTTTAGCAAGATGAAGCTCTTTAAATTAGATCTGGTCTCATCTTAATCATCTGGGTCACTATTATGCTTTTATACTGTATATATGATGCTGACTGGGGCACATTTCATCCGCTCCTTTATATTTCCGTTTCCCACAAGTCTCCTTGTTTGTACTGTGAGATTTTAAGGGTGACATTGTTTAGGTGGTGTGATGTGACTTTCTCTAATCGCACTGGGACATTCAGAGAACTGTTTCAACCTAATCCTAATTAACACATTTGATTTGATCTACACTTGGATAATGTGCTGTTTAGTTTTCCTAATTTACACATTTTAGTTTTTATCAAACTTTTTTTTAAGCATTCTTAAAATGAATTCATTTTCACAGTTTTTCTTCACATTCTGCAGATTGATTCTTTCACTGTGAAAGTGTGACTATTTCAGTGATTCAGCAATTGTTTTCATCTGTGCAAACTCATAAGCAAACAAAATAATATAAATACAGTATATGAAACTATACCTATATGTATATATTTATACATCTGATATTCTTGAAGTGAGCAAATCCACCATATTTTTTTTACAAATACTTCACTTGTTGAATGAACTGTAGTTTTAAGAGTTTTTTAGGTGAGAATGTAGTTGTTTAGACCTGAAATATGTGACTCATATTTAATCATAGCGCCTATTTTATGATTTGTTTAGACGTTTTCAGAGCTCCAGGCCGTCAGCGGTCGTTCAGTGCTCGAGTACCCGCCGAGAACAGCTTCATCTCAGCCAGTGCTTCGGGGATTTGCTGCTGGCTCTTATAGTGGTTAAACATGAGATATAATTCATTTTGAAACGGGCAGTCTTTGGTCTTATTAAAGCCGGGTGCACACTGTGCGATTTATAACATGAAAACTTGTCTGTAGTTTTACATCAACCCACACACGTTCGGTGACTGTGAGCTGCATTACACATGGGACTGAAAGGGTGGCTAACAAAGACATCTCTAGCGTTAATTTTGATCACGGCTTGTCTTGAAAAATGCAATTTGACGTTCGTCGTTGGAGAAGTCACACTGCTGGACTGTGCGCCAAAGCTTCTGACACTGCCAGAATTTCGTCTGAGGTCAAATCTGATCGCGACGGTCATTAATCGGCTGTCGGTGAACACGTCAAACTAGCGATCAAAGACTACAGATTTTAGCCTAGGATTATAGGAATATTTTAGGATTCTCAAAATTTGTCTCAGACGACCAAATCGTGCCCGGCTTAATCTATTACTTGTTCCTGAGCAAATCAAATTGGGCTATATTAAATTTAATAATTTAATATTAAGGCTATATGTAACTAACACGCTGCTTTTGTACGTTTCACTTAATTGTACAATTGTGTATTTTTCCTTTGGTCATTTATAATGCCTATTGTTGTTCATTTAAATATTGTTCTTCGATAAATGTTATTTCATATAAATAATATGTTGTTGCATTTGGTATTGAGAGAGGGTCCATTAGTGCGTAATATCGATTGAGTGAAAGTATATACACTACCGTTCAAAAGTTTGGGATTGGTACGATTTTTAATATTTTTAATAGAAGTTTCGTCTGCTCACCAAGATTGCATTTATTTAATTAAAATTAGAAATATTATTACAATTTAAAATAACTGTTTTCTATGTGAATATATAGTAAAGTGTAATTTATTCCTGTGATCAAAGCTGAATTTTCAGCATCATTACTCCAGTCTTCAGTGTCACATGATCCTTCAGAAATCATTCTGATATGATGATTTGCTGCTCAAGAAATATTTCTGATTATTATCAGTGTTGAAAACAGTTGTGTACTTTTTTTTTTCAGGATTCCTTGATGAATAGAAAGTTCAAAAGAACAGCATTTATCTGAAATACAAAGCTTCTGTAGCATTATACACTACCGTTCAAAAGTTTGGGGTCAGGAAGAATTTTTATTTTTATTTTTTTGAGAAGAATTTAAAGAAATTTTTTTTTTTTTATCAGCAAGGATGCATTAAATCAATCTAAAGTGACAGTAAAGACATTTAAAAATGTAACAAAAATTATATTTCAAATAAATGCTGTTCGTTTGAACTTTCTATTCATCAAATAATCCTGAAAAAAAAAAATATTGTACACAATAATGTTTCTTGAGCAGCAGATCATCATATTAGAATGATTTCTGAAGGATCATGTGACACTGAAGACTGGAGTAATGATGCTGAAAATTCAGCTTTGCATCACAGGAATAAATTACATTTTCAAATATTTTCAAATAGAAAACAGTATTTTTTATTAAATATATGCAGCCTTGGTGAGCAGACGAAACTTCTTTTAAAAACATTAAAAATCTTACCAATCCCAAACTTTTGAACGGTAGTTTATATATATTTCAAGCTCTTAAAAACAAATAGATCTAGATTCTTAATTTTATATTCATTATTTTAGGGTGTGTTCTCACTTGTAGTTCTGTTGGTTTGTTTGGCCTGGACTGTTTTTGGTTCTTTTAGGTGTCTTTGGTCCGTATTGCATTCCTGTTTGAGCCAAAGTGGATCTGAAAATGTGGGTTTCGGTCCTCTTGTTCACTCTTATTCAAATGAACCGCACTAACAGAGAAATCACACCAGAGTTTGTTTTAATCAAACCAAATCTTTCAAGTGTGAACGCACCCTTGGTGTGACAAACTGTTTCTCACGCACTTTCATCCCTATTACATTTCTTAGACCTAATGGATATTATACCGTGGTTATTAAATATCTGTAATAAAGAAATGTGCTGTCCGACCCATTTTTAGCTGACATTTCCTCATTCATGCTTCAGCGTCTCTGACCGATTGGGGACTCCGTGACAAAGGGAGGGTGAGCTGTGCACTAAGCCATATCCATTCAGGGTCAAAACCTTAAAAGGTGACTTGTAGTGGGCATTGCAAAAAAAAAAAAAAAAAAAAAGAATAAAAAAGAGCAAAAACAAAAGGTGGAGAGAGTGGAAAGAGAGAGGAGCCCAGAGTTAGAGGAAAAGAAAGTAGGTCGACCGGGTCACTTTGTGGATGAAGAGAAGCGTTAATGGATTGCTACATCCTGTTAAGAGAGATAAAGGTACAACGAAATAAAAGCTGGATGTCAGAGCCACCTCAAGGAGAGTCAGTGTCGCAAGCTCCGATGGCTTCAACCTCGCGGTGAGGGGTCGAAAAGTGAAGTTTGGGAACATGAAACGCTGCTCTTTCATCGCACAGGGCATTAAAGGCTTCTAGATCCAATTCAGACTGAATGAGTGTAACAGAAATGAAGGTGGTAATGGGTGAAATGAATAAAGAGCTCGCACAAACTGCTGCTTTCACCAACATGAACAAAGGTGATAATAGCGAAATTATTCAAATGTGCTTTGACAGGAAGCGTTCATGTGAGCAAAAGTGGCTTTACTTATGTGTTTCTCCATATTAAGTCATGTGGTGCAGGAGCCGTTTATGTTGAATGTTGATTTATGATCTGTTCACACCGAGAGAGATAATATATAACTGTGAGCGTATGCTTCTACTTCTGGTTTTCAGATCTTTGGTCATGTTTGGAGACACTGGCCAATCTGTACCAACACAGTACCTTTAACAATGGTTTAAAATGGATTTCAGGAGGGAAAGATGCTGAAAGTGTTTTCAACAGCGCAGCTGTGAACCGAAGCGAGTTGGCTGAGAGTGTAAAGACAGGCCTTGATGTTGAATATTCACTTAGTCTTTTATAGTAGGTGGCTGTTTGTGTGAGAAACACACAATGTAGGTGTCATTACAGCTGAAGATGTGATACACGTGTGTTAGAGCAGCACTTTTAATCACCTCCTCCTCTCTGAATCTCGTGTCTTTGTCTTTTATTCTTCTGGGGGACACTAATGTTCCTCTCATCTACGAGGATCAAAACACCAAAAGAAGTTTCAAACCAAGTACTTTCCTGCGAGTTATTAAAGTGCCCCATCATGCTTTTTGGGTTATTACCTTTCATGTAGTGTGTAATAGAGCAGTTTGTGAAGGTAAAAGATCTGCAAAGTTTTAAAGATCAAAGTGCAGATAAATGGAGTTATTGTCTACCAAAAGAAAGAAGTGATTCTGAACTGTCTGAAATGAGTTGTTAGTAATCCCAATCTTACTTCTTGCAAGAATTACGTCGGTTTGCATAATGCCTGTTCATTGGCTGAACAGCATCTGCTTTGCCCCGCCCTCTGACACTGTAGTTGTATGTGAGACTGGAAGAGTTTGCTTCGTGTTGAGAAGACGCTGTTTTCTGCTGCCAAAGTAAATCCACTTTGATGCACTTCTAAAGGATGAGATTGATATGGTAAAACCGACGCCATCATTACTGTTTGTATTGCTGAGGAAGATCAGGGCCCTCATTTATCAACAGTGCATAGAAAAGGTTCTATATTTTGTCCAATGAATGAAATTTAGAATGCGTAAGTACCATCCTCGTTCACGTTCACGGTCATTAGCAATCGGAAACGCCTCCAATTAACCATATATGGTGACAACACAAATCACATGATTGTGTTTTTTCCTCACCGCAATAATAGCAAAGAGAGCTCTTGCCAAGCAGATCAGCATGATCTTGGAAAACGCGCTCTCTGTGGAGCACATTGTTTGCAAAGTCTTCCAATAAAGCAAGATAAAATAAAGACAAAGTTTACTTAATTCTTCTTTTGCAAGTTTTGGCACACACAAGTAAATTTCAAATATGGATTTAAGTTAGTCTACTTAACTAAGATAAGTAAAATTATAAGTAATTTTAACTTGACCAGCAAAAAGTTGAGTAATTTGAAAATTCTTTTGCAATACATTTTACACAAACAATATAACACTGAATGAAACCATGCTATTAATGTATATGCTTTACTTAGAAACATCTAAGCAAGTAATACAATTGTGTAGACACCATTTACATATTAGAAGTAATTAGTGATGTGTCGTTCTTGAATGATTCGTTCATTTTGAACGAATCTTTTATGTGACTCGGGAAGAACGAGTCGTCTCGGGGGGTGATTCGTTCAGTCGCGCATGTGCAATATTCTACAGGTTCCTGTACTGCTAGAAGTAGTTCACCTGATGATTCAATTGATTAGTTCATTTCATGAGTCTTTCGGGTTTTGAGTCGTTCCTTAATCACGTGACAGACCCATACACTATGCTGTGTGACCCAAGCACATTATATTTATTAGTAAATAACGTTAACTCTCCAGTTTTGTTTGAGTTTGTGTTACAACTGTTAAAGCTGAAGTTATCATAACCTTGATGTCTTAAACTAACATTAATAATTCAAATTCAAAATGTTATTTGCTTTTGATTTATGTCATTATGTCCTTTTTGAGCAATCTTCTTATACATATATTAGACTAATATGGAAAAACAATTATTATAACAGCAAACTCAAAATTGGAGTAAAAATGAACAAACTAGGCTATAAATACTTTGTATTGTAGGCTTGGATTATTATATTATTATATAGCCTAGTGTTTATTTACAGATAGACAGTCAAAAAGATAAATTAATCAATACTTTATTTATAACAGGGCTTTATTTATTTATAATAACACACCACAGATCCTCAAGAAACAGTAACAAAAACAGTGACAGAAATGTCAGAAATAGCGTATGGGTCTGTCACGTGTTTAAGGAACGACTCAAAAACCCGAAAGACTCATGAGATGAACTAATCAATTCTCTTTCCAGCTCAGAATGCATTGGTTTAGCATGGGACTGCCTGTCACGTCATTAAGGAATGACTTAAACCCGAAGACTTGTCAGACAAGAGGTGAGGTGAGCTTAATCAGCTTGTCATAAACTGAAGACCCAGGTAATGAATTAATTAATCATTTCTGAATCTTATAGCATTGTAGTTTTGTATTGTTTGTAGTGGGATCAACGTTTGCATAAGTAGTAGATGTGTTGGGGAAGTAACACGTAACATTTTAATTACGTTTTGCTAAAATGAACGAAATGACTCGAAAAAGATTCGTTCATTTTGTTGAACGAGACTCAAAAGTCCGAGTCAGTAAAATGATCCGAACTTCCCATCACTAGAAGTAATGCTATACTTGAACACAGAGACCTCAATACTTGGTACACAACACACAATGACGGTAACATTCGATGGAACATTTTTGAGTGTGATTGTGGCATTTAGAGTAGAAAATGAACTCCAAATGTCATAAAATGGCACGTTACTAAACCTAACCACAAAAGCAATGATAAAACAGTGTAAAAACAGCTGGAAAACAGCAAAAAAATTGACCTCATTAATTATTCAAGGTCCAGTGCATGATGGGAACACCAGTATCAGAAAAGTTGTGTAGTTTCTACAAGCTTAAATTGAGTACTACTAAATAACTTACATTTGTTTTTTGTTTTTCTGTAGTATTTACCTCGCCATAGTTTTTTTTTTTTTTACAGTGTAGGGTTTGACACCAATTACGCATTGTGTGTAAAACTAGACAATTTATAAATTGAGTGTTTTATAAATAAAGGAAACACAGGACATGTGGATTGCTTAATGCATACTGTGACACTCTTAAATGATTTTTGTGTGGTGTCACTATTCTACCACTAGATTATCTGCGTAAGCATGCTCAGAGGTGTGCTTATGTTTACACACATTTCTACGTATAAGTACAAGTTGGTGAATCCCACACTTTGTGTGAAACTGTTCTTACGCACTCACTACGCACAAATCTGTCCATACGCACCATTGATAAATGAGGGCCCAGGAGCTGAAATTCAGATATGGTAATGAGCGTTTGTTTTCCAACAAGCGCTGTAAGTGGTCAACCAATCACGACAGACTGGGCCATCTGGCCAATCAGAGCAGAGTAAGCTCTCGGAAAAAGCTAAAATAAATGGCATCGGATGACGAGGGAATCCTTGCGCATTCATATGGAAGTTTTTTCCTAACAAAATTCAAATGCTTAAAATGGTCAAATAATAAATCAAAGTCTCAAAACAGCAGCTCAAATCAAATGCTCAAATGCAATTTCAAGCATGAACTGTATCAAAAATCTAATTAAAACTCATTTGTATTTGATTTTTAATTTTCATTATCAACCCAGTATAAACATGTCATAATTGCAACCTGGTCTCATGACGAAAACGTACCTGTGAGCACGTTTTCGCGAGTTGCGAAATACGTACCGATGAGTACATATCGCTGCAGTTTCGCTCTGAAATGTCCACTGAGTGGCGCTAAAAGCGTGTTCTTTTTTCTTTTTTTTTTTTGCCGGAGCAGATAATAGGGTGAATGCGGTACGTTTTTATGACATTGCTTTTTAGGCGAATTGCCGCGGTTCTCGATTTGACATTTGCGCTCCGTTGCGTTTTAAAATAACTTCCCACCGACGCCACGCCTAAACCTACACGATAGTGTTAACAAAAGCAAACGTGACGTAAGAAGCGTCTGTTTTTCATCTCTCTTTGAGGTCTCTTTTTTTCTTTTTTTGCCGTCAGTCGCCTTTCGCGGGATTCGTACCCAGGCAGGGGGAGTCGACTCCTTGCCGTAAGTCCAACTCCATATCGGCTGAGCTACCGAGCAAGCTTACGGCCAAAAAAAGTGAAACGTGTAGAGCCGGAAAGTCCAAAGTATATTCGTTTACAAATCGATAATCCGACCCCGGCCGTCATCGAAACTGTGCGTGAAAACGAGCAAAAGCGCTTATCGACGGTTTACCGGCCTCTAGCGTTTGTTTCTGTCAGAAACTGCAACGAGACGTACTTGTCGGTACGTAATTTTGTCTCGCGATTCAATGCTCAAATCATAAATCAAATACTCAAACCAACATCGAAAATGGCAAATCAAATGCAAATGAGGAGTGTCAATCAAGTAGCGTGGGCGGAGCTTTGAGACAGAAGAAATCAAGGTGTAATTTCACATTTGCATGCCCTCTCCCAAGATGTGTTCTCGAGAATATTTAATGAAAATGTTGTGGAGTCAACAGTAGAATATCTCCTTGAGAGAATGAGAGAAATATCAGCCCTTAAAGACACCGAGGTCAACAGCGTTGCGATTGCAAACCCATACAAGGTTCTGAGTATGGAAGTTTTTACCAAACAAAATGAAGTGCAAGTCCTGTCTGTGGAAACATAAGGGAGCTACAATGTTTTCTATAATAGTGTAATAGTTTTTGACTTAAGAGGAAAAGTGTATTTCTTATTGTGTTGTAAATTATAGACTGAACATATTGTATTTTGCATGCAATGTTAAATCCTGAACAATTGATTGACGTAGTATGTCAGCTGTGCTTTTTGGAAGAAGCCTCTAGGCCAAATGTCTTTTTAAAATCAATTGTAGACAATGAAAATGCCATATGATATGATATCATCCCACATTTTTGAGTGATCAGCTATAAATTGAGAAGTAAATAGGACCCAACACTGAACCCTGTGGGACCCCTGATAAGTGTGACATAAAACGTGAAGGTTTAAGCTGACTTCAAACGATTAGTTATGTAAAAGAGAAAAATGTTTATAATGTTTTTACTATCTTGTGTAACACCTAAAGTTGTCAGCACAACATTCACAGCATTTTACATTAAAATCTCTCTAATTAAGGATAGCTATCAAAGTGTACGCAGATGGTCTAGCACCTGTTTCCCTGCATTTGAGAGGTTATTGCTTTCGCATAGCTGCACAGTGACAGGTTTATGACTTTCATTTCCTCTGATTTGGGGATAAACATTACAGGTTTTTGTAGTTGCTGTAATAGCAATGCTAAATCAGACAACTTCCATTTTATTGGACCCTCCCAATGGTTATAGATGGAAAGATGCTGATGATAAACTCAGGAGAGAATACATGAATAGTAAAGATAGCATACAGTGTTCTTGCTGGAGAATTCTGCCTCACTCATCTATATCAGCACTTCCAGATTATCTATGGGCACATCGCCTAAAACATAATATATAAGCATGATGCTGTGAAAATGCAAGTGTAATATATGGCGATGCGTGTTAGCATGAATGTGTAGGACAGCTTTGTGTTTAAACATATCTCATCAGGATTTATTCTTCAACTTACACGTTTTTATTTTTCTTAGAAAAACATTACAATTGCATTTAATTGCATTTGCTGCCACTAGTGGTGCATAAGTTCACCATTTCAGAGCTGTGACTGCGAGACATCATCTAATCTCCAGCATACCTTTGTGGAGACAGATGCCAAGAAAAGCATTCTGCTGCTCGGAGGTTTCTGGCAGCGGTCGTAGAGGCCTGCGTAAACTCTGACAGATGTCTTTACTGAAGATCAGTGAGCAGTGTATGTTGATTAAGTCTGAAATTATTCACTCCTTTCTCAACAAAAGAAGTGAAAACTGTTAACAATAAATTTAATTTAAGTGTATCTGAGATTTTCAACAACTCTGAGCACATAAACGTGACCTAAGAAGGTGAAGGAATAAAATAATACTAATAAAAAAACATAGTGAGAATCAAACATATTTCTGTCTTTGTGCTAGTGTGTATTTTTTCAGCTCTTCGTCAAATTGTTTTTATCTTATCATGTTATAAACCCCCTCCCCATCTTCCAATCTGAAAATCAATACCTTATTACTTCTATCTCCACTGCGCCCTCTGCCACCTTCTGCACCAACTTAGAAATACAGCAAAAGATCTCAAAAATGTATCAACAATTATCTCTAAATATCAGTTTTCCTCGAGTGAAGAACATTGGGGTGAATTCAGACACATTGTTAACTCAAGTCTAGCCCAGAATGGGAAATATTCCCACTTTCTTCTAGATGGTTAGAATAGATTTTCTGCTAGAATAACATGAGCACCAACATGACTCAACCATCTAACTCTGTGTATCACAACTTCTAGCTACCAGTCCCAGTTCCAGTTCAATATATTTTGAAGAAACTTTTTAAACTCAAAATTAAACACACTTGTTCTTTACTTTACCTTTTGTTTTAGCTCATTCAAAGTAAACTGAACAGCAGCAAATATAATGTTTTTCCAGTGTATATCAATGACAGTGACACAGATGACAAGTGCACAAACAGGCTACACACATCTTTTGCAATTAGTTTTGCTAACGTGATATGCAAAGCTGATTTGAATGCAGAGTTTTTGGTTGTGAGAGTTTTCAGGGTGCGAAAGACCAAAAAATGGAACAAACCTCATTTCGTATGCAATCAATGCATGCGAGTCGATTCTGTATTTTACAGAATGGTTGGCAACCTTATGAGTGAATTAATCAATAAGGAGAGGAGAGACAGTAGATAAAAATGCTACAAAATGCTTACAAAAGCAAAACCTTGAGACCTTTGACTGTACTAAATAGTATGTTTATATATATTATAACTTAAAGGTGCCCTAGAACCAGTTTTTACAAGATGTAATATAAGTCTAAGGTGTCTCCTGAATGTGTCTGTGAAGTTTCAGCTCAAAATACCCCATAGATTTTTTTTAACTGCCTATTTTGGGGCATCATTAACTATGCGCCGATTCAGGCTGCGGCCCCTTTAAATCTCGCGCTCCCTGCCCCCCCGAGCTCTCGACTATAATACAGTGCATAAACAAAGTTCACACAGCTAATCTAACCCTCAAATGGATCTTTACAAGATGTTCGTCATGCATGCTTCATGCATGCTTCGGTTCATGTGAGTATAGTATTTATTTGGATGATTACATTTGATTCTGAATGAGTTTGATAGTGCTCCGTGGCTAAAGCTAACATTACACACTGTTGGAGAGATTTACAAGGAATGAAGTTGTGTTTATGAATTATACAGACTGCAAGTGTGTTTAATAATGAAAATAGCGACAGTCTTGTCTCCGTGAATACAGTAATAAACGATGGTAACTTTAACCACATTTAACAGTACATTAGCAACATGCTAACGAAACGTTTAGAAAGACAATTTACAAATATCACTAAAAATATCATGTTATCATGGATCATGTCAGTTATTATTGCTCCATCTGCCATTTTTCGCTGTTGTTCTTGCTTGCTTACCTAGTCTGATGATTCAGCTGTGCAGATCCAGACGTTAATACTGACTGCCCTTGTCTAATGCCTTGAACATGGGCTGGCATATGCAAATATTGGGGGCGTACATATTAATGATCCCGACTGTTGCGTAACAGTCAGTGTTATGTTGAGATTCGCCTGTTCTTCGGAGGTCTTTTAAACAAATGAGATTTACATAAGAAGGAGGAAACAATGGAGTTTGAGACTCACTGTATGTCATTTCCATGAACTGAACTCTTGTTATTCAAATATGCCAAGATAAATTCAATTTTTGATTCTAGGGCACCTTTAATTGCAACCTTTAATTGTTCGGGAGAAAAACAGCACTCGTGTGATATTGCTTAACTATATTATACAATATAAATATCATACAGAGGCATTTTTGCCTTGATATCTTGAATTTTCGGGATATTTTAACTGCATTCTATAGGCTTCATCACCCTGCTTCATGTTCGTCACCATCAACAGTATGAAATGTAAGATGATCGATGTTGGTCTTGTATTTGTGTTATTGTTCCATTACTCATTAATTAAATTAATGCAATCAATTATAACATTGTATTTATTGCATACTATTTATTAGTACGGTGTTGTTCCAAATATCTCTAACCCAGAAAGCATGTAAACATCACACTGGACTACAGGCCAAAGGCAGAGTGGGAACTTTGCCTCATCATTCCAGAGGTCCAGCACACGCCGCTGCTGTTCATGCACATGCGTGTGGGTTGGCCGTGGCACACTGCGAGAGAAAAAGAGAGAACGATGCCTTTGAGAGTTGTGGGAAATGAATTCCCTATGAAGCCTGCTCCATTAGGAATACATGATGCCCCCAAACTACTGTGTCTCTACTGCACCAGCACACTTTCTCTCACCCTTCCTTTTTTCTCTCTGTCTTTAGGGACCTTGTGAAATATGTTGAAAGCAGGCCTCAAAGGCCTTTAGAATTGAAAAACAAATAGCATAATTCAGGAGAACGCCGTCACTTGCAGCTATTGGACCCACATGTTTTTCCTTACTTTTTCATTTTCTTTCTTTTTTAAATAATTTGGGGCAAGTTTCACAACACTATTATGCCACCAGCTAAAATTAGAAGTTTGGCAGAGAATTCTTATTCATCTTGACTGTGCAACAATTAGCACATGGCATAAATAATTTCTTTACACTTTGTGTTGTTTTTTTGAGTCGCCGAATGGAGTTTTAAAGTATCCATACTTGATCTCTTCTGTTTATGATTATGACAAGATAAGTAAATAATTAAAAAAAACATTGTGATATCTGATTATTGCCCGCCCCACCCCACTGGAACCAACACTAGCGATGCAACAGACACCCCACTGGAAAAGGTTTTTTCCACAACAGCTTTACTATATCAAGCTGGTAGTTCAAAGCCAAAATACAGCAATCTACATGGTTTGAAGAAAATAAATAGCAGGATTCCAATCTGAAATTGTACTAAATCATATATAATGAGCTCTTATTTAGGGACTATCAAAGGCAAATGTAATAGACTTTTCAAATGTCATAAAACTTAACAGTATGACTGCAGTTATACAAAATCATGTCATATAAATGGAAGAAAAATCAAATGTATGATAACATTTTATTAAGGTCCATTTGTTATGATATTTTCGTTTTTGTAACAATAAAGAAAAAATCATAACTGAGTGTCACATGACCATTTTCACATGGCCCTGACATAAACAGGCCAATTTGTGCTACTGTAATTTAAAGATCTTAGGGTTTTGCTTGTAAAATGAGTAACAATGCATACCAATAAGGGTCAGAAATGTAATTTTCCATTAAGGAGCTAATATTTGGAACTGCATTCATTTTCACATTTTACTTTAATCGCAACAGTCGTAATAAGTTCAGTTTAATTGTGTATGGGCATTTTTTTGCCCCATTATTTTGAATTTTGGGGGCATTTTTGCCCATGTTCTCATTCATTTCAGACCCATAGTACCAATGGATTATGGGTTTGTTGTTGGGTTCAAAATAGTTTTAACTGCTTCATCTTTTCTTTGGTGCTGATTCTGAAATGTGCCACTCAAACTGTTCAGATCAGACTGAAATCATCAGTCTCATTGTTACAAATACACTTCAGCCACTTTTCCCTAACAATGGGTTCATTCAGAAGGCAGCCTGCAGGTAGTGCATTCTTACAAAGCATAACTGCAGTTTTTATTCTGAGTTCATGTCATGCCCTGTCTCCGACCATCCTCCATGCCAGCTCCAAATTAAACACATGTGCAACAGAGACAATTAAGGACTGCATATATACTCACCTATAGGGATGTGCCCGAAGCTGAATACCTTATTTGGAAAGGCACGGATAATGGCTTCAAAATGAATAACGAATTCTACCAAATAATTGGAAAAATATTCGTCAGACACAGTCAATCCTCGTGTTTGCTGGATTAAAGGTAAGACAGTGCATAGCATGATATTACACTTTAACATCCAAAATGAGTGCATATCTAAAGTCTTTGGTGTCTCTCAGCAATCAGATATTTGTAAAGAGTAATTTCAGCTAAAATACTGAATCATACACATTTTCTACTACTTGATATGTTTCTTTAAATGTTTTAAACCTTGTACAATATGATACTTGTCTTACTGTCTCCTGGAGCTGTCAAGCATTTATGCATTCTTTTTAATTTGTTCAGATTTGCATTTGTATGCATAGTAAAAGTTTTAGCAATTTCTCAAAAATGTTCTCGAATCAGCTATTTTATATAGAGTTCTCTTATTTGAGCCTGTGGATGATTGTCCTGACATAACTCTGTGCAAAAAAAGTTTAACTGGGAAAGAAAGAAAAAAGTCTTTCCATTTGACCCAATTTATGCAGCCTAATAATCTTTTTAAGGGATTTGAATTATAGAAATGTGATAATGTGTTATGTGTATTCTAGGCTAAGGAGATGGGTCTTTAATCTAGATTTAATCTGACAAGAGTGTGTCTGCTTCCTGAACAAGGCTAGGAAGATTGTTCCAGAGTTTGGGAGCTAAAGAGGAAAAGAATCTACCACCTGCAGTCGATTTTGATATTCTAGGTATTATCAACTGGCCTGAATTTTGAGATGTGAGGGATTATAATGTGTTAAGAGCTCGCTCAAGTACTGGGGAGCTAAACCATTCAGGGCTTTATAAGTAATCAGCAAGATTTAAAAAATCTATATGATGTTTAATAGGGAGCCAATGCTGTGTTGTTACGGGCTAAGAACTCTAGCTGCTGTGTTTTGGACCAGCTGGAGTTTGTTTATTAGGCGTGCAGGGCAACCACCCAGTATAGCGTTACAGTAATCTAGCCTTGAGGTCATGAATGCACAGTAAAATCTTTAGAGTTAAATCAACTCTGCTCAGAGAACATATGGTCCCTCTCTAAATAGTGTTAAAATAACACTGAAGCAGAGTTAAAGTTAATGAGATAATTAATCAATTAATAAGGCTGTGACTGAAGTCAGTTTTAGTTCTTGTGTTTCTCTTTTCTTCAGTGATTCTGCTTGTTAACAGCAGGTGTTCATCACTAATGCACAATCATCACTTAATTAATTGTATAATTATTTCATAAACTTTAACTCTGATTCAGTGTTCGACAGTATTCTGGGTTATTACGTGCAGAGTTGATTTAACTCTGGAGATTTTGCTGTGTGCATGAACTAACTGTTCTGCATTTGTCATTGAGAGCATATGTTATAATTTAGACACTTTTTAAGATGGAAGAATGACCAGTCATCCAATTTTAACTATGCATTCCATTAGTTTTGTGATAAACTAATGCATAAAAGTGAAAACTAATGCCATGTTTTCTAATGATATCTCCTAAGGGTAGCATGTAAAGGGTGAAAAGCAACGGTCCTAGTACTGAACCTTGGGGTACTCCATATTGCACTTGTGATTGATATGATACCTCTTGATTTACTGCTACAAACTGATGATTGATAATGATTTAATATTCAATGCATATGATTACATTGGACCTTACTTTTTTTTTTTTTTTTTAAATTAAACACCTTTCCAAGCTGATATAACATGGGAAAAGGGAGAAGCATGGGACCCGACAAAGTGTCAAAAGCTAAATCCGCTGTACTTACTCTCCACACCACTGATCCTGTTACTGAATGGGTTTCTTTTGTAACTTGGTGGGTGAGTGAGTGTAAATATTTTGCTCACAGGACAGGCTGTTTGCATTTAGTCTTAATAGATACTCTTCATTTTTGCTGCTAGTTGTCATACAGTTTATTGACGCTGTACACTGTGACTTAATTCTCAACAGGATCTCTTGTATATTTGCTCATCGATTATATTGTGATGTGTAAGGTACTGTCCGAGATCCCAACATGCACTGCAGCATGAATGCATTTATTTTGCTATTCTTCTCCTTGCTCTTGTTATCCGTTGTTTTGATATGTTATTTTTTTCTGTTGTATCTAAAAGGACGTCTGATTGCTTACACTCTGATTGTTGATAACCAGAGAATCACAACTGCAGTTGAGTAAGAGAATCCTGCATAAATCCATCATTCACAGAATCCAGCAGAAGTTTTCAAACTGTGGATCACCTTATTATTCCAGTCAGAAGACAGTCCTCTTCTTCTCTAGCTGTCTTACGGTCTCGTGAGGGTGGCAGATGTGCGCTCTCACAGAACATATGATTCACAACTGTGAATGACATTGCAAATAAAACATCATTTCCCTGATATCAGCTGGCACGGTTCTCAAAGCACCTGAAACAACCTGTTCTCAAAGGAAGGATATGTCTGAAACGTCAAGAAACATGTAAAGGAAACGTTCTAGAACGGGGTTTCCCAGAAGAGGGTTTGTGAACCCCTGGGGGTTTGTAAGGGAACTGCAGGTGGTTTGAGAGTTGACGAAAAGCTAATAATTGAATATAAAATGAAAATAAATAGGGGCTACACAATTGATCAAAATAAAACAGAAATCATTATAAAGCCTGTGATTCACTTTATTTATGCATTTGCATAATTTCCTATATTTCTGTGGACAGAAACAGAATTTCACCAGTATTCCAGCAAAATAAATAAAAAAAAAGGATTTGAAATGTAAATAGCTCAAGGAATTTAAGACATAAATTCTGGTAACTTTTTACAAATAATTTTATTTTATTATCAAATATTCTGTAATGTACGACAGTAATATATTCATTTTTATGGTCTTCATTTTTATAATTAGAGTCAATAATAATAATAATAATAATAATAAAGATCCTGAAAGGGGTCTTTGGTTTCAGCAGCAGCAATATGAGAGACTGTTATATCAAATTGTCATAAATAACAAAATAATTGCAATATAATTTTTTGGCCAAATTGTGCAACCATATATATAAATAATATAATACTAGAAATAAACAAAATTAAACAATAATAAAAAAAAAAAAAATGTAGGGAGGACCACAAGTGTCTAATAATAATAAAGCATTTCATATAATAATAAGTAATTGTACATTAAAAACAGGCATTAATACATTTGTTTACAAATTAATTTATTAATCTATAATTACAAAGTAATTAATTATTTGATATTTTAATTGAGTAATTTATAAATGAAATAATATTCCATCAATAAACAGTCAAAAAATACATGCATGAATTTAAAATAATGCAAATTTGATAAATAATTTAAAAAGAGAAATAAATAAATGGATTCATAAATTGAATTATGAATACAGGTTTTAATGAGGCATTTAAAAGGCCTGATTTGTTGTATTAGAATCATATTAAAGTGAAATGTTTCTTTTCGCTGCATTTCCTCATCCTGTGATTCGATTTCGACTGAGAACCGTGAACATGCGAATACTGTATGTTGTTAAATGATTGAAATACATCTAATGGGTTCGGCTGACAAAAGGGTGTAGGAACCCCTGATCTAAAGTAATCAAAAAGCAATCTCACATTTCACTTTAAAATGATTATAATACAACGAATAAGCAATGCGACATGTAGACATCTAAATTCAGTGTAACTGCAGCACAACAAATACCACCATGATGTATAAACACAGTACAGAATAATATATCAGTACTTTTTCCACAATCAGTGTGCTTAACTTTACTGAAAAACTTCTTTTTGATCATTTATAAAGACTTCTTGTTGAAAAGTAAAATATTTTAAGAGTAACACTTGATGTGAGAAATGACTCGTCTGTTGCTCAACTTTTTTTAGTACACTTTCTCAGCTGATCAATTCTTTGTGATCACGATCAATAGCTTCTCTTTCTAAGTTAGTGAGAAAAAAAGCAAGAGAAGCTCATATAGATTTATTTGCAAGGAAACCGTCTGTGGGTCAACACTGCGACTCTCCTCCAGCAGTGACAGTGATGGACGATCTATTGACAGCATCTTTCACTGGCAAGTTGTTGTGAATAATTGCTACAGATGGATGAGTGTGTAGAACACTAAAGCATATAGATTAAGATAAGCGGGTGTAAAGGAAGGCTTCAAGTGGCCTTATCACTTGTTCGCCAGGACCATGGAGCGAGATTTAAGAAGGTTATCAGTGCTGACCTCTGTGTAGGAGCCATTCATCAGTCAAGATGTTCCGATAATGACCGTCAGAATGATCTCCATCATTATGTGCAATGACACTGGAATTAAATGTCTATTACAACTCCAATACAAACCTGGACAATGACAACACACCAGTAGAGGCCTTTGCTTTGAAAAAGAGTCCCGCCCCCACCATCACACCATGTACACACTAGGGTCTGAAATTAATGGGTCTTGGGGAAAACATGCTAACAAAATTACTAAAAATGCCACAAAAATACAAAATATGGGGCAAAAACGTCTCTGTATAGGTTCTTCTTCTCTGTATATCAGTGCTGTAAGTTGAATCAACTCTACATCAATTTATCTACTAACCATTCAGAAACGTCTAAAAGTTGTAACTTCTCTCCATCAGTGTCGACTCCGGTCTGAACAATGTAAGGCTGAACACTGTCGTCATTTTGGCTGCGTGAGATTCTCCAGCTTTGTTGTTGTTGAGCTGTTAAAGCTCCGCCCTCTTCTGGAAAGCGGAGCTCATTTGCATTTAAAGGGACACACACAAAAATGACGTGTTTTTGCTCACACCCAAATAGAGGCAAATTTGACAAGCTATAATAAATGATCTGTGGGGGATTTTGAGCTGAAACTTCACACACACACATTCTGGAGACACCAGAGACTTATATTTTACATCTTGTGAAAGGGTCATTATAGGTCCCCTTTAATATTTATAAGCCATACCACATAGTGCTGTTTCCTGAATATCAGCAGAATGTTTGCAAATGTAATATTTATTTATACAACAGTTCAATAAACAAGTGGTTAATATTAGGTGACTTACATTTTAGACAATATATTTTCAATATGTTTTTGTTCATCTTTGAGCAACATGAATACTGAATCAGCGTTTTTGAATGAATCGGTCTATGAATGACTCATTTGCTTTGTCCCTGAATAAAGCAGCCATTTTGAATGAATTGTTTGACTACTAAATTATTCAATGACTCACTTATTAAGGCAATGATTTGCGCCACCTGCTGGTGGTTTTAGCATCATTTCATTTTAGCTTATGGGCTGAGAGAGTGACAATCGAAGATTGAGTGTTTTCGGTCATGATTTTAACAATACACTCTAAAAAATGCTGGGTTAAAAACAACCCAAGTTGGGTTGAAGATGGACAAACCCAGCAATTGGGTTGTTTTAACCCAGCGGTTGGCTTAAATGTTTGCCCAACGTGCTGGGTAGTTTTATTTAACTCAACTGTTGTATAAAAATGACTGTATTTCTTGCTTAAAATGAACCCAAAATATGCTGGAAATTAACATTTATTAATATGTTTAGTAAATGAGCATTTATTAATAAGATAATTAATAATAAACAATAAACATTTATTAAATTGCTTATTAATAAATGTTCACCTTTTGATTATTATTGTTGCCTCTAGTAATTATGTGTCTGATTTTTAATTTCTCACCTATTTTGGATTCATTTTAAGCCAGCCATATTTTTAATCAGTAGTTGGGTTAAATAAAACTACCCAGCAAGTTGGGCAAACATTTAACCCAACCACTGGGTTAAAACAACCCAATTGCTGGGTTTGTCCATTTTCAACCCAACTTGGGTTGTTTTTAACCAAACATTTTTTAGAGTGTAGTTATGGTTAAAGAGATAATAGTCTGTTTATAAACACATTCTAAGAGTGAAATATGATATACCATTGGATTATAAAGTAATTGCAGTCGCACTGCATACTACAGCTCCAACAGTTTCTTTGAAACAGACCTCCAAATTGCAAAGAAACTGTTGCAAGACAACAATGAACCCTCTAAAAAAAGTCCACATGTGATTTACAATGAAAATTACTTTGACTCTTTTCACAGTTTAGGGTCATTCTTGGCAAACAGTGACTAAAAACGTCAGGAAACTGTACCAGGACACTGTGGGCAACATGTACCTCCCAATATTTAGATTACCATTTGATTCTTAAAAGCATATCCTCAATAAATACGTACTTACACTCTTATCATGTGACATATTTCCCAACTGCATTTGTTTCTTTGAAAGATTTGCATTAAATTAAAGCCACATACTGCGAAACGTTCGGGTCTCATCTTTTATTGTAAAACTGGAAGAAATATATATCCCAGGCAACACTATATTACATTATACAATAAAAGTATCTACACAACCAATGCTAATAAATCACTTGGGTGTACCGGGACCTCAGGAATCTGGATGTTTGTTACAGGTTAACAGATACTTAGTTCACTAAAATTATGACCATGACATTTCAACTTTGTTCTACATCCCATGAAGCACATCTGTGAATTAAGTAAAGCCACTATCTTCCCGAAAAGTGTAACATTTCACAATTTTACAACATATTAAATCAAATTAACATAACACGTGCACACACGCACACACACACACACACACACACACACACACACACACACACACACACACACACACACACACACACACACACACACACACACACACACACACACACACACACACACACAAATGAACAGAACATGGTGCTGATTGACCACGAGACAAGCTGAGAACGAGACGAGAACATTGCTGGTGTGGTCAGTTACACTACAAAGAGAGACACAAATAAATCAACAAAATAAAGAAAAGAAAAAAAAGTAGCAATTACTGCCATTACTGGGTTGCAAAACATCAACATTTCAACAGTTATTGCATTAATGCTGAAAACTGTGTTGCATAGAGATATAGATTAACCAGCACAAAGACAGCTAAAAGACTGTTAAAGGTTATTTCAAATAAAGGAAAATAAATCATTTCTCGTCATTGAGTTTAGGCCCTTGGCATTTTGTCGTGATTGAAATGTAATTGTTGAGTGTTTGGTGTAATAGTGTGAATTTAATGTCTACGTGAATCAAACTGAATAATAAGTGAATAAAACTGAATAATAATAATAAACTCTAACATACACGCTTAAGGACCAGGTTTTATTCGCCATACAAAATGTACTTTGGGAGAAACAAATCTTACACATACACAGAATTAAGCAATAAAAGCCAGAGCAAATACATCATACAAACATTCTTGTTATCGGATGCTCCTGACCAACATCATGACAGCTCAGCTTTAAAAGGAAATGCCACAATTAAGTAAAATATCAGAATATACTCATGGATTTGAAATTCTGATAACAAATAAAGCCTTTGGTTCTTGACCCACTGATTCGCAACTGCAAACGGCAGTTAATAAAGGTTTTTTTGACACACATAAACAGAGGCTGAGGTGTTGAAGAGGTCTATAACACATTGAAGGAACAAATGTACATGATGAGGACAAGAACAAGCTGAAACAGTCTAGGGACAATAGAGTGTAATGAAGACAAATGGATGAGGACTTAAATGTGACTCAATGAGGCACAAGATGCTTCATTTCTGCCTCGTTGGCAAAAGTCAGGCTGGAATTTCAGTGCTAAAAAGAACTGCGAGCACACACACACACACACACACACACACACACACACACACACACACACACACACACACACACACACACACACACACACACATACGCTCTTGCTCGTTCGCTCACACACACACACACACACACACACACACACACACAATGCAGATTTTTTTAAAAGAACAGCATATTATGTGCAGGACATATTATTGTACAAAATGTGTGCAGCTAGTTTAATCTTGAACAAAACAGATTTTACGTTCATGAATTTGAACATTTCTCCTGTGACAAACTTCTACTTTGTTCAACCCATAAATGGGACACACAATGTTCACACTGCTCTAACAATGTCTGTGACTCTGGTTTGTGAAGGACACAAACTCAAATACATGAGGAGCACATTTATTGAATGGTTGTTAGCCCACTGAGTTTAATTAGGTTTGTTTGGGCCTTAAATTGATCATATCTGTGTCCATTGTGATGCTCGTTGAGGTCTAACCATCTGGCTTTCTAGAGTAATAGTGTAGTCATGCATATCTGACTGAGCTTGAAAGCACACTGAAATGCCAATTTAGGCATTTTGTCTCAAGGGTGATTTAAAGCTGCGCTTGTGGTCATCTCAGTAGTGATGATGTGTGTTCAGTGCAACAGTGCTCTAATAAGTCTTCTGTTGACCTCCAAAAATCTGATGAGCCTCAATCTGACGTTTTTACATATAGCACAGTGGAACTCATAGCATAGTTCTGTTGAACAAAAATATACTTTACTTTCATTATTATTCTCTATTTTATTCTTCAGCTGTGTGTTTGAATGTAACAAATGAATGTAGGAATACTTTAACAAAGCTAAAGATCTGAACTATTTGTGGCTTGTGTTCGGACAGAATTCTATGGAAGCTTGTTTCTGCCAAGTCACAATTACCTTTATTTATTTATTCGCAATTTTAAGATCTAAACTTGCAATTGCATGAAAATGTCAGAATTGTGAGCTGGCTTTTTCCTCAGAATTGCAAGTTTATATCTTACAGTTCCTACTATATAACTCACAATTATGAGTTTAGATCTGACAGTTCTGAGAAAAAGTCAGAACTGTGAAATATAAACTCGCAATTGCAAAAAAAATAAAAATAAAATAAATAAAAATTGTCAGATGTAAATCAGAATTGTCTCTTTTTCTGTCTGTCCTAATTCTTGATGATAAAAAGTTGCAATTATCTTTTTTCTTATTCCATGGCAGTAAAAATTTTCCATAGAACTGCTGTCAACTGAAACAAAACAGCCAAAAGAAAATCCCCACACACACTTTTTATTCATGCTGGGTGTTTCTATTGACTTTGATTGTTTTAAACTGAGCTAATGATATTTTCTATCCCCTTTTACACAAACCTCTCTGTGTTTTTTGCCATTTTCATTAAGACGTTATATAGTATGTTTATTAGACAGTTCTCTTTCGTGGGTTAGGGTTAGGGTTAGGGTTAACTCAATGCAGCATCAGAATGTTGACCCTATGGGAATGGGTGATTGCATCCTGCATGATTGCCTCTGAAGCAAAACCAGGATATGCTAGTTAGGTATGTGTTGAAGCATGGCAGCTGGTTTGAGCTGGTTTATGCTGGTCTTTAGTCGGTCATGAGCTGGTTTAAGTTGGTCCTGAGCTGGAGCTAGTTGCTTAAGGCCAGCTTAGGACCAGTACTAGACCAGCTTAAGCCAGCTTATGACCAGCTGCCATGCTTCAAAACAGGGAAGTGTTGGATCATTCCCATCTTTGTTGCATGACGGCATACCGTGGAAGCCATAAAGGATATCCAGAACAAACATCGTCAGCTTCCGTGTCTTCAGTAAGCGCTCTGTATTACTCTTTTTGGAGTTGATTTGGAGAAAGTTTGGCCAGGCAGAAGTGGACTTGTTTGCATCTCAGGAGACAATGCACTGACTCTGGTTCTCCCTCCCCTGGGATTGGACACCGCGGTTCAGAAGTGGCAGTGGCTACATCTGTATGCCATTTATCTGCATCTGTATCTGAGTTCATCAGTTGGCGTGGACCTGTTGCCTCTCCTAAATGGCTCTCCACCAGGAGGGACCTCCTGTCACAGGCCGAGGGCACAATCTACCACACCCAGCTGGAAATGTGGAAGATGTAGGTTTGACCACTGAAGGGAATCAACTCCTGAACTATGGTCTCTCAACAGAGCTTGTTGAGACCATCCTAAACTCTAGAGCTTCTTCCACAAGGAAACTTTATGCCTTTGGCCACAGCCATATCACCCTGTAGCCCAAGACTGTTTTCCCACTGAAGCTAAACAGGGTTGAGCCTGGTCAGTACATGGATGGTGGACCTCCTGGGAATACTAGGTTACTGCTGGAAGAGGTGTTAGTAAGGCCAGTACATGGATGGTGGACCTCCTGGGAAAACTAGGTTACTGTTGGAAGAGGTGTTAGTGAGGCCAGTACATGGATGGTGGACCTCCTGGGAAAACTAGGTTACTGCTGGAAGAGGTGTTAGTTAGGCCAGTACATGGATGGTGGACCTCCTGGGAAAACTAGGTTACTGTTGGAAGAGGTGTTAGTGAGGCCAGTACATGGATGGTGGACCTCCTGGGAAAACTAGGTTACTGTTGGAAGAGGTGTTAGTGAGGCCAGTACATGGATGGTGGACCTCCTGGGAAAACTAGGTTACTGCTGGAAGAGGTGTTAGTGAGGCCAGTACATGGATGGTGGACCTCCTGGGAAAACTAGGTTACTGCTGGAAGAGGTGTTAGTGAGGCCAGTACATGGATGGTGGACCTCCTGGGAAAACTAGGTTACTGCTGGAAGAGGTGTTAGTAAGGCCAGCAGGGTGGTCTGTGTGGGTCCTAAAGGCTTAGTATAGTGACGGGCACATTATACTGAAACAAGCACCGTCCTTCAGATGAGACGTTAAACCGAGGTCCTGAAACTCTGTGGTCATTGTGGCCCATGGCACTTCTTGTAAAGAGGGTCAATGGTGGGAATTTGGCCAGGACACCAGGATTACATTCCTTCCTGGCCAAATTCTCTCCATTGGCCGTTACCAATCATGATCTCCTAATTATCCCTATCCATTGAATTGGTTGGTGAGTGCACTGTTGTTCTGTGGCTGCCATTGCATCATCCAAGTGGATGCTGCACACTGGTGGTGGTTGAGGTTGAAGACTGCTTCTTGCTCACTATTACCGGTCTTAAAAGGGTAGGAGATCTGCAGGCCCTGTCTGTTGCCTCCTCTTGCCTAGAGTTTGTTCAATTCTTAACCCTAGACCGGGTTACTTGCCTAAAGTTCAGACTAACATACAGTAGCACACTCAGTTGTTCTGCAGGCCTTTATCCTTCTCCATTTCAGTAGGCAGACCAAGAGACACATGGTTTGCCCAGTTAGGACACCTGAGTGTAACGTCCACTACTCTGCCCAGTGGTGTAAAACTGACCAGATGCTTGTATTCTCTGATTCACCCAGAAAGGGTTCCTCATCAACCTAACAAAGAATAAGCGAGTGGATTGCTGAGGCTATTACTACAGCTCTACAGCATGAGCTCCCTTCAACTCTAATCATAAGGGCTCATTCTACTAGGAGTATGGTGGCCTCTAAGGCTTAATTGTCAGGAGTTTCCCTCCAAGAGTTGTGTGACGCGGTGGGCTGTGCCTCTCCACACACATTCATCAGATTCTATTGCTGGGATTTGGACTCCACACCAGGGTCTCAGGTGCTTCTGTCCTAAACTGTGCTCGACATGATTCACAAACATTTGTCAGTATGGTGCAGTGGGTATGAAAGTTCCCATAGCGTCCACATTCTGACTCCTCGAAAAGGAACATCTCGGTTATAACTGTAACTCTGGTTCCCTGACAAGGGAATGAGATGCTGTGCTGCCTTGCCATACTTCCGGCATGCCTGTAAGAGATTGACTTACTTCAGCCAATCAGAAGCTGACTCTGTTTTGGCTTTTTCCACCTAGCGTGGTACGCAATGTTTGCCATTTCCACTGTCAAAAGTTGTGAATGGTACCCTAATTCTGAACCGTGCCGTACCACATGTTTGGGACCCTTCCGTTGGGGTACCTAGCACAATAGTACTGGTACCAAAAGGGTGGAGCTACACTCACTGCAGAATGTTGATTTGTTGTCAGAAAATCGTCACTTGTGCATGCTACTAGGGAAATAACACAATACCGTTGCAACACGTATACTTTTTGGCTGTTTTTCATTGAAGCCTTCAGCCTTTGCTCAAACAAAGCTGCTGTATGTCCTCCATTGTTGTTTACTGTCACTTTCTTCTTCACATGAGAATGACGTCAACCGCTTCTTTCCGGCATAAACCACGCCTATCATTGGGGAGTCGACTCCTCGTCCTAAGTCCAACTCTGTATCGGCTGAGCTACCGAGCAAGCTTGGTTGCGGCCAAAAAAAGCAAAAAGCATAGAGCCGGAAAGTCCAAAGTACCTTCGTTTACAAATCGGGCGCTCCGGTAAGAAGCGTTCTGAAGTCGTGACATGATATTGCGCGCGGGTATGTGAAAACGAGTCTTTATGAATCCGTAATCCGACCCCGGCCGGCGTCAAAACCTTATGTGAAAACGAGCAAAAGCGGTCATTGGTGTTTTACCGGCCTCTAGCGTTCGTTTCTGTCGGAATCTGCAGTGAGACGAACGCATTGGCACGTAATTTTGTGTCTCGCGAAAATGTGCCCGCGGGTACGTCTCTCCTATGAGACCAGGTTGCAAGTAAGGGTATGATTGGTGGTAGAAATGCAAGCTGGATCAGAGTTTCCTGTCCCGAATTGTACTGAACTGAATTGTGTCACTCGGTGGAAATGAGCCATTTGTTCCAGGTATCCTTTATAGCTTCCACGGTACACTGTCATGCTTCACGGGGTGTGATTAAAGTGATTCAACACACGATTAAAAAAAAAGAAAATGCTAAATGTTACTGTACCGTGTTTATTATTAAGTGTTGTACTAATAACTTACAAATGTGTCCCCAAAGTGTATCTCCATAAAAACCAAACACTCACACAGAAAGCTTTCAGGACAACAGAAAGTACTCATTTAAACAGCTTAGAAAGAGGAAACTGCTAAATGTTACTGTAACATGTTTATTTTTAAGTGTTGTACTAATAACTGTAAAAAAACAACAAACAATCAAACAATAAGCTGTTGAAACGTGTAGTCAGAAACACTGGAATGATGCAAACAACAAAATCTTCTACACCGACATAAACAGACATGACACCGATGGACACATTTCCTGCAGTGACCGTATATCACAAGTGAACACAATGAAAAGAAAAACACTGAAAAACTTTAAAAAGCATTGTGCATAGTTCAGCCATCACCTAACCCGTCTGCTGCTTAACACTACTTCTGCTAACAAGGAAGTGCAAAAAATGTACATCTCTCATTAAATTAGCTCACTGTTGCACTGAAGGGTGTTTTCATTCGTTCCCTTGTTGTATAAGGTTTCTTGTTGTTGAATGTGTGTGCATGTTGTGTGTACCTATACAGAAACCCGCACATGGGTTCGTTTAACTCACTACTAGGGTCAAGTCCATTCGCATCCCTTAAAGGTTTTCCCGAGCTTTGGCCCCGTAGGCCGACGCAATCCTCTGCAGAACCGGCCCGCGGTACGCCACTCATACCTCACCCACCCACACCACTGTGTTCCCTCTCTTGACCTCTGACACCTCACAGTGAGGGCCGCTCTGTTTGCCGTCCAAAACCAACAGGGACTCGGCCGAAGACGTGACCAAGTATCGTCCAAACACCCCGCTGGAGACCACCACCCTATTGGCGTCCCCCCAAGGCCAGCTGGTGGCTGGAATCGGATCCTTGACGTTCTGAAGGGCTTTTGCTCTTCCTGTCGCCAGGTCCGAGAAAACCAGCTCCGAGCCCTGAGCCGAAGAGGTCACGACCACGTACTGGTTGGCCTCTGTGAAGGACGGCTGAAACTCCAAGTCTGCGAGTGGAATCGAGAGATCCACTTCGTGGCTTATCTGCAGCTCGCCGCTGAAGGAGATGGTCTGGATTTGGAGCTTTCCGCGTCGCTTATCCACGGAGACGATGAAACGGCCGTCTGGAGAGACGAACGGCCGGCCAATGATGTTGGGATTGGGTCCAATAACAGTGTCGCTTACACTGTCAATGAGAATCTGCGAGCTGGGAGTGGAACGGTTCTCAACTTGGCACTCGATAAAATAATAGCCGCTTAAATGAGTGTAGGCCATGCTGGCTGGAATACAGCTGTAGTTCTTCAGACTGATGGTCTTGACGAGATGGAGGGTCTCAAGGTCGATTTTATGCACCGCAGACTCCGATTTTAAGAAGACAAAGCCAAACCTGAGATGACAATGGTCAAAGACAGGTTAATGATCTTTCTGCAGATTTATTAAGTGCTGTGCAGTTAATTACACTTCCAATTTTTGGAAGAATTATGTTGAAAATCTGACAGAGGTCAAGCATGCTGAGCGGTGAGGATCGTTTCATACCTTACGTGGGTGATAATGAGGTTGGTGGGGGGGATGTAGAAATCCTCCACTCTTTCAAACGGAGTGTGAACGATCTGACGCTGCTCCACTGCACTTGCAGAAGTGATCACCTCAAAAACAGAAACAAGTAAAGTTAATTACAATAATGAGCATAAGATCTTAGTAGAAATGGATAACATCTACTGGCATAATCTATGAAAACAGTGTGCTCGTGCTTTCAGTCTGTGCAGTGAATGACTCTTGCTTTGATACTTTATTATATAAATGTCAGGACATTCATTAATTCATTGTATTAACTGTAACTTGGTGTGAAACTGCCCCTATTATGAGTATTTATTCATGCCTATGATGTTTCCTTACTCACTTTACAGTTAACAAACAGGAGCGTTTGCTATAGTTGCGCCCCTATTGACAACAGGACACTTTCATTTTAATGCAACGTTCCCTTTTATCTGCGTCATATTTCGGGTTTGCAATAACAATATGCAATCATGTGATCATGCGATCGTGGGTTCGATCCCAGGGAATGCATGTGCTAATAAAGTGTTTATGCACTATAAATCACTAAGGTTAGGTTTAGGGATGGGGTGGGTGTAGTCATTAATAAAAAATAAATAAATAGGACAAATGGAAATAGGAGAAATAGTGTAAAAAGTCCACACACTGCATTTAAATGAACACGCATTTTGATTGGTAATGACAGTCATATGTCATTTCATGACGACAGACGTAACACTACACTGTCATTATTTGTACGGCCACTAGATGGCGCATGACTTGTAAACGTAAATATAGGTCGTAATATGGGGCAATGAAAAAACATGTACAGTATGTACACAATAAGAGCACTGTATCAAATGATGCATTTAAATGTTAGTACATTGTAGTTAAAGACACTTAACACTTTAAAAGAACATACAGTTACACTTTATTTTACGGTCTTTTAACTAGTTGCTTATTATCATGCATATTACTACAATATTGGCTCTTTATTAGTACTTATTATGCACATATTAATGTCTTATTCTGCATGACCTTATTCTAAATACGTAAACTTAACAACAAACTTACTATTTATAAGCAGTAAATTAAGTTTATTGTTAAATTAAGTTTTATTACCGATAACACTTAAGTGTGAACTGAATGTAATTGCATGTTATTTACGGTTAAATGAAAATGTATTATAGTTTAAATTCATATTAATGCTTTTAGTTGAAATTAAGAGTGTTTTTTTGACCCAATTAAGTACATCATAATTTCATAATTCTATTTTCTTCAAAATATGGTTAAAGTGTACTGATGAATGTCCTGACAAGCATTTATAGTTAAAGGGTTAGTTCACCCAAAAATAAAAATAATGTCATTTATTACTCACCCTCGTGTCGTTCCACACCCGTAAGACCTTTGTTCAGCTTCGGAACACAAATTAAGACATTTTTGATGAAATCCGATGGCTCAGTGAGGCCTGCATAGCCAGCAAGATTCTAGTACCAGAAAGGTACTAAACACATATTTAAAACAGTCATGTGACTACAGTGGTTCAATCTTAATGTTATGAAGAGACGAGAATACTTTTTTTTGCGCTAATAAATAAATAAATAAATAAATAACGACTTTATGACAATATCTAGTGATGGATGATTTCAAAACACTGCTTCATGAAGCTTCGAAGCTTAATGAATCTTTTGTTTCAAATCAGTGGTTCGGATCACGTATCAAACTGCCAAAGTCATGTGATTTCAGTAAATGAGGCTTCATTACACCACTGGGAGGCGTGACTTTGGCAGTTTGATACACGATCTGAATAACTGAGTCGAAACAAAAGATTTGTAAAGCATCATGAAGCAGTGTTTCGAAATCGCCTATCACTAGATATTGTTGAATAAAGTCATTATTTCGTTTTTTAGGGACAAAAATATTCTCGTCACTTAATAATATTAAGGATGAACTACTGTAGTCATATGAACTGTTTTAAATATTTAGCTTTATGGTCATCTGAAAGGATGGAGGCTTCACTGACCCATTTGATTTCATCAAAAATATCTTAATTTGTGTTCTGAAGATGAACGAAGGTCTTACAGGTGTGGAACAACATGAGGGTGAGTAATTAATGACAGAATTTTCATTTTTGGGTGAACTAACCCTTTAAACTAAAATATACTTGAATGTAATTTCCATCGAAATTTGTGTTATATGTTTAAATAATTTTGTAATTACACATTTGTAATGGTGAAGCTGCAATTAAGTGCATTTAAAATGTATTAACTTTGAATAACGCCATATTTAAAGTACTTTGCACGTGTTTTAGTATGTTAGTCAACATATCAAAATAAGTGTACTTCTTTAAAGCATGACAAATTATTAAAATGTTTACCTTTTAATTTGATAAAATTAGTTTTATCAAAAGTGCAGTTATTAAAAGTGTGTTAAGAATGAATGTTTTTAAGCACGCATAAGTGGACTTTATTTCATCTGAACTGTACAGTTCTTTAAAACTATACTTTTAAGATTTAAAAGTAGTACACATTCAAAACAGTCATGCACACTTCTTTTTTCACAAGGTTATCTAAAGTAATTTGTATTTATAATATGTTATAGGATATTTAGTGGCTTAGTTCACAACAATTATTCTGAAACAACTTGGAAACTCTGCCTCTAAAAAAAGGAAAAGAAAAAAGAAAGCCACTTTTGGCTCGTTAACAAGTGTCCAGTGCAGATGATTATGAATGCAAACTATGAGTTCTTGATTTGTGAATCTGTGTGATGAGTGCAGGATCAGAGCCAAGCGCACACATGCGGCTGTGTTTCACTCTCCTCAGCCCTCATTTGTTTAATCTAATGAACTGACAAGCAGGTTCAGATGTTTGACTAAGAATATTGAGCCATTTAAAAAAATGGGTTTGATATTTCACCTCTCGGGCTGAGTATTGCCTCCAGGCCTGACAAATTGCCCATGCCCGGGTCAATTGCACGCATTCAAAATGAGTCGAATATTATCAAGCCATTTATTTGTGGTGTGAATCCATATCCCCCGCAGCTGATTATGCAGCTTCCCGCTAAAAGTGCTCTTTAGCATTTCTGAGTGATTCATAGCAAACGCCTTCATTATTCTGAGCGGCTGGCGCTCTGTGGGCATGCTGAACAAGCAAACACACCTGAGGACTTTCCCACTATTTAATAAAACATAAATTATTCATGTGTATGTCGGCTGGAATTACACATTGTTTGTTAAATAAAAAGCCTTTCATTTGAGGCTGTGTGTTTCTCATACGTGTGCATTGACATGAGGACGGCGCTGATCAGACCTGACAAAAAATAACGTGGGAACCAGACACATACAGCTCGAGTCAGTAGGTCTACCTGACAGGGAACTGAAATTATTGAGCATGCATGCATGCAATTAAACAAGCATGCAGAAATGTATTTGTTAAGCAAATACTGTCACAAAAAGACTGAGCTCAAACCGAATGAGCTCTCAGGCTGAAAAACATGAAGGATGTGTGAGCTCTCTAATGTGCTTGAGACTCTAATTGGGTGAAACAGAATTCAGCCCAACACTAAAAGCGATGTTTTACATGAAGACAACGCAGGCTTTGTGCAGGTGTGTGCTCTCACCTGGAGCGTAGAGCGGGACTTCAGCAGGTCTCTCCAGCTCAAGACCCACAGCTGATCGTGAGATTTGTCGTAGAAGAGTTTGACGGGCATGGCGTCTGTTTCCACAGCCTGTCATTTTAACAGAGAGAGGGAAATTCATCCATCTGTGTGTGTCTGTGATGAGTGAAGCACAGTGACCTAATAAAGGACGTGGTTTCACTGCGAACACTTTCAGAATGAATGTAAGCTCCAAATGAAGAACCAAATGTCTCTTTAAGATGCGTTTTAGTCCATTGGATCACAAGTAGACGAGGGAGACACATTCCTGTTTGAATCTGTCTCTTTTGACCACTACTGTCCTGTTTTCTTCCATGGGCGGCCGCTTTTGTTTCTGCTCTGACAGCCACAAGCACCAAGCACAATGTTCTCTGGCCATTCCTGATTTCTAACACACACTTGCAGTGTTCGGCCGGTCGTGTGTCTATCGGAGCAGAAATGAAGGCTGATGTTCTCCATATGTTTTCCAGTTCAAAAAATCAGAACAGAAGTGGTTGAAAGTGGACGGATTAAAACAGCAGGTGTAAACGGGAATGTGTCTCCCTCATCTATTTGTGATCCGTTCAACCATAATGCACCAGAGGCCTTACCAGTGGTGTAAAGTATTTGAGTAAATGTAATTAGTTACTGTACTTAAGTATCTTTTTGGCTACTTTGTATTTTTACTGAGTATCAAAGATATTAGCAACTTTTACTCTCTACTTGACTACATTATTGAACAAGTAAATGTACTTTTTACTCCAAATATGCATGATTAATAATGCAGTTACTCGTTACATTTTGCATGGCACCTAACTTTTTCTGCAGCAGTTTGTACTATATCTAGTGTGTTTTGACTTCATTCATCCAAACTTGCCGACAATGTTACTTTAGGTGAATGCAAATGCATTAGCAGGTAGTTGCTGAATCGTGGGTGTTTGATTTGTTATATGAGGACATGTAGCCGGCGATTTCTATATATCCTAATTATTGTTATTGCTTCTAGCTTCAGTTAAACTGCTAACAGTGATTGTAAATTAATTGCCTAAATTATTACATTATTTGTTAACTGCATTCTTTGAATTGTAATGTTGACATGCATTCTCTGTAAAACTGCTTTGAAACGATATGTATTGAGAAAAGCGCTACACAATTAAATGTGAATTGAATTGATGAGGCTGAAACCAGCACATCATTTTACTAAATATTATTTTATCCACTATATTGAAGAGACCCTTTTGAAGGACATTAGACCTTTTTGTGCACTTGAGCTCAACTGAGACTTGAGATTTTGTAGATGTTTAAGAGGTTGTTGTGTCGACCTTGATTTATTGCAATTATTATTAATTATTACAAAATAAACGTGATTGCTCTCCTCACAATAAGATGTTTCTGATTTTTAATGGCATGTCTCTTAGGTGTTGAGGACTAGTGCATCTTTGAGCCTACATTCTAAAAAATGATGGGTTAAAAACAACCCAAGTTGGGTTAAATATGGATAGACCCAGTGAATGGGATGTTTTAACCCAGTGGTTGGGTTAAATGTTTGCCCAACATGCTGGGTAGTTTTATTTAACTCAACTATTGTTTAAAAATTACTATATTGCTTGCTTAAAATGAACCCAAAATAGGTTGGAAATTAACATGTATTAATGTGTTTATGAACATACATAAATAAGTTTAATGAATAATAATTGAACAATAAACGTTTATTAAGCTGCTTATTAATAAATGTTCACCTTTTGATTATTATTGCTGCCTCTAGTAATTATGTGTCTAATTTGCATGTAAAAGTGTGTAAACTGAAAGGTTTAAAGTTAGATTAACTTGCTGCAAAAGAGACCACTTCTGTTTAGATCCTACAGAGATCTCATTAGTAGTTTTTCTTTCTTAAAAGATGCTTCATTATCATGTAAATAAAAGCTGCGATCAAAGCACTGAATGTTAGCAGACACTTCCATCTTTAGTTAAAAACACTGAATGATTGTCAGGATCATTTGGCGTTTGTTTTAATTTATTCGTCGCTGAGCTCCTGTGATCATGCTAGAGGGATTTATTCTCCGTGACCCAGTGACGTCCACACAACCCATGACACGGCTTATAATGTGGAGAAAACATGATGTGATGAAAAATCTTAGTTGTTTCCACTGAAATCAAGACTCCTGCCTGTCAGATGTGTGAAAAAGACCCCTGAGATCTCACATGCGTCTCTTCTAGAGTTTCTCAGACCTCAAATGGTGAATCACTTTGTACTCTGCAATAGACACGTGCTGACATGATATAAGATATATACTGCAATAATGAACATGCATGGTATTGCTATCGTGGGAACTTACTGTGAATAATTCCTTGTTATGAATTAGTTACATTTAGAATACTTTTCCATCGACCGATTTAAAATTTACAGCAGTGCGTCAAAGAGACATCTGCACTCTGATGTAATCAAGCCCAACACGGATGAGATGGGCTGAATGAAAACGCACATTCACTCTCTGACAGTAGATGGCGCTGATGGAACAGCAGAAATGCAGCGTTACACTGGTAACCTCTGTAAACAAAGCAGCTGTACTACTTTCTGTTTCTGAACAGTATTTAAATGTTTTAAATAGACACTATGGTGTTCATCGCAGCACCAAATACTTAAAATGAAGTTGTCATTTACTCACCCTGGTGTTGCTCTAATGCCCTTCTTTATTTTATGGACCACAAAAGGAGAATTTATATAAAATTGCACTCATCCATATAATAGCAACCAACATCAAGCTAAAAAAACAATGCAAAAATGATCCCATGTGAAATGTGTCTTATGTTCCAAGTGTTCTGGGTGTTTATGAAAGGGTTGGTGAAAAACAAACCGAAATTCAATGTATTATATAATGGAAATCCTGAGCATGGCCGTTGGTCTTCTGTGCACGGTGCGCATTCGTGAGGCTCTATTAGCGCCGCAGTTCACTGTTGTGAGAATTTAAGATTTACACTACTTAGAAATCCCAAAAAGTATCTGTGTACTTTCTTCACCAAGTTGAGCTTCCATAGGAATGAACTGAAAACGCTTTGCGCCAGTTGACATGCACCGTTATGAATGCATATGCGGCTGTGCGCATTTTACTTTCGCTTTCAAATTAGCATCAATTTTGGGCGGCAATTGTTTGAATGGTGGGTTCATTATTATTCTTAATGAAAAACACAACAACTAGAAAAACACAACTAATTCATTACAGGTTTCATGCTAGCACTGGGTTTAAATCCAAAATATTGCCAAATAGGCACTTTTACATTTTGCTTAGAAAACCTGGGCTGGGTTTCCCGATAACGTTGTCTCTTAGCGCGCTACGAAGACTCTAAAGGTAGACCTTAACTGAAGATATACCGTTTCTAGCTGTGTTCCCCGAACTACGCCACAGGAGGTTGCTTAAGGTATATCTTCCTAAGTGCGACGTTAGGTGCTGGTTGATATCGATGGCTCGAGAATCGATAATTCACTCTATACGGGCTGCGTTATGTGAGAAATCAGTGTTCTTCATAAAAAGAAGCACTTCAGAAGTAGAAATTGCATTTATCAGGACTCGTGGGATGTCATACAAGTAATCCAAATTGCAAACTAAATCTATATTGTAATTTATCTATATTCTGAGCCCTCATCAGCGCGAGTTTAAGGCGACTGTTATTGAGAACAAAGTTTTAATTCCTTGGAGACACGTCATGCAGCTGACAGACATGTAAGTATCGCGTTTATATTGGGTTTTTTTTTCATTTTTTATTCAAAATATTCACAAACTTGTTGACTATATCATTAATTTTATGATAGGCTATATACCTTTTGTAAAATGTGGAAGTGAATGTGTTTTGTCGAGCGATGAGTTTGCACGGCTGTCGGATTTATGAAATCTTCCCCGAAATACATAAAAGTATGTGGCGGTGAATTGGGAGAATAATAGAGTAAACTTTATTGTTTCATACACAATGTGTATCTTATATGAATAAAACACTCAAATTACATAAGGGTTATTGTTGCAGCTTCTGTAGACATCAGTGTATGGAATTTGATTTTAACAAACTACAAATGTCTTTTTTATGCTGTAGCCTACTTAATTCAAATGTATATTTAAATATCTGAAACATTAAATAAACCTGATGAGGTTAAAAACACAGAATAGTTGTGATATATGACAGCACGTCTGTCTCTAGATCAGCGCCAAAGCACATCTGAATTTAGCAGTGAATCTTTGCATTTTATTCATTGCCATAATCCTAATCGAACACTGGGTGTATTACAGCTTCAGAATTATATTCGTATTGACTGACAACAGTGATAAGATAAAGCTAAGAGTGCTCCAGACCAACCTTACGAAAGTATGACTTACAGAAGATATACTTAACTAAGAACATTTTGGGAAACACGTATTAACGTTAAGGTATAATTTAAGAACAACGTAGAGTTAAGAAGTTTTCGGGAAACCCAGGCCAAATCTTCCGCCATCGTCTTGTCAGTCAGCTCCTCACTCTCGTGATGAATGAAATCTGTCTCGTGCTGCTGATCTGTGCTGCGACTCTCGTTCGGCTCATGCTGCGTTGAGCAGATGTGTTCAGTTTGTAATTGCAGTGTCTCTGTTTTCTAACTGAACTAAATGATTTTTATACTATAAAAGAATCAAAACAATGGTGGGGGGCGGTGCCGCGGTGAGCAGGTGACATAACACCATCACTATCGACTATCGCAGCAAGCCTAGTCACAACTTCTGGGTTTTTTTGGGCGAGCTGAAGTGAACTGTGACGCTAATAGAGTCACGTGTGCCTTGCACAGAAGACCAACAGCCAAATAATACATTACATTTCTGGTTTATTTTTCACACTTGGAATATACGACACATGCTGCATGGGATCATTCTGCGATACTTTTGCATCTTTTTTAAAAAGCTTGATGTTGTTTGCCATTATTTGGACGAGCACAAGCGGGATGTTTTTTAAACACTCTCGGGTCGGCAGTCACCGTGTTTTTTTTTTCTAACCAGTGTGAAAGAGACTCAAAATACTCTGTCAATGTTGCACATACAATTAAGAGTTATACACAATTTTAATCTGTGGAATATCTTCTTTTATTTGTGTACACTCAGAGTAAAAAACACAATGTTGTGCTTTTTGTAAAATAAAGAAAACTAACATGATGCGTGATCTCTCGTCTCCCTCTGAACAAAGTCCAATCTGATAGTTCTCAGAAAATGAACTGTAACTTAGTGAATACTAATCACAAAAAAATTAGACTTATGTCTAAAGAAACGTTGAAATGTCAGGTTTTAAATCGTGCAAGTCAAATCGAAAACAAGCATTCTGTGTTTATGTAATCTGTATGAAAAGAGAGCCATGTCAGAAATCCGTGATTCAGATTATCCACTAATGCGGCCACGCCCACGGAGCCAGCGCTATTCAGACACAAATTCAGAGTCAATACATGCATTCGTCGTCTCAATCGTGTATTTATTGTCTTGAAAAGTGTTTTGAATAGCCATAGTTAGCAATCTCTGGCCTCTGTTAGTTCAGTTACTTCCTGGATTGCCTATTCTTCTTTAGCAGGCATTTGTGGTCTAAAGGTGTACAGAGCGCTCTCCGGCTGCAAGTATGAATTGAAAACACAGTATCCAGCACTCATAGTAATGACAATAAATCCTGAATAAATATTACATCAGTATTTCTCCAAATGTGCATGCTTTTAAGCTAAAAGCCGATATGAAATGCTATAGAGGTAACATAATTGTTCAGACACTTTGCATCACAGAGATACATTATATTTTAAAGAATATAATAGAATAACATTATTTTAAATTGTAATAATATTTCACAGTTTTGCTGTTTTTTCTGTATGTTTTATTCACACTAAGATGAGATTTGAGACATGATCAAAGAGGTTTTTTTCACAGCCTACCTGACTGAAAGAGCTCATTAGAGCTCTTTATGCGATTCTTTTGTCTTCTCAGGTGAGAATCATCCATTATTCATGATTATTCACGCCTCCACGCATACTGTGTTTCTTGACCAAAGATGTTTTAAATCATCCTCACCTGCACGACTCTCTGCGCCTGCGTGTCGATCAGCAGCAGTCTGTTGTGAAGCGGTTGAGTCACGTACACGTACTTGTCCCTAACGCTGACCGCTGACGCCCAGACGCACTCGTGTGAAGAGATGCCCGTGCTTCTGGGACACAGCTCTTCCTGCAGGGAAAATATGGACACATCGATTTTTGCATCGAGAACTTTGGGGATTGAGGAATGTGAAAATTCTGTTCCACTGCAAGCAATCTTAATCCTAAAATTGGCGTATATTCCTATTTCTTTCTAATGTTTTGGGGTTGGGCCAAGACTTACATCACTACCCAGAATCCTCTCTGTCCGCGTGATGCGTCTGCGAATCTCACAGTTGCCAGGCTGCAGTATGATGATCCCGTGGCTGTAGAACACGTAGAACATGTTGCCCACACTGAGCCCTACAACGACACACAGGTGCATCGATCACACGGCATTACATGCACACTCTTCTTTTGAGAGAAAACAACACCAAACAGGGAAAACCATTCCAAACAATCCCACCGTCACGCGGTTAGACAGAAGAGACTATTAAAATCTCCTGCAAAGACTCCAAAAAGTGCATTTGCAGGTCTTCTGTCACCTGGCAGCAAACAACAGCTGCTAATTAGTGTGGGCACGTCAGAGGAGCGATGCTGGCGCTGCCAGGCACCGGCAGCACAGAGTTGTCATGTTGTCAGAAAGCAGAAGGTGTAAAAACACACAGTGGCAGGTAAGCCACGTCTGATCAGTGCTGGCGGTCATCTCGACGGATGTGGTGGATAACTGTGGTCCTAATGATTATGTGCAGGCAGACCGCAGTCTTAAATGACTTCCGTTGATTTCCGAGGCATTGGGCAGCTCAAACACTGAAATACTGACCCAAACTACTTTACAAATCAGCTATTTTGCAGTAATGCCGGTAACACTTTATTTTGATGGTCCACTTTAGACATTCTGTTGACTTGCAACTACATGTAAACTAACTCTCATTAGAGTATTAGTAGACTGTCTGCTTAATTCTTTCTCCACCATTGACGGAAATTTCCGAGTTTTTCACTGTTATACGGTAGGGGGCACTCTTACGCAACTTCTGAAAGAGTACAGAAACTCCTGATCAAAACACAGGCGAAGAATCAGCAGAAACAAGTGATAGCATATTTAATCATATGCACATGTAAAATAATGCAACATTAAACAACATATAAATCAAAACTGCCTAATGATACTGAAGGAACCAGAATGAGCTACAGGACTGTGAAGATTTGTGGGTGTTGATTGACTTGATACTCCATCTGTGTTTTGATCAGCGCTCTGAATCCGATCCAGACGTAGTCTTTGACAAAGCACTTTTTGATCAAAATCTGTCTTTTTAAATATAACTTTCCCACATTAAAGTGTTGATAAAAAGAATGCATGAGCCTAGAATAAAACATTTCTGTTGTTGTTTTTTAATAGCACAGGCTCTGTTCTTTCTTTTGATATATTGCTTGTTCAGATATTCATACAACTAAATATTCCTGGGCCCATGACATTTTTGTGAATATTATCAAAAATGCTGGCGCTGACTGAAAAAATAAATAAATAAAAAAATAAAAAAAATGCTGGCAGGGATTAGTTAGTTAATATCTGCTAAAACATTATTTTGATGCTCCCAACAGACATTCTACTGACTATAAGTAACTTTGAAATTACATGTCAACTTATTCTACTAACCTGAACCCCTTATTCTATTATAACCCTTATAACCCTACGCCTAACAGTCTACTAGTACTCAACTAATACTCTAATGAGAGTTAGGTAGGTGAAACATTACTTATAGTCAACAGAAAGGGGACCATCAAAATATAGAGTAACAGAAATGCCTAGTATGAAAATGTACAATTTGTATAAAAAAGTTAACAAGGTGCTGCACTCCAAACCACACATTGGCGAAAGCATAAAACAGTAAGGAACTGTCAAGAGACTGTGTTGGAAAAGCTCTGTAATGAGTCGGGTTCACACAGAACATGTTTGTGGAGTTAAAAATGCAAAACTTATTTTAATTTAAGTGCCACATTTCTAGTATGCTGCGTTATGCACAGGGTTGGGGAGTAACGAAATACATCTAACTTAATTACATATTTGAAAAGCAAAATATGAGTAACTGTATTTCATTACAGTTACATTTTAAATGGGTGGTAATCAAATTACAGTTACATCCGAAAAAGAAATTTAGATTACCAAAGTGATTACTTTGAATTTTAATGAAATTTATTTCATTTATACTTGTGAACTGTAAACTATAACAAGCGATTAATGTAAACAGCAATCTGTAATTCTCCGAGTCTGACTCTACAGTTCTGCTCATACTCATACCTCTTGCAGAACATGAACATTTTAACAAAATAAGAAGGATCATAAAAATTGCATGTTATTTTTATTTAGTACTGTCCTGATTAGGCTCTTGCACATTACATACGTGTTTACATACACTCCACAAGACTCCACAAAAATGACTGAATTTATCAAAATTGCCCCATTCAAAAATGCACACCCCCTTGAATCTAAACTGTGTGTGAATGATCCACGACTGTTTTCATGTTTTGTGATAGTTTGTGAGTCCCTTGTTTGTCGTGAACAGTTAAACTGTCCGCAGTTCTTCAGAAAAATCCTCCAGATCAATCACATTCACAGCTTTTTCAGCATCTTTTTCCAAAAATGACTGTATGATTTTGAGATCCACTGAGTGACTCAAACACAACTATTACAAAAGGTGAAAACATTTACTGATGCTCCAGAAGAAAACAATGCATTAAGAGCTTTGAACAGGATGATGATGACGATGATGTGTAAATTTTGTTTAATATTTTTATCATATTTTTTCATATAGTACAGCCCTTCAGTAGCTAATACTTCTATGTTTCCCACAAGACAAAATAATTACAATTTACCCTGTTAATACAATTCAAAAATCTACCCAACCCAGCTTTTAATGCATTGTGTTGCATCAGTACATAATAAAAAAATATTTATATATATATATATATATATATATATATATATATATATATATATATATATATATATATATATATATATATTTATTTATTTATATTTAAAGGTTGTTTGCATTTTTTCCTTCAATAAATACTGTGTAAAACTGATGTCCTATGTTTGGTGGACCCTTTGTGTTATATACCTTATTAGTATTCCAAAGTATTCTAAAGTATTTACAAAACTTGTGTAATCTAACAAAATACAAAACAATTTACCTTAAAGGGGGGGGGGGGGGGGTGTAATGTTATTTCATGCATTCTGACTTATTTACACTGTTAAAGAGTTGGATTCTCATGCTAAACATGGCCAAAGCTTCAAAACACGAGTTGGATGTATGATGGAGTATTTCTGTGCCAAAAATACTCATACGCTTCGCAGTCTTTTTTTCGAGTATGTGCCTGTGTGATGTCATAAAGGTCAGAATTCCTTGTATGGGCACTTCTCCCGGAACAGTGCACGCACGCGTCGACCAGAGCGAGAGAGCAAGAGCACGCCCATCAACAGGCTTCGTTCGGCTTTAAAGTCGTCAGCAGTGCTGCACAGGACTTGCTCGAAAAAGATTTGTCACTTTGTTGATTTCGAGGTTTAAAAAGTGTGTTTTGGTTGTGAGGGAAAGATAACCTTGCTTGAAGAACCCAGCGTTAAGTGGAGCTGAGAGATTTGTGCTCATGCATTACATTGATGCGCTCTCGATATTTGTTATTAAAATAACCATAGAAACTGATAGTTGCAATCACTGTTTTATTGGTTAAAATGAATGGAGAATATCTCGTGTTTTTCCGTCTGCTCGAGCGCTCAAGATCGGCGCTTATGGTTTCAAAAACAAGGTACAGTTCCACATTCGATTTACAGATTGTTTAAAAACTGAAAGATGGAGCGGTCACAGCGATAATGATCCCGGTCATGAGTCAAAACTGCTTCAAATGTCTGTTTCAAATGTGCATATAATGTAAACAACACGAACGTAGTAAATTCATAAATTCATTATTCATCATTCACTATATGCTATATTCATTATAGTGATTCAAAAGTATAATGCATAAAGTATAAAATATCATTGCAAAAGATAATGCGATGGTGTATTGTGTGTGTTTAAATGCATTTGCTTAGCAGACCATTGATAGCTTGCAGACGATCACTACGCAAAAGCTGCACGCGCTCGTGACTCTTTAGCTCCGCTCACACGGCACGCCTCCAGGAGCTCGGCTGTTTTCGGATAGTGTATGTATCTATTATAAATATGATAAAACTAAAGACTTTTCGGCAATATGAAGGATGCTATACTAATCTATAGGTACTTAAATTTAACATGAGACTGGCAGAAACTGTGTGTGATACCCCCCCTTTAAAGCATCTGTAGTGAAATACATTTTAAAAGTAACCTTCCCAACCCTGGTCTTGCACGAGAAAGACGTCCATTTAGCATGTTTACATAAAAAAAAAAAAAAAAAAATGCATTGAAATGGAAAAGTCAGTTCCCTTTCAAGGGAACTCGCGTTGCGTCGAGAAATTGACGCTGTGGGAACGCAACGCGTTATGTCGTCATGAAGCACGTGTGAAATCCGTCCAATGGAGTGACGAGACGTCACAGGCGGGTGACGTCACGACCAGGAAACTATAAAGCACGCTCAAACAAAGCAACGCTAGCTTCTGTGTCTTCAGTAGCGCTTTGTGTGACTTGTCTGTCTTATTTGGTGTCGTTTGTGACTTATATTTCTATATATTCACTATTATGGCGGAAAAGCAATTTAGATCGTGTGTGCATCCCTGCCCTCGCTACATCACGAGTGGGGACACACACAATCTTTGTGTTGCTTGTTTGGGAGCGGAGCATGCACGGTCAGCACTCGAGGGTGCTGGCTGTGAGCACTGTGAGATGCTTCCTTTACGGACGCTCCGCTCCCGCCTGGCGCTCTTTGATGAGGGCGCTCAGGCTCGCGTTCCCCAGGGTTCGGGTCCCGCTGCTGCCGAGGCACAGCGGCGTTCTCTATCCTGGGGCTCGCAAATGGATCTATCAGAGGGGTTTGAGACGGGCCCAGCCTTATCTCAGCCCTCACCTGATAGATCCAGTGCTTTTTCTCAGTGTCTGGAAGCACGCTCTGCGGTTCCTTCCACACTGGGTCAAGCACCGATGCTCAATATGTCCAGTTCCGAGGAGCTGGATGTGGAGAGCATCGATACTATTGAGAGTGAGGACTCGCCATCCCACTCGCCTGCTTTTGAGGAGTTGGTGGAGGTTGTGTCTCGCGCTGTTGCCAGATTAAACATCGACTGGCCAGCAGAGAAGCAGGACGTTCGTCCTAAAAGCAAATTGGATGAACGTTTTCTGCCCTCTAGAGCGCAACCTCCGCGTCGGGGTCTCCCGTTTTTTCCAGATCTCCACACCGAGGTGGCGAGATCTTGGAATAAACCAGCCTCATATCGGGTGCATAGTGCTCAGACCACGCACTATGCATCGATCGTGGGGCTTAAAGAGCACGGTTATGGGGCAATGCCAAAAGTGGAGGAGACGCTCGCGAGCTATCTCTCTCCACAGTCGGCGTCGTCCCTAAAGACCCCGACGCTGCCCACTAAGCCAGTAAGAGTCACCTCTGGTTTAGTGGGCAAAGCTTATTCGGCTTCTGGTCAGGCGGCAGCATGCCTTCACACTATGGGGGTGCTGCAGGCCTATCAGGCTGAATTATTAGGTGATATTGATGAGGGCGGGGGAATCACTCCCGACGTAGTCGATGAGCTACGTCGGGCTTCAGACCTTTCTCTCCGTGCCACCAAGGAGACGGCCAGATCCGTGGGTCGTGCTATGGCAGCACTGGTGGCTACGGAGAGGCACTTATGGTTGAATTTGAGTTCTATTAAGGACAAAGATAAGAACTTCCTTATGGACGCCCCGCTTGCGCCCCCTGGCCTCTTCGGCGATGCTGTTAACACGGTCGTCGAGAGGTTTCCAGGAAGCCAATAAGCAGGCGGCGGCGTTCCAGAAACTCCTCCCCCGTCGCTCTTTCACCCCTGGGGCTGTTCCACAACACCAGCAGCCCCAGTCATCAAAAGCCAGCTCCTCACAGCAACACCGTGCCAATCAAAAGCGGAGCGTTTCTACCCGTACCCCTCCTCAGAGATTCGGGGGGTCGGGAGGGCGCTCACAGCCGCAGCCTTCAAGGGGTAAGACGGATCTGAGGAACGTCATTATCGCCAAGAAGGCTGCAGCGAAGAAGTCCTGACGCTGTGAGTGTCAGGGCTCAAATGAGGGCAGCCCCCGCTGGAGAGAAGTGGCGCACACCTCAGTATACGGTGCCCAGTTCTCTTCAGTGCCCTCAGGGGGCCGTTCTGCCAACCCTGCCACCTCGTGTGCTTCAGGGCGCGGTGGTCCCCAGCGAGCAAACACTCAGGTGTCCGCCCGGAAACGTAGCGGCCCTGGGGCGCTCGCCCCCTCTAAGGAGGGTCTCCGAACAGTCAGCTCGGTTGCCCCCTGCTGGTGCGCCGCTTCAGGGCACCGTTTTGGCTGTTCAAATTACACCAGAGGCCAGTCTCGAGAGACTGGTTCCCTTAGTAGAATATCTGACAGCATGGAGGCTACTGCCAAATATTTCTCAATGGGTCCTGCGTACAGTCGAAAAGGGGTATACTATTCAGTTCGGGTCTCGCCCACCCAGGTTCGCGGGGGTCCTGCCCACTGTGGTGGGCCCCGAGCAGGCTCTGGTTATGGAACAGGAGGTAAAAACTCTGTTGGAGAAGGAAGCCATAGAGCATGTACTTCCTCTCGACAGAGAAAACGGTTTTTACAGCCGTTATTTTATCGTTCCGAAGAAGGATGGGGGGTTGCGTCCCATTTTGGATCTGCGTCTGCTGAACCAGTCAGTTATGAAGCTCAAATTCAAAATGTTAACGTTGAGACAAATCGTGTCACAAATCAGGTCCGAGGACTGGTTTGTCACGATCGATCTCAAGGACGCATATTTCCACATCTCCATCCTTCCGCATCACAGGAAGTTCCTGAGGTTCGCTTTTGGGGGCAAAGTTTACCAGTATCGGGTTCTTCCGTTCGGCCTAGCGTTATCACCCCGCACTTTCACCAAATGCATGGATGCAGCCTTGGCGCCACTGCGTTTACAGGGCATTCGCATTCTCAATTACATCGACGATTGGCTAATATTAGCTCAATCGCAACAACTTGCGGTTCGGCATCGAGATGTCGTTCTCGCCCACATGAGAAGGTTGGGGTTAAGGTTGAATGCCAAGAAGAGTGTTCTTTCTCCAGCTCAGAGAACCACTTTTCTGGGCGTGGTTTGGGACTCTGTTGTGATGCAGGCGCGTCTTTCACCTGCTCGCATAGATTCAATCCTTTCTACCGTAAACCGGATAAGGCTAGGCCAGTCACTCACTGTGAAACAATTTCAGAGACTGTTGGGTTTAATGGCAGCAGCGTCCAACGTGATTCCCTTTGGCCTGCTGTACATGAGACCCCTGCAGTGGTGGCTCAGGACCAGGGGGTTTTCTCCAAGGGAAATCCATTTCGCATGATCAAGGTCACGCGGCGATGCCTACGTGCCCTCGACATGTGGAAGAAATCTTGGTTTTTATCCCAAGGCCCGGTATTGGGAGCTCCTTGTCGTCGCAAGATGCTAACGACAGATGCCTCCCTCACGGGTTGGGGGGCGATCCTAGACGGACGCCCAACTCAGGGTCTGTGGAGCGAACATCATCTCTCCTGGCACATCAACTGCCTGGAGATGATGGCTGTCTTCTTGGCTCTCAGAGTCTTTCTCCCAGATCTCAGGGGCCACCATGTTCTTGTCCGGTCGGACAACACATCGGTGGTTGCCTATATAAATCACCAGGGAGGTTTGCGTTCGCGTCCGCTTTACAAACTGGCGCACCAAATCCTCCTGTGGTCCCAGGGGAAGTTGCTGTCGCTTCGTGCAGCATACATCCCCGGGGTTCAAAACATAGGAGCAGACGTCCTGTCGAGGCAGGGGCTGAGGCCCGGGGAAGTCTTAGAGAGAATTCGCCGGGACCAAGTCCGGCTCGTCTTGATAGCCCCGCGGTGGCCGGGCAGAGTTTGGTTTTCGGACCTAGTATCTCTCCTAGACGGCTCTCCCTGGGAGATTCCAGTCAGGAGGGATCTTCTGTCTCAGGCGGAGGGCTCAATATTTCACCCTCGCCCGGAACTTTGGAACCTGTGGGCTTGGCCTCTGAGGGGACCCAGCTCATAGACTCTGGTCTCTCAGCCGAGGTTGTGGGTACCATCCTTCACTCTAGGGCTCCCTCCACGAGGAAGCTGTATGCTTTTAAATGGAAGCTGTTTTCTACTTGGTGCAGTGTTCGTCAGTTGGATCCTTTAAACTGTTCGGTTGGGGCAGTGTTGGAATTTCTGCAGGAGAGGTTCACTGCAGGGTTATCTCCGTCCACCTTAAAAGTCTATGTGGCGGCTATTGCGGCTTACCACACACCTTTGGCTGGTGGCTCTCTGGGGAGAGACCCTCTTGTCACTCGCTTCCTTCGTGGCACTCTGAGGCTGAGGCCTGCGGTACGCACGAGGGTACCGGCTTGGGATTTGGCTGTGGTGCTCCAGGGCCTTTCCTTAGCTCCCTTTGAACCCATTGAGGAGGTTCCTGTTAAGTTCTTGACCTTCAAGACTCTGTTCCTTCTTGCTATCTCCTCTCTTAAAAGAATAGGAGATTTGCAAGCTCTTTCGGTTGCCCCGTCGTGCTTGGAATTTGCACCCGGTATGGTGAAGGCTTTCCTTCATCCCAGACCTGGTTATGTTCCTAAGGTCCCCACCAACGTGGTGAGGCCCATAGTACTGCAAGCCTTCTGTCCTCCTCCCTTCAGGGATTCAGACCAGGAACGCCTTAATCTGCTTTGCCCAGTTCGGGCGTTGGATGCTTATGTCCACAGAGCTGCCCTGTGGCGTAAGTCGGAACAGTTGTTCATTTGTTTCGGGTCCCCTAAAAAAGGGGCCCCGGTATCTAAGCAGAGGATGAGTAAGTGGATAGTTGAGGCTATCTCACTTGCTTACGAGTCGGCCGGACTGCCATCTCCTTTGGCAGTTCGAGCCCACTCCACTAGGAGTATGGCGGCCTCTAAAGCTCTGCTCTTCGGAGCATCTTTGCAAGATGTTTGTGATGCGGCAGGCTGGTCCTCACCGCATACATTCATGAGGTTCTATGACCTTGATCTGAGCTCCACTCCTGGGGCCAGGGTTCTGTCTGGTGTTGACGAGTCACACTAGACAGGCATTGGTCATTATGGCGGCGTGGGTATTAACGTTCCCACAGCGTCAATTTCTCGATGCAACGCGAGTTCCCTTGAAAGGGAACGTCTCGGTTACGTCTGTAACCTTAGTTCCCTGAAGAGGGAACGAGACGTTGCGTCGTCCTGCCATACTTCCTGCATGCTTGTCAAGCGACTACTTCAGACACTTTAAGCTAGCGTTGCTTTGTTTGAGCGTGCTTTATAGTTTCCTGGTCGTGACGTCACCCGCCTGTGACGTCTCGTCACTCCATTGGACGGATTTCACACGTGCTTCATGACGACATAACGCGTTGCGTTCCCACAGCGTCAATTTCTCGACGCAACGTCTCGTTCCCTCTTCAGGGAACTAAGGTTACAGACGTAACCGAGACGTTCTGTGTGAACCGTCCCTAAGACTTGAATTTTCAGTATCTAAACAGCTAAAGCAACGAAATGTCACACATACAGGATGAACGTGACACACTTGAACTACTGTTGTTAACCCTGGGTCATTCCTAACTCTGGGTAAACGCAATCCTGGGCTATCGTACTTCATGTTTCACTTGGCTCACAATGTACCCAGGGTTAACAGCTAATCCTGGATATTCATAAGCTGCCGTTTCACTCTGCACATTCCTAAACCCTGGGTTAATGTTCTTATTTGCATGTTTGCACTGTCAGCGTCAATCATTGACAGCACACGTCCTGTTTACATGCGCATCTTCTTCACTCACGCTGTGTTTCCGTGAGTGTGTCGGTTGCTAAGCATCTATCATGTTTTCTAAACCTGAGTAAAAAGCGGTGCTAACCCTGCTACAGGTGTGAAGCGTTCCTTTACCCGGGGTTAAAAGCGGCGTTTAGAACGATGATAAAGCAGGGTGAAAAGCTACATTGAGACATATGAGAATAAATGACCAACATGACACGATATGCAACAATTAAATCAAACTGCATGTGAGATTTCTTTGAAAACTGGGTATAAATAAATAAAGCGATAAAGCCACAAGCACCTGTGGATCTACTGTATGCTCAGGTCATGAAGAGAATTATCTGAGGAATGAGTTCATACTGAAATCTCTGACTTGCACCGCTTGAGACACTGTACAGAAAGATTATTGGCTTCAAAATCACGTGAGAAGGAAATTGAAAGTCTCAAATGGGAGAAACACTCATTTGTGTTTCTATGGTCAGGTACGACACAGGCAGAGTGAGTAAAACACCCTGAGTAGATTATCGCTTCATGATAATGACATTAAACCAATCTTTCAACAAGTATTGTAGTTCATTAGCTCAACTGTGTGCTGGTTACGACTGACACATTAATAGTATTTTATTTTTTATAAAATGAGCATTACCTTCCTCCCTCCAGAGAATGTTGGCCACTAGATGGACAGCATGAGGAGAAACAGAGAGAGTGTTAGTGGACAGCAGAGACACACTGACTGTAATAATAGTGATTTCACGTTAATATGATCCCCTGAGCTACTTAAAGAATTAGTAATGATAGCCCTGAAGGTGGAGATGTGCTGCTGGATTAGATGAACACACTCCTGCTGAACTTCATTTCAATATTACCCTGTGCTTTTTCTCTGAGATTCCTCCAGTATGTCCCTCTGAGCTCACTGAAACCCAGCAGGCAGATATCATTAAAGCTCTGGACATGCACTCTTCAGAAACGAGTCTGGTTTCCATTCTGGTCATGTTTCTGATCAGCAGAAATACAGTGTAGAAAGATACGCTAAAATAAACCAAAACAAGTACAGCAACTGTAGAGAAATCTTTCGCAGTGCATGTTTTTATGTTTTCCAAACTTACTTGCATGAACGGTTGACGCGTGATATCAAAGTAAAATTTTATACTTGATTTTCATAACCTCATGAAATATCCACCTGCTAGTTCAACGTTAAGTCTTTTTTTGAGATATTAAAATGGCCTTGGGGTCTCTCAGCTCCCAAACATGAGGTTTAACATATAAAAGGCTTATTCAAAGGTCTTTTCAAGATGAAAAAAAAACAGCCTTTGTCCTTTTCATATGGGACTTGTCACCTGTCTTTTATGAGGCCCTTTATATTCAACAAGGACAATGTGTTAGGGAAAATATGACTGATGGACATTTTATTATAACACTTTGATAACAGTGCTGAGGAGCTCATAGACCGAATGTGTGTTTTGGACAGAAAACACTACTTCTATTCCTTCTAGTTTTATCGTGCTGATGCCCATGTCTTACTGTATATTACAGACAAATGCTAATAGAATTAAGAAATAAGGCATGAGAGGAAGGCACTGATCCGTGATTTACACCTCTTTCGGTTATGATGTCGGGTAAGGGTTGTATTGTGGTACTTCACTAAGGCCAAATGTGGACCGAAAATAATCCCCCATTTACTGACATAATCGGATTCATAGACCTTCATTTCTCTGTAATTGAACACTGCAAATTTAACAGTCCAGAAAATGCCTATAATTTTTCAAACAGGAATTGGCAAAGACTCCACAGGGTGTTTATTACTGTATGACCATTAAAAGCTTATTAATGACAAACTGTCCTTTCCGCATTGGTGACTTAATCACGTGTGAGCAGACTCGCCTGTAATGACTGAACCAGCAACCCGCATGATAGTCAAACACTTCATCCTAGCCAATACGATTCTCCCAAATACAGTATGAGAGTGACTGTAACCACACTGTAAAAAAGTCCTAACCTGCATTTGTTACAATAAAGAGCTATTTTTGCTTGTTTGGGCCCCATACAAATAGTTTTGTTGGTATAAACTGAGTATGTAGATGATTCGGTGTTATTAACATTTTTAGCCGACTAGATCTGCTACTGATTATTATTGCTGCTGATGCAGATCAAGTATGGACATGCTACTGCTAATAGATGAACTGCAGTCTAAATTGTTTAAATTCATTTTTATGTCTACTTTTAGCATGGTTTTGCACAGCGCAGTGGTCAACTACTGTTGTTTTTATTGTGCTTTATAGATACATTTTCATTTGATTTAAAATATGCTTGTGCATGAATAGACATACATCAATCCTGTAGCAGATCTAGGCAGGTGGAGCTGGGGAGGTGGAGGGGTTCAGACTATTTAAACATTGAGCAAACAATCTCATTGGCTGCAGCATCAGCAGAGGCCAATCAGCTTGTGCCATGTGGTAATGATGTGATTGCCTTAAAGGACTTGTGAGTCGGCGCCCTCTAGAGTTTCATGACTGAGCTAGATGTTTAAGTTAGATGTTAGCATTTTTTTAGTGCATAGCTCCGTACATAATCATTACAATCTTTGCTGAAATAGCTTCAGTATCATCACTCACGTGTCTTACGTGCCGAATCTTCCACAAACAGAGATGAGATGTCTTCATCCACGCCAACTTCGTTTCTAGCGATGCAGGTATAAGCCCCGGTGTCTTCATAACGCACACTACTGATGTGAAGCTCACTGCCATTAGCTGAAGAAACACAACGACACAGAGTTAAATGATTCAGTGCATTTACAGTGTAATTCCTATATTTCCTATCTGTTCCCTGTGAAAAAATCCAGCATTGCTGGGCCAGTATGGGATGGGATAATATTATTCTGTTCCCTTCATCGGTTTCATTTAACAAATATGCCTCATAAAATTAATATTTTTTATTAAATTTATCTTTTAATTAAATGTTATTTTAATATTAAATAAAATACAACACTCTTTCTTTTTATTTTTTCCAGAGGAACTTTGTGTACGCCAGGACAATCATCCACAACCTCAAATAAGAGAACTCTATATAGAATAGCTGAACATGGAAGTTGAAAAAAAAAAAAGGGGAAAAAAAAAAAAATGCAGTGGTTGAAAATTGCTAAAACAACTTTTACTATGTATACAAATGCAAATCTAAAGAGGCTCTGATTTCTGAGAGATGCACAGAGACAGCAATGCATTTAATCTATGATCTTGCTGCAAATTTCTTTCATAGAGTTAAACACTCATTATTGTGTAGGGATTTTAGAGGTTTTTGTATAATATTGTGCTATGATATCCCCCTAGCTCAGCTGTTATCCAACAAACACAAAGATGTCTGCCGAATATTTTCCTATTATTTGTTAGAATTATTCAATGTAAACCCATTATCCGTGCCTTTCCGAATAAGGTATTTGGCTTCGGGAACATCCCTAGTATCCCACACACACACATACACACACACACACACACAAACACACACACACACACAAACACACACACACACACACTCAGAAGAAAAAATGCCTCTAACAAAATCAACAAGCAACTACAGGGCAATAACATAAATCTCAAAAGTAACTTTGAAGTGTTTGTTTCTACAGTCGACCAATAACATTTTTCATTGACAGAGCTTTGGGTGAAGGCATTCTTAAAACCCATAAAGGCTTCCCTGTGGTGCAGCTAATACTGTGGCGAGTTATAAAGTCCAATACTTGGATTTATTGAGTGTCTGTTTTTTTCAGCAGAAATGGTTTCTTTTGAAAATGACCAAAGGAAAGAAAGGTAATGTTGGCATGTCTTGTCTTATATTTCACAAAAACATTAACTTTTTCTTTTACGTCAAGTTTCTTTTGTCAACTAACCTAAAAATATGTTTCATGTGGTGTTCATCTATTTTCATTTGTTTATTCAAGCCAAAATATGATGTAATATTGCTAAACCCTTTAGTTAGTTACACCTATGGAAATAATTTTTTCAGCGTCAGATCAAGGTCTTGATGGCACATTTAGAAATATTTGGCTCATTTCACATATATTCATAAGCTTGTCTCATCTCTGATCATTTTCCTGAGATTCGAACAGCAGCTATAAATTAAAAATGAAGGAAGACTCCAAGCCTAAGCTGGACATCATAGGCTACAGCACAGACATTTAAAAGAACAGAAGGATAATTCGCTTTTTTTGGCTTCAAGTGATAGGCTAGGTGAAGGCAATTATATTTATATTTTCTTGCTGTATATGTGTTATTTTCTTTACATTTTCTGCCAAAAAGTGACCAAAAAAGCACAAAACAAAAATCCTCATGAGGAGATCCTGTGTCAGGAGCCTGGGAGAAGACAGACCATGGTGGAGCTGAGGGAGCGTGGAGCCGATGGGTCGGAGGGCCGAGGTGGAGCCCGGGGCTTGGATGCTTGAGTTGGAGTTGAGGGATCTGTGGGCCAAGGCGGAGCTGGTGACTGGGAAGTCCCAGGTGGATCTATGCAGCTGACCGGAACCATTGGAGGAGCCGAGGGGCTGAAGGGAGACAGTGGAGATGAGGCAGAGGAACTGGATTGCTTTTGGCAGAGGCGGTGGGAGAGGGAGGTTTGGGCGGCACATTCCGAGACGAAAGAGACTTGGAACTGGGCAGAGCCAATGGCTATGAGGGCAACTTGGAGCTGGATGATGAAAACTTGATGCTGGACACAAAGACTTGGTGCTGGGCTGAACCGTTGGAGATGACGATGACCTGAGGCTGAACAAGCGGCAATGAAGATGACTAGGAACTGTACTTTACCAGCGATTACAAAAATTACTTAAAACTGGGCTTAACCACAAAATTGAAGACGACTTGAAACAGGGCTGAACCAGTGATGATGAAGAACGCTTGGAAGAACACTTGGAACTGGGCTGAACCAGCAGAGATTTAGTGTAGAAGAGATAGTGGGTGAGGCACGCCAGATATAAGAAGTCCCTTGTGTGATCCTCGAGGGAGCGATCTCCCTGCTCGAGGAGAAGCAGGCAAATATATGGAAGCCCTAAACGGCCATGGATTATTATTTTTTTTCTAACTTGTTATGATCACGACTTAATTTCTGCTCTAAATTACACAAATGTGCCAACAGGTGGCAGTATATTACCAAATATAACTGATGATGTGCTGTAAATGTCCACTTTAGTGTATTAGTTCATATTGGCTCAGATTGTACGAGTTTCGGACAGAGAGAGTTTTCGTGATCGCTTTATTTTGTGCAGTATTGTGTGCGTTAAGCGATTAACTCAACTGTTAAATGACTGATTATAATTATTTAGCTTGAAAGTGTATCTGTTATCGTTCACTCACCACAGTTTCACGATCGCAATAGTTCGGTGTGATACTAAACTTATTGCTTATTAAATTTTGATGTCACTGTATAGTATTCTGTTTGCACTTTATATCTTTAAGATGCTATTTTAATCATCGCAGTTTCAGTGTTCGTTTACCTCATTATGTCACTCAATGTATATTGATAAGCAATATGATTTATAGCCTATGTCATTTAATTCAGTGATAGTGTGTAACCTATTGTATTTTCTACATTTCTTTGAAGGAAACAACACACATACAGATAAACACGCTTCTCAAACAGCATCCCAAGATTGTTTTAGCCAATATCAACTGGATTAAAGTTGTGTTTTTTGGAAATCTGGAGTATTACACCTCTTTTTAATGGAAGATAGGAGGAAGACAGTTTAACGCACATGATATCACAGCCTATCCTACATGACGAATAAAAATAACAAACACATTACGTGATATAATTTTGTTTCAAATGAGCGAGGAAAATAAAATGTGTGTAATCTAAAGGTTTTTAGAATGATAGAATAATCTGGCATCTTTCTGAAGGCACCCTGCCTGCGCTTGAGCTCTGTTGATTATTAAACATGTTAATTACACAAACAAAATGTTAAGCATACATTTATTGAACAGTGATTGATTAGCCTATATGTATTTATTTATTGTAAACTTTATTATTAAGTGAAGTAAACATTTAACTGGAATATCCACAAGATATAAGTGACATAATGTTAACGTGAGACAATGAATGGAGGGGGAAAACCAAGGGCTTAAATACACAAGAAAAGATAACTAATGCAACAGGAAACAGGTGTGAACTAATTAGGTACCATGACAACTAATGGAATGAATGAGGGATAATAAAACGGAACATGCCAATAAATCCAAACAGAACATGACTGCGACAGATCCCAAAACGGCTACAGTTTAGTACCTTCTCTATTTGAAAACCCACCAGCAGCCACTGAATGTTAGTGCATAGTAATTAAAGACCTCACATATAAAGTGGGATAACGGTTTTTACTAAGTGCTGTGTGATTTTTGAAGGCTGGCTGGTATATTTGTGAAAGCGCGTGCACACACACACACACACAGTTCATGATGTTACTTTGATGGTGTTTCACTTTTATTCTTATTAAGCTTTGATGCTAATTAAATTCAGCCATAAAAACACTGCAAATGACTTTCATTACCAAATGGATTTCATGAATAAATAATTCTTCAGTCATTAAAAGGGTCTCTGACAACATTTCTCCATCATTTCATGATAAGTGAGAGTCGGCTATAGGATTGTTGTGTCTGAGTACTGAACTGGCCTTTAGAACGAGGACAGATTAGTGAAGCTCATGCACATCAGTGTCCATCCAAACCTGTGCACCTGTGAATACTGACGGCGTCACCTTTACAGAGTCATTCATTACTACAACACCTTAAAGATTCTGGGATTCGGTCACCAAAAGAATCAGCATTGGAGTAATAATGAGCATGAAGATAATTACGCTGCATTACAGATGAACTCTCCAAATCAAAGCGGCACTTGTAAACTGTAAACTGAGAAGAGAAGCTGATGTTGTGTGTGTGTGTGTGTGACATCTCAGGACGGCTGCTCTCGAAGTTCAGCGAGTTCTCTGATGCTGTCTTGATCACAACACAAGCCTCTCTGAATGCTGTCTGTGTCACACGAGCGCTTTCATGTGCCGCGTCAAAGATCACACACATGCTCTCTCTCTTCACTTCACCTCCATTCTCTCATCTCTAGCACTCTACCTTCCTGTCCTTCTATTGATCCCATTCTATCTATCCTCTAAATACAGACTCAACTCAAACAAGAGCTTCTCACTGCTGGCCAAAAGTTCTTACTCTTTATACCGCTTTATACTTTCTTTGCAGCTTGACTTCATATTTCCATATCAGGAACATTCATGCACTGCAAGTGGATTATAGTCATGAAATGATAATGAGCCTTTTGCTAATAATTCTCATAGAATTATTATGCATGCAGTATTTGTGAGCCTTTAAAATATTCATTTGTCACACCGCATTTAAAATAAACCCAGAAGACAAAAAAGTGGAAAAAAGAAATTGCCACCATTTCCAGGTCCTGATATACAGGACATACACTGTCTCTCGTACAGTTTGTTCATATACAGTGCTGATAAAAATGATGTTATGCATTAACTCGTGCACTGGGCATGATTTAAAACACCTTCAAGAACAAACAACATTTAAAGAGACAGTGAGCATGAAATATGAAGCGTGATCCAAGAAAAATCAAGGTGAATATCTCCATTTATTATGTACAAAAAGTGAGATTCGGTGTGTGTTTTGGATTGTAAAATATTAGTTGTTAAATTAGCCTAAGCAAGACAAAGGAGTCGATCATAATGAGTGAACGTTTAAAATGTCATTTCCACCACAGAATGCTATTAAATGCAATATTTCTTTTGAGAATTGGTGGAATTGGCAGTGAAGATGTATGTGTGCACTGCTGTAGATAAATAGTGTTTTTCATAGGCGTTGTAGTAATTTCATCAAATATAAGTCTTAGTCCTGTGTGAAATGCACTTTTAAATTTTTATCATGTTTAGTTTAGTCATAAGTTTTAATCGGCCAAACGTCAGGGCATTTTAGTCTAGTTTAGTAAATAAACTCATTTTCTTCAGGAATGCACGATGGTTAAATTGATAATCATGAATATTTTGCTCAAAATTATAATTGCAATGATTGTTGTCATTTTTTTTTTTTTTTAATATTTCATCAGAATTTTTTCACATATAAGCATAAATTATGAAAATGTTGATTCATTTTTACCTCATCTAGTTTTCTTATTTATTATAGACTATTTATAATATAAATGAACACACACTCTACATAATGAAAATTGGTAAAATAAGAAACTTCTCTCAATCTAAAATGGTGAAATTCCTAATAGTAATTCCAAATTACATTAATATTTTTTTTTCTATGTCGCTTTGTCAGTGTCTCGTCTTTGTCATGGAAAAAAAAATAAAAAAAAATCATCATAGTTTTTGTTAAAGAAATGAACATAGGAGTTTATCAACACACCAAATCAATATTATTTTTGTTTACCTAAAAAAACCCAATTCATGTAAACCAGCGATTCCCAATTTGTTTTGTCAGCCGAACCCATTTGATCTAAAATATTTATTTGAATTACCCCAGAGATTTTACGTTAATATTTCAATAATTAACAACACATTTGCGTGTTCATGGTTCTCTGATGCCAATTAATGTTCACATGAAATGCAGGTAAACAAATAAATATTTAATCATTATTTTGTTCACGTTTCATTCATTTCTTTTTATATTTTAATAATTATTAGCTTTTCATCGAGTCCGAACCCCAAGTGGGAAACCCTGATGGGAACTGTGGTTTGTGATTGTTTACCTTGCTTTATCTGCAAGTATAAATCAAGACTCTGTTTTACGTCGCCATCAGTGCGCTTACAAGTCTATCCATCTTCCCATATAGCAAAAAACAACAAAAAAAAATCTGTCGACACAAAATGACACATTGTGTCTCCGCACCGAGCAAGGCCTGTTATTTGTCATCTTGTGAAAGTAAATTTTTCAGACTTTGTGATGAAATCATCTTTTATCTTGATGCTGTAAATATTTCTGTGGACACAAACAGAAACAGAAGAGCTTGAAAAGAGCGGTTATAAAATATTAATGTGTGCATGAAAGCAGAGGGAAATGAAAGTAGACAGAATTACAGACATACCCACAACACAAGAGGATAATGAAGGGCCAGAGAAACACAAATCTTCATTTTGAAACATCTCTGAAATAAGCCACTACCTCTTTTCGCCACTTAACATTCTGTGTTATTTTAAACCTCACAAGAACGAATAAATAACCAGAACGCTGGAGCTGAAACAAATAAATGAGAGAAAAGAGACCTTGAAAGGCTCTTCTTTTCACACAGAACTTAACAGCACAGATATCTGATCTAAATAACAGCCTATTACAGGGTGTAATGGACCGCACTCAACCAATAAAGTGCTATCTAATAAGGGGCTACGCTGTAAACAATACTGCACCGCACTCCTGCTGGAAACGGCAGGTCTCTCCAAAACAGCCCATTTGCCTGGGCCCGCTATCGTTATTTCATGGACTGTTTTTATTATCATCATCATCGTCCTTGCAGGGAGCCGCAAACTCACTCCCACAGCACTCCCGAGCAACGACTTAAATGACAGCTGCAATCCGCCGCTGCCTACGGAGGATGTTTTTCATGCGTTTCCTTACATGATCTGACCGTTACACGTCTGTCTGTTTATCTACTGTCCGTCTTTATCCAATTCACAATGGGAAGGGCTGAGGATCGTACCGAGAAGTGAAATCTGCTTGGATCCGTGTGGCTGCAGGTCCAGGCCGTTCTTCAGCCAGGTGAGTTTGGGGTTTGGAATACCATCTGCATGGCAGTGCAAACTGGCAGCAACACCGGGTTCCTGGGCCTGAGTCTCCGGATAGACCAGGATTACTGGAGGCACTAGAAGGACAAAGAGACGAAAAGAGACTGTGAACAACAGAGAAAGTCATTCAGTTCCAGAACAATTGCTTTATTTTGGATTCCCCCCTTTGTGTTAGTCAGAAATGGTCATTTAATGAAACGAATGAGAGATGAGGTGGAGGGATTGAGCAGCGAACACACGTCCCGCTCAAGGCTCTTCATGCAGCTGTATCTCTCTTCAATTAGAGCGACTCTACTGACAAAACAAGTGCTCTAACAATCACGCTTATTGTCCCCGTTAATTTAAAATTCTTCCAGTGTTTTTCTCTCGCAAATATATTCCAATAAATCTAAACTGGATTGTTATCTTTGTTTCAATGCAGGGTTTCTTTATATTCCTTCATCTCCCTCGATAAAGAATGATGCCTTGTAATTGAAGGTTTGAACAACCCATTTTCTTTAGCAACACAATTTCAAAGGGTTTGAAATCCAACAAATTGCTTTTTTTTTGTTTTGTTTAATAGCACATATATAATGCTAAAACGGTCTGGAGTCACTTTGTATTCAGACCCACTGCCTTAAACCTTCTTTTCTTGCTGCAACTAAAGCAGGGTTTCTTTGCAAAACTGTGCAGGTTTCCCCATCTCTGTCTGTAGCCATCATCGCTGCATGAATGAGTTTTCGATCTAAACTTTCCTGCTTCACATCCACTTTCACATAAGCAGCGGTGTACCACAGGGTTCAGTCCTGGGTCCGCTGCTCTTCTCCATCCAAACCAGTTCCCTCAAATTGGTCAGCAAATTGACCCTTTGCAAAGACCTGCCTCCCTTAGTTACTGTTGCCATGGCACTCTCACGCCACACATCATGTTTTCATGCAGTGAAAAATGCATCACGGACCAAAGAGGACACTGACAATGCACAGAGCAGGTTATTTTTAATATAAACACCGGCTCATATTTCAAATTTTATCATTTTTTTAAAGAAATTCAAACACTTTGTGGCTCTTTAATGTGGCGTGACAGATCAAGCAGCATGTGAATCGATCATCCTTTCCTACTATAGTGCCAAATAAACATGAATGAACATCAGAAGGGATGTTGTTTCAATCATGGAAAGACATCAGTACATACCATAATCTACTCTCTCCTGTCTACTTTAAATTAAAGTCTGAGGGTATCACCGGCGATACCACCACGTTTTTTTTTCTTACCAGTGCGAAAGAGACTCAAAATACTCTGTCAATGTTGCACATACAATTAAGAGTTATACACCATTTTAATCTGTAGAATATCTTCTTTTATTTGTGTACACTCAGAGTAAAACAAAATTCTGTGCTTTTTGTAAAATAAAGAAAACTAACATGATGTGTGATCTCTCGTCTCCCTCTGAACGAAGTCCAATCTGATAGTTCTCAGAAAATGAACTGTAACTTAGTGAATACGAATGACAAAAAAATTTAACTTATGTCTAAAGAAACGTTGAAATGTCAGGTTTTAAATCGTGTTTAAGTCAAATTGAAAACAAGCATTCTGTGTTTATGTAATCTGTATGAAAAGAGACACATGTCAGAAATCCATGATTCAGCTCATTATCTGCTAATGCGGCCAATTTTTACATAATTCTGAAGCAAAAACTCTAGTCTACAATCTCCAATACCCAGAAGTCTTGTGAACACAGATTTAATATACTTTTTTTGGCCTTATTTCAGTGACTTAAGTTTTTTGTTTTTTCAATAACCACGGATAAACATTATTCCTTACATACATACATGTTCCTTACATATTATTGTAGCCTAGTTTGTGTTGAATACAGTGTAATGACACTTGTGTCATTAATGTGTTTATGAACAAATGAAATAGCACAAATGTCAGGCCATGTCAAAACTTCTCCAGGCTCTAAATCAGCCTCAGACTCCAGAGGGTTAATGAATGAATGAGGCATTTATATAAGGCTTTCTGGTGTAATACTGTACACCTTTGTCGGTTTGTCAGATTCGGCATTATGACTGGACAGATCGCCTGTCAATCAAACTCCAGGTGAAGGATGAATTACGGTAGCGGCCAAAACTTATGTCTGGAGGGGATATTTGTTTTAAATGACCCTTCAAGTTCGACAAAACCATCCAAAAATATATAGGCTAACTACAGCTACATGTTTTATATGCTCACATTCTCACAAGAAAAGCATACTACATTGACTACAACATAATCAGTTATTTCTTTGTATTACAGCCTGGCCATAAATTATGTGCGCACAATTTGGCATGTTTCAGTGTGTTATTATCACAAATAAAACAATTGAATCCAAGCACAACTATGCACTATGCTTACAAAATCTTTAGCAAACTATTTGAATAAAGTGTGATAAAGAACTGGTTTGGATGGAGAAGAGCAGCGGACCCAGGACTGAACCCTGAGGTACACCGCTGGCTGCGGCTGGTTATCCAGATATGATGTGAAGCAGGAAAGTTTAGATCGAAAACTCATTCATGCAGTGATGATGGCTACAGACAGAGATGGGGAAACCAGCACAGTTTTGCAAAGAAACCCTGCTTTAGTTACAGCAAGAAAATACGGTTTAAGGCAGTGGGTCTGGATATAAAGTGACTCCAGACTGTTTTGGCATTATATTGCTACTAAACAAAAAAAGCAATTTGTTGGATTTCAAACCTTTTGAAATTGTGTTGCTAAAGAAAATGGGTTGTTCAAAACTTCAATTACAAGGCATCATTCTTTATGAAGGAATATAAAGAAACCCTGCATTAAAACAAAGATAACAATCCAGTTTAGATTTATTGAAATATATTTGCAAGAGAAAAATATTGGAAGGATTTTCAATTAACGGGGACAATAAGCGTGATTGTTAGAGCACTTGTTTTGTCAGTAGAGGTTTTCCAAAAGGTTTTCCTAGGCTGGACATCACTTTTGGCCACTACTATACATGGTTTCTCTACTGCCATAAAATTTTAGTTCTGCAGTCCCTTGTGTTTCTCACCCCGTTTTCCTGGTGCCCCAAACACTGTACATGTTGAATGTCTCCTTTGTCTGACAAACTTATTTCAGGTTTTCAAAATGACTATAGTAATTTATCATATTGACATGTAACACCATAAAAAAGGTACACAACTTTACAACCCTTACAACAGAGTTCATGAAAAGCAAACGTGAAATATGAAAGATTCTACTACTAACCATTCACCTGGAGCACGTGGGTTTGGGACAGCTCCTCATAGCCGTATGCATGACAGCTGTAGTTCCCCATGTGAATCGTGGTCACCTTAGTAATGTAGAGCGAGCCGTCGTCGCCAAAGTCCTAATTGAACGGGAAGAAAGAGGCGAAGAATAAAACAGCAGGAAGTCATGGGATGAATAGACTATGCATCAGCGGTGTCCCATGAGCGAGCGGGAGTAGGGGTTTGTTCCTCACTGTCATGCTCTCTCAGGCTGATAAATGGCAAGGGTTAAAAATATAGCCGGCATTAACGTGATTAATGAAGCCGGTTGTGGTTTTGTGAGGATGCATCCCCTCATCTGGGGCTTAGGGCCGACTCAAGGGGGATTAAAACATTAAACTGTTTTGTAGTTATATGAGTTTGCTGAGGGTAAATGATTTAAGGACACGGAAGCTCGCTCTTAAACCCTAACACACCTGCAGCTTTATAGGGCGCACTGAAAAGGGCTTGACTGCCGTTCAGGGAACAAAACAGCCATTTGTTTGTTTAGGAGGTCGTCACTAATCCAACGAGATGGATGATCGGCTTCTGGAAAAACACGACTTTGCCTCCAAGTGATGAAGTTTTAGGATGAAGAGGGCAGAACTGACTCTCTTCCAAGGACACGGATGCTGCGGAAACCCAATGACAAAAACTAATTACTTTTTTTATTAAATAAAGATTATGCGACTGATAATACTTCACCTCTGCCGTAAGGCCGATATTATGCTGCATAACAGTGGTTTTCATCACTGGAGCTGTATTGGCTGCAACTTTCTGATGAAATGTAATTAAGAGTTTGTCGTTCAAATTTCAAAATCAATTGTCAGATAATGCCTTGTGATGAGGCTGAACCCAAAGAACAGCACCAAAACTATACAGTTAATAACCCCCTAATTAAAATAATCAGAAAACACACGGGAAATTCGGCTGCTATTAGTTTTAGAAATGGCAACCTTGAATCAGAGATGAGTGTTTGTCACATAACTGTGCCAAAGAGATACAGATGTGAACTGAAGGAGGTGTTTGATGCTTTAAACTAATAAAACATTAGGCATCACGTAAAACATGGTAACGATCAATACAATATAAACTCGCAATTCTGAGAAAGAAATCAATTCCAACTTTACTTGCAAATGTGACTTTATATCATGCAATTCTCACATGCAATTGTGAGATAAAAAGTCGCAATTACCTTTTTTATTTCATGGCAGAAACAAGCTTCCATACACTTTAAAAAATGCTGGGTTAAAAACAACCCAAGTTGGGTTAACTATGGACAAACCAAGCAGGTTGGGTTAATGCCTCTTTCACAAGATGTAATGTAAGTCGCTGGTCTGGTCAAGTTTCAGCTTAAAATACCCCACAAATTTGCCCCCTATTTGGGGGTGAGCAAAAACATGCCTTTTACTATATTGCTATATTGCTGACTAAAAAAAATCAATCCAAAATTGGTTGAAAAAAATGGCTGGGTGAAAACAACCCAATCCCCTAGCATTTTTTAGAGTGTACGTACTGTCCTTGTGTACTGTCCATAACGTACTGAATCCCGGTACACACATTCTATTTACCAATCAACACACAGATCGTTTACAAAACCAAAAAAGTTAATCACAGCTGTAGCTATTGAAAGTGTTTTATTGGCAATTTCCTCCTCTGAGTGCTTCAGGAGCCGTTGAGGTGTATTTGCCGGCTCCTCTTCGCTCCAGATCACACAACAGACTGCAGCTGGATTGAGGTCAGGACACCGGCTTGGCCTTTCTAAAATTTAGAGCTTCTTCTCTTTGAACCCTCAGCAGTTCATTTACTCCTGGGTCACTGTTGTGTTGTACGTCTTCCTGTGCTGAGTTTTACAGCATCGTCTGAAAACATCTTCACTGCTTCAAATGTAATGCTGTGTTAAAATAGTTAAAAAGTTTTTTACACATCACTGACCGGTGCAACAGAAACCAACAAAGTACCTGTAAATGATCCTATGTGCACCCTAAAACACTAGTTATTATACAGATATAAACACGCACCATATGTCTTATTTGATCAGTCAATAGTGAGAAATCATGTAGAATAAACTCATCTTTTCCTCTGGGAATGTATAAATTAGCCGTCCGGAGAATCAGACACAATCAATGCCAAAGACCTTACAATCAAAACACACTTACACATGCTGATGCTTCAACCTCTGAGTTTCCTGGTGCAAGAAGCAATCGTGTATTTATTTTAGAGCTGTTGATTTAACATGTTAATTTAATTAATTAGTTATGGGAAAAAATAAAGTTTTAAAATTATTAACACATTTAACACAACCGCCCCAGTCCTACATAGGTTATCTTATTTGATTGGTGACGAACATGAAGCAGGGCAAAAACTCACTGTGTGATGGAGCCTATAGAATGAGTTAAAATACCCCTAAAATTCAAGATATCAGGGCAAAAATGCCCCCGAAAGAGTTTTGTCTCATATATACTGTATATCAGGATATATTTAAGCAATATCACACGAGTGCTGTTTTGTCCTGAATAGCACGAGTGCAAATGTGAAATTGATTTTATACAACAGTTCAATAAAGAAGAAGTTAACCCTTGTGCATTGTTCAAATTCACGACCCTTTTGTTATGTTCGTGGCTGAAAACATCCACTAAATTAAACTGCTGTAAAAATGTATCAGATAAATATTTTTTTCAAATTTTTTTGCATAAATCTGTTAATCAACCTCTGTCCTGATCAAAACTACTAAATGTTTAAAAAAAATTCAAGATTTTTACTTTTTTATTGCCAAGTTTATAAATGATGTCACTGATTTGGGGGGAAAAAAACACATAAAATGACTTCTTTTCAATATAAAAAGTGATTGTGGACTGGATTTTTTTTACCTTTTATCACAGTCTTGGACATGTCAAAGATTAGTAACAACATTGGTTTTGATGCATTTTTAGTTTTTGTGCAGCATCAGATTTAATTTTTTTCTCCCTCATTTATTGTTCGTGGCTGTTTTTGCCCCATTGACTTCCATTATAACAACATTTTTTGATTGCAAAGCCATGACACCATAAAATCATGCATTCTTGATTTATGGTGGTTTTCCCTGTTGGGAAGAGGTAAAAATTTTCAAAAACTCGCTGTGTGATGGAGCCTATAGAATGAGTTAAAATACCCCTAAAATTCAAGATATCAGGGCAAAAATGCCCCTGAATGAGTTTTTGTCTCATATTTACTGTATATCAGGATATACTTAAGCAATATCACACGAGTGCTGTTTTGTCCTGAATAGCATGAGTGCAAATGTGAAATTGATTTTATACAACAGTTCAATAAATAAGAAGTTAATATTGTGTTATATTTTAGACAAAACATTGTCTGGTTTTGCTCAATTTTGGCAAGGAAAATATTACCAATAATGCCGGAGAAGAACTGTTGTGCGTCTCCGACCAACACACAGCATTGTTTAATTTCTGAATGAATCACATTTTGAATGAATCAGTCAGTGAATCAGTGATTCAATGGTCCATTTATAAAGAGATCCATTTACTTAAATCCTGAATCAATCAGCCGTTTCAATGAATCATATGAATGAATGATTCAATGACTTACTCATTAAGGCTTTTACCGCCACCTACAGGCAGTTATAGATTCTTATTTAGAGTATCATTTTATTAAAAATATATTTCTCATTTTTCCATATGAATAAAAAAGCATTAAGGGAATAGTTCACCTAAAACCGAAAATTCTGTCATCATCTACTCACCCTAATGTTTATTGAAGCCTAGAAGTCTATGTGTAATAAATTGTATGTTGAATCAAATACATTTTTTTTCTAAAGCTATTTTTTTTTTTTCTATTTAATGCTTTTCTCATTTAACACAACAATGACTTTAAATTATTTTTTTGTGGCGTAATTTTTTGTTATTAATGTTTGATGTTATTAATTTGCAATTAATTATACTTAGACCTGTGGGAACGTTTTCGCAAATTGCAAAAATACGTACATATCACTGCATTTTCCAACAGAAATTAACATGTTTTCACGTCTCCTTACACAATATTATGTTATGATCTCAAAACGCTTTTTACCAAAGTGCACGCTTTTAGCGTCACTCAGTGGACATTTCAAATTGAAAACGCAGTGATATGTGCGTATTGGTACAGTATTTTGCGACTCGCGGAAACGTTCCCACAGGTACGTTTTTGTAATGACTAATCGCCACATTGTGTAGTTAATTAGATTAACAATTTTAATCACTTGACAGCCTTAATTTATTTAGGCTACATCTACATTACTCCAGAAACATTTGAAAACTGAGTTTTTATTTAAAAATATTCCTCATCCACAGTATCATTTTAAAGCATTTTCCAAAAGTTGCTCAACACAATCGTCTTCTGCAGCGTCTCGATTCTCACTCCAGCTATGAAGCTGAGCGGCGGCGTCATTCAGCACTCTTCACCGGTGCTCGTTCTCGTTGACCCGCGCGTCCTCGTTGACTGGGTCAGTGTTGCAACATTCAACAAACACTTCATTAACATGCAATTAGAGTATAGTAATGAGCGAGCGCAGAAACACAACCCCATGCTGACAGGAATGCAGGTGAGCTAAACACAAGCGGGACACACCTCATTAAGCACTACCCATTCCCACCCCGAGCATGTCCGCTTCTCAAAACCTGCACATGATTTGCAGTGCTTTGAAATCAGCACGGCTCCTGGCCCAACTCCTGAGAACTTATTTCCAATTACATCATGATATGAAGTGAAGGAAATTATAAATAAATATGTTTAGAAATTGCAAACGGAAAGTGTGCCTCAGAATACAGAGCATGTGTCCTGATAATGAACATTAACATTTCTAATTTGTTTTGGCATGAGCTTCTATTCTCCAACATACTGATTAATTGGTGAAAATCAATGCAACCGGACCCCGACTGAGCCCTGTGTTCTAGATGATTATCAGATATGCAGCAGCTGCCCAATTAACAGGAGGATGAAATCATTTCACATCAGGAAAGAAACTCAGCATGGTTTCTCACCTTGAGAAGGTGTTCTCAGTACCGTTTCATGCACAAAATTCCCTTATAGTCCAAAATACGCTGAAAGGGCACAGTTATGCTATCGCAAAAAGAGCTACTCCGTAAAAATCTTTTGTCAGCCAACCATAATGTGCATAACGTGAGATCAACATCAACCATAAAGGCTTTCCAGACAGGATCAGGTCAATATTTCATGCAGGGGTGCTCCGGAAAGATGTTTTGAGTTCAAAGTCTAATTACACAGACATGTATTTCTCTAGCAGGGATGATTCATGTCGACCTTCTTAAATTAAAATAATCTTTGTAAATTCGATCTGCCACACCATCATATTTCAGCATACATTCAGACAGGAATCAATGACGCAGTATAAAGGCGGACGGTTTTAACTGAAGGGGTATTTTTCATGACTACATGCACCGTCATAATGCAATTATAGAGAGATTTAGGTCATTGTCGGAGTTCTGTCACTTCGGTCTGGTTTATTCTTATTCATCGCCCCCACCGTCATTTTAATTTTTTACAGTAATACAAATCATTTAGCTCAGTTAGAGAACAGACATTACAATTAAGAACTGAATGTGTCTGCTGAATTCAGCAGGAGACAGATTTCATTCATCACGAGAGTGAGGAGCTGACTGACAAGACGATGGCGGAAGATTTGGTTTCGAATCGAAATGTTATAGTGCCTATTTGGCAATAATTTGGATTTAAACCCAGTGCTAATAGGAACCTGCAAAGGATTAGTTGTGTTTTCTAGTTTTTCATTAAGAATAATAATCAACCCACCATTCAAGCAATTGCGGCTCCCCAGAATTGGCACTAATTTGAAAGTGAAAGTAAACTGCGCACATGCCGCACGTGCATTCATAACGGTGCGTGTCTACTGCCGCAGAGTGTTATCAGATCATTCCTAAGCAAGCTCAACGTTCACAGGAATTCATTAAAAAACACTCACTCTGCTCCACACCGTTATGAATGCCTGTGCAGCCGTGCGCTCTTCACTTAATCGAGGTGCGAGGTGCAACAGAGGGAATATTGACAGACAATATTGCGATTTATCTTAACCTCATGTAAACACAATACTTGGTTCAAATTGATTTTAATACCAACAAGAAGGCATGTAAACACTTTAATGGCATCTATTCCAAAGTGCGCGTGTGCGTGATTTATGTTTCATTAATGTTGACAACGTTGCACAAAATTAATATAATGCAGTATATTGATGGTTAAAAACATTGAAATGCAGACATTTTTAGATGCATCACCAGAAAAATGACTGTGAACAAATTGGTGTGTTTGAAGAGCTTGTCCAGACTGTATGCGAGATCATCATATGTGCTGTGCACTAGGGTATTTGAGAATAATGGCCATAAAAATAACCATAATTCTTAGTGAATAATCAGAATGGTGAAAATTGCATGTAAATGGAAGTGAAGAGGTTTGCTCGTATCATGCAAACATCTTACTGAGTCTTTACTCTTTTAAATTTTGTTTTATACCATTAATTAAATACAATTATTGATGGCCAAACAATGTTTAACTTCTACATATTTAGTTCACAATTCTCTTTAATTCTCTTTAAATTTTGCTTTATTGGAATGATCCAATTGCGATGTCACCCATTTAATGTCACAACACACAACGCTACTGGGGCATGTTGTCACGGAGGCTGCATTTTCTTTTCTTTCTTGGACAATAATGATGCTCAACAGTTTGATATCAAAGTACTCACATTGATATCTTCTAGATCCAGGAAGTTGAGGATGATGCCGTTTCTCTTCCAGATGATGGGCGGTCTCAGAGTGCCCTGAATGGCGCAGGACAGCACAGCGCTCAGGCCAACGGTCACTGTTGTGACGCTCAGACGCTTATCGTCAGCTAGACTGAGCTGAACCACCTCTGCAAGACAAAACAACATTATGATGATTATCATGATGGAAAAACTTGTCATTTGCATAAATTGCATTAAATTGCATCCAGTTTTGTTTAGTTTGTCTAAAAGCCAATAACACTCCGCATAGGAAAAAAAAAAAAAAAAAAAAAAAAAAAATTTAAATAATATTTTTTGCTGTGCTGTGTTGATGTGAAGAACACATATTGGCTAGCTTAAAAAATAAATAAATAAATAAATAAATAAATAAATAAATAAATAAATAAATAAATAAATAAATAAATAAATAAATAAAAATAAAAAAATAATGCAATAAAATAATAAATAAAATAAATAATAAAATAAAACAATAAAATTACTTTTTTAAATATTTTATTTTATTTTAATTTGTTTGTTAGTACATAACATAAAATAGTATGCTTCTTTTAAAAAGACAAATCAACATGACTATTGTAACTGAAAATTAAGGTATGAACCAAACTATAAATCTAATTTGAGAAAAACTAATACATTTGATACACAATTTTTTTTTTTCTTGTCCAGCAATTTAATGTATATACATTTCATAGATATATAAATTCCAGCAATCAATATACAGCACAGTCCAAAAGTTTGGAACCAAAAAGAAGTTTCGTCTGCTCACCAAGGCTACATTTATTTAATTAAAAATACAGTAAAAACAGTAATATTGTGAAATAATTTAAAATAACTGTTTTCTATTTGAATATATTTGACAAAGTAATTTATTTCTGTGATCAAAGCTGAATTTTCAGCATCATTACTCCAGTCTTCAGTGTCACATGATCCTTCAGAAATCATTCTAATATGATGATCTGCTGCTCAAGAAACATTTAATGTGTACAATTGTACAAAATATTTGTCTACAATATTTTTTTCAGGATTATTTGATGAATAGAAAGTTCAAAAGAACAGTGTTTATATGAAATCTAATCTTTTGTAACATTATAAATGTCTTTACTGCCACTTTTGATTGATTTAATGCATCCTTGCTGAATAAAAGTATTCATTTCTTTAAATTATTTTCAAAAAAATAAAAATAAATATTCTTACTGACCCCAAACTTTTGAACGGTAGTGTATAATGCTACAGAAGCTTTGTATTTCAGATAAATGCTGTTCTTTTCAACTTTCTATTCATCAAGGAATCCTGCAAAAAAAAAAAGGACACAACTGTTTTCAACATTGAAAATAATCATAAATGTTTCTTGAGCAGCAGATCAGCATATTAGAATGATTTCTGAAGGATCATGTGACACTGAAGACTGGAGTTAATGATGCTGAAAATTCTGCTTTGATCACAGGAATAAATTACTTTGTCAAATATATTTAAATAGAAAACAGTTATTTTAAATTGTAATAATATTTTCACTGTTTTTTACTGTATTTTTAATTTAATAAATGTAGCCTTGGTGAGCAGACGAAACTTCTTTTAAAAACATTAAAAATCTTAGTGGTTCCAAACTTTTGGACTGTACTGTACATATATAATAAAATTCAGAAATATCAGAAATCTAAATAAACTATAATTATAAAGAAATATAATTATTTGTGCAATTCAGTTTGTTAGAGACATGGGAATGATTTAAGGTTCAAACTTATGCTCTTCAGAAAGGAAACGCCACTTTAAAATTTGACAATTTGTGGATGATCCTTTAAAAAATATGAGCAGTTGGACCTAAAAACATTCGATGAACAGTTGTGTGCAAACAGGAACGGCTCAGACAACGCAAATGTCTCCGGATGACCTCGGGTCAATTGCAGTCTGGCTTTCAGATCAGTCATATCACAGCTAGTGTCGGCGCGCTGACAGCAGTCTAAACAGAGCGTGCTGATGCTCGAGTGCTTCAGCAGATGATCTGAATGCAGTGGACGCTCTCTGGAACAAACGTGCTGTTTGTATGATTTCCTGACAGTTGCAGGTGGGTTTAATTCTTTCAAATGAAAAGAGCTCATATGGGTGATGTTGGGAGAGCACTGCGGAGCCGAACACATTGATTTGCTCTGGTTAGAGGGAAGAGGAGATCATGCACCTGCCTGTCAGACAGCAGCCGTCATATCTGAGAAAGCAGCAGGTGCAAGAGGAAGGAACGGCCCATCAGATGGCTGTGCTGAACACGCTTCGGACACGTCACGTCCTCCACTGCAGATAATGCAGCATTCGCTTCACTAGCAATGAGCTGTGATCCACTGCGTGATCCAGACCGCTGCACTGGCTCTGGGAATGTTTGCTCCACTACACTGGAGATGTTCCCTGTCAGAACACTCTTCTCCATCACTGACCGTGTCGTTTAAAGTGCACTTTTATATGGGTCTAAACTAAAATGATGGGTCTTTAGAAGAGAATATCCTTATCTTTATTTATGGTAAGTGAACTAAATTAACATTGACAAAATGTTTTTAGTTTTATCTTACGTTGGAAATTCTACTTAAAGGATTAGTTCACTTTCAAATTTAATTTTCCTGATAATTTACTCTCCTCCATGTCATCCAAGATGTTCATGTCATTCTTTCTTCAGTCGAAAAGAAATGAAGGTTTTTGATGAAAACATTCCAGGATTTTTCTCCATATAGTGGACTTCAATGGACACCAAACGGTTGAAGGTCAAAATTACAGTTTCAGTGCAGCTTCAAAGAGCTTTAAACGATCCCAGACGAGGAATAAGAGTCTCATCTAGAGAAACCATCGGCCATTTTCTAAAAAAAATTTACAATTATATACATTTTAACCATAAATGCTCATCTTGAACTAGCTTGTAGACACTGCTAAGTGTATTACTGCCCTCCACAGGTCAAAGTTTGAATTAAATTGTCATGTACAATTTGCTAGTTCAATTATATAACAGTTAGTTCAAACTTTGACCTGTGGAGGGCAGTAATACTTTAGCAGCGTCGACACTGCTGGAATTCTAATAGAGAAGATAAAGAAGAGAGCTAGATCAAGATGAGCATTTATGGTTAAAACATATATTTTTTAGAAAATGAGCGATGGTTTCTCTACATAAGACTCTTATTTCTCAACTGGGATCATGTAAAACACTTTGAAGCTGCACTGAAACTGTGATTTTGACTTTTAACCATTTGTTGCCCATTGAAGTCCACTATATGGAGAAAAATCCTGGAATGTTTTAATCAAAAACCTTAATTTATTTTCGACTGAAAGAAAGACATGAACATCTTGGATGACATGAGGGTGAGTAAATTATCAGGAAATTTTCATTTGAAAGTGAACTACTCCCACTCATATTATAGTTCATTATCTTTTTAGCTTTTGATCATATTGCAATTAAGTAGTAAATAGCCAAAAAAAAAATATTATATTGATCTACATTAACACTTTGGCTTATGTCTAAGAAAAATATATTCATCAGACTCAGACTTGGACACAATAATGTGGAAGTGAGGTAAAACTCAAACAGGGATGTTTATTTGCAGATGTGGCAGGAACACAACGCATAAACAGGTAAGAGATGCAATTACAATAAATAAGCTTTTTACTTTGTATCAATGTTTCTGTCTTTGGGAAAATAAATATTTTTGATTAATATTACATCAAAATTTAAGGTTTGAACCAAAGCATTTTATTTTTTAAAGTTGATCCAAAGTATAATTGTTTATTTGCATTTTTTTCCCATATAATTTCATCATCTTTTGATGAATTACTGCTGCTGAGATTACTAGAAAATGCCCACAAATGTGTTGACTTTCTGTTTCTCGGATTTTTGTGGAAAAGGCTCAATATATAATAATGCTAATGAACGCAGAACAGTGGCATGTTTTAGTGTGACCAGAGCAACACCAGAGCAGATAGAGCCGGGTTAAACAGGATTGTGGGAGGCTAGAGAATAAGACAGAGACGTTTTTGTTCATTAAAAAGCGGTGCAAAATTATAGTGAGTAGTTTAGTGCTGTAGTTACTCCAACCTGTACCCGGCCATGAGCACGGCTTTAAATTAACAAGCGCCAAATGAAATTTCATGAATTCTAACAATGCAATGTTACATGAATGTGAACAAACGTGAAGGACGCTCTGTACAGTTGACGGGTCAGTGCTGCTTCATCACGAAAATGTAAGTCTTTCTAATGTAAATAGTCAAGCGCTAGAACACGAGAAAGGGCGAGCTGTGGGAAGTTCAACATCCGAATCGTGCGCCCTGAATGCCATGTCTCAGACAGCTCACAAATACTAAATCTTTCATGCCTTCCTGTGATTGAACGGACAAATGAACACTGAATTATGTAAAAAATGCAGTTTCTGCGAGTATCCTAGTAAACATAGTTGGTTTTGTCTTCAGTTGAGAAAGAAAATGCATGATCTGTGCATGCATTCACTCTTAAAGTGACAGCATCCCAATAATCCTGCTGCTGTCTGTGATTTTAATGTTAACCAAACAACAAAGGACAAAAAAATCACTCACTGCTCTTGAACTTTAAAAAAGGATATGAAGATGTCTTATTTATTTGATTAGCTTACTTTATTAAGTTTCCGTTCCTAAAAACTACTGTTAGACCTGCCTGAAAAGCACTGTTTACTCAGTGTTTACTTTTTTACTTGTCTTTTAAAATGTAGGCTATTAAAATTATATCAGTTAAGCTAGTAGTTTTAGCTGTGGTATCGTAGTTAGGGGCCAAGCCCCGAAGGGGCTGTAGCCCCTATTGTAATTGTACGTTTTCCCTTTTATTATTATTATTCTTCCTCCCGAATGGGAGTCTATGGCAGCCCTATCAACGGAACATGAGAAAATGATGAAATTTGGCACAGTTGTAGAGATGCTCATGAATAGTGATTGGACCAAATTTGGAGTCTCTAGAACCAACTCTATAGCGCCACCACAAGTTCAAAATTTCAACATTCTAACGGTTTTAACATTTGAACTGTTTGTCATAGAAAAATTAAATTTAGTTCATCTGATTCGTCTCTTCATGCTGATGCTATTCAACTTCTTACATTAAGTCTCCACCCATTACAGTAGCAGCCATTTTGAAAAGTACAGTATTTGTTTTTTTCGCTTCTCCTCCTTCAAAATTTGTCCAATTTTGTCCAATCTTTGATCAGGTGATCTTTGGTCTGAGCCGCACAGAAATGACTGAACAGATTTTTTTTATTCATCTTTGTTCAAAAGTTATGATGTCACAAAGTTAACGAGGTTGACCCAAAATTGCTATAGAGGCTGTATCTCGGCCAAACTTTGAGCAATCAAAACTAAAATTGGTACACTTGATCAAGACCATGATCTGAGGTTCCATGCCAAATTTGGGAACAGCGCCACCTACAGGTCATGAGATCTGAAAAATGGCTATTTTGGCCAATAACTTTTGAACACTTTATTAGAAAATCAAGATCTTGGTGTCTATGGATTCCCTGTGCCATGCCGAATCCGTGGATACTGATTTTGCCATGATGGGATGTACCACGTGTCCGCCATTTTGAATTTTGTCATAAATTGCAATAACTTTTAAACAATTTGACATATCATCACAAAATTTGGTACATATGACCATCAGAGTGTCCTGAAGGTACATGAGAAGTTTCAGCACAGCGCCACCTAGTGTTCCACAGATATAATGATTTTTGCAAAATTGCTTATAACTTTTGAAAACATTATCCAAAATTTGTCTGCTTTATGTCATTTTATTCCCTGGTTTATGCCGATTCCGACAATGTGTCATTTGTCATTTTCCTTAAATGTACCTGTCTGCCATATTGAATTAAATCAAAAACAGTTTTTTCGCTACTCCTCCCACAAATTTTGTCAATTTTGTCCAAAATCAGCTCAGATGATCTTTGGACCGAGCCGCACAGAAATGACTGAACGGATTTTTGATATTCGCTTTACCATTCCCGAGATATTCATCTCTGAATGTGACCTTGCTTGTGTTTGTTGTCTTATGCTAGTTAGCTTAGCACAGTAATTGCTTAGCATGCTAAACTATTGCTATTCTTTCTAATGTGGTCTTCAGTCAACAGGTTAACCAAAACTTAGTTGGCATTAAATAACTTTGCATACTAATATGGTTAACATGCTATGAAGCTTTTTTTTTTTTTGAACTCTTTCTAAAACTGAAACCTCTGCTTAGCATAATGATGAACTTGCATGGCTGTTTTGCTCAATGTGTTACGCCACGGGATCCCGAATGCTCTGCATCGTGGGTTCGAAACTCAGTGTGACACATGCCCAGACCGCATGAGGTACTGTGGCAGGAAAAGATGCAGAACTTGTGTCTGTTCTAGGCATTCTGCCTAAAACTGGTCTAATCTGAAGCTATCACATGCAATTCCTTTATGTCCAAATTCGTAGTTATTCTTCTTCCCCTGTATGGTAATCAATGAACCATAAGAAGGAAAATTATCAAATTTGGCATGCTTGTAGTGATAGTAATTAAAAGTAATTTGACCAACTTTGGAGTATCTAGGACTAAGTCTATAGCGCCACCACCAGTTCAAATATTCACTTTTGTAAAGGTTATAACTTTTGAACCCTTTGTTCCAGAAAAATGAATGTCAATACAACTGATTCCTCTCTTCATACTGATCACATTCAATAGCTTACATTAAGACTCCACCCAGTACAGTAGTGGCCATTTTGAAAAGTACAGTATTCCATTTTTTCACTACTCCTCCTACAATTTTTGTCCAATTTTGTCCAAAATCAGCTCAGGTGATCTTTGGACCGAGCCGCACAGAAATGACTGAATGGATTTTTGATATTCGCTACCATTCCCAAGATATTCATCTCTGAATGTGACCTTGCTTGTGTTTGTTGTCTTATGCTAGTTAGCTTAGCATGCTAATTGCTTAGCATGCTAACCAGTTGTCATTCTCTTTAATGTGGCTCTTCAGCTATCAAGTTAACCATGAGCTTCATTAGCATTAAGTTAGCTTAGCATGCTAATATGGTTAGCATGCTAAGTAATGCTTTTTTGTAAATTCTTTCTTACACTAAAAGTTCTGTATTGCACTACAGCATGATGAGCTGCAGAATGATCTAAAGTAGTTATTAAATATAACATTCAGTGCAGTTTTATAAAAATTCTTCATTTTGAGTTCATTTTCACATGAACTAATGAACTTCGGCAGGTGTGCCAACATTCACCTGCACAGTGGTGCAATGAGATGAGAAATGGACACTGGACTCGGAGGTTGTGGGTTCGAATCCCGTGTGGGGTTCCTTTATACAATTGTGTCATTTTGATACCTTTTTTATCCAAATAAGCATTGTACTAATCTTTATTCCTCTTGAATGAGATACAAGTGTTTTTAGTTCATTTCCTGTTCATTCTCTGAACTTCTATTGATTTTCATTTCATTTCCACCTGTCCTTCTGAACCAGATGTTTTGCATGTACATTCAATTTCTGCTGTTTTTGCTCTTCCTGCTCCGTATTGCGCTACTGCCCCTACTGGGGCTTGGCCCCGAATTGCTGCTTGCAGCTATATTTTGAATAGATGATTGTGAATTTTCACTAGTACCTAAAACTTTTTTTTGTTTCACGGCAGGTAAAAAATAGATTTTACTCGGCAGGCCATTGGCAAGTGTGGCAAAAAGTTAGTTTTAAGCCCGGTCATGAGACATAAACTAACAGCAGCACCTCATTATTGCATCCCCAGGTGATGATATTTCTTTTTTTGTCAAATATAACTTACACCAAACGAATTAAACTAGTGAGTATGTGGCCTTAGAATAGCAAGCGGTAGGAGGAAGTTTTATAAAAGCAAAGACAACTGCGCAAGAGTTCTTCTCACAGGAGTCTGAAAGTGAATGCCTCAGCCCTCAAACCCTGAACCCAAAAACAGCTTCACATTTTACAGCAAATACAAAACCTAGCATCTCCCTTTCATGATTCAGCAGATGCCTCGTCGCTTTACTTCTCATTTTTAGCCTCCAGCAATAAAAATACTTTCCATTTTCCTGGCACCATGTTGAGTTTTCCTCAGCAGAAGAGGCATGGTTTAAGATTGTTTACCACAGTCTCTCTCTCTCTCTCACACACACACACACACACTAGTCTCTGCGGCAGACATGCAGACAGACGGATGACATATCCATTGCCCGTGGTGGCCCACCCGCTGGATAGGGCTGACATGACATTATCTCTGCAATGGCTCTTTGTGTTCCCCTCTCGCCCCAAAATAGCTCCGCCTCACAAGTAATTGACTTTCTCTGGATTTGCAAACTATTGATCCATCAAAGCTAGGTGTTATTCCCGGCACCAGCCAAATTCAAGGCCATTTATTTCTTACCTAAATGAAAGCTTCCTTCACGGCACAGGTGAAGTGCCTCCTCATTCAGAGAGGAAGGACGCATCAACAACCTCAGTGTCTTTATATATGACATTATAGTAGAACACAGATCATCAACTCTCTACAGCGGGATAACGGCTGCGTTTCTGGGATTCTCAGCTGATAATGTTGATATGCCATCCAAGTCTGCATATTTAAGATGCAAGGGTTCCTAAAATGCTTCATAATGTTTTCAGATTTCTTTAGTGTGTAATGTTGCTGTTTGAAACATCCTAGAACAGCCCATTTATCAATCTAAATGCGTTTCATTACTGGAAGGATTGAGTTTTGCATGCACAGACCTGCCGTGGCTTTAGTGTGTGTGTGTGTTGTGTGTTAAGTTATTACTGGTCTTACATTTATTGGTCGTTTATTTCAGGTCTCATGTGACACACAAGAGCTGTCAGATCTCTTGCACTCTTCTGGCATGTGGATTTATTAAAGGAGTTTCAGTGTGCTCTGTGCCTAAAATAAGATTAAAAATATAACACCAACACCCCCGTAAAGCACAACACCTGCTGGCTGCAAACACTCTAAAGAGTGCAAACAGCATAATTGCAGGGCTGCCAACACACACACAACTTCTTTCACACTCAACTGCTCTTATTTCTTTATATAGTTTGATGTGTAGAGTAAAACATACGAGAATATGAATATATGAAACATGCTGAGGCATGTGAAGTACATGCGCACACACACACACACACACACACACACACACACACACACACACACACACACACACACACACACACACACACACACACACACACACACACACACACACACACACACACACACACACACACACACACACACACTTGATTTACTTGATTGTGATTGGTCAATTGCATCACTGGACAGTCAAATATCTATAAACTGTTCATATTTAAAAACCAGTTTCATTCATACCATTGCTATTTTTGTTTCTCAGAAATGTAAGATATAAACTCACAATTGCACAATTATAAAGTACAAATTGTGAGAATTAACCTCACTCAGAAAAGTCAGCTCACAACTCACTATATAACTCACAATTGACCCTTCGCTGGGAGTTTGATTGACAGGCGATCTAACCAATCATAACGCAGAATCCGCTGTTATGTCTGACAAAGCAGTCAGGGGAGTTAGTAGAGTAATGTTGGTTGACTTGAACTTGAAAAACTGTATGTGCTCACATCTTTCCGGGGTTGTAACGACATTCCTTCTGATGTTCTTTCATGTTTATTTGATGCCATAAATTAAATACTAGGAGGAGATGATCGGTTCAAGAGCCGCTTGAACTGAGGTGCTACAGCAATCTGTCATGACACATTAAAGAGCCACAAAATGGTATTTATTGTTTAAAGGTCTTTAAAAATTACAATATTTGAAATTTGAGACTTTTTTCATATCAAAAGTAACCTGCTTTGTCTTGTCTGTCGACAAGTTGTGTCCTCTTTGCTCCACGATGTATTTTTCACTGCGTGAAAACATGATGTGTGGCATGAGAGTAGCATGGCTCGTCGGACACAGCAACAGTAACTAAAGGGGGCGGGTCTTTGCGAATGGTCAATTGACTATATAACTCACAATTGACTTTATAACTCACAATTCACTATATAACTCACAGTTGACTGTATAACTCACAATTGATCTTATAACTCACAATTGACTTTATAACTCACAGTTGAATGTATAACTCACAATTGACCGTATATCTTACAGTTGACTATATAACGCACAGTTGACAGAATAACTCAGAATTGACTTTATAACTCACACTTGACCGTATAACTCACAATTCACTATATAACTCACAATTGACTTTATAACTCACAACTGACAATATAACTCACAATTGACTATATAACTCACAATTGACTATATAACTCACAATTCACTATATAACTCACAATTGACTTTATAACTCACAACTGACAATATAACTCACAATTGACTATATAACTCACAATTGACTATATAACTCACAATTGACTATATAACTCACAATTGACTATATAACTCACAATTGACTATATAACTCACAATTGACTTTATAACTCACAATTGACCATATAACTCACAATTGACTATATAACTCACAATTGACTATATAACTCACAATTGACTTTATAACTCACAATTGATATAACTCACAATTGACTATATAACTCACAATTGACTATATAACTCACAATTGACTTTATAACTCACAACTGACAATATAACTCACAATTGACTATATAACTCACAATTGACTATATAACTCACAATTGACTATATAACTCACAACTGACAATATAACTCACAATTGACTATATAACTCACAATTGACTATATAACTCACAATTCACTATATAACTCACAATTGACTTTATAACTCACAACTGACAATATAACTCACAATTGACTATATAACTCACAATTCACTATATAACTCACAATTCACTATATAACTCACAATTCACTATATAACTCACAATTGACTTTATAACTCACAACTGACAATATAACTCACAATTCACTATATAACTCACAACTGCAATACAATATATATATATATATATATATATGTTTATTTATTGTTTTGATATGTTCAGAGTAAGCATATGTGCAGGAGCTGTGAGAAGTTCGGAGCTTCTTCTTCTCTCTGTGTGTGTTCAGCAGAAAGAGATCCTCATGAGAATGTGGCTATTCTCTCCTCTGAAGAAAAGCTCTTAGATGGTGGGAGGAGAATATCACACTAGTGATTAGATTCACTTTCATGATGCATGGGTGTAAAAACGAGCTCACATGCTTGGGATGGGTCTGCAGTGCTCCGGATTTAAGGAATGTTGACATTCCTCCCACCATCCTGCCCTGAAGGGCCATCTTTAATTATGAAGCAAATTCATTTCCATTCTATGAAATAAAAATGACTTGACACTAGCAACATAGCAAGTGTGTTCTTGGAGACTGTGGTGAGAAAAGAATATAAATAAATGTCTTAAGCTGGATGCCCTGAAATGCTTTTTATCCTCTCTTCTCATATACGAGTGCAGCAGGTGAGGACTGATAAGGGAACTGTGTTACTCCTCATCCAGCTACAACACTCAGCTTCAGTATTTCATGCCTGGAGACACAGAAAACTGACTGAAGAACGATGGGACACATAACAGGGATCCCACGCTCATTAAAAACATGACGATATCAGAGATTTTTAAACTGTTGTTGTCCAAGCCTGGAAAAGTTATGGAAACATATACATTTGTTAAGCTATAGTGTGTAAATATATATGCACAATATTCAAACAATATTCAGCAGCTTTTCAAAGAGCTGTGTGATTAGTAAGGTTAAAAATTAAGACCCTAAATATATAATAATGGTTCATCAGTGAATCATTTACAGAGTCTATTCTTTTTCAATGAATTGGTCAAACTGGTTCACAAATAGCCCAAGATATTAATTAGCAAATCAAATCTGCTTATTAAAACAATAATTTATCAGAAATGACTAAAAAGGTTGTGAAATGTTATTGGCTCCCCACTGAACCAAACGACCTGCTGATGTTCCACTCATGAACGAAACATTCATCGCCACACCGCTGACTTCACACAACAGAAAGATGCGTCAACATAAACCAAGTCTTTGAGACAATTTACAATCCCAAACTTCAAAGCTGCCATCCAATGCATGATGGACCTGTAGTGGCTAGAACAAACACTTAGCACCACGTGTCACCTGCTCCCTGAAGACCTCAGCGGGACGTGAAGGGCACGCGCTGTGATTAATTACCTGCCCGCGGCTGTTTACTCAACCAGGACAGGTTTGGAAAACTTTTTAAACCTGTAAACGGTGAGTGTGATATTGCCCAGTTGGACATGCTTCTGGATCATCATCTTTTGTGGAGCATTCTGGTCAAACAAAAGCCCTAACCTTACTGTCTTAAGTCAGAAGGAACGATGACCGCTATAACCTAAACCTAACCACTCAAATCTGAGGCTCTTTGGAATGTTCATGCAGTCTTCCAGTTTCTTTGGAACTCAGAATTGTAATTGTTATGACTATACAGCAAATCATTGAACAATGGGATATAAATATATTCATCAGGCAAATGTGGCATCCAACAAATAGATGCATGGATGAGCGTCGTGAACAAGAATGTGTTGGACACACAATGTAAAAAATCAAAAGTTGAGAAAACTTAAAGGGGCTCTATGTAGGAATGACATTGGACGAAATAGGTACTGCGGTCCAAATTCAAAATATTGTTTGCCCGCCCCCTCTTTCAAAAACACGGATTGCCAGCTTGAGGACACGCAACAAGAGGGAGCGCGATTGACAATGAAAGCTGAGGAGGCTTACACACTGTAAGCTGATGAGTTGATTTGTCTGTGTTTTAATATGCTGTCCTTCATAGAGATATTTAGATAGATGCAGAGGCTTTTTAGCTCAGGTAGAATCTGCAATTCTCTGACCCTGTTTGGACAAATTCTTGTCCAAGCTCTTGTTCTATCCAGACTGGACTACTGTAATGCTTTCTTGGCTGGCCTTCCAGCATGCACTATCAAGCCTCTACAACTGATCCAAAATGCTGCAGCAAGACTGGTCTTCAACGAACCGAAGAGAGCGCACGTCACTCCTCTCTTCATCAGTCTGCACTGGCTGCCAGTAGCTGCTCGCATCCAATTCAAGGCTCTGATGTTTGCTTACAGAACGACAGCTGGCTCTGCACCGCTATACCTTAACTCACTACTTCAGACTTACGCGCCCTCCAGAAACCTGCGTTCTGCAAGTGAACGGCGCCTTGTGGTGCCATCACATAGGGGCACAAAATCACTCTCACGGACCTTCTCCGGGACTGTTCCTGGCTGGTGGAATGACCTACCACGCTCTATCCGAGCAGCTGAGTCTCTAGCCATTTTCAAAAAAATGCTAAAGACGTATCTTTTTCGTCAGCACTTGACCCAGTAGTAGTGGCACTTACCTTGACTAATATTCTTCTCCTATCTGTGTATTTATTTATATAAAAAAAAAATTTTTTTCGCTATGAGCACTTTACTGACATAACTGTGACTTCGCTCAGCACTTACATACTGTTGTTCTCATGTTGATTTAATTGATTCTACTACTCTCATTTGTAAGTCGCTTTGGATAAAAGCGTCTGCTAAATGACTAAATGTAAATGTAAATGTTTGCTGATTTCCATGGCTGCAATATGCGATGTTTTCTGCCAGCTGGCAACCTGTGATGTCGAAATACGATTGGATAAACTGGCATCACATGGTTTTGCACAGACCAGAACAAAGACAGACATTCCAACACAGAACGCACATTTCAAAGTAGAATATCTGGCTGTAGCATTGTTTTTCTGAGAAACAAGTAGCTGATATTAGCATGTTTCTTAAATATCTGCAAACATATGAGGGTATTTTTATGCTTTATTAAAGAAAAATCTTACATATAGCCCCTTTAAATGTTTAAGGCAACAAACTTCAGCAGATTTTTGAGTTTTCACAACTTGTTGTATTCAGTTTATACAACACAAAGTTGAGAACTCAAAAATCTCCTACAAAAACAAGTTGAGAAACTCAGAAACTCAAAAATCTGCTAAAGTTTGTTGCCTTAAACTTATAAAGTTTCTCAACTTTTGATTTTTTACAGTGCATGTATATATAATCTTATCCCCCAGCACTAAAACTTGCTCTAAAGTAAAGCACTAAGGCACTATAGACATAAAAGTACGACTTAATGTAAAGTGTATTGTAATGTGTTTCTGTTATCTATGTGTTTTGTGAAAGAGCTATACAAATAAATCGGACTTGACTTGACGACCTGCTACAGCTCATTCTTCCAGAGTTTCCAATATCAGTGTAGGCCTATTACACTCTCCATATTCCATTATCTTTTCAAACAAATGAAAACAGACTCTTGGCAAATTACCATTGATTATTTTATTGTAAACACTCTTGGTCTGACACTAAGCAGAAATGATGTTTACCGGCACAAAATGCTTAAACGGACCAGCGTGGAATGACCACGAACTGATTCTTTCATTTCCTGCTCTAATAAACTGCTGTAGGTGTAATAAAGACTTTCATTACCAGCAACAACAACAGAGTTTTAGTGCTCAAACATAAAAAAAAATAAATATATACTTCATAATGAAGTGATCACTTTTCTCATTGTGTGCTGTATTCACATTTTATTGTATTGCTTGTTTGCACTGCATCCTGTTTAATTTGTAATAAGGGCCCGAGCACAGATGGTGTGAGGACCCTATTGTAATTGCTCAGTCAATTCACAATGAATTGCATTTCTGAGGGCCTAATCATGATCAAAAACTTACATCTGATGAAATTTACATCTGATATGGATTTCAGAATTAGTTGTGGCAAAATGGCTCGATAGCGCCACCTACAAAACTTCAATTAAGCGCCCTTTGTGCTACGTTTTATGTACAATTATGAAATTCGGTAGACAAATGTAACAGCCCAATACCTACAAAAAAGTCACTGGGTGCAAAATCTGAAAAACAACGTGTGGAAATCGGCAAAATCTCTGCCATGTCCACATGTTGTACTTTTTAACGAACATCTCCTAGAGCTTTAATCAAATCAACATCATATTTGGTCTGTCTAATCTTAAGGCCTCTGCAATGTTAAATTGCGAAGATCTTGAGTTTTCGCTGAAGGGCGTGTCTGCGGCGGCCTTACAAATTCTGATGTTTCACTATGAAAGATGAAGCTGCTGTAACTCAGGCATATAGTGTCCGATCTGCCCCAAACGTCACGTTTGAGAAGAGTCCTGGCCTGAAGACATCTATATGCCAGTTAGTCATAGCGCCATCTGCTTTGCACTGTAATTCACTCCCAGAAAAGCACATTTGTATATGCCATGAAGTACCAAATATGCTAGAAACACATTAAATCATGCAACACTTGGCTAAGAGCTAAAGTATGCGATTAGTATAGGACTCGTACCCGAGCACTTCACATCAGAGCACTGCTGTACCAGGTGAGCGACTGAGCAAGTCATACATATGGAGCTTGTAATGTGACACAAACATAAAAATGTATTAGATTACAAATCATGCACTGTGGTACAAGTGATTTGAGCTCATAACAGTGTTGTGCAAGGAACCGCATGAAAATAAGACTTTATTAATCTAAAGTCTTCCTCTGTAATCATAATTTGTGTGAAAAGGAATAAAAGAGGTTGGTGTTTTACTGCCTCTAGTGTTCATTTCAGCATTTCCCCTTTTCTGCAGAATCAATACACCGATACCAGCTGCACATTCTCACTTTCTCTTCTCTCCAACGGTGAAGTGACACACACCTGCCTCATCTTACTTGGGTAAAGTTGGTTTTATATTCGCACATTCAGACATCCGTATTCAATAGCCTTGTTAATCACACTACATTGGACATTCACAAGTAAATATGCCATTAAAACAATACTTGCCTATTTTGATCGACTGTGAAAAATGTTGTAAGTTGACAATCGTTGATTGGCAATATCATGTCGCTGCTTAAAATTCGCAAACATTAATTTATTGCACATTTATTGGAAAGTCTGAATTTATCAGAAGTCTGAATGTGCGAATATAAAACCAACTTTACCCAAGTCCTCATCTTACCCACTCAACTCATTCACTCCGGATGAATTGGTGTTACAGGGTCTGAATTTCAGCACGGGGGTGTGGGTATTACGCATAATTTTAATCATTCCCGTGGGTTGCTTTCAGAACAAAAGCAAGTGCACCACTGATCTATATAAGTGACGCACACATAAAGCCGCCTTTCAAACAGCTCACGAGAACCAAATTGAGTGGCTTACTACGATTAAACTGTTAAATACACACAAAATTACAGTCAAAATGTCCATCTTGCTGAGTATTCAGGTAAACACAGTCAGTTTTGGAACGAAAATATTTGAAAATGCATGTTGTGTAACAGTATATTGGATCAGTGCATCAACTCTTAAAGTGACAGCAGACTAATAAACCTGCTGCCGTCTGTCATGATAATCAAAGAACAAAAGATTGCCTGAATAACTTTTGTCATTTGGCTCTTTATTTATTTGTGCTATTATTTGCAATTTATTTATTTGTTCTTAATTTATTGCTAACCTTTTTTTTTGTTGTAAATTTAGTTCAAAGTTTCAAATAAAGCCTCAATGTGTTGTGCGTAAGCTATTGCAACAGAATTATCAAACAGTTATGAGATAATAATAAAAATATCTGTATGGAGGTATATATGGCAGTTTTCCCTGTGGTTATCGAAAATCAATATTTTTCAAGGTATCGAAGTTGGAAATTACAGTATTGTGACAACGCTAATGTATTGGTACGTATTTGGAGTTTTGCAAAAATGTAAGTAGAGGCATGATTTTATAATGAGCCTGAGTTGCATATACACTTTTAGTCCTGCGCGTGACCCGTCTGACACAGAACTTCACACACATTAGCACCAGCGTGCATCAGGGAACGGCGGAGTCGCAGGTATCATGTCGTGTCAGGCTCGGGTGGGAGGGGCCGTGTGGCAGGTGTCATCACTCACGATAGCTCAACAGCAGTCAGGTGACTCATACAGATGGCGAGAGCTTCCACTCATGTTTATGAACACACTAATGTGATTGTGTCTGTGTGTCCTGAAGTGCAGTATTTAGACGACGCACATAAGAGGGTCTGAATGCAGCAGATTGTACTGGGGAAAGAGACACATTAGATTAGAGATTCTCCTTCAATAGCACCTGCCGCATTCTCCTGCAGAGGCACCAGCAGAAAACCAGTGATGTGTTTTCCACAGTAAATCAGTTTTTGAAAAGCGCAATATCAAGAGAAAAGGTCAATCTAACCTTGCTTTAGGAGTTTCCTCTTCTCTGATCAAATATAAGGCCTACAAACCATTTTGTAGCAATATGACAGCAGAAATCCCTTCCTCCGCCCGGCTTAGTGCCGGCCTCAGACGTAATGACAGAGCCGGATACACTGAAACGGAGGAGATTGCTTTTTGTTGCTTCTAGACCAAACACTGCGTTAATCGATACAGGTCCAGATCCGCTGCATGAAGTCGACTTGCAAACAATTAACAGTGATGCTGGTCATGTGGAAAAATCAACAGGTAAAACCACATCAAACGCTCTAAGCAAACTAACCGGAAACCAGGATTTTCAATTAGACCAATATAAACAAAAATCACCTGAAATCATGGTATTTTCAGTGTAATTACAGACAGGTTAGATAACATACAAATAAATAACGTAATAAATAAATGTACACTACCGTTCAAAAGTTTGGTGACGATCATTTTTTTTTTTATGTTTTTGAAGTATGTCTCTTTCATGAATAAAAACTATAATATTATGAAATATTATTACAATGTAAGACAGCTGTTTTTATATGTGACGTCTAATATATTCCTGTGATCAAAGCTGAATTTTCAGCAGCATTACTCCAGTCTTCAGTGTCACATGATCCTTCAGAAATCATTCTGATATGATGATTTGCTGCTCAACATTTATGATTATTATCAATGTTGAAAACAGTTGGCTGCTTCAGATTTGTGTGTGTGTGAAACTGATACATTTAGTGTTTCAGGATTATTTGATGTTCAAAAGAACAGCATTTATTTAAAATAGAATCTTTTGTAACAATATAAATGTCTTTACTGTCACTTCTGATCAATTTAATGTGTCCTTGATGAATAAGACTATTAATCTCTTAAAAAACAGCAGTGTATGTATGCGTATGTATGTATGTCCAAAACCCTGTTCTAATAACATTCTCCAGTAGTTAGTCCCGAGGTGAAAACAGCACAGTGCAATTATAAAGTGAAATAAATGATAATGAAATGTGAAGCTAACTGATTTGATATTGTGAAAATATGATTTGAGTCAAAACAACGTGGACGCAAGAGATTTCTGAGCAGTCGTGTGGAGGAGGGTAATACGATGGCAATGAAAGTGATGTTGACGTCTCACCGCTCTCCTGTCAAACACAATCAGAAGTGCTGACAAGCTATTATAGAGCCGTTGGCAGTTTGTATTTAGATTCACAGCTATAATGGGATAATGAGCGGCCTGGGGTTTTCACGTAATTATATGTCAGCAGGATGCATTATGTGATATCTGCTAACCTCAAGACATATATGAAGATCTTTCAGACAAACTGGACATCACAGACAACTAGGTGTGAACCGCTGGCCATCACGTCAGACACACACTCAGGGTTAGTGTGGCATTCGGGACAGACGGCAGATTGATATTTGAATCAGATCGTTTTATCGCTAACTGTCTTTAAACAGATGTGTTTGTAAAGCATCTAATGTGTCGGGAGGAATCATGTAGGGTTTCGGTTAGATTGTGTAAGAGAATGTACAAGCCCTTGATCAATTTTAACACAAATATTTAACATTTCTAAGGCCTCTAGAAGATGCTGATAAACCTGTCGCACACAATCTGCTCCATTCTGATTGATAGTTTAGACTTGAGCGAGTAAAAGTCTTTTAGTATAATTGTACAAACGTTCTTCAGCTCTTCTGCTGTCAAATCTGCTCTGATTTTATCAAGTAAGCGTAAGAATAACTTTGATATTTTTTGTAATATTTCAGACTGAAGCCTATTCGGTTTACTTGATTATCAAGACATCATTTTTATGATCATCATCTTTTGAGGAAGGTTTATTTGTTCATCTCTCAATCATCATTGTATTGCGTTATATGTTTTAAAACTACAGAGATTTGATAATAAAACTAAGCATTTAAATATCATCTTACTAAGATATTTTATTGGCAGATATTTATATGCATTTTATGTCAGTATCCGCTGTACTGTTTTAAATATCTCATTGATTTACATTATACAAGCATCCGAATTATCACTTTTTGTTCATATTAATATCAGCATCTGCATATTTTTGCTCAGTTTGAGCCTCTGAATAAAATGAAACTGTTTTTTATCCATATTCTCACTATATCAGACTATTTGAGCCATAAAAGCCTGATGTATCAAATACAATGCAAATCATAAAATACATATGCAAATGTGTTGGGTGAAGGAGAAATGAGCAGGAATAAAGATCTGAGTGACTTTGACAAGTTATTTGGGTGTGAGCAAAAACACGCCGTTTTTGTGTGTGTCCCTTTAAATGCAAATGAGCTCTGCTTTCCAGAAGAGGGCGGAGCTTTAACAGCTCAACAACAACAAAGCTGGAGAATCTCACGCAGCCAAAATGAGGAAAGTGTTCAGCCTTACATTGTTCAAACCGGAGTCGACACTGATGGAGAGACTCAGGAAGAAGTTACAACTTTTAGACGTTTCTGAATGGTTAGTGGATAAATTGATGTAGTTGCTGTGGAGTTGATTCAACTCATCCACTAGCATGTGCGTCATGTTCATCTTTTGTGTTGAATTGATCCTCGTTTGTGAAGCAGTCCGGCGTAAAATGACGGCATGACAACAACACTCGACTACAACAACTCTTCCTCTTCTCTAAAGCAGCCCAACATGGCCCCGCCCCCTTTGTTGTGTGTTCTCAGGGGCGGGGTTTATGTAAATTTTAGAATTAGTGATGTCACTAACCCGGGAAGAAGCTCGTTGTAGTCCCTACCAGCCATTTGTTGTAGTCCTTAAACAGAGATTTCTGTAAAAAAAAAAAAAAAAAAGTCCCTTTGCATTGAACTTTGAGCGTCGTAACTTTGCAGATGTTGTTTATGATCAAACAGCAACATTACACACTAACTAAAGTTAAAAAAGTCAAATCATAATCGACCACCCCTTTAAATCTACCAGTTACAGAGGGTTTTGGTTAAGCAGACGCACAACAGCTTTGGCGCCTTGATATATGTCATTACAGGCAAGACTTTGAGGTACATGCACAGTATCGTCACAGTGCCACCTACTGGTGCCAAAATATAAGGAAAAATAGCCATTTTTCCTTATAACTTTTGAATGCCTTGTCCTAAAATCATGAGGATGGTCTCCTAAGATTCCTTTGGTAGACAATTTTAAATTTCGTCATAAAATGCTGTGTTTTACGAACACTAGAGTATCGTTAACGAACACAGTGATTCATCGAGGCCATGTTCTGAGAGGACCTGTAACAATACCAAATTTGCCATATTCTACAATACTTACTGTCCGCCATATTGAATTTTATTCAAAACCTACAAAATTTGTCTGAGTTGTATGAAATTTGGTATGTAACATCTACAGACAATTAAAAGATTTTTGATAGATCCAACCGTTGTTTATACTGCGTCAACAAAGTTGACTGCGAGCACGCCAAAATGGATATGCAGCCGTATCTTTGCAAAAGTTTTGTATATTGACACGGAACTTGGTACATGTCATCACAGCCATGACTTGAGGGTGCATGTAGAGTTTTGTCATAGCGCCACCAACTGCTCAGAAGTTATAAACCATGATATTATAAGTGCTTTAGCTGATGTAATTTAAACAGTTTAACCTAACCTCATGATCACAGATGTCCACAAATATTTCCTTTTCTGACCTTATTTGGCTTGACCCCATAATTGCTGCTTGCAGCTGTATTTCTACTTACGTTTACTGTGTTTTATTTGTAATAGGCTACTAATATTTATTATATTATACTTTTTTTTTTTTTTTTTTTTTAAATTCTGAATAAAAAAAAAAATCGTCATGATCAAATTATTTGTCATTGGTAATCAGAGCTCATGGAAGGTCTATCTCTAAAGTGTTATACATTATTCCTAAAAAATCAGTTTTCTCTGGAGAAAATGAAAGTGATTTTTACTGCTCAATTAAAGCAACACTTCAAAACTACACTGTAAGTCTGAACACTGAACCATTAATCAGTTGATAATCATTGCTCAAAACGGCTGCATTATAGAATAATCAGTCGGGCAAAGTGCTTCTCAATTTTCTCTTCACATGCAATCAAGCTGGACTGATTACTGATTCACTTAAGATATTTCCATCCAAGGACTCGTCTAAAGGCATCATCTTCATCCTGTGGATGTGTGATATCAGCAACACCCAGTTGCCACAGCAACAACTACCAATGCCTGATGCTTTTAGACTGACAGTGATGAGAAACCATGATTTGCATTTTAACATCACACTCACGTTACAAAAGCACACTCGATATTTAAAGCAATAATTCTTAAAAAAGTTCTGCCATCATTTACTCACCTTAAAAATCCACACTTTAATGATACTTTTTATTGATTCTGGAGTTTGATGGCCCCTGATCTCACAATTATTTTCTGGAAAAGAGCCTAACATCAGCGTTTGGAATGATATGAGAGCGATTATGTGATGAACTAACTCTTTAAAGGGGTGGTCGATTATGATTTGACTGTTTTAACTTTAGTTAGTGTTTAATGTTGCTGCTTGATCATAAACAACATCTGCAAAGTTACGACGCTCAAAGTTCAATGCGAAGAGTTGAACTGTTTAAGGACTACAACAAGCTTCTTCCTGGGTTAGTGACATCACTAATTCTAAAATTTACATAAACCCCGCCCCTGAGAACACACAACAAAGGGGGCGGGGCCATGTTGGGCTGCTTTAGAGAAGAGGAAGAGTTGTTGTAGTCGAGTGTTGTTGTCATGCCGTCATTTTACGCCGGACTGCTTCACAAACGAGGGTCAATTCAACACAAAAGATGAACATGACGGCACATGCTAGTGGATGAGTTGAATCAACTCCACAGCAACTACATCAATTTATCCACTAACCATTCAGAAACGTCTAAAAGTTGTAACTTCTTCCTGAGTCTCTCCATCAGTGTCGACTCCGGTTTGAACAATGTAAGGATGAACACTTTCCTCATTTTGGCTGCGTGAGATTCTCCAACTTTGTTGTTGTTGAGCTGTTAAAGCTCCGCCCTCTTCTGGAAAGCAGAGCTCATTTGCATTTAAAGTGACACACACAAAAACGACGTGTTTTTGCTCACACCCAAATAGGGGCAAATTTGACAAGCTATAATAAATGATCTGTGGGGGATTTTGAGCTGAAACTTCACACACACATTCTGGAGACACCAGAGACTTATATTTTACATCTTGTGAAAAGGGGCATAATAGTTCCCCTTTAGGAAAAATTATTTCCTTTATTAAGAAAAGTACAGTAGCTGCCAGACCCTGAACCGCTGCATCATCTGTGACAAGAGACTGAACATTGAAGCCTTTCAGCAGATTAGAGAGTCTTTCTGCTGCCAGTGTGTGTGTGTGTGTGTATGTGAAGGTGGCGGTGCTAGGAAGAGCTGAACAGTCCATCGCCTAAAGCATTTGTTTGGAGTCAGACTCTAGCTCAGGCCTGCAGAAGGAATAAATCAATGCAGCCATAGTAATGAATTATTTCCTTCTCTCAGTCCAAGTCAGAGGCTGAGATAAAAGCGGCCCACATGCGGCGCAGCGAACAGCCTGGAGCCGCTCCACGATCATCAGAATGCTGCCGCAGCACTTGTGCGTGTGTACATGTAAAGCGTGAGAGAAACTGACGCTAAACGCTCTTTTCTGCGCTGCCAGAGTTTACATGTGGATTAATAAGAGCTGGAGTCATCAAGAATGTGAATTTGGGAAATTACAAATATGACCTCCACTCTGGTCCATGTAGATCCAGGAAACTAGGAATCAGGGTTATTATAGTTAACTAAAAACCATTTGGAAAAAAACACATTTGGTTGCTTGAAATAAAATAAACATTCACTGAAATAACATAAAAACTTAAACTTAAACAATTCCCCATGATCAAACACTTTTGTTCTTGTTCCAGAAGCCGTTTCACTTATACAGTGCTGCTCAAAAGTTTTGGAAACATTAAGGTTTTGTTTTTGAAAGGCTGCATTTATTTGATCAAAAATTCAGTAAAAACAGTGAAATATCATTCCAATGTAAATCAGCTGTTTTCTATGTGAATATATAGTAAAGTGTAATTTATTTCTGTGATCAAAGCTGAATTTTCAGCATCATTACTCCAGTCTTCAGTGTCACATGATCCTTCAGAAATCATTCTGATATGATGATTTGCTGCTCAATAAACATTTCTGATTATTATCTGCATTGGAAACAGTTGTGCTGCTTCAGATTTGTGGAAACTGATTATTTTTCAGGATTCTTTGATAAATAGAAAGGTCAAAAGAACAGCATTTATTTCAGCATTTAATTAAAGTGCCTTGGCTGAATTAAAGTATTAATTTATTTATTTCTAAATCTTACTTAAGCCAAACTTTTGAATGGCAGTGTATCATGATTTCCACAAAAAAAAAAACAAACAAAAAAAAAAAAAACATTGCATTTTAACATATACTCACATTGAAAAAAGTTTGGCAACACTTTAGTATAGGGAACACATGTAAACTATTAACTATGACTTTTCCTTCAATAAACTCCTAATTTGCTGCTTATTAATAGTTAGTAAGGTAGTTATTAAGTTCAGGTATTGGGCAGGATTGAGAATGTAGAATAAAGTCATGCAGAATAAGGCATTAATATGTGCTTTATAAGTACTGATAAATAGCCAATATTCTACTAATATGCATGCTAATAAGCAACAGGTTAAAAGACCATAAAATAAAGTGTTACCAAAAGTTATTTTAAATGGTAATAATATTTGATAATATTACAGATTTTACTGTATTGTTGATCAAATAAATGATACGGAAGAGGATTAGGGCCAAGCAATAATAAAAAATAAAACCATTTCGAGATTAAAGTTGTTAAATTTCGAGAAAAAACTCGTTAAATTATGAGAAAAAAGTCGAGATAAAATGTTGAGAATAAAGTCATTAAATTACGAGAAAAAAGTCATAATTTAACGAATTTGTTCTCATAATTTAACAACTTTTTTCTCATAATTTAATGAGTTTATTCTCAACATTTTATCTTGACTTTTTTCTCAAAATTTAATGACGTTTTTCTCTTAATTTAACAAATTTTTTTCTCTTAATTTAACGACTTTTTTCTCGTAATTTAATGACTTTATTCTCAACATTTTATCTCAACTTTTTTCTCAGAATTTAACGATTTTTTTTCTCGTAATTTAACAAGTTTATTCTTGAGATGGTTTTATTTTTTCATTATTGCTTGGCCCTAATCCTCTTCCGTAAAATGAAGCCTTGGTGAGCAGAAGAGACTTAAAAGATTGTAATGTTTCCACACTTTTGACCAGTATTGTACGTCACAATAGGGAAGAAAAGACGATCACAATGTCATGCTGACTTTAAAGGTTTCTCAATGAGACGGCGTTCTGACGATGAACCTGGAAGCACTGGACGTAAACAACATATGAGAATGACACAGAAGAGAAGAGACTGTTGAATAAAGTTGTCATTTTTGTTTTGTTTTGGTGCACAAAAAGTATTCTCGTCTCTTCATAACATTAAGGTTGAAGCACTGCAGTCACATGACTGTTTTAACCATGTCTTTAGTACCTTTCTGGACCTTGAAAGTGTTGATTATATTGGACGAGTCATAAACCTCTTGGATTTCACCTAAAAATATCTTAATCTGTGTTCTGAAGATGAACGAAGGTCTTACGAGTGTGGAACGGCAAGACTCGGAGAACAGTACAGAAGTCGTTGATCTATTTTTATGACTGTCTAATGGTATTTTTTGTGTATTTTGGAGCTTGACAGCTGTGTCAGGAGGGAAAAGAGCTGTTCACACAAACCTGTTCACTCATACAGGTTTGAAACGACGTGAGAGTGACGAAGCAATGGCAGCACTTCATTTTTGAGTCAGCTGCTCAATATCATTTTATCTCTAGATATAACCCGTCCCAGCACACCTCTCCTGAACAACATGATTTGAGGAATCATTCATGATTGAATCAAACCCGGCGGTATCCAAAGAAGCTGCAGAAATGTGCATTCATCAAACCAGACTGTGAAACACGTTAAGCTTTGGGAGGATTCCCAGACACACATTTACACCTCCTCCTGCTCTCATCGCGTGGCACATAAATCAGATCTTTACAGAGATTACGGTGGCTCAGACTCTTCCGGATGACTCACGTTGTGGCACGCATTACAGGACGCATGGCTGATTTTATTCTGGCTGACAGCTGGCTCTTCACATCGAGCCACAATGGACGCAGGACAGGATATGACAATATCGGCAATGACAGCGGCGGCTTGTGTCCATCTGTTATCAGGAGAAAAGGGTATTAAAACTTAAAGCCGTTTCAAGACATGCTGTAATTATTTAAACCTGCACGACTGACACGCTTAGTTACCACGGAAACCGTCCAGGTGCAATTAGTCACAAAAGCTGATATGAGTAAACATCAACTTCAAAGAACAAGAACTTCAGGTGTCTGCCAGAGTGAATGCAGATGTGATTTATTCCACGAATGTTCCCTAAAGCAGTGAAGAAAACACCTCAAACCCAGTCTGTGTTGATGCTTCAGGAGCGCAATGATCACTAGCTTTATTCACAAACGTAGTAAGCTTATAGCTTTCTGTGAAAAAAAGAAGTGTGCTTAAATGTACTGAATGTGCACTTTCAGTGTACTTCAAAACTTAAAAGTAAATAATAATAAAAAAAAAAAACTGGTGTAATCATGCCTTTTAGAAGTACACTTATTTTGTGTTGAATAACACACTTAAGCACATGTAAAGAACATGATTGTAATTTTAAACGTAGTGTGTTATTCAATCTTACAATTAAATTTAATACATTTTAACCCAATGTCACACTCTCCAGACGTAGTGCCAATGATAGCCACCAGAGGGCAGTCCTTTACCGCTTTATGAACTGCATTTCCCATAACCCTTTGCCTGGACTCATTTTGCTTCCTTACATTCAGGTATGTCTCATTATCCTTGTTAACTCTGCCTATATAATCCTTGTGTTTTCTGTCAGTCTTTGCGAAGTCGTGTATGTTGTTACACTGCATTTCTGAGCATTATCCTAGTTTCCCGTGTTTTGGTTTTTTGATTCTCTGCCTGCTTTCTGGATGACTCTTTTTGCCTGTGTTTTCTGTCCTGTTGCCCATTTGGATTCACCTTTTGCCTGTAATATGAATTATGATTCTGGATCATCACAATAAAGCTGCATTTGGATCTTCAACCCATGAACATTACATAACACTCGTGTCGCGGTCAAAAATTACCTTTTGCTCATTCCAAAGAAATGAATACACTATATTTTAGTTTTATTTAATATCTTTTCTTTTTTTCTTTTTGTTTATTTATGGTACCAAATGATATTTATATATATTATAAGTTATATATATATTTTATTACTTATAATCCATTTATTCAATTTTTTAACATTGACCTGGAAATTAAATTTATTTTTGAAATTTAAGTCATTAATGCTCTGGAGCGCATGCTTAAGTTTGGTCTATTTTTTAAAGAATACACTTGGAAGATTATTGCTGAAGTCAAAAAAGCTAACTTAAAGTTATAGAAGTTTAAGTTTATTGTTATGAAAAATGCACAAAAGTACTATTTCAATTTTTATATGAAATGTTTCCAAAACTGTGAGAAAATCAAATCCATAAATCTAAACAAGTTGTGTTTCAAATCTGATGCTGATATCTCAAAAAATGAGCTTTCAGTAAGATTTTGTTTGCGTGCAATACCAAAGGTTTCCACTAGATGAAATTCACTTTCTATTCGTTTCTAATGCACCCAATTTTGACACTGAGGAGTACAAGTGAGACTATATTTTTAGGACTTTTTTAAACTTTTTCGAATCATGTCCAAGATCTTGTATCTTCACATATTAAGTGTCAAAACCAAGTTTTGTACCCTAAAAAAAAAAAAAAAAAAGGTTTTTAGAAGGTTAAAAATGCGTAATTACTAATACATTTAAATAAATGACACAATTTTCAGAAGAAATGACGTTAGAGTATATTTCAGTTTACCATAAATGCTACAGTTTACTAAATATTTCAAAGACAGTAGAAGTAAATCTGAAATTACACATAAAGACGAACATAAGTGGGTCAAAAAAGCTCTCAAACATTCAGCTAATGGAATTAAATTCAAATTGAAGCTAATACATTTTATTTCATTGTAAATAACATGCAATTATACGTGTTAAAAAACATTATATTTAGTATATTCTTTAAAAAATATATTATTTCCATAATAAGTACTCTTTATAAAAGTATGCTGAAGTGTACTTCTTTTTCATTGGGGCTACCTAGACAGTAGTTGGAGGCTTTATAGATGTGCTCTTGATCTCATTTAAACAGTATCACTTTTAACTGTCACAAAAAAAGTCAATCCCACAATGCATTGTGTGGCAAAACCTTCATCCAAGACAGAGGATGAGTCACAAGAAATGCACAAGAAATGCTCATGCACTCCATTAATAATATTATGTTATCCGTTTCTTGCATGTCTCACTCATTAGTGTACTTCATTAGTTAGCTCAGCAACATGTCAACATCAGACTCCACTGGAATCACAGATTCACGCTGCAGTATTTGTGTGGTTTCTGGAGCGGCTGTTCATTTGAATGATTATGAGGTTCCACTTCAGTTAGTGAGGCGCTAATGTCTTCGTTCGATGTGTTTAATTAACTCCTTGTCTAATTCAGTAATTCAGCCCCTAGTAAGACCTGCGACCCCCTCTGATATGCATAAACCTCGGCTGACCTGCGGCTCAGATTCGTCAGACGGGACAGACCGAGAGACCCGCTAACCTTCAGCGCCGCTGTCATGCACAGGAGCCCTGCTCTCAGCGGGACCTCTTTCTCAACCAATTACACCCGTTCACTCGTTCCTGCACCCGGCTGCTCTTTATCTTCGGCTCTTTGTCAGTAAGACTCCTCGTAGGTGATCATCGATCGTCTGTCGCGGTCGCTCAGGCTTCGGCTGGTTGCTTTCAGCAGGTAGAGCGACTCTTTTTTGAAGGCTCTTATATTTGTCCTGTCTGCATCTGTGCCCTTGTGAAAAAGAAGATCTTGTGCACTTGTGTTGAACTTGTAGTGTACTTCAAATTCTACAAGTGTATATTATTTAAAAATCTGTACTTAAAGAGTACACTTTTGAGTAATGTCAAATTAAACATTATACTTTAAAGTACATTTTAAAACGTGTTTTAATAATCGTTTGTCGTGCTTTAGAGAAGTGCACTTATTGATGTGTTGACTAATACTATAATTTTCACTGTTATTTAATTTAACAAGTTAATATATTTTAAATGTGCTAAATTGCAACTTCATCTTTATGTGTAATTACAAGTATATTTCAATACATGACATACAAGTTTCAGTAGAAATAAAGTATATTTTAGTTTATCATAAATTTAACCATATTTCAAAAACTAGAAGATTATGAAAAGTCATTTAAAGTTAGTCACAAAGAGTACTGTTGAGTTCAACTAATAGCATCAAATATGTATTTAAATTATAATACATTTTCATTTAATTGCAATTAACATGCAGTTAAAGGGGTCATGAATTGAGAAATCATCTTTTCCTTGAGCTTTTGATATATAAGAGGTCATCCGACTTTAAGAATATCCTGCAAGTTTCAGAACTGAAAACGTCATTGCTAGTCCAATAAAAGCTTTTATTGACCCAGAGAACGACTGATCCTGGAATGTGTCTATAGATCGGTGAAACTCCGCCTCCGCAGAAGAAATCAACGCCTACTTCATCATTACAGCTTTAGCTCTGCCCACTGGTGTGTGAGTGAGATGAGGAGGAGAGAAGAGTGATACAGGACTAAAATAACATTACCTTTCAAAGGATCCTAATGGTATATGGTTATTTATTTTCATCAATGTGAATGTCTCAGTTGAGCTTTATTTATTTGTATTCGGTTCATTTCACTGTGGATTCTTTGGTAAATCAATCGCATTTCGGCACAAACAGACTTTTATGATATGGACTCGACAGTAATGCAACAACATGTCAGTAACTGTGTTTATTCTAATGCCTGATCTGATATTAATGATTCATGTACAGTCAGATGATCTTTGTGTGTCAGTAAATCAAACCAGTGACTAAACGACCAACTTCACCTTGTTTCTCTTAGTAGGATGAAAATAATTTGATATTTAAACTGTGATTCAATTATATATATAAAGAACGCTCCCTTTGCAATCGCTGGAGCGAGTTTTTCAGTGACTGAGTTATGGACTCGAGCTAAAACTCCTGTTTTATTAAAAAAATCTCTTAGTTAGAATGTGTTTGCACTGTTAGTTATGATGAAAGCATTCGTTAGTGTGCAGAAATTGAGTTATAATGACGAGATCACTGCTTTCATGAGCTCAACAACATGTCTGTGATCGACTACAGTGTTCATCACTGCAACCTTTCATGCCACAATCTAAATATAATGCCACAGATCTAAATGCAATGCAATGCAATGATTACTTAACCTTGAGAGCTGTAAAAACGTGCTAAAAGTTTTAGAGAAAGTAATATTTAGCTATTTCATATGCAAACATGTCAGCCAATCACAGCAGTGGGCGTTTCCACTGAAGTCTCACAGAGACACACCCCTTCAAACAGAGAGTTCAAATCAGAGGCTAAAGAAAAATGCCTTTTATTTCTAAATTATGACAATTTTTGATGTAAAAATAATACTAAAATCATAAGTGCACCCCAGGAAACATCATAAAACAATAAAACCACACAGTTCATGACCCCTTTAAGTGTCTGAAAACATTACATTCAGTTCACACTTCAGTATATTATTTCGAAATATTTATTTCCGTATGAAGTACTCTTTTTATGTAAGCTAAAGTGTACTTCTTTTTCACGAGCATGGTTCTGTCTTTTTGTATGTGTAATAGGCTGTTCAGGGCCATGAAAGGGCTGTGGAGCTCTCCTCAGTGCTGATAAGTGTTGTGCTATGAAATAATGTATGTGTGTGTGTGTGGCTGTACCTGGAATAATGAAGAACTGAAAAAAACTTATAAATAAAAAGAGTCAGAAAATGGATTTGTTGATTGAAAGCTGCCTCAGAACTGTTTCTATGTGGTTGCTATGGTGTTCTGGCTGGTTTCTAGGTGGATTCTTACTGTCTGACTGATCTTCTGGTCTGTAGATGTGACTCGGGTCCTTCAGTGAGCGTCTGTGGGATTGTTTCAGCCGGTGTAAATGGTGCATCTGATCAGCAGCACACATGATCTGAGGAATCACTGTCAGTATGAACACTCATTTACTGTTAGTAGTTTGTTCGAATCACTAACCTCACTACTTATCATTAGTATTTTTTGGTTCCTACTGTTGTCGTATTTCTGTCCTAGAAACTGAGCCTTATCGGTAGGCTTATGTGTTTTATTTTTGGTATAAGCACAGAAATCCAGGACTGTCAGATTAATCCAAGCTGAAGTATTTTCAGATTAATGTTAAATGAGCTTTACTCTTATGTGTTTGTCTCGTGATCTGCTCTATTAAACCTCATGTGTGAATAAACTCTAATGTAAGGTGTAACTTTAACAGTGAGCTGCCTACACACTTTTTGACAGATGAATTTCCATGACCTCAGATGCAAATGTTGCCTAATGATACAAATCAGGCAACATTGCCTAAACGTGTTTCTAAGATACCTTATTATGGCCAAATTGTATTTTATTTATTCCTTATGATGGATACAATCCCAGAATGCATTTCTACATGCTCAGTGAAAGACTGATTCACATATTTGTAACATGAATATGTCTGGCTTCTGGTGTCATTCTCTTCCAGTTATTTTACCTGTATAAAAACAGTTAAACCAGCTTGACATTGCAAACTGGTATAATTTCATTATCATAATCATAAAAACACTGGTTTGTAGTGCAAATACTTTTACTGTTTTCTGCACTTTGTTATTTCTCTATAGTGGCTAATTAATCAAATGTCAGAAAATAGCTTACTTCTGCAATGCAAAATAAAAATAACGATTCATGATTCAAAGAACCGATCAAAGAACCGATTCAAAGAACCGATCACTCGATTCTAAAAAGTGTCAACAAAATTAGTTAATGTAATCTTATGGGCTTATATTTTAACAAGTATTTGCTATCATTTTAATGTTCATTACATTATTATAGTTTGATATGATTATAATATGAGAGATTAGATTTAAAAAAAAATGGTTAAGATTTTATTTTAGGGTCTTTTGCTTATTAGCATGCATATTACTAGAATATTGGCTGTTTATTAGTACTTATTAAGCACATATTATGCTTAATACATTATCTGCATGACCTTATTATATCTTAAATTGTGTTCTGAAGATGTATGAAGGTCTTACATGTGTGGAACGACATGAAAGCGAGTAAATTAATAACAGAAATTTCATTTTTGGGTGAACTAACTGTTTAAATCAATCTGCTTGCAATCACATGATCCTCTATAGAGCACAGCTGATTGGTTTATGCTGTATCAGTAGCCATTGAGCTCACTGCTCAGCCTTCAAATACTCAGTCAGCATTTGCTGAAGCAGTTGCAGCGCGCTTTCAGAAACCCTCCACCTTCCCCAGCTCCACCTGTATAGATCTGCTTCGGGTAATTCATGTACGTTATATTGTGCAGCAGCAGCAGGTCTTACTTGATCACAGCAGCGTGTCGTGTATGTATTGTGCAGCAGCAGCAATAACAAACTGTAGCAGATCTATTCCACCAAAAACCATACATTACCATGTCAAACACTCATGACTGAACTGTCTTTAAGAACCTGTGACAATGCTGAATGGTCAATAAAACTCAAAACGCATTATTGTGTCTTTAAAAATTAATGTTTTTTTCAGCATTTCAGTAGCTGCTTATGTGAAAGTGAAAGTGTGGCCAAGTATGATGTCCCATATTTAGAATTTGTGCTCTGTATTTCACCCATACAAAGTGCACACACACACAGTAGCAAACACACACACACCCGAAGCATTGGGCAGCCGTTTTTGCTGCGGGGATTGGTGTTTTGCTCAAGGGCACTTCAGTTGTTGGTAATCAGAGTGGAAGAGAGCTCTGTTCATTCACTCCCCTCACCTACACTTCCTGCCTGTACTGAGACTCAAACCTGCAACCTTCGGGTTACAAGTTCGACTCTCTAACCATTAGGCTACAACTGCCCCTGTAGCATCCTATATATGCCTTTACTAACCGAGTAAGAAAGTCTCCTCTGAACCAGCTAATGAAGAGCTCAGACCAGCTAACAGACAGCTAATGACTAGATATTAACCAGCTTTTTACAACAAACAACTGAGAGAGTACATGAAAACTTAACTTCACTTAACCCTCTGGGGTCTGAGGATTTTCGGGGCCCTGGAGAAGTGTTGACATGCCCTGACATTTATGCTTTTTTCAGTTGTTCATAAACATATTAATGGAAAAAAGTGTCATTACACTGTATTCAGCACAAACTAGGCTACAGTAATATGTGAGGTACATGTATGAATATGTTTGTATTTTTGAAGGAATAACGTTTATGCGTGGTTATTGAAAAAACTAAAAATTTAAGTCACTGAAATAAAGCCAAAAAATATACATATTAAATCTGTGTTCACAAGACTTTTGGGTATTTGAGGTTGTAGACTAGAGTTTTTGCTTAAAACTGATGTAAAATTTATCCTGCCTACTTGTTCAAATAAAACAATGTATTGATTTAGTTTTGTAAGACACTTTTTGTCAAGAAACACAGTATACGTGGAGACATCATCATGAATTATGGATGATTCTCACCTTAGAAGACAAAAGAATTGCATAAAGTGCTCTAATGACCTGCATATTAATGAGCTCTTTCAGTCAGGTAGGCTGTGAAAAAAACCTCTGTGATCATGTCTCAAGCTCATCATGGTGTAAATCAAACATACAGAAAAAACAGCAATACTGTAAAATATTATTACAATTTAAAATAATGTTATTATATGCTATTATGCTATTATATACTTTAAAATAAAATGTATCTCTGTGATGCAAAGTGTCTGAACAATTATGTTACCTCTATGGCATTTCATATAGGCTTTTAGCTTAAAAGCATGCACATTTGGAGAAATACTGAAATTAATGCTGACATCTACATGATAGAACAATCAAGACCTGTGAAAAATCAAAATATGTGCACGTTTCCTCTCATAGCGGCAGCTCAGCGTAAGTACGAGTGAGTTAAATAATGTGTAATGCACATAAGAAAGCATGAAAAAAAAAAAAAAAAAATCTTGTGTCTTTCTCTGACAAACCAACAGAGGAGCATGAAGTGGGATCTCCTCAGAGACGCCAGTTTTTATGGAATCCTTTCACACCAGATATTCTCCCTCATTCCAGATGACATCCTCCAAATTCAACATGGTTAACCTTGAGAAGAGCTTGAGCGATGCGATGTTTTATTACACGTACCCTCTTACACCCAACCTGATTACCAACACTGGTCAGTTGGACACAAAAGCAAACAGACAACAAGCAGTCCAGTAAACTCCTCATCATTGAGGTTAATGACTGGTGCTGGTTAATGAAGCCCTGCTTTTTTACACTAGTAGCTGAATCTTAAAGTAAGGGTCACACAGCACCTCAAACACTTTCATTGATTTCCGTGTGGAATGGATGTAATTTTAGTTACAGTTGCTCATTCGTGGAGCCAGGACTGTGAATCTCTTTGCCAATTTCTGAAACGAATGAAACGAGAGCGCTTGCTTTATGCGGCGTAGGACGATGGATGATACGAGATAATCTCGGCTTGCCATCTCATCCCTTTTTTTCAGCCAAAAGCACTCATCTCTCATCATCGGGCCATGATTAGCATTCATTGGCCCAAAGGATCAGGTGCTCGCTTCACCGCAAATGTGCTTCGGAGAGAGGCGTAATGGTGCCTGGCTCACTGAGGGCATAAAAAAGAAATCTGCAGATTTGCCACATGGTGAGAGAGGCTGATTTGTACTGATGAGCAGTGATGTGTGAGGCGGCGGTGGGACTCACGGAAGGCCGTGTAGAGCTCCTGGAGGGTCAGGTGACCGTCATTGTTGTAGTCGTCGTATCGCAGGAGGTCTTGCATGCTGCACTCCAATAAGATGTTTTCCAAATGCTCCTTTATGGAGATCTGTGAAATAACGGGGGGAGTTCAATTAAGTTAAACAGTGTTATTTCATGAATTTAGATTGATTAACGCCTCAACACTGGCGTGCTTGATGCAGATTGGTCGGAACATATGTTATGGGTGTTAAAGAGTTCACAAAAAATGAAAACTGTATCATTGTTTGTTCACCCAGATTTCAATAATGCCAAGAACCAAGCCAGCAGAATCTGAGAATTAGGTTAAATATGAGCTTCAGCGGAGGGGAGGATTATGAAACCTGCACTACTTTCAGTCTCTCATACACTGAGAAAAAAAAAAAAGATAACTTCAAAGGCAACTCATATTATTTAACATCACTGAATCCACCTAAATACAATGATTTATATCAACAAAACTATATTTGTATGCATTAAATCAGGTAAATAGCTCTTTAAAGCAACAATTGCAAGTAATCTCTTTACAGTGTAGGACTCAATTACCAGCCGCTTTCAAACAATAATTCCAGTAAATTACCGTAAAATTTCCAGAATGACTTTACTGTTAAATACACAAACATGCTGTTCATACAAGCAATGTCATTCTGGCTTTTTACCGTTAAGAGACTGTTTACACATCAGCACCAAAATAACGGTAAATTCTGTGATATCAGTCATCGAACATGATCTTGTCTTCATTCGCCAACATGAGGAGAAGCACTTTAGGGGTCATTTACACAAGACTGTTTTCAACTAAAAACCGAAAAAGGTAACACTTTATTTGAAGAGCTGTGCATAAGACTGACATGACCCCTTAATAATCATGACATGACATGAGGTTTTATGCATGTTTATGACAACTGTCATTAAATTTCATTTGCTCAATTATGTCATTTTTAATGCAAAGATGACATTGTTTGAGATGTCTGTGTTACGACAACTTGACATGCACCAATACATCATAACCTGTCAGTGTCTTTGTCATGACAACTTGACATTATTTAGCTTTATGGGTTATTACATTAAACTGTCATGTAGTTAGTTTTGACATGAGGCCATTATAATAGTGTCATGAATATTTTTCTGACCTTTTTTTTTTAGGTGTACAAATTGAACTTGTCATTAAAATGTCATTAAGTGTTAATACTCTGTCAAATAATTTTATAACAGCATCATGAATAGTTTTCATTTATTAATGTTTTTTTTTTTTTTTAAAGTTTCCTCCAACAGAAGGTCAGATAATAGACAATTTCAAATTGTTATAAAATAATGGTACACTTTATTTGAGGGTCTTTTAACTAGTTGCTTATTACTATTAGCATGCATATTACTAAATATTGGCTGTTTATTAGTACTTATTAAGCACATATTAATGCCTTATTCTGCATGACCTTATTCTACATTCTTAATCCTACCAAATACCTGAACTTAACAATTAACTATTAATAAGCAGTAAATTAGGAGTTTATTAAGGGAAAAACTGCTATGTCATGTTTATGACAGGTTATGATGTCTTGGTAATGTCAAGTTGTCATGACAAAGACACTGACAGGTTATGATGTGTTGGTTTATGTCAAGTTGACATGACACAGACATCTCAAACAATGTCATCTTTGCATTAAAAATGACATAATTGAGCGAATGACACTTAATGACAGTTGTCATAAACATGCATAAACCCTCCTTCATATTCATGACATGTGTCATATCATGATTATGAAGGGGTCATGTCAGTCTTATGCACACCCCTTCAAGTAAAGTGTTAACCACAAAATGTGTGTTTTGGCCATTAATTTACATGACAATGGAGTTTTGAGGGATTGGAAATGCAAACTTTTAAAAGTGCAAGTTTTTGAAAATTGTATTATTATCTCTGTGTAAACTGCAAAAGCATGAATCTGTGAAAATGGTGGCATCATGTGCATGCGCAGTACATGTTCAGTCTACAGGTGCACAGTGCTTCTTTACAAAGTGACATCGCCATCTACTGGCCTGGCCACAGAATGCAGCATTTTTAGTCATTTTCACAGATCCATGTGAACGGGCATCATTTTAACAATGTTGTCGTCTGTACATGAAAAACACAAAGGAAAACATTTCCATTTTTAGTACATCGTTGTCATGTAAACGTACCCTTAGTGTCACTATCAGTTCAATTTGACAACATTTTTTGACTTGTAAGTGACAGGCATAAGGGGATGATCATCACACAGAATATGTTTTTGAGCTTAAAAACACTGTAATCTGACTGCAGAGTTGCAGCACTGATGAATGGAAAAGAAGGCTGGGTTGAGATGTGGCGCAACGGTCAAAGATGTCCATCTAGCGCATATTTACATAGAGAAACTATTAAAAAGCAGTGGAGATTACTGTAAACAGCGCAGAGCAATCATGTCATCTCCATATGAACTTTATGATTTCGTGCCGGTAATCTTCATTCTTTGTTCACACAGCATCATACTGGTAATTTACTGGTATTTAAGGCTTGACATTAACTTTTTTTGCTCATCAGCCAGGCTAATGGTTTTCCAAAGTTACTAGCCACTCAGCATTTTTTTTTTTTTACTTTTATATGGATACCATGGGGAAACACTACCATATAGGTATTTTTAATATGATTTCATAATTTGGCAGCAGGTATATTAGGCTGCTGTCACTTTAAGACCTGATGCACGGATCCATTATACTGTTACACATGCGTTTTCTTTCTCAACTGTTTACATTCACTTAAAACAAACTGACTGTGTTTACATGAATACTTGCCAAGACCAGCATTTTGTGTGTATTTGATTGGTTAAGCCCAATAAGCAGCGAAAAAGAACTTAATTTAGTGCTGAGAGGCGGCTTTATGTGCGCACACTTTGGGTGTGAGAACAAAATCTGCGGGAATGAGTAAAATTATGCGCAATACACACAATCCCATGGCGAAATTCAAGCCCTGTTACCGACAATATTCGAGGCGGTTTGTGTGTCACTCGCTGCCGTAGAGATGAGAGAGAGAAAGAGCAGCTGGATATCCATTCTGAGGAAAATGAGTATTGGAAGCGTTTCAGATATTTCAGTGTCGGTATGTATCGAAAATCTATATTTCTGACCACACTACACTGCACTTAGTTTATTATTTCAGAAGCTTTTTTAAAAGAGTACAATTAAAAAATGTTTATATTATATATAAAATTCATCCCGCCAAAGTGGCTAGTAGGAGTGACTGCATCACACGCTACTGCTGAAATACACCTGCATTTGGCGGGTGTTCATTTTACGACTTCTCATACTGGGAAATTGGCAAAACTGACTTACCAATATTTTTGAAAGTTCCTGTTCACACATGATCTCTTAACGGTAATTTACCAGTAAAGACTGTACGGAAAATAAAAACCAGAGGACTTCAGTATACTGTAATATACTTTTCATAGTGGAAGATTTAAGATAATTTCAAGGTAAAATTGTAAAACTCAAATATTTTACGTGCATGTATGTATTTATTTGTGTAGCAAGTGAGATAATGTTCACTTTTAGAGGAAAAGGTTCTATATGGAATCTAAAAGTGTTCCATCAGGCGCTTCATATATAGAACCTTTTAGTAGTTCCATCATAGAATCATTTTATGGATTTAGTGTAAATTTGTTCATTTTGTTTTAAAGGCACAATATGTAGGATTTTTGGAACAAAATATCCAAAAACCACTAGAACTGTGTTATATATTTTGTTGACTTGTGTACTTACATTATCACAAATGTTTCCAAGAATGTTTAAATCCAGAGAAATAAGCAATTTTAACCAGAACTCGGACTATCGCCTATCAATGACATCACACCCGCTTTACTCTTGATTTCAGGTTTTATTTTGTAGAAACCATGGAAACACCAAAGATGTTTTAGTATATTATGTGTTTTATTAGACAAGTGAGCAACTATTTGGATACATTCATCGACAGAAATCATGTTATATAGATCAACACAGTAAGTCTTATAGATTAAATCGTTTTCTTGATTTAACATGTTTTGCCATGACTAATATTGATCTGCAGCGTGCAACAAGTGTCTCTGAGCGAACACAGAGTAGCACTAAAGCAACTTTCAACACTCAAATGTATCTATTATGATAAACAGCGCGGCTTTACCCCACATACACTCGACTGGAAGAAGCAGAAGCGGCAAATGTGGCATAATAAAAGTCCCGATGCTCTCGAGACATCCAGCTCCAACATCACTCGCCCTGCTCTGCTTCATACTACAGTATTGTTAATAATTCCATCCATGAATATGATTTCCCGTCGGATTCTTTTCCAGCGGCTGTAGATGTGAAGACAACACCTCCCATGATTCCACAAAATCAAGGCGTCATCAAGCTACGCATTTGTTTTAAATAAGCGACCTCTAGTGCCGAAAATGTATATATTGTGGCTTTAATTATTAATTAATTTTATTTAAATGTTATGAATTAAACAGCCTGTAAACATACTAGAAAAAAAATCATCTAAGACATCTCACTATGAAATGAAAGTCAAGTACCCTAGAGTTCTATATAGAACCGCATTAAACCTTTTTTTTAAGAGTGTACAGTCAGTCTTGATCCTATACGTTGTATAACAACTCAAAATTGTGTCTTGTTCTCACACAAAGCATCATACGACTTCAAAAGATAATAAAAGAGTGGCACACAAATCATGCTGTCCGCTTTGGAGGTGGTTGTCTTTTAGAGCTTGACTATAAACTATCATATAATGATTCTTCAACTTTGGCTTCCATAGAAAAACAGCAGCATATGAGTTTGGGATGACATGAGATAATGACTATCTGAAGTATTTCCTAATATTTGCTGTAATAAGCAGGATAATGTGCAGTCCTTTCAGAGTGAAGGGAATGACGGTCGGTCCTCTCACCTCTGCCAGCTCCTCGCTGCTCAGACGGCCGTCCTGGTTTCTATCTATATACTTGAACATGGTGTCCACCAGAGTCCTCCTCTGGTCCATGGCGTTCGGTTCCCCGTCCGTGAAGGTCCTGGGCTGCATATCCAGCAGCATGCTCTTCAGCTTGTTGTACTCCGCCATGGTGCACGTGTCGCCTGTAAAGACACACCAGAGGAATTCAATTAGTGTATACGACCGAAGGCAACGAGGAGCCGATTTGCATTTATGCACGGACATGTTTGCAATTTGTATTTCTGGACAGTCATTCAGCGCAGGGGTCCCAATTAATTCACTGTAATCCTGCGATTTACACCGAAAGACAAAAGGTAAACATTCTCATTTAGACACTTTAGCTGTATCGCAGCTTCTTTCGGCAGTGAGGGATTAACAAGCGTGTTTTAAACTGTCACATTAATTCCCATGCGGCTCCGCAGCACTTATGTCTATGAAAGACGGCGGGGAAAACGAGAACCGTGATTAATCAAGTGTGGTAGTGACTGTTTATTCCATACTGGCAATAAAATTATGCAAACACAGCCCACCCGCTGAGCCGCTCTTTAAAGACCCCTCGAGTGGGAGGAAGATTGTTTCTTGTATCCGGCACGGAGGCAGTGCGAAATATGACACGAACGGAGGCAGCGTATACAAGGCTTTGCTCGACTGATGAGAAGAGGAAATATGATATGAATAAGTCATTAGGAGACATCCCTCTACATGACGGATCAGAGCTGCCCGCTGAGAGGAGTCTCACTACACCGAATGGAGAGAATAGCAGTCGGCAGTAACTGATGCTGACCGCCACGGTAGGAACTCCACAATCTCAAACACACGTGATGAAAGGCTGCAGTGTGATGGTCTCGTCTGCTCTCTGGGAAACATCTGAACCGAAGGCCACACGCACACACTGAGGAAAGACGAGCGCATGAATCTTCATTGTGTCTACACACACTCGCACTGCCTCGCTGAACTGAAGTGAAGACGCACAATTTGAATTAAATTTGTGCTGAGGTAGCAGGGTTATGATTATAGCTGAAGTAAACAGTTAAGATCATAACCTGATGTGCTAAAATCTTAACTTGATGTGCTAAAATAACTACAAGTAAAACTGAAAAAAAAACCCTTGCAGACCACATTTATGTAAATACACAAATCGTAAGGGTCTAACAGCCTAATAAACCTGCTGCTGTCTTTCGTCAATGTTAATCAAACAGCAAACAAAGAGAAAATCACTAACATGACTTTAATAGCTTTAAACTTCTGGAGCTGATGAACGCGCCGGCACATTTTTGTTGATTTTTTTTTCACATATCAGCAAAATCGACTTGAAATACTCTATCATTTATTGTCATACGGATAAAAGCAATACATCATTCAAAACTGTAAAGGGTTTTATATGTGTTCAGCTTACAATCAAATCAAAACGTGCTTTTGTAAAATAAAGAACGTTCTTTCTGCCGTCTTGTTCTCTTTGAACTTTTTTCTGGAGCTCGTCACAAAAATGAAACAAAGCTCAGTGGATATTTGATACACAGACATGAACAATATATATGTAGAAACATTTAAGTGTCTACTTTTAAATTATGTAAAAGAGAGAGATGTCCGGTTGTTCTTGTGTTAGCTCATTATCTGTTAATATGAACACACCTACTGACAGCGAGCGCTATTCACACGTAATGATCTGAGGTGGTCCATGCACCCACATCAACTCTATAAAACTCATCACATTTCATCAGGATAATCAGATTCATTAACTTTGCATCATTTTGGGATGCCGTGAAGGAAGATGAGGTTTTAGTTTCATTTTGAGGAGTAACTTGATCCAGCTGAGGATATCATTTCTGACATATTTTATACATAAACATGCACATATTTCCTAGTTTGGCTTTTCCAAAATTATTGCTATACTGAAATTGATAATAGCAAGTGTATATTTAACCCTCTACAGCACAACGGAAAGTTTTCTTAAGCCCTATGTTTAGTAAATCTTTCTTTAAATGATTACAACCAATTAGAAAGGTCGAGAAAGTACCAAAGAACAGTTCAGTAAGGTGTTGGAGTCAATATCAAGCACCATTTAAAGGCGGGACGTCCTGTTCTGACACACGGTCACAGGAGCACATGGTGTGAGAAGAAGGCAATATTATTTGCTTTAGTAATCTTATTTAAAACAACATGAACTCTACATAAAACATATGTGTGTGTATGAAGGTGTAGAGAAGCCTTTTGACGGTTTTTTTTTATTTTGCATGTTCAGAAATTTAGTTTCTCTTTTTGTTGCCTCAGGACAAAGTACTTTTCGAGAATGTTTTGGGCAAAACCTCTCATTGGCAACAATGTATTATAAGAAGGGAAGATGCAAGGTTCCTGGGTTTGCAGAAACACCCAAAGTGATGTGCAAAAATTGTAACGTACACCACTATTTCACAGCAGAGAAGAAGTGCTTTTTCTGAAGTTTCGTACAGAGTGAAATATTATTACTGACTAATACATGATACAGATCTATGCATGTATAAAATTCAATACATCAAAGTCTTTCAAGTGTTTTTCCCTTTTTACTTAATGATTTCTTGAATTTTTAATTTTCTTTAAAAAAAATGATTTTGATGATAATTTTCTCTATGACTCTGTTCCATTGTCGCACAACGTTGCTTCTTCCTGGATTAGTGACATCACAAACCCTAAAATTTACATTACAATCCTCATTTTGGCTGCGTGAGATTCTCCAGCTTTGTTGTTGTTGAGCTGTTAAAGCTCCGCCCTCTTCTGGAGCAGCAGCTCATTTGCATTTAAAGGGACACACACAAAAACAGTGTGTTTTTGCTCACACCCAAATAGAGGCAAATTTGACAAGCTATAATAAATGATCTGTGGGGGATTTTGAGCTGAAACTTCACAGACTGTCTGACGACTTTGGTAGTATTGTACAATAAAAGTTTATTTGATGAATATCTGTCAGCTCCTCTTCTGAAGGGCTGTACTTAACATCCATATACAGTACAAACAAGACTCACTGGTGCCAATGAACATGAGCCTAAATTAGCCTCATTTACAGGACTTATGTAAGACTGATCGACTAGTAACATGCTAATATAACTACATCAGCTATACGTACATTTGGGATTATGGGGGACATATTCTGCTGTGTTTTTAAACATGTCTGTGTGTTTTCCTGCACCACATTTTGTAGTGTATGTATACCCTCAATGCCTGTCTCTTAACATGACATCATATGCAAACCTGCTCTTTTTACCCACAATCCTGCGCTGATCAATCACTGAAGACTCTGAGAAGAAGGTGTTTCGTTCGGTTCTTTTCAAACATGGTAATGAAGTACATCTATCACTCGAGTGCTAAGGGAAAGGTCAGTGCTGAAACGTATAAATTGTTATGACATGCCATAAATCTGAGTTAATCTTCAAATATCTCCTTTTTCCTCATGAAAGGTCTCACACACCACTTCTTGTTTCACCATATAGCTTTTCTTTTTGCTTCTGTTCATACATACACACACACACATGTCTACCATGAAGCACATTTCAGAGAGAACAATCATATTGGTACATGACTTGCATTGTACTGCATAAACAGTTGTGTTTGTCCAGCAGCATTGCTCTCTCCAACTCTGACTTCTGTTCTGTAGTTCAACATGTTCATATGCATAGATTCAATCCAGTTACACATTTCGGATACACTGTTTATATATACCCAGACTCACTGGAAAAATGCACGTGTGCCAACATTTCTGCAAAATTACCAGGTTGTACCAGGTGAGCCACTGAGCAAGTTTACTATGTCAGAAAAAGCCATACATATAGAGCTGGGTATGTGAACGTCAAAATGTGTTTGTTTACAAATCATGTACTGTTAAAAGAGTTTTGTGGTCATGACCCCATACCCCCTCTAGAGGGACCAATCTCACAAAGTCCTGTGGGAAACACTGACACTGCTACAAAACACTGAGCCACTGAAAACTGCAGTGACTGATTCAGTGCTCTGTTAGGTTCAGTCAGATTCATCCGTCCTGCTGACACCCTGATGGTCAGAGGCGGACTTAACCATTAGGCAAAGGTAATGCGACCGCCTTGGGCCCCGAAAGCTAATTAGGGCCCCCTAAAATGCTTTTTATATACGAGATGCGAATTCAGCGCGGCCACGCAAGCGGTTGCTGTGGTGTTTATTACCTCGACAACTGTCTGCACGCCAGCGTTGAACGTGCTTCTTGTTGAAAATGTATGCAATTCATGGAATCCATTCATAAAAAACGGAATTAAAATGTCATGAAATGAATGACGCAGTCGCAGACAAGTGGATTTGTTTACTGAAGCACGCGTGCCGCTCGCGGTGCTAGTCTGCACCATGCACAGAGACAAAAACATGCAGGATTCATATTTAAATAATATCTTTGCCGTTTAATATTCACATACACTAATCTAGTCCATATCGCGATTTGATTTAAGTTTACTGATTTGCATTTGATTTATTAATCCATAATTTGACCAATTCCGTAACATTCCATGTTACACGTTAAATTCCATTTTTATGGATGGATTCCACGATTCTGTCCGTATTTCATCATACCATACACACACAGGAAAGGTTTTCAAGGCAACCCATCAAAATAAAAGATTGATTATATTACTCTTGATCAGTAAAATGTCATACGGATAAAAGCAATACATCATTCAAAACTGTAAAGGGTTTTATATGTGTTCAGTTTACAATCAAATCAAAACGTGCTTTTGTAAAATAAAGAACGTTCTTTCTGCCGTCTTGTTCTCTTTGAACTTTTTTCTGGAGCTCGTCACAAAAATGAAACAAAGCTCAGTGGATATTTGATACACAGACATGAACAATATATATGTAGAAACATTTAAGTGTCTACTTTTAAATTATGTAAAAGAGAGAGATGTCCGGTTGTTCTTGTGTTAGCTCATTATCTGTTAATATGAACACACCTACTGACAGCGAGCGCTATTCACACGTAATGATCTGAGGTGGTCCATGCACCCACATCAACTCTATAAAACTCATCACATTTCATCAGGATAATCAGATTCATTAACTTTGCATCATTTTGGGATGCCGTGAAGTGGATTTGTTTACTGAAGCACGCGTGCCGCTCGCGGTGCTAGTCTGCACCATGCACAGAGACAAAAACATGCAGGATTCATATTTAAATAATATCTTTGCCGTTTAATATTCACATACACTAATCTAGTCCATATCACGATTTGATTTAAGTTTACTGATTTGCATTTGATTTATTAATCCATAATTTGACCAATTCCGTAACATTCCATGTTACACGTTAAATTCCATTTTTATGGATGGATTCCACGATTCTGTCCGTATTTCATCATACCATACACACACAGGAAAGGTTTTCAAGGCAACCCATCAAAATAAAAGATTGATTATATTACTCTTGATCAGTAAAATGTACATCTTAATGCTATTGTCTGTTGTGTACAAAAAATAAATTTTCATTGGAATAAACGATTAATGTTTTATGTCTTCATTTGATTGCCAGAAAAATTTAAATACACAACACATACTTTCTTTAAAAAAATAAAATAAAAAAAAATCATAGGGCCCTATTATTGTATACAAATTAATAAATTAAGTTGTTTTTATGAATTCAATTTATTAGATATGTTTTTGAATAAACATTAAAATGGAATACAGGAAAAAAAATGGAAAGCACAGAATTTGGGCTCTAAGAATGTAATCTTTGTTAAACTTTTAATAAATTGCTGTTAAATTAAACAAGTTTTATGATTTAAATTAATTAGACATGCTTTTTGATTAATAAAATTTAATAGAACCATCCAGAAAAAAACAAACAAACAAACCTGAATCCAGAAAAAAATAAATGAAAAAAAAATAAATAAATAAATAAATAAATAATAATAAAAGAATTTGAAAAAAATAAAATAAAATGGAATTTGGAAAATAAGGCCCTCATAGGGCCCTACAAATTAAAATATCATGCATCTGAAGCTAAAATTAAATACTGAGCATCAATGCACATTATATGTTTATTGTTGTAAATGGCGCTCACTCGTTTCTGTGAAGGACCCAAATAGAGGACACATGCGCACTGGCACACTTCATTTTTGGTTGAATTAATCCTTAAGTATGTAAATGTATAATTTCCTTCAGTTTAATTTAAATTTGTAATTACAATATAAAAACGTATTTTAAGGTTTAGAATTAGATAGTCTTGCATTGTGTAGTCATTACCCCAATTTTATTTACACTCTAATAGAGTTATAACCTGCTTACATGTGAACAAGGGGTCTACAACAGGAAAGAAAGCCATTATTTATAACATGTACATGGAAAATCTAAAAACACAACTATTGGACACGGTCGTGCAGCAGCAAGCATCACAACAGTGAAAGGAACCTCAGGGAAATGCGTGTTAAAACTTCAACTCATTTCTATTTTCATCTCTCTTCCACCAAGAAAGAAAATTCATTGGCATTTTGCGTGTCTAATGGAGACTAGATGGGAATGTAAAGATGTGTAATCTAATCAAACAGCAGATTTCACAGTGTAATTAGCAGAAGCTCTTCAGTTCCTGTACGTGAGGCCGGAGAAGATAATGCCATGGCACTGCTGCAATGAATAACATAAACACTTCCATGTCTGTAGTTATGCTACAATTATGGTGAATTTATTGCACAAAAACTACATAAACATTCATACTTGCACAGCAGATCTCTAATGATTATGTAAATTCACTAATTCATACATACTGTAGACTATTTGGTACATCAGTTTATGAGAAGACAATAAACTAGAGAGCTAGATGACTGAACGTCTGCCACATGGAGAATGAAAATCATTCTTCAAAATATGTAAGGACACATTTTGTGCCGTCATTATCTTGAGGAGCTGTTTCTAACATTGGTGTCACCTAATGTAGTTATAATTATATATTTTGACTTGAATAAACCAGTTCATTTTGATGTCATCACATGAAGCACTTTCTGAAGTCACAATGATGATCAAAAAGCTTTTAATCGCTGAGAGCAAAGCAATCCTCTTGAAGTTAGAGAAGAAACTCTTCAGAAGTGTGCATTCAGTTCACTGTCTGTCTATTAGTGAGAGAATCTGGCCTTTGACAGTCAGACAGTCTGTTTCTGTACATTTATAAGGTTATAAGCAGTATGGCTAATGCCTGTGGATAAATGTCACACACGCTGCGTATATTTCGGTCTCAACTAGTGGTTGCAATTATCCTGTCCTGTCAGGCATGGCATTTAAGATTAAAACACAGCATTTGCAACTTCGGTATGTTATAAATACCAAATATAAACGGTCTCGTCTCATCTCCACCTGAGCAATGCATGCCGTAATCCAACGGCAACACCAAGGTGAACCCTTTTCTCTGGCATTACACGGCTGGACAATAACCTCCGTCGAATCGACAAATAAATCCCCCCAAATGCAGAAGTAGACTCACCCGGCATTTTCCTGACCCCAGAACTGTCACCTGACAAAGGGTTTGTAGGGGAAACAATTGCACGGCTGTCAAACAGTAAATGGATTAAGAGCAGCAGCGCAGGGCGTGATTACGTTCTCAGCATCACACTGAGAGCTGCTGCAGGACTCTGTATGTGCTTCAGCGCTTCTAGAGCTCGATCAATAGTGTTCAGCCTTTAGCCTTTGGAGGCCTCTGGGTTTTAAATGGACTAACTACAGCTGCTGGACAAAAAACCACTCAATCCTCAATCATCACGCATCTCTGCTGAGATCACCAACATAAATATGAGCAAGTGGGATGACAAAATGTCCTTGAGAAAAAGAAGTACACTTCCAAAAGAATACTTACTATGAAAATAATATCCTTTAAAATATTATACTCAAGTGCAAAACTGAATGTTTGTTTTTGTACACTTAACTGCATGTTATTTATAAATGAAATGAACACTCTGAAGGGTTTTGCTGGATTTTCTTCACATAGCAGCAAAATCGACTTAAAATACTCCATCATTTTTGTCATACAGATAAAAGTAATACATCAATTGAAACTACAGAATATCTTCTTTTATTTGTGTACACTCACTGTAAAAACAACTGCTGTGCTTTTTGCAAAATAAAGAAAACTAACATGATGCGTGATCTGCCGTCTCTTTCTCAATGAAGTCCATTCTGATAGTTCTCAGAGAATACTTATCAAACAAACATGAGACATATGTCTAAAGAAACGTCGAAATGTCAGGTTTTCAACAATGTACAGTACTGTGCAAAAGTCTTAGGCACGTCAGTATTTTCACCTCCCAAAAAAGGTTTTAAGCCAGTTATTTATATCTTTTGCTGTAGTGTGTCAATAGGAAATATCCGTTCACATTTCCAAACATTCATTTTGCCATTAATTGTAATAATCCAGTGAGATTTTTGAGTCTGACAACAGCCGGTGCTCCACACAGTGATCTGACCTCACCATCATCGAATCCGTCTGTGATTATATGAAGAAACAGATGAAACTGAGACAAACTAAATCCAGGAGAACTGTGGCCGTGTCTCTAAGATGCTTGCTGCCTGCAAAGATGCAGTACTGTGAAGAGCTTTAGGCACTTGTGTAAAAATGCTGTAAAGTGAGGATGTTTTTAAAAAAATACTGTTATAAAAAGATTTTATTTATCAATTAACTTATATTAATTAAATCAAAACAATATTTTGTGTGACCACCCTTTGCATTTAAAACAGCTTGGGCATCATTTTTCAGGGAGCTTTGGAGGCAGGTTTCTTAAAATCTCTTGGAGACACGGCCACAGTTCTCCTGGATTTGGTTTGTCTCAGTATCATCTGTTTCTTCATGTAATCACAGACAGATTCGATGATGGTGAGCTCTGATCTCCATGTGGAGCACCGGCTGTTATCAGTCTTATTGTGTATTCAAAAATCTCACTGCATTATTACAATCAATGGCAACATGAATTTTTGGAAATGTGAACGGATATTTCCTATTGACACACTACAGCAAAATATATAAATAACTGGCTTAAAATACTGACGTGCGTAAGACTTTTGCACAGTACTATAAGTCAAATCTGTTTGAAAAGAGAGAGATGTCAGTCGTTCGCGAGTCACCTCATTATCCGCTAATGCGGCCACGGCCACGGACCGCGCGCAGCATTCAAACACAAATTATGAGGCGATCCACAACGGCCGCATTAGCTCAAAAAAAAAAAAATGCATCAAGCTTAGTCAGATTCATGTACATCGTTTTGAGATGCAATGAGGAATAATTCTGGAAGAATTTACTTCAGAGGAAGAGCGCGACTTTCAATTCAGTATGTGTTTTATGGCCTTATTTCATTGTCTTATTTTTTTGTTTTTACAATAACCACAAATAAACTTTATTCTCTCAAAAATGCAAACATGTTGCTCACATATTATTGTAGCCTAGTTTGTGCTGAATACAGTGTAATGACACAAATGTCAGGGCATGTCAAAACTACTCCAGGACGCCAGAGGGTTAAATGAAAATGTATTATAGTTTAAATGTATATTAAATGTAAGAACTTGTATGTTTTTGACCAACTTAAGTACAATTTTACATGTGATTTCATAATTACTTCAATTGTCCTTGAAATATGGTTGTATAGCTGAACTTATTGACAAGCATTTATGGTAAACTAAAATATAATTTAATGTCTTTCCAGTGTGTCATGTATATTTGTAATGATAAATTTGTAATTTACTACATTTAACATATTTTAACTTCAAATGTAATATCGAATAACACAGTTAAAATTATAATCAAGTTCTTTAGTATGCTAGTCAACACCATCAAATATTAAAATATATGGTGACACTTTATAATAAATATACAGCAATAAAGTATTGACAAATAATTTGCAGACTATTAGTTAATTACTATTTTACAAACTCTAGTTAAAACATTAATAGACTATTTACAAACAGTGAGTTCTTCATTGTCACTGTAATAAATTATTGTCTTATTAGCTCATATATAAAGAGTTAATGCTTTGTTAATGACTTATTAACCATAAGTAGTTCTCACTTTAGATTAGGTCACAGAATATTGGAAAATGGCATTAATTGTGTACATTTATTGGACATTAATTGCATTAGTATTAAGTGTTCCTTAAAATGCTTCTCCAAAGCTAAACATAACCATAAATAAATAAATGCTGTTATTATGAAATATATGCGAATACTCATTAGATCGCATTGTAGTTAGGTTTAGGGGTAGGGGACAGAATTTGCACAATATAAACATAATTATTTCTATGGAAATCCCCATAAACATGGAAACCCAATAGAGTACTTAAAGAGTTGTTGTAGTAGAGTGTTGTTGACATGCCGTCATTTTACGCCGGACTGCTTCACAAACGAGGATCAATTCAACACAAAAGATGAACATGACGGCACATGCTAGTGGATGAGTTGAATCAACTCCACAGCAACTACATCAATTTATCCACTAACCATTCAGAAACGTCTAAAAGTTGTAACTTCTTCCTGAGTCTCTCCATCAGTGTCGACTCCGGTTTGAACAATGTAAGGCTGAACACTTTCCTCATTTTGGCTGCGTGAGATTCTCCAGCTTTGTTGTTGTTGAGCTGTTAAAGCTCCGCCCTCTTCTGGAAAGCGGAGCTCATTTGCATTTAAAGGGACACACACAAAAACGGCGTGTTTTTGCTCACACCCAAATAGGGGCAAATTTGACAAGATATAATAAATGATCTGTGGGGGATTTTGAGCTGAAACTTCACACACACATTCTGGAGACACCAGAGACTGATATTACATCTGTGAAAGGGTCCCTTTTAAGATCTCTTTTTGAACATTTTGAAGCATCAGAATTTTGGGTGAATATGACTTTCAGTGGAGGAACAAAAAGCTCTCAGATTTCATTAAAAATATCTTCAATTGTGTTTCAAAAATGGATGAAAGTCTTGGAATGGGTTTGATGAGAGAATTTTTTTATTTTTGGGTGAACTAGCCCTTTAAACGGCAATACAGTCCTCTATCATCATTATCAGTAGCAGCACTGTTTTTCTTCTGCCATCGAGTCATAGACTCTCACCCCAGAGGAACCACTTCAGAATATGCTGCTGTTATGACAAACAATACAGAGCACGCATGAAAAGCAATAACATCTGGAGATGCAATTCCACGAGTTTTCTATTCAGAGTCAAGGTGAGAACAAGCAGCATCATTTCAATACACCACACAAACACATAAATGCCCGTTTATCTGAAACACTCTTCACAACAGTACTGGTCCAGAGCCCGATCTCTGTCCCCGAGGGGCTTCCAGACTGATTAACATCGCCAGACTCGTTCAGGTAAACGGGCTGAGTGAAAATCAGCAACTGGGGAGCAGAACTAATGAACGATCTAATTAATAAATCAGCATTCACACGCAGCTGAAGCTCTCAACAATTGAGTCTCATTCATTATTGTATCTGGGTCGAACGTGTCCCTCGGCGTTGGACAAATCCTCACAGACATGTCAATACAAGCACAGTTATGAATTAATGGAAGAGATTCAGAGCTGAACTATTATTGTGTTTAACAGGTTATTTGCATGACGGAGCGCAACATTTCAGCAATTTAAAGTCAACAGCCTTAAGAGCCTGGTGTCTTCCTGGTGAACTGATGTGAAGGTGTAGCGTGTTTTAAACGACAATGCTAATAATATCAGTATTCTGAAGTCATACGACAGCTTTGCATGACGTTTAGCATCGACAAAGACTGCAGTACTGATGAATGGGAGAGAGAGCAATAGAGCGCGACAGCCGGGGTCCAGCAGTAAAAACTCCATTAATTTTATCCAAAGAGAAATTGATTTTTAACAATAACTTTGAAAACAGATCTACTGTGAGCAACAAGGTTGTTAATTGATGGTATTTGCTTCTGTTAAAGCTGTAAGCCAGCATTATTTCAACTTATTTTTTAAATGATTGTGTTTAACAGCAGAATTCGTGGTGGAAAACTACACAAAATTCCACCAATCTGAGAGTCAAAACAAGCAAAACGTGGTAATAGGTCTCTTTAGCTGATATTTTCTGGTTTAGAATATGTCATTTAAATGTCAGTGTGTCAAGCGGTTTTGAGATTTCAGGATTCATATTCAAATATGGTCGCCGAGTGAACAGACTTTCCTTGAAAGAGACTTTGGCATCAGTGACTTCACAGTTTGAGAACATATAGGAGAGAAAAGATTGTGATTGAATGGTGGATAACATTTGTTCTGTTCATCACACAAAGCTATGCTTTGATTTACATTTATGAACACGTTATTTGCTCTTAAAAAACGCGTTCACTTTTAACTGCTGTTGAATGGAAAAGAGCTGCATTACCTTTCTTCAAAACATCTCCATTTGTGTTTCACCATCACAGTCTCACAAGAAAACACAAGCCTTTGCAATTTGATATGAATTTGTGCAATATGATTTGGGAAAATATACGATTTGTATTAACAGCTTCACCCTTAAACCAGTGGGGTCCTTTACTTTTTCACCCTTTTCTTTAATATACACTACCAGTCAAAAGTTTGGAAACATTACTATTTTTTGATGTTTTTGAATGAAATCTCTTATGCTCATTAACGCTGCATTTATTTAATAATAAATGGAGAAAAAAAATAATATTGTTAAATATTATTACAATTTAAAATAACGGTTTTCTTTTTTAATATACTTTAAAATATATATTTTTCTGTGATCAAAGCTGAATTTTCAGCATCATTACTCCAGTCTTCAGTGTCACATGATCCTTCACAAATCATTCTGATATGATGATTTGCTGCTCAGTTATTATCAATGTTGGAAACAGTTTTTGGAACCTGTGATTCTTTTTTTCAGGATACATTGATGAATAAAAGGTTAAAAAGAACAGCAATAAAAAATAAATAAATACTGACCCCAAACTTTTGAATGGTAGTTTATATTGTTACAACAGATTTATATTTTAAATCAATACTGATTTTTTTTTTTTTTTTTTTTTACTTTTTTATTTATCAAAGAATCCTGAAAAAGTATCACAGGTTATAAAATAATATCAAGCAGCACAACTGTTTCCAATATTGATAATAAATCATCATATCAGAATGATTTCTGAAGGATCATGTGACACTGAAGACTGGAGTAATGATGCTGAAAATTCAGCTTTGATCACAGGAATAAATTATATTTTAAAGTATATTAAAATAGAAAACCATCATTTTAAATTTTAATAATATTTCACAATATTATAGTTTTTTTCTGTATTTATTGTGAAATAAATGCATTCTTAATGAGCATAAGAGACTTCGTTCAAAAACATTAAAAATAGCAATTTTTCCAAACTTTTGACTGTGTATTAATTTTTTTTTTTTTATTGTGTTTATTAATTTCTTTGTGATCTTCTGTTTGGATGCAGGACTGACATGATTTGTTGCTGCAATGAGTTTGTTGTTAGTTAATTGTTCTAGTTAATTGATATTTTCACCTTCAGTTTAGTTGTTTGTTTCCACTCATTTGTTTTGATGCCAATGTTGAAATCATTATGGTACTACATGCATATATTGATTTTTATTTATTTATGTATTTATGTATGTATATATATATAATATTATATATATATATATATATATATATATATATATATATATATATATATATATATATATATATATATATATATATATATATATATATATATATATATATATCTATATATATATATTCATTTTGGGGTATTTCCCTAAGCAAAGAGCTCAAACGCTGTCCTCCTCAGGGAACCATTAAACCATATTTCATAGTTACCCCATCTCCAAGTCATTTCATCCCAAAGGCTCCATTTCCCTCTGTCAGGTGAACATTATAACGCTGAAAGACTCTCCTTTAGCTGCACCTCGTCTGATGGGACGACATGTTTCCAAGCTGAGCTCTGAAGCCATTAACTGTTTCCTCACCATTGGTGAAATTTTCCAGGCTTTTCACTGTTATACAGTAGGGGGCGCTGTTACACATCTTCTGAAAGAGTACAGAATCTCCTGATCAAAACACGGGCGAAGAAGAAACAAACGATAGACGCATTGCTTATGCTGGACATGCAAACAGAATATAAATCAATACTCCGAATGAAATGTTGAACCCATGAAGCTTCGGGAGTGTTGATGGACTCGATCTTGATCTTTGCGAAAATTATCAAAAATGATGGCAACTTGCTGGCAGGGAAATAGTTAAAATATCCACTGGCACTCAGGATCACACGCTGGTTTTCTCTCCTCCGTGCCTGTTGCCTGTCGAGCAGTAAACTCTCCCAGGTCTGAATTTATGCATTGTGCAAATGTTATGCCAATGCCTCCAATTTCTTGTCCTTTTTTAGCTCCTTCTCCTCCTACAATTAATATCGCGCCACAAAGAGCGCTCCATTACCCAGAGAGACAGAGGGGGGAAATGTGCTTTGACTGATAATATGAACACATGTTTCCCCTGGAGCCAGCTTCATCTCCCACAATCCTCATCATCAGTCGGCTGGCTAATCTGAACACAATGAGGGAAGTTGGGCTCCATTGACTGAACTCTTAATTAAAACCCAGACAAAAGTATCTCATTCTCAACACTTCCATTAGGCTGGAATGAAAGAATCTGAGCGAACACACACACATGCCCTTAGAAAGCACCATTACAGATAACTGCTAAAGGACTTCACTATAGTGCCATTGTTGAGATATAATAACCAGACAAAAGAGCCAAGGAAGTCCAGCCCTACTGATGTGACATTCGTTTGGAAACATACATCTGTAAAGTAAGTGTCACTGCAGATGTCTTTTATATTTACAGTCAGTTTGCTCAGGAAGAGTGATGTCAGTGCCGCTACTCCCTATATGCAAAGAACACCAAACCACCAGCGGGTTAATAGTTGTCAATGCAAAACAGGGCAGAAATGACCTGCGCCACAAGAAAAAGAAATGCATGATATAGATAGCTATGACTATGGACCCAAGAACAGAAAATAAAATTAGAAAAAGAAAAAGAAAAAAAACAAAGAAATAAGAATGTATAATCTATGGTGTGTGTTAATATTTAGAAAATGTAAAGTTCAATATTAAATATAAAGTTCACTAACCCTAAAATTTACATAAACCCCGCCCCTGAGAACACACAACAAAGGGGGCGGGGCCATGTTGGGCTGCTTTAGAGAAGAGGAAGAGTTGTTGTAGTCGAGTGTTGTTGTCATGCCGTCATTTTACGCCGGACTGCTTCACAAACGAGGATCAATTCAACACAAAAGATGAACATGACGGCACATGCTAGTGGATGAGTTGAATCAACTCCACAGCAACTACATCAATTTATCCACTAACCATTCAGAAACATCTAAAAGTTGTAACTTCTTCCTGAGTCTCTCCATCAGTGTCGACTCCGGTTTGAACAATGTAAGGCTGAACACTTTCCTCATTTTGTCTGCGTGAGATTCTCCAGCTTTGTTGTTGTTGAGCTGTTAAAGCTCCGCCCTCTTCTGGAAAGTGGAGCTCATTTGCATTTAAAGCGACACAAACACAAAAAAACTAAATTTAACAACTAATTTACTAGCTATTAGTAAGCAGTAATTACAAAAATCATAGTTAGTAGTAGTTAATAGTTAATAGTGAGAATTGGACCCTAAACTAAAGTGTGGCCTTACAAATCTACTTAAAGTACCAAAAAAAAAAAGGATTTATTAGGTTGTAGTTCTTCATTGCACATTAAAGTGATGGATGATGTGTTCAAAATTTTGTCAATCCTTTCTTTTTCCTGGGTAACAAATCAGATGCATTTGAAATCTGCTTCAAGAACAATTAATTAAATTGTGTTAGACTTTTTTTATAACACCTACATGTGACATCTTTTTAATATAAAATTAAATGCTTTGAGAAAAGAAATATGACACAAAAATATGACATAATTGAGGACTTCTGAATGTGAACTGTTTAATACACCCTAAATAATGTACATAAATACCGATATTTCTATTATGACTGTGGGAATATACATACACACTCACGGCAGAGAGCTTCTTAAAGTGAGTTGTCACAGTGAAGGCACAAATGAAGTGTTAGAACAAAAATACAGATGTCAAACTCAGGCTGTTGTGATTTTCACAAGCTTCCCGCAGCCCTGGATTTCTCGACAGGCTGTCAATTGCTTCACCACAGTCGGTCTCATGGGATTGCTGTTTTCATTCAATTATTCCAAAGGGATCTCACTACATGAAAACACACATCCAATTAGCACACTCAACAGAAAACTCATTTTACAGGTTTTTGGAGCAGTCAAACTCTATGTATTTTATAGTAAACACATGCAATAAAACAGAATAACACACTGACACAACAAATATATAACATTTCCCAAGCCACTTCAGACAATAATATTGCCCAAAATATAGTCAGCTCCTGGATCACACCATATCATGTTTTGAACCGGCAACTTTTCTATTTCTTACATCATGCCTTATTACCTCCACAAATAAATATAGCTCTTAGCTACACTATATTAGTTAATCACAATCATAAGTTATTTGTTTTTCTGTGATTACAGTTGCTGAGACATTACATGTGTTAGCACTAAACATGGAAATGACCATGTTTAGAATAAAAGTTTAAGAATAAAGTGTGAGTAGACGTACAGTATTGACTGGTGTCTGGTGGACTGTAAACCAGCCAAAACACACCGTCGACAAATCATGCAAGTCAGTTTTTGCAAATATGTGGCTCCTTCTATGCTGTTGCCAGACCGAAAGGTGTGGTGATCCAGGATCATGTCCTACTTGGGTAGATCACATCAGCAAGGACATAAGCTAGGACATACTCTGTATAATACATAAGTACACGTCAAACTCAAGAGTGCTTTGGACCTCTCTAAATGGAGCAGAACTGCCAAAATATAATTGCCAGTCTCCTGTGCAATATTACACATGAAAAGGTCTGTCAAATGTGTTATTCCAATTCAAGTTCTGCTCAGAGATGGTCTCAGCCACAGGGAGGAGATGTACAAATTTATCATGTGAAATCGAGGCAAGCTGAAATGTACGGAGCCCCACACAGGACATGCTGACAAATACATATATATATACTGTGGCCACGAATTAAGAATTCATTTCAGTGTTTTAGTAAATTTTGGCCACGATTTACCAGTTTTTCCCCCTTTTTCTTTAACTAGTTTTTTTTAAATCGTGGCCATGAATTAAGAATTTACTCCCATAACTAATTATAGGTGATAAAGAGGATCATTTCGTCAACTGAGAAACCAAAGACTGTTACTGAGTTTTTGAAATGAGCGCATGCGTAAGAACAACCCCCCCTCCTTTCGAGGGAACGCCTCCCAAAACTCGTGCACGAGTATTGGAACACGAGTGTTTACCGTGTCGTGTTAGTGGATTCATTATGTCCTACCTCGTGCACAGATGATGTATATTAATATTATTCCTTTCAGTGCACCTAATAAATAGTATTTTATCAGTTAGTAAAGACAGTTTCAAGTAATATTGCAAAAATTTACAAAACAAAACATCCTCTTTAGCACCTTTAATTAATTCCCTCATTTAAGGAAATCGAAGGCCACATTGTACTAATTCATTCCTTTTGTTTTGATTTTTCAGCGATTTGAGCTCCAGGCTGTAAGGAACCCCCCATTGGCCCAAAAACGGAATCCGGCGGACTGGGCGAAGGTTAACGTGTGTATGCCCTTTCAGCGCCTATAAAGGTTCACTTAATTTCACTTGTTTAATCTGACTCCAATTTCAAATGATTATTACTCTTAGGTTGTGTTTCAAATTAGAAATGAATCATTAGTTATGCCTTAATTTAGTTTTTCGATTATTCTGATTACCTTATTGTGGCGAGGGGGGCGTGGTTTAGCGGGGTCTGCGGCAGGAGGGAGTGTCTGGGGATGTGCGGTGATTGAACGGGTTGAATGTAAATCACGAACACCTGTTTCTCGTTCCAGTAACTGGCGTGGAGACAGGATAAAACGCCAGGAGAAGCAGGAGCGTGGGAGAGAGAGAGGGACTGCTGACAGTCAGACTAAGTGAGCTGTGCTCGTGTCGTGGAGTGAAGCCCGTCCTTGGATGTGGAATTATTGAGTGTGCGTTGCACCGTCTTTTTGTTTATGTGTTGGATATTTTTCTCTGGTGAGAATAAAGACTGTCAGCAGCCCTAAAGCCGATTCCTGTCCTCTTCCTTCCCATTACACAAAGAACCTTCGTTACACTGGTGCCGAAACCCGGGAAGGAAGACGGAAGCCGCCGCCATGCAGGCATCCCCCGCCGCTGGAAAGCCGTTTGCGGACATCATTGCATCCCTCGCGGTCCTGCATCAAGAACAACATCGGGCCCTGATGGATCTTCGGAGTGACCAGGAACGCCGCTTCGAGGCGATCATCCAGGGCCAGCACGAGGACCGCGAGAGGTTCCGGAGCTGGATAGACCGGGAGGTTCCCACGGCGACCAGCGCGGCAGCTGCTGGCCCCTTCCAGCTGCCACTGCAGAAGATGGGCCCGCAAGATGACCCGGAGGCCTTCCTGGACCTGTTCGAAAAGGCTGCTGAGGTCTCAGGTTGGCCCCGGGACCAGTGGCCCATGCGGCTCGTCCCGCTGCTCTCGGGCGAGTCGCAGGTGGCAGCACAGCAGCTGCCCGTCCAGAACCTCCTGGTCTTCAACGACCTCAAGAGGGCCATCCTGCAGCGGGTCGGCCGCTCCCCCGAGCAGCACCGTCAGCGCTTCCGGTCTCTGGAGCTGGGGGAGGCGGGCCGACCCTTCGTGTTGGCCCAACAGCTCCGGGACTCGTGCCGCAAATGGCTGATGGCCGACGGAGGCGACGCGGAGCAAATGATCGATCGCGTGGTGCTGGAACAGTTCACCACTCGGCTCCCAAAGAAGACCGCCGAGTGGGTCCAGTGCCACCGGCCCACGTCGCTGGATTCGGCCATCCAATTGGCGGAGGACCACTTGGTGGCGTGCCCAGGGGTCGGCGAATCCCTGCCATCTGTCTCTCTCTCTCCCTCTCTTCTTCCCCTCTCTCTCTCTAAACCTGTCCCTCTACCTAGGTCCCGTCCGCCCGGCCCGCCTCGTGTTCCGCCCCGAGGGCGGGGTGGAACGGATTCTCGGCAGTTCGTGGCGCCAAGAGCCCCGCCCAGGGGGCGGGACTGGCCACCGCCGGGCTGGACCCCGCGCCTGCTTCTCCCCTCTCTCCACGCCAATCATTCGGCCCGTTCTCCGCCACTGGAGCGGCGGGCAGGTCTGGGCCGGCCTGTTGGCGTTGCGGGGACCCGGATCACTTCATAGACCGGTGTCCAGTGATGGAGGTGGGGACATTGATCCGGGTCCCGGACGACCTGCAGGTCGCCCCCGGTCAGGCTGGTCAGTACCAGATACCAGTGAGTATCAAGGGGGTACATATCAGGCTTTGGTGGACTCGGGTTGTAACCAAACCTCCGTGCATCAAAGCCTGATTTCATCCGGGGCATTGGATACAGGCCGCGTGGTTAAGGTACGGTGTGTGCACGGGGATATCGCGAGTTATCCGTTGGTGTCAGTCGGGATTCTATTTAGGGGTCAAAAGCATAGTGTGGAGGTGGCAGTTAATCCGCACCTCCGGCACCCGTTAATTTTGGGGACGAATTGGCCCGCATTTAATAAATTATTGGGGCATTTATGCTCGGGTGCCTCTTGGAGTAAGTGTACGCGGGGAAGGGAAGTGCGAGTGCAGGCGGGGGAGACTGACCGGGGACCAGTGGTGACTGCCTCAGGGGAACCGAGCGGGATCGGGAGACTGATTCTCTCGGACCGTGATGATTTTCCCCTGGAGCAGTCTCACGATGAGACGCTGAAAAATGCGTTTGAGAGGGTCAGTACGATTGACGGTCAGCCTCTCCAGCCTGGACGACCACTAACTTATCCCTATTTTGCGATTATTAAAGATAGGTTGTATCGAGTGACCCAAGACACTCAATCAAAGGAAGATACAACCCCAGTTGTTAGTACCAAAGAGCCGCAGGGAAATGCTTTTCCATGCGGCTCACTCCAACCCAATGGCTGGACACTTAGGACAAACAGCGACACTAAATCGCCTCATGACCCGATTCTTTTGGCCGGGCATTCACGAGAACGTGCGCAGGTGGTGCGCGTCTTGTCGTGAATGTCAGCTGGTAAATCCTCCGGCCACTCCAAAAGCGCCTTTGCGCCCCTTCCATTAATGCAGGTCCCCTTCGAACGAATTGGCATGGACCTCATCGGGCCATTAGAGCGATCAGCGAGAGGGCATCGTTTTGCATTGGTCATTGTGGATTATGCAACACGATATCCAGAAGCAGTGGCTCTCCGCAACATTTCCGCTAAGAGTGTTGCGGACGCCCTCTTCAGTTTAATCTCCCGAGTGGGGATTCCGAAAGAAATCCTCACTGATCAAGGCACGGCGTTTATGTCACGTACGCTACGCGAACTGTACGAATTGTTGGGCATTAACTCGATTCGAACCAGCGTCTTTCACCCACAAACGGACGGGCTGGTCGAACGTTTTAATCGCACGCTTAAATCCATGATTCGTAAGTTCGTTCAAGAAGACGCCAAAAATTGGGATAAATGGTTGGAACCCCTGTTGTTCGCTGTGCGAGAGGTCCCGCAAGCCTCCACGGGGTTTTCCCCCTTCGAGCTTCTCTTTGGGCGCCACCCCCGCGGGGTGTTGGATGTCCTAAGAGAATCTTGGGAGGACGGACCGTCTCAATCAAAAAATGAAATTCAGTATGTGCTGGACTTGAGAACAAAACTCCACACTTTGGGGCGGCTATCTATGGAGAATTTGTTACAAGCCCAGGACAGACAGTGCCGGTTGTATAACAGGGGAACTAATCTGCGTAAATTTGCACCGGGAGAGAAAGTGCTCGTATTACTCCCCACATCAAGCTCAAAATTACTGGCGAAGTGGCAAGGACCATTTGAGGTCACACGGCGAGTTGGTGATCTCGATTATGAAGTAATACGGTCCGATAGGAGAGGGGCACGTCAAATTTATCACCTCAACCTCCTGAAAAAGTGGAGTGAGGCGGAATCAGTGATGCTGGCGACGGTGATTAGCGGGGAGGATGATCTCGGGCCAGAGGCGAATGTAAAAAAACAATCCCTCGCTCTGGCCCCGGGGGAGATCACCTTTCGCCCTCACAGCTCACTGATGTTTCCAAATTACAGGCTGAATTTGCCGACGTGTTCTCTCCCCTACCGGGCCGTACTGACCTCATTCAGCACCACATCGAGACAGAGCCGGGCGTGGTGATTCGCAGCCGGCCGTATAGGTTACCTGAACACAAAAAAAAAGTGGTTCAGGCAGAATTAGAGGCAATGCTTGAAATGGGGGTAATAGAGGAATCCAGCAGTAACTGGGCGAGCCCGATAGTTTTGGTCCCCAAAACAGACGGCTCAGTACGGTTCTGTGTGGATTATCGCAAGGTGAATGCAGTGTCGAAATTCGACGCGTATCCAATGCCGCGTGTGGACGAATTGCTTGACCGGCTCGGTACAGCTCGCTTTTATTCGACACTGGACTTAACAAAAGGGTATTGGCAGATCCCCTTGTCTCCATTATCCAAAGAAAAGACCGCTTTCACGACGCCGTTTGGATTACACCAATTCGTGACCCTTCCGTTCGGGCTGTTCGGGGCACCGGCTACCTTTCAGCGACTCATGGACAAGATCTTACGGCCCCATGCTGCGTATGCGGCTGCCTATCTGGATGACATTATTATTTTTAGTAATGATTGGCAGCGGCATATGCAGCATTTGAGGGCTGTCCTGAGATCGCTGAGAGGGGCTGGGCTCACGGCCAACCCGAAGAAGTGCGCAATTGGGCGCGTGGAAGTAAGGTATCTGGGCTTCCACTTGGGATATGGACAGGTGCGTCCCCAAATTGATAAGACAGCAGCGGTTGCAACCTGTCCGCGTCCCAAGACCAAAAAGGAGGTAAGACAGTTCCTCGGGCTGGCGGGATATTACAGAAGGTTTGTTCCTAATTATTCGGACCTCACCAGCCCGTTGACTGATCTGACTAAAAAGGATGCACCAGATACGGTCCAGTGGACGGAGCTGTGCCAGCAGGCCTTCACCCAGGTGAAGGCTGCTTTATGTGGCGGGCCGTTACTTCATTCCCCTGATTTCTCTCTCCCCTTTTTGTTGCAGACAGACGCGTCGGACAGAGGGCTGGGTGCGGTCCTGTCCCAGGAGATAGAGGGTGAGGAGCGGCCGGTGCTGTACATTAGCCGCAAGCTCTCTAAGAGAGAGGCTAAGTACAGCACCGTGGAGAAAGAGTGTTTAGCCATCAGGTGGGCCGTCCTCACCCTCCGCTATTATCTCCTGGGGCAGGAATTCACCCTCTGTTCGGACCATGCCCCTCTGCAGTGGCTCCACCGCATGAAGGACACCAACGCGCGGATCACTCGTTGGTATCTTGCTTTACAGCCTTTTAAATTCAAAGTGATCCACAGGCCGGGTGTTCAGATGGCTGTGGCCGACTTCCTCTCCAGAAATGGGGGGGGGGGGGCTGCAGGCCGGACGGCTCCCCGGCCTGAGTCGGGCGGTGGGGGTATGTGGCGAGGGGGGCGTGGTTTAGCGGGGTCTGCGGCAGGAGGGAGTGTCTGGGGATGTGCGGTGATTGAACGGGTTGAATGTAAATCACGAACACCTGTTTCTCGTTCCAGTAACTGGCGTGGAGACAGGATAAAACGCCAGGAGAAGCAGGAGCGTGGGAGAGAGAGAGGGACTGCTGACAGTCGGACTAAGTGAGCTGTGCTCGTGTCGTGGAGTGAAGCCCGTCCTTGGATGTGGAATTATTGAGTGTGCGTTGCACCGTCTTTTTGTTTATGTGTTGGATATTTTTCTCTGGTGAGAATAAAGACTGTCAGCAGCCCTAAAGCCGATTCCTGTCCTCTTCCTTCCCATTACACAAAGAACCTTCGTTACACTTATATCTTCACTTATTTCATTCACTGCAGTCCCGGTATCGCTTCAGAAGAGTCACTGCTCTTCCCGGACACAAACTCGTCAGTTCTGACCTTAAACATTGGATGCAGGGTAAATATCTACCTTTAAGTTGGTCACGCTCTGCTTACTCATAACAAAAAGCATAGTTTTTATATATTTTCGAAAACTGCAACTTATTTAACCCTTAAATGCATACCTTGGGTCTTTAGTGACCGGGGACGTCATTCACTACCCTCCTCCTCATTCATTTTTTAAAGTTAAACATCAACCTTCTTGGTATTCCTCAATCAAGTCATTATAAAGAATATAACAAGAAAAAAAATCATAAAATTATAAAAGAATGCCTATTTTTGTATTCATTTTTTGTAAAAATTGTATAGGGTCGCTAACCACCCGAGCTGCGTATAAGTGTACGTATATTTTTTCTTCACAACAATAATTGAATCTTAGATGACGGAATAAGTGCAGTTCACCTTTATTCCACAAGGTGGCAGTGTCTGATACACAATGCTGAAGTGACGACTCATTTAGACAGAAAACGAAATAATAAGAAAAACGTGAAATGGCTCAGCGATTTACTGTAGAACAAGTTCTGAACGAAATCAAATATGACTGTAACTGTTACAGGATGGATCTGGTGAAGCTGTTAGCGATCGAAATATTGATTTTGAAGATGTTGAAAATTATATAGTTTTGAGAATACATTTGAGATCGCGAATGGGCTCATATTCATTACCTCAAACATAAAAATAGCCTATTATTTGCTGAATTTACTGGGAAATGAGCTCTGACGAAGACAGTGATGGCGGCATAAAACATCTGCTCAAACTGAGCCCTTTCAAGCTCCAAAAGGTAACAAAATATGCTTTATTTTATTCTTCTGCAATTGCTACTCTAATATCATATTGTGACAGGTAGAGATCCTTCCGTGTTAGATATAGATCCGGGTCGATAAAGACCCGAATATGTAAGAATGATTGGTGAAACAGTCATGCATTTAAGGCAGCGATAGTCAGAAATCGAAATGGACTTAATTGACGTGCCCCATGCTCCATTTATTAAACCCTCCGTATGATCAATCCTGAACACAGATTTGCAGTAATACCTTCGCTTTAATCCACTAGAAATAATTAATTAAGAATAATACCGAATAAACCAAATATAACATTTTATTTGTCAAGTAAAAATGTATCATGCCAATTACATTACAGTTAGACATTTAGAAGCCAATTCAGAAATAATGAATGCGTAACATCAGTTGAAATGCACATGCACACAGTGGTGGATTAGTGTTTGAAGACACAATGTCTAGCAGGAAAATCAAGTCTTATAAGGCCATCAGCGACCGTTCAGCGCTCGTGTACCCGCCGAGAACAGCTTGATCTCAGCCAGTCCTTCGGGTATTTGCCACTAGCTCTTATGGAGATAGTGGTTAAACATGAGATATAATTCATTTGGTGTATATCAAACGGCCAATCTTTGGTCTTATTAATCTATTACTTGTTCCAGAGCAAATGGATTTGGGTTAAGGGCTATATTAAGTTTCAAAACTTTGTATTTAGGCTATATTTAACTTAAATTCTGTACTAGAGTGCTGCTTTTGTACGCTTGACTGAATTGTTTGTTTGTGTTTATTTTCTATTATCTTTTACAATGGCTATTATTGTTAATTTAAATATTATTGTTTAATAAATATTATTTTATATTAATAATATGCTAAGTTTGGTATTGCAAAATTAGTGATCGTGACATTATTGCGCCATTATATGTCTTCATGAGTGAGTTATTAGCAATTTGAAAAGGACAAAATTATTTTATTTGAGTGCTGTCATTGGAAATCCCCTTAACTTTTAAAAGGACAAAGATAAAGACAAAGATATTCCCTCAGTGGTCATTCAAACATTTTTTATAATGGATATACTGTAATATTAAGGACAATGACCTGAAGAATGAATGCTATATCAGATACACTCGTTTAGTTGATCTCTCTCTCATAATACTCTACGTATATGATATGTATATGATATACAATAAAATATACTGATGTTGAAATGAATTCTTCAATAATGCTGGAGCTTAAATGAAAAAGGTCACACGAACTTCAACATCTGCCTCAGACATAAGCATGTTGCACAGCATCGTGACTCTTGAAACAGTGTTCGGTTGTTCAGACCTTTGCTGGGAAGGACATTGAGAGGCTGGACCTCTCAGAACTTTCACTGAATAGAGTATAACAGTATGTGTTTTTAGGGTGTGTGATCTAGCAGAAGCAGTGTTGTTTCTACACTCGTACAGTACAGCAGGGGCTACGGCTGCCTGTCATCTCTGCCCTCTCATGTCTGACATCATGATGCTTTCCTTCTGTTCCAGCAGCTGTGGCTTTCAAACTCTGTCACCTTACATGAACATGAACGTGAACGTGGGCTGATCCTAGCGGCCCATCTCTGCATGATTTAATAAGCCAATGACACTTTCACTTTGCTGGTGTTCTTCCTAAAACAGAGCTCCTCCTCACAATAAATTTAGCACTTTGCCAGGCTGATAGCAGGGGTTGTGCCAACCTCAGACAACACACACACACACACACACACGCACTCACACGCATCAGTGAATAATGCATATCTCAATAAGTAATGTGCTTATGACCCAGAGGGAATTTGACCAGATGCCTGTACACCTGCTGATGCATCTAGTTGTCATGCTTGTTTGCTTTCATTTACGAGTGCAAGTAAACAGCTTTAAGATTCATATTTGACGTGATGATCCACCTTAATTCCAGACTTGCTTAGTATCAAGCTGTTTTGTTCTGTTGGTAGACTAGTGCATATGAATGCAGATGCTGTACTTGTCATCTCTGGCAGCAGAAAACTCCTTCATCATTGTACTTTTAAGAAAGTCCATTTTGAAAAATTGTAAATAAATGCAAGAATCTGGCAGCATTGACATCACTGATGTAGGTTCCGAGTGGAGATATGTCTTTGCCCATTGTGTCTTGCCTATTCTTGCAATATGAGCGCTGTTTTTAACATGGCACGTCAAGATACAAGTAGTTCAACTATTTAAATCATTCCAGTCAGATGGCACTAAATGAGACGGCACATTAAAGCATTGCATTTTCATGGCTTGATTTTGGGGGGCTAAAATTCAACATTAATGTATATTTAAACTAGGGCTGGGCGATAAACAATATCATAACTATATCATGATAAAACTTATGTCGATAACGACTAATCAAAAATCGATTACAATTCTGGAATCGGATACTTGTTATAAACTTACGATTTCAATTCCACATATTGATTTCTGTGTGCGCATTTTTTATATGGTTTTAAACCATTCAAGCACAAGAAGATGTGAAAGAGAACTCAAATTGGCACTCATGCGCTGTTTTCTGTGCACACATCTGAAGTGCGCACACAGAAAGCCACTTCTCATACAGTATGCTAATACTGAATTGAGGGGGTTTTTTGCATCTTCTTGAATCTTGAATCATCTTCAAAATATCCTCGTAAGCAGAGTCAGTTATGTCTTAAATGAACATAAGCAGTTATCAAACGTGTATCAGTATATTGGATCTGTGCACCAGGTCTTAAAGTGACAGAAGCCTAATAATGAATCTGCTGCCGTCTTTGTCATTACTGTTAAAGAACAAAAGAATAATAAAATCACTTACTGATCCTGACTGAATAACTTTTGATACATTAATAAGGATTAATCTATATATTACTTGTATTTGTTTGTACTATTGCTAATTTGCTTATTTGTTCTTAATGTATTACTATATACTTGTCTTTAATAATGTTTGATATTTATATTAGTCTAGTTTATTAGTTCTTTAGGCTGCAGATTTTTGTTATTTTATTGAAAAAATTAATAAATAATAAACATATATTTTAAAACATTTTAAATGTTTAATAAATGTTTGATATCTAAATGTTTGACTTCATTTTTTTTTTTTTCGATTACCATCTTGGAATCGAAATTGGGAATTGATAAGAATCGGAATCGATAAGCAGAATTGGAACTGGAATCAGAATTGCTAAAATTGAATCGATACCAAACCCTAATAACGACGATAAGCTCTGAAATCAGAAATACCCTCTAAAGCTGAGGAAATTGTTGAAAAAAAAATTTAAGAACATGTAACCCAGAATGTGCTTTTGCATAAATGCGAAACGAAGGAAAATACAAGCTCATGAGATGCGTTTTTTTTAAAAGGTAAACAAATTTAGAATGGCGTGTCATTAATGAAATGCTACAAAAGATGCGAGTACAACAGTCGAACACATCCGTCTAGAATGTTTACATATAAAACAAATGCAAAAGTAGCACAGTGGAGTGCAAAAAACACATTCTGTGTGATCCGGCTGAGACGGTCTGCAAAATACGTTCACGGTCAGTTCCAACCAAGGTGGAAATAAAACAAACATTTCCCATCACCTGAAAAGGTCCTATCCCAGCGACAACACCGAGAGTATGAGAATGTGGTCCCATGTTAATCTGTGTAGCATAGTGCACTTTTTACTAAAATTTCATTTCATTTCTACTTCTAAATCATTTCAGAGGTGCAAAACCAGTGCATAGTTATTTTTTTTTTTAACCTCCTTGGTCCAGTCTCATAGTTTTGAAACCCGAAAGCACCTTCTGTTTTAGTAAAAACATCCAAAAGCCAAATGACACCAGCTGCTTTGAGATTAAGATGATTGAGAGATTACGGGAGACAAGATTTATTTCAATTTTGGATTTAACAAAGGGCATGTGGCAGGTGCCCCTTTCAGATGATGCAAAAGAAAATGCCAGGAGGTCACTGGTCCCTTCTGGTCCCTTCAGGCTTCATGAGGCACCTGCCAAATCCAGAGACTTATGGATGTAGTTTTCTGCCCCAGTGGGAACAATGATGGCCTCTTGAGAACGTTTCCTCACTTGACCAGCCTGTGCTATTTTCACACAAAACCTGAGGGGAACGGTGAGCCTTACGTCAGAGGGCAACAGGGATTTCCTGTCTCCGTGTCTACACCCACGAAAGCAAACCCAGACATTCATTTGCCTGCTTCACAGTTACCTTTCCCCTATATGTCTAATATTTCTAATAAAACAAATGTTTGTTTAATGCATTTCTTTATGGTACAAAAGTTCTTTATTACAGAATGTATGAGTCAGAAAATAATGTTACATAGACAGACTTAATATACTATTTATGTAGTGTGATATTTTAACACAATACCAATGATACCAATGATAGCACTACTATTGCACATTATATTAATTAAATACTAAGTGCCCTTAGTAGGTATTTAGTTTAATATATTATTGCTGTAAATGTATTAAAATTTAGAAAAAAAAAATGTTCCATCCATCCATCCATCCATCCATCCATCCATCCATCCATCCATCCATCCATCCATCCATCCATCCATCCATCCATCCATCCAAGTTTACTACTATTACAGTTAAATTATGGAACCTTTTTTTTTTTTTTTACTTTCAAGTATTTTGGCAAAGGGGTTTTAGACTTTAAATGAAATAAAAGGTTTTTTTTTTGTAATTGAACAAAGAGCATTTTAATATTCAATAACACAAAGCAATATATTTGCTTTTTTCCATTTGCCAACTGAGTTTTAAAAAATAAAAACACTAGACAGCTGATCAATCAATGAACTTCACACTGAATTTTAAGACATGTTCTTTGGTCCATTTATGTCATAAATTTGTTAGTTGGTTTATTTACATTTTCCACCTACTAAACTCAGAACCGTATAAAAAGTGCTAATCCTGGTCCTCCATAGCAGACATTCAAAAAGACAATGTTAAATATCATTATAATTTACTGATATATTTAGATTAAAAACAAAAAAAACAAAAAACAAAACAAAAAAACATCCAGGATATTGAGAAAATGGCGACTAAATGATGCCCGAAGTGTTATTTTTGGATGAACTAATACTTTAAGCACTGAATCTAGCAGAAATGCCAACATTAAAAGTAGATTTTGAAATGCTTATGACAGACATCACAAGTTTGGCTTGCCTTCAGCTCACAGTGATTGGTTGTAATCTGACATATTTTGCCACTTATTTGCATGAAGTTGAGCAGCTCTCAGGCTTTTCAATGCTCTCATCAATTCATGCCAATGGACACATACAGTATGATCAGAGAGAAAAATAAAAAATAAATGTTTACACAACATCATATACACATAAGAAAAAAGGAAAAACTTTCAACCCATTTTTAAAAGCTTAATACTGTTTGAATGACTACATATCGCAAATTATTTGTATGCATATATCTAAATTCTTACCAGCATAATTCCCTTGCTGTCACCTTCCGAAGGGCCGTGACATCTTCATCTGAGATGAATTATATTTATCAGCACCATTAATAAGCTCCCTGTTCTTCCTGTCTCTCTCAGGCTGGCTGTTGGAATGGAAGATAATCCCTTAAATCCAGTGACAAGAAACCATGCCATCCCAATTATCTACGTAGCAAAGGGTGAATCAAAAGAGAGAGAAAAAAAAAGCTTTGGCGTTGACATCCATCACCAAGCACTTTCTTGAGATGTGGGAACATGTGATGACTGTAATTATTGTGGCACTCATCATGGCAAACCGCAGAGTGTTTGGGGAAAAATTGGAGACAGATTGTAGCAAAGGTGACAGAAGTATTGATCCTAATCTAAAGTGTTTGACCAGCGCTGACAATATTCCCACTGATGAGCAATTCTCCAGTGTAACTCAACCCTCTCAAACACACAGAAGTGTAATTACAGGATGTCCCAGTGATCAGACCGATCCGAGATATCGGGGAATGGTTAGGGCTGAAATCTTGCCAAGGCACGCTTTGAGAAGAGGGAAAAATAAAATCAATTACTTTATTTCTTTCTCTTTTTTTCAGGCCTTTAAGAGAACCGCAGTGGTTACAGAGTTAAAATGACAAATTCAGACAATTACAGATTAGATGTTATACTCTATACTCCGGCATCATCTGAATTCTTCAGATCAATAAAAATATGCACATATGTAACAGAGTTAATTCATCATACAGTAACAGGTGAGAGAGACTTTGAGGTTTGAGCTGCAGTAACTCATTTAGAAGTGCTGCAGTGAGCACATTTACTGTGTAGAGTATGCATTAGGCTCATCACGAATCCTTAAATTGGTATGTACCAGCTTGTCGTCACCAGTCCAAAACAGTTGCATGTATGCAAAGGTAAAATAAGCATGATTGTGGAGCACTATGCAGTGCACACTAAAGTATCCACACCAACCAAGCTGTTGTTATTTTACAGACATTACTTCCGCTATGTAATTAAAGCTGTGTCCAACATTCCACAATTCGTTTTTCAGTTAATTAAGTGCACTTTTTCTATTTGGATTTTTTTTTTTTTTTTTGTGTGTGTGAACTCACACTATTTATGTTACAAAACCACATAGAATATTGCATAAATGCACAAACTGGGACGCACCTTTCAAAACCTGGAGAGAGCTCTCTCTTGCAATTCATCTCAATGACAGCTGCTCGACTTTGAAATCTACCAGCTTTGCTCATGGAATAACAGTTTTTGAGCCAATCATCCAAGCTGTAAATATCATATGACTAGTCACTGAAGAGCTGCAGGAAAATTATGCCATATCAACACCGTAAAAACACACAGTGAGAGACTCTCCTGAATTGTGACATGCACTTGAAGAGCTTTGAGACAAAAGGATCTGGGGTCCCACTTTATATTAAGTGTCTTTAAACTATAACACATTTCCATAATCCAGCAAGTACTCTTCTTAAAAGTATTCTGAGGTGTACTTCTTTTTCACAAAACTACTCATCCATTCAGAATTTTGAGACTGTTAGACAGTTTTGAATTTTTAGTTTTGAACTAAAGAGATTCATATGGAAGCTTGTTTCCACCATGAAATAAAAAATAAGAAAGGTAATTGCAAGTTTATATCTCACAGCCCTGACTTTTTTTCTAAGAATTGCGAGATATAAACTCACAATTGCAAGTTATAAAGTCAGGATTGTGTGATATAAAGTCAGAATTACGAGATATAAAGTCAGAATTTCGAGTTATAAAGTCAGGATTGTGTGATATAAAGTCAGAATTATGAGATATAAAGTCAGATTTGTGAGTTATAAAGTCAGATTTGCGAGATATAAAGTCAGGATTGAGATATAAAGAAAGAATTGTGAGAAATAAAGTCAGAATTTGAGTTATAAAGTCAGAATTGTGAGATATAAAGTCAGAATTGCGAGATATAAAATCAGAATTGAGTTATAAAGTCAGAATTGCGAGATATAAAGTCAGGATTGAGATATAAAGAAAGAATTGTGAGAAATAAAGTCAGAATTTGAGTTATAAAGTCAGAATTGTGAGATATAAAGTCAGAATTGCGAGATATAAAGTCAGAATTGCGAGATATAAAGTCAGAATTGCGAGATATAAAGTCAGAATTGTGAGTTATAAAGTCAGAATTGCAAGATATAAAGTCAGGATTGAGATATAAAGAAAGAATTGTGAGAAATAAAGTCAGAATTTGAGTTATAAAGTCAGAATTGTGAGATATAAAGTCAGAATTGCGAGATATAAAGTCAGAATTGCGAGATATAAAGTCAGAATTGCGAGATATAAAGTCAGAATTGTGAGATATAAAGTCAGGATTGAGATATAAAGAAAGAATTGTGAGAAATAAAGTCAGAATTTGAGTTATAAAGTCAGAATTGTGAGTTAAAAAGTCAGGATTGTGAGTTATAAAGACAGAATTGCGAGAAATAAAATCAGAATTGAGATATAAAGAAAGAATTGTGAGATATAAAGTCAGAATTACGAGTTATAAAGTCAGGATTGAGATATAAAGTCAGAATTACGAGAAATAAAATCAGAATTGAGAATTATAAAGTCAGAATCACAAGATATAAAGTCAGAATTGAGATATATTAAGTCAGAATTGCAAGTTATAAAGATAAAAATTCACAATTATTATTATTTTTTTATTATTTAATGGCACAAACAAGCTTCCATAGATTAATTACTTAAATCTGTTCTTACACTGATGCCACATTTATAATGAAAGATTCAATTTTTGATTTCTTTACATCAAGTTCCAAATAACAAGGGAAAATCTGCAAAGTATTTAAATGATTAGACTGTGCAGAAATATCCTTTACCACATGTGTATTTCATATACAAACCATTTTTGTTGACTTACCAGTATCATATACATCAGGGGTGGCGAACAACAGTCCTGCAGAGTTTTGCTGTGACCCTAATCAAACACACCTGAACATGATAATCAAGGTCTGACTAGAAAGACACAGACGAGTTTTTATCAGGGTTGTAGCTGAACTGGACTGGACCGGAGTTTGCAACCCCTGATTTATTTGATTCATACACAGTTACTCATAACACACTATAAGTTTGGTCAAACTGCTCAGCCCAATGTCCACCCTTTTTTTCCAGAGAGGAAACCTGGGCTTTCAGAGACAAAGACGATCTCCCCTTTCCTCAATCTTATTTTAAGAAGTTTAGTCCATGAATAATGCATACAACGGGCCGTGATGAGGAGCTGGGGATCATCCTGTTCCACACTACATTTTCTGCTCGCGCCAGTCTTGGCTTGGACATGAACCCAGAGCCACTTCTGGAAGAGGGATGAAAGCCTCGGGCCAGAAGCAGGTCACATATTGAGGCCATCTCCTAAACCTTTGTGCTTCTCGCTCCTGCCTGGCCTCTAGAGAGATTCTCCATTAGACAAGCAGGAACACACAAACTTCTAGATATGCTGGATCCCCATAATAATGTTTTATTTACTGACTTTTGATTAGTGAAACTCACACTTCTAGCAGCTAGTTATATTAAATATATTTGTAGCTGTAGGTAATCAGTGGTGGAAGGACAGGTGCACACAAAAATAAATGCTCTCATTATTTACTCACTCTCATGCTATCCCCGATGTATATGACTGACTTTCTTCAGATAAACATGAACAAAGACATTTAGGAAAATAATCAATCTCTGTGAGTCCATATAATGGCTTTTCACAGCAGACAGCAAGCAGACACCCAGAACTCTCCATCATTGTGACTGCATAGTTTCCACAGAAGAAAGTTACTAAACATAATCTTGTTTAGCTACAGATATATACTTCCCATTTCTTATCCAGTGGTATTACGCATGAACTCTTTATTGAATCCAAATGCTCGGCACATCGCTGTGAAGCAAAATGCAGTCTATTTGATGTGTTTGATCTATTTGATCCTGCTGAACTGCGGTGATTTTCCATGTCTTTCGTGCTCTCGCCTGCAATCCCTCTGATAGTCCTGATAAATCAGCATTTTAAATGCGCTCCTTCATACAATAAATTGCAGTTTCAGAGGGGAAATTAAAATTCCTAATGCAGTGATAACGCTGCCCTTTCGCAATAATTGAGGCTTCAAGGATGGTAATCACAGGCAAGAGAATCCCTCTAGACACGGCAAAGCTTTTCATAATCGGAGAAAACATTTTCCTCTCAAACAGCAAATGAGGCTTATAGAAAAACAATCCTGATTATACAACATATTCATTCAGAGACAGAAACAGTTTGACTCTATGTTCTGGGGATGCTAATTAAAAATCAAGCAATATAATAAAGAAGGTCAGAAGCCAGTCGATCTCATACAATTATGACCCGTCGCACATAGGAGCAGGGGTTAAAATGAGCCCCGGCACATGGGCATACGAGGGCTCGACATACGCGACTTCTCTTTCACATTTTTTGAAGTGAAAGAGAATTTTACTTGCCTGACCAGATACGTAGCTTGATTAAAATGTCAATAAAAACCAAAACGTGAAAATGATTAGTTTAGCTTAAGTGGCCTTGAGGAGAAACCTCTTGAGGAGAATTCAGAACAAACACAAAGAAACTCAGTTATCACGTTGCAATAAAAATTCAATATGTGGGGTTTTTATAGCTAGCTATTTACGACATATGATAAAGTTAAGCATCACCCGACTGAAAGAGCTCAATTCCTGAATGTCATCTCGATTGAAATAATAATTATTCATTTCATACAACAGTTCAATAAACAAGTAGGTAATATTAATTCATATTAATTAACGTTTTAGATGCAATATTGCCTGTCTTTTGTTCTATTGTAGCAGCAAAAATAGTTCCAAACAAGGCAGAACCAGCGAATCTCGCAGCTACGCTCAGACATTTCCATTGATTCAGTGCTTTGAACTAATTGGTTGAGTGAAGATTCAATGGACCAATCATAAACAACTGCTTCATTCTTGATTCAACCTTTTGAATGAATCGTTTGACTAAATGACTCAGTGGCTCACTCATTAAAAGGTTAGTTCACCCAAAAATGAAAATGATGTCATTAATGACTCACCCTCATGTTGTTTCCAAACCCGTAAGACCTTCGTTCATCTTCGGAACACAGTTTAAGATATGTTAGATTTAGTCCGAGAGCTTTCTGTCCCTCCATTGAAAATGTATGTACGGTATACTGTCCATGTCCAGAAAGGGAATAAAAACATCATCAAAGTAGTCCATGTGACATCAGAGGGTTAGTTAGAATTTGTTGAAGCATCGAAAATACATTTTGGTCCAAAAATAACAAAAACTATGACTTTATTCAGCATTGTCTTCTCTTCCGGGTCTGTTGTATATCCGCTTTCACTTTCATCCGCTGTATTCAAGCTATTCTACATTGTTTGTATTTTGGTATTGCAATATTTTTTTTTAAATGGTGCGTAAGTGTGCATGTCGCAGATGTCCTAATCGCATCACTGTAAGGAGCAGAAGGTGGCGGTAATGCACCAATAAGCTGGATGCCAACCGCCATAAAACAGGAAAGAAGAAGAAGAAGCAGCAGCGTCACTGTGGAGTGAAAGCGGATATACAACAGACCCGGAAGAGAAGACAATGCTGAATAAAGTCGTAGTTTTTGGACCAAAATGTATTTTCGATGCTTCAAAAACTTCTAACTGACCCTCTGATGTCACATGGACTACTTTGATGATGTTTTTATTCCCTTTCTGGACATGGACAGTATACCGTACATACACTTTCAATGGAGGGACAGAAAGCTCTCGGACTAAATCTAAAATATCTTAAACTGTGTTCTGAAGATGAACGAAGGTCTTACGGGTTTGGAACGACATGAGGGTGAGTCATTAATGACATCATTTTCATTTTTGGGTGAACTAACCTTTTAAGACGGTCACTTGCTGCCATCTACTGGCGGTTTAATTTCATGTTTTAAAGTATAATTGTCCAGCAACATTTCTTATTTGTTTATTCAAAAATATTTAAAGAATCTCATAACATTATTGAAAGCAGTTGTACTTTTTCAGTGTAAATCATTTAATTTGGTAACAGCCCTATAGTGTCTTACTATTTTAATTTATCAAATGCAAGAATTTGAAATAAAAGATTAAACACACATTTAATTAGATTAGGGGGGAAATGCCTTTTATAAAGGTTAATAAAATGCCCCCAACAAAAAATATGCATATTTAAATATGTCGCTGCTGATAAAACACTGATGAGAATGTTGCTTGTTTCAGAATAGATTATATTTACAACACACACACACACACACACACACACACACACACACACACACACATCCTATTTTTTTTACTCTGACAGGTAAATTACCAATTTTGTTGTCCAAAGGACAAGCACAAAACAAGGCTTAATGTCGAACTCTGTATTTTGTATTTATATTCTCTCCTTTAATGGTAGAATCACTCTTATATTTGATACTGACACAAAGGAGAAGGCTCAGGCCTACAGAAAGATTTGATTGTCATCAGATGTAGCTTTGCACACCTATAGAATGATTTTGATCAGCATTTTATTGTTCATAGCAGAGGGCTCTCTCAACTTGTTATATTTTACAGTTTGTAGAGTCAGGTGTTGATGGTAATTCAGGTTCGGTGTGTGTTCTCTGATGCGGACGCTGTGGAAACAATGCTTTACTCCGACACACAAATTACGCCTGTGCCTCAAACCAAGCCTGATCGAATGGAAAACACCAGACAATAACAATGTGTGTTGTTGTATGCCATTTTTCTACACTTCTAAACTGATAGACAGGAGGATTTGGCAGTGAATTTCAAATGCAACCCAAAGACATTTGACATTCAGAAGGAGAAACCTGTATGATTTTTGGCCTGGCTCTGCTTCACAACGATCTTCTAAATGTGAGGCCATCCACTGTGGGATTTATGGGAGATTTGTATATAGAGTATAAGGCTGTTTGAATTGGAAAACAAGGTTGTTCAAAGGTTGCTATTTTATCCCTCTCTGAAAATAATTGGCCTTCAAAATCGAGTCTGTCCAGACAGAGAGGAAAATTGGAATGGAAGAGTCGTGCAGTTTGATACGGTGAGCGTGATTAAGAGCATAACATTAGCGGAAATCATCAGGTTCATACAAGGCTGTGAAAAAACATCTGAAAATGGTCAAACTGAAATGCTGGGAGGCATTGGGAAATTGCAATAGTGAGGTACAGTAATATAATCTTTATTGTAAATTGCATTTGCAATTTTTGATAACGGTTTTGATAACTTTATTCCAGAAATTAACACAAGGATTCCTGCGCACTGCAAAAATTAAATGTTCTTCCTCAGTATTTTTTGTCTTGAATTGCAGTACACTTTCTAAAATCAAAACACATTTACTTGAGAAGCAAAATGATTTAATCTTTTCTGGAAAGAAAAAATTAAAATTAATTGATGTTATGCTTAAAACAAGAAAAAAATAAAACTTTAATTCACTCAAAAAATCAATTTATTTTTCTGACCACATTTTTCTTGTTTTTGGCATTTAGTATCTTGTTTTAAGTCTTAATTTGTCTGTACCTTGACTTAAGAATGAAGGTATTTGTACTAAACAAACAAAAAACACTGAGAAAGAAAATATATATATATTTTTGCATGCAATCCGGACAATATCAATGCCTTGTCCTGGATTCAAAATCATTATCATTCATAACAGCATTTAACCTTTATAAGACTTAATCTGATCCCAAACCAGCTGCTAAGAGGATATGTCACATATATTTCGATATTCTCGGATGTGTGATATTTTTAGGGATGAGGAACGTCGTTCTAACGTCCAGAGGGATGTTCACTGTGTTGATGTCATTTGTAATGGAGTGACTAGACATGAGTATTAGTTTTGCCAGCTGTTTATTTTTATTTATATATAAGCAGGTATAAACATATATCTGCTTGTAAATCTCTCATTAACATTGCTGACCTTGTGTGTTTCTTAATTAAATCCCGAACGATCCTCTGGACAACATTGTGCCATAACTGATAAAAACTCTAATTGCTCTTACAGCATCAGTCTCGTCATGGTTATGATGCAGCTTTTAGAGTAATTAATAATTATTTAAAGCTAAAGCGTATCACTGTTTTCATTTTTTAAACACTTTCTCCAAAATCATATGCAAGAAAATATCGAGAATAAAATGCTGAAAAACAAAAGAAGGAAAAAACTGAAATAGAATAGCAAAGGTTGCAAAAATTGTTCACTACCTTACATTGTGTGTGTGTGTGTGTGTGTGTGTGTGTGTGTGTGTGTGTGTGTGTGTAAGTGGCTTCGAGTGTATCTTCAGGGATTTGGTCCATTACTTTTGTATTGACAGCACCAGCATTCTGTAAATCTGAGTTTGTTGTTCTTTTCAAGGTATAAAGCATTAAATATTTCACACTACTCAGCGAGAGAAACTGAAGCATGTTACAGCAGAAACTACTGTACTCATGAAACTTCCTCACATCACCTCTGTATGTTGTTGCAGCACTAAAACTTCACAAACCACAAGCTATCCATCTTATAAGCATTTTACATTTGCATGTGATTGTTGATCCTGTAATTACAGAAGCCCGTTTCCAACACAGTTGAGTGAAAAATGTGATTCTTTAAGTCATAATAACGAGAAACTCTTATGACTTAGTATCTCTTTATATTGAAAGTTTTTCATAATTATGATTTAGTGCATCATTATATTGAGAAAATTTCTCATAATTTTTCATAATAATGAGAAACATTCTCATAAAAAGGAGTTATTTTCTTGTAATAATGAGAAACTTTCTCGTAATCATTACTCCAATGCATATGCAAAGCAGCGGAGCAGACGGGCGTGGCACTGCAGTGATATCCACCGGCTCTCCGATTAATGAAGGAATATGACATATTTTCGTTAGGTTTCAGTGTAACGTCTTCATAAAATGTGTGTGTTTACAGTGTGTTAATATTAACATGTATGTCGTGGATGCGTCTATTTGATGTGCAGGTTAGTCTAGACACACAGAAAACACCTTTTAAGATGTTTATGATTTATTATATGCAAAACTGCTTGAAAATATGTTTAGCAGATGTTTGTCTAAGCTTTCCAGATGAAACGTTCTTTAACAGAGGTGTGTGCTGTCTTATTCTGTTTGAAATGCATGGATCACCATTCGGTGTTTCTGCTTGTTCATACACAGAAATACAAACGAATGTTACAAATTAATACAAAGCTATATATATGGAAGCTCGTCTCATATACTGATAAATTATCATTAATGTTATTTAAAGGTGCCATCAAATTGAAAATTGAATAACAAGAGTTCAGTACATGGAAATGACATACAGTGAGTCTCAAACTCCATTGTTTCCTCCTCTTTATGTAAATCTCATTTGTTTAAAAGACCTCCGAAGAACAGGCGAATCTCAACATAACACCGACTGTTACGTAACAGTCGGGATCATTAATATGTACGCCCCCAATATTTGCATATGCCAGCTCATGTTCAAGGCATTACACAAGGGCAGCCAGTATTAACGTCTGGATCTGTGCACAGCTGAATCATCAGACTAGGTAAGCAAGCAAGAACAACAGTGAAAAATGACAGATGGAGCAATAATAACTGACATGATCCATGATATCATGATATTTTTAGTGATATTTGTAAATTGTATTTCTAAATGTTTCGTTAGCATGTTGCTAATGTACTGTTAAATGTGGTTAAAGTTACCATCGTTTCTTACTGTATTCACGGAGACAAGAGCCATCGCTATTTTCATTATTAAACACTTGCAGTCTGTATAATTCATAAACACAACTTCATTCTTTATAAATCTCTCCAACAGTGTAGCATTAGCCGTTAGCCACAGAGCACTATCAAACTCATTCAAGAGCTCGGGGGAGGGGAGCACGAGGATTTAAAGGGGAAGCGTGCTGAATCAGCGCATTTATAATGATGCCCCAAAATAGGCAGGTAAAAAAAAATAATAATTAAAAAAAAAATCTATGGGGTATTTTGAGCTGAAACTTACCAGACACATTCAAGGGACACCTTAGACTTATATTACATCTTGTGAAAAAACGTTCTAGGGCACCTTTAATAAAGAATGCACATAAGCATTTATGAGCAATTCGTGAAGGTGCTGTCAATTCAGTCACTACATATTCTATCATAATTGTACAGTACTATTGTATTTTTAAACGCAATTTAGCTCGCTTAATTAATTACATTCATTTCAACACATTTCCCACCAATACAATTGCTGCATCATCCATATTTTCTCTCTGACACCCATGCAAAATCAGAAACTTGGGGCTTAAATAAAGTTATATATAATGTGTTTATATAAATTTGTCTTGTCTTTCCAGTGAGTATGTGGACATCCAGATTCAGGTCACATGGCAAGTAACAACAAGGCATATAGTAAAGGACTTCATGATTTGACCACAACATGTTTATTCTCCAAACATATATTTGCGTGTTTGTTCATCTCTGTCAGCAGAGGGAGCTTTAATGTCGACCACATGTCCAATACGGATCAATATGTGTCACCCTGCGGGCCGAGCAATGACCTCACTCCATATGAACGCCGGGATGGGAACATACTTTAACTGGGACAAATGAAATTACAACAAACACCTGATTTTCTTCAACAGAAAAGCGCGTAACAAACACACTCATGGCACTGCATCAAGGCGGCGTCACATGCAGCGTGAATGAAAGTCATCGGGAACACAAAACAACAAAACAACACGCTCAGAAACCTCCCCGAGACCGTGTTAGTTGTCTTGGCAGAGGAAGGCCGTGTTAAGCATTCTGTTGAGCACACGCTCAGACGGGGAGTGTGATTGAAACGCTGCCCCCTGCTAATGAGCACACAGAGCACAATGTCACCAGGTATTAGTGCTAATTTTTCTCGCTGGGCCCATAGGGACGGATGACAGGAATGGTGACGCTTCTCTCTGTGGAAGGCATTAAAACACAGTGGAGATCTCTCGCTGTTTGTGGAACGTGTCGGTGAGGCTCATGTGGAGAGCGCAAACCAAACTAGATGCGGTGGACAAGAGCAAGTCTTTTTGTACATGCATCAGCAAAATGTATCATATATATATATATATATATATATATGTCACAATATTGAAAATATTTCCATTTTAAACCCACGAAGTGGATATCACACAAGCAATACGCAAACTTTACATTAGAGTTATGCTGGTGAAGAAGTCTCATCTGGGTCGATATATTGTGGTAGTATCTGTTTTCTGTAGTCAACATTGATGCAACAAACACAATGAATCTTGGACAACTGTAAGGCCAATCCAACATTTATGTGTTACAAGTAAAAGTACCACCCAATGGCTCTGCAAAATTATGGGTTTAAAAACTAAAACTCATCATCTGCATTGTCCTGGGAGATCCAAAGGTTTGGACTGGCCGAGTGGAAGTATTTCATCTGACAGCTAATGTGTCACTGAGCAGCAGTGTTTCCTGTACAAGGTCAGACATGCGGCAGCGGACAGATGAAGTGACAGCGCTGCCGTGTCTAAATACACACAGGACCTTCTGCGATCTTTTGTGAAGGCAGAGAGCTTCTTAAAGCCATCTGAACCCCTCTTGCTCTTCTACTGGGACTGTAACTTTGTGTATTGAGCAAAGTATTAACTACTAAATTAGACTATGAGTGAACTATTGAACTGAACACGCAAAGGTCATTCCTATAGTTTTGGGGATTTTGGACCAAACAGGTTTGTTGACAAAAAAAAAAAAAAAAAAAAATCAATTACTTTTTATGTATATATCTGGAAATGTGCAACAGGGTGGATGTTTTAAGCTAATAGGTACTTATCATTATAGTTTTTGTTGGTCTATGCATGGAAAATCATGTGAATGCAAGCTGTTTTAGGTCATTTAATTCACAGATCTAATATACACATGTGATTTATTTCCCTGCTGTTTACGTTCACAGACATAACTGACTGTGTTTGTGAACTTTGACAGTTTAAGTGCAATGAGACGTGAAAGAGAACTTGGTTTGATACTCACGGGACGCACCGTCTGACAGACAGCTTTCTGTGCACGTGCTTCGGATGCATCAGAAGTTTAGACTGATATGGCTTCAAAACACATGCAAATAATAACTTGAAAACAATTGCTTGGCTGATACATCAGGGCATCCCTACTGACTACACATGATCTGCTCACAGCCGCTGGATCTATGCTATATAACTACACTCAGAAAAAATATATGTTGGATTTACGTCAACAGGTTATGTTGCATTTAATAACTTAAGTTTATTACATAAGGTTAATTCAATGCCATTTAGTTGAATCAAGTTAACATCCTTAATTTTGTAAGAGTTCATGTGTTAATGTGGGTTTTTGGAGAGTTACCATCATGGTGACAAGCGGTGCTTGGTAAGTTCATGTTACTTAGAAATGTGTTTTATTGTGTCCAAAAAACATCTTCACCTTACTTCAAACATTATGTTGGATCAACTTAAATAGTTGCATTCATGGTGATAATTATTAAGTCCATGTTTCTTAGAAATGTGTTTTTATTGTGGCAAAAAAATGTCTTCACCTTACTTAAAAAATTATGTTGGATCAACTCAAAATATTGCTTTGAATTAATGTAATTCTCCCAACTGGCTTAAGTTAAAAATTCTAGTGGAAAACGTTTTTTTTTTTTTTTTTTTTTTTTTTTTTTTTGTTGAACCAATGTTTTATTTTTTAGAGTGTATTATGCTATTTTAACACAACTAAAATCTTTTATCTCAACTCAAATGGATTAAATAAAGAGGATGAAAAGAATCGTGTTGGACTAACTTAATTTACTTAAGTAAACTGAACAAGCATCAAATGTTATTTTTGGCTAACTTAATTGAAATATGTTCTTTCAAAATGAAAAGAGTTAAGTCAAAATGCAACACAATGCAATGACAAACCTAATACAATGATGTTAAATGAAAATGATTTTTTAAATAAACTATACAGTATCGTAAAATCATTTTTTGAGTGTACTAGAAACTGCCAGTGCTGGAGGGGAGTCTGACAGCAAAGTGAAAATCCCCCAAAAATGATGGACAGAGATGGAGAGGTTTGTTTGCTAGCACAGAAAGGGTCACTTTCAAAGACCTGTGATTTTCACAGACTGCCATCTAACACCAGACAACATCTCAAGTGCTCGCTGTTTTCTTTCTCTGAACATGAGTTCTCAGATGTTTCTCATGAGAAAAAGAATCTCACCAAAAAGGGATACCAAAGTCTGCAATCAAAAGATCAATATGAACTTCAATATGATTCCATGTTCATTTCAGCGCTCTTACTGGATGAGCGTAGCGACTCACTCACTCTGTGTTTAAGGTCATGCAGGAGAAACTTCTGAGACAAAGTTGACATCCAGATCATCTCCTGAGCAACACAAAGTTCCTCAACAACCTCGTGGCGTTAAATGAATGACGAAAGAATAAAGATTGATATACAAACAAATCCCAAAAGTTACAATTTCCCCTTCCCGGTTAAAAATAGCATTTTAATTTCACCGTTCAAATTTGTAATTTAGCGTTTCAAATTAAATAGCCCGGGACTAAAGTATTAGAGCTCATTTGGGTGAAAGCCATCACTTGAAACCCAGACCAATACGTCACGAGTGAGAGGCATAGAGAGAGATAAACGCATTATACAAGGACTGTCAGAGTCTCTAAAGCGGATGTGAGGATGCGCTTTCAGAGGAGATTATTTTGTTTTGAGCTGATTGGCGTGTGTTAAAAGAGACGGTCTGAACTGAGCATGCTCTGTTTGGCCCTTCAGGCCTCATATGATGCTAATATATAACAAAGCCTAATAAAAAAACAGTTGTCCTAATTTGTCTTTTGATTTGTATGCAAATTCTTCACATGCAGTTTCACTTACTAATCAGGGCTGCATTTACAAATGTGGCCAGAGAGTGAGAAAATTCACTGCTATGATGCAAGACATTTATGCATTTGAAATGCATATACAATATACATCATGAATTTAAACATAAACAAACTGCTAAACATAATGTGAAGCATATGTCAGTCATTCCTACACGGTACAGTATTACTTCATATATGTTCATACTTTTTAACTGAATGAACGTAATTGTTTTCACAAACAATAGTTTCATGCTCACATAAAGCCATTTGAATAAATGCATTTTGAACATATGATTAATTAAAATTAAAATAGATGCATATATGCATATATATATATATAACAATCTATGCCGTGAGTGCATAAATCTTACCTGTTTCATTTATGTGTGACTGACAGATATGCATCAAATTTCCAAATGGATTCATAATTTCGTATGATATAATTAATTCATTCAAACACTGCTAGGGGACTGGTGAGAGGACATTGTGACCAAACTTGGGTGTTCAGCAACAAAGTTTGAATCCCGTCTAACTAGAGTGCTTCCCATAATGTTTACGCGTTAGGTCAGTATGTGGAGAGCAGACGGTCTTTAGAGGCTGTTTGATCACATGAGCGTCTACACTATCAAAGCAAATCCAGTCGAATGTGTTTTCGACTACCTTTGGAAGAGGTCAAAATTGGACAAGCTCAAAATGTTTTAGACTCCATTTACACCTGAATTTAGTGTGATCCGATCGACCAAAACACATCTTAATACCAGGTGGAAACAGTGCCATAAATCATAAACTGAGTGTCTATTTACAGTTACATTTATTAATTTATTTACATTTAAGTGAAAATAGCCTGTCTTGTTGGCAAATGATATTTACACTAACTCCACCCACCAATGTCACAAGATTAAAAAAGACACGCGCCTCTTTATGTCTGCAGTGGTGTCGAGAGTAAAGCGCATTGAAGTAGCTTTTGACACGATCAACCCGAGATCGAACTCTTCTCCCTTTCCCCAACACATATCAGATCAGAAAGGCATTTATTTTCAATAAATATGAAGAACATATTTATGGAAATAAAGCGCCTAACGATTATTATTGTATTTTATACATATTATATCATTGTATTTATCGGGTTGGGTTAGGGAGGGCTTTAGTGTCCCAATAAGGCAGCATCCATTTAACTATTAACCCTCTGGAGTCTGAGGCTGATTTGGGGCCTGGAAAAGTGTTGACATGCCCTGACATTTGTGCTTTTTTCAGTTGTTCATAAACATATTAATGGAAAAAGTGTCATTACACTGTATTCAGCACAAACTAGGCTACAATAATATGTGAGGAACATGTATGTACATGTTTGTGTTTTTGAAGGAATAACCTTTATGCGTGGTTATTGAAAAAAACAAAAAAAACTTAAGTCACTGAAATAAGGCCAAAAAAGTATATTAAATCTGTGTTCACAAGACTTCTGGGTATTGGAGGTTGTAGACTAGAGTTTTTGCTTCAGAATTATGTAAAAATTATGCTGACTTCTCTTTCATATAAAACAATAGAGAGATTTAAATTTTGTAAGACACTTTTTGTCAAGAAACACAGTATGCGTGGAGGCGTGAATCTGCATGAATAATGGGCCATTTACACCTGAGAAGACAAAAGAATCGCATAATAATGACCTGAAATGACTTGCATATTAATGAGGCCTTTCAGTCAGGTAGGCTGTGAAAAAAACCCTCTGTAATCATGTCTCAGCTCATCATAAACAGCAATACTGTGAAATATTATTACAATTTAAAATAATGGTATTCTATTATATTCTTTAAAATATAATGTATTTCTGTGATGCAAAGTGTCTGAACAATTATGTTACCTCTATGGCATTTCATATCGGCCTTTAGCTTAAAGGCATGCACATTTGGAGAAATATTGATGGATTCTTATATATTTATGTCAAATTTCTATACTGAGAAGTAATATTTATTGTCATCACTATGAGTGCTGGATACTGTGTTTTTAATTCATACTTGCAGCCGGAGGGCGCTCTCTGTACACCTTTAGGCCACAAATTCATATAAAGAAGAAAAGGAACTAGGAACTAACGGCATGTCTTCTAGAGATCGCTAACCACGGCTTTAACATCCAAACAAACACTTTTCAAGACAATAAATACACGATTGAGACGATGAATGC